>NC_092397.1:18590629-19190629 GCF_030028105.1 Mobula birostris
CTTCCCCTAGATGCTGCCTGGCCTGCTGCGTTCCACCCGGATTTTGTGTGTGTTGCTTGAATTTCCAGCATCTGCATATTTTCTCGTGTTTTCGGTGTTGGGACCCCTGCTTCTTACGATGTATGTCAATGATTTGGACTATGGGATGAATGGATGCGTGGTTAAATTTGCTGGTGATACAAAGATAGGCGGAGGAGCGGGTTGTGTTGAGGAACCAGAGAGCCTGCAGAGGGACTTAGATAGTTTAGGAAAATAGACAAAGAAGTGGAACATGAAATACAATGTTGGAAAGCGGATGGTCATGCACTTTGGTGGAAGACTTGAACGGGCAGACTGTCATTCAGATGGCGAGAGTGTTTAAAATGCAGAGATGCAAAGGGACTTGGGAGTACTTGTGCAGGGTACCCTAAAGTTTAAGCTCCTGGTTGTGTCGGTTGTGAAGAAGGCGAATGCCATGTTGGCATTCATTTCTAGAGGTATAGAATATAAGAGCAGGGATGTGATGTTAAGTCTCTATAAAGCACTCGTGAAACCACACATGGAGTATTATGCGCCGTTTTGTGCCTTATTTTAGAAAGGATTTTGGAGATGGTTCGGAGGAGATTCAGGAGAATGATTCCAGGAATGGAAGTGTTACCGTATGAGGACCGTGTGGCTGCTCTTGGGCTGTATTCCCTGGAAGTTCAGGAGAATAAGGGGTGATTCTGAATGGTAGAAGGCCTGAAAAGATGAAATATGGCAAAGTTATTTCCCATGGGAGGGGAGTCTAGGACAAGAGGGCACGACTTCAGGTTTGAAGAACGTCCATTTAGAACAATAGTTTGGGGAAATTATTTGCGTCAGAGGGTGGTAAATCTGTGGAATTTGTTGCCACAAGCGGCTGTGGAGGCCAAGGCATTGCGAGCATTTAAGGCAGAGATAGGTAGGTTTTTGTTTAGCCAGGGCACCAAAGGGTATGGGGCGAAGGCAGGAGAGTGGGGATGACTGGAAGAATTGGATCAGGCCATGGTTGAACGGCGGAGCAGACTCGGTGTGTCGGATGGCATGCTTCTGCTCCTATATCTTATGGTCTTAAGGCAACATACCACCCGCTTGACTCATTTAGGTCCATATAATCTCCTCTCTGTTCCCCTGACTATTAAGTCCCTAATAACGTCCACTCTGTTCTATTGCATCTTTCCCTTCTGCACCAAGGAGACATGCTGATTGCCAGTAACCCGGTCTTTGTGGCATTCCCCTGGGAGGTTAGCCCCCACAACAGTATCTAAACTGGGGTATTTATTATTGAGAGGAAGGCCCAGAGGGCTGCTCTGCATTAATTGCCTGTCCTTCTTTTCAATCGTTCTCCTAATACTTATATAGACTCACGCCACCTGCAGCTTAAGAGTAACTACTTCCCCGTAACTCTGATCGGTGCTCTCTTCACTCTCCCGTAAAACCCAAATGTAATTCCACTGCTGATCCTGATCCCTAACACGGTCTTCAAGGAGCAGCAGCTTCACGCAGATGTAGTTTCCCTGGACACTGTGGATCACTCACGACTCAAATATTCGCCATGAAGAACACAGAACGGCTATTTAAACGACAGTATGTACCCCTGACAGAGTAGGAAAAAAAAGAAAACATAAGAGAAACTTACCCGGACAACTTATCCCGAGCTAACGCCCATTCCAAGCTGAAAATGCCTTTGAGCCGAATACCGACACTCCCTCAAAGAATTCCATCCGGTTTGTCAGGCAGGAATTCCCCTTTAGAAAACCATGCTGACTTTGGCATTTGTCATGTGCTTTTAAGCGCCTCGAAATTTCATCCTTTCTAGCAGACTCAAACATCTTTCTAACTACTGAAGACGCAAACTGACCTTCAATTTCTTTCTTCTCCCTCCATTCGTCCTTAATGTGTTTGACTGGCATTTACAATTTCCAATCCTCAGGAGCCATTCCAGAAACCAACGATTCTTGAAAAATCCTTCCTACTTCTTCAAAAATCTCTTCGGCTAGCTCTTTCAGCGCCTTAGAGTGCAGTCCATCAGGTCCATGTCACTTACGTGACTTCTCGAGCATCTTCTCCTTAATAATATCAACTAAACTCACTCCTGCACCCCCTGATACGCCGGCATTCTGCTGATGTGTTCGACAGTATAGGCTAATGCAACATACTGATTAAATTCGTAAAAGCTGCTGGTGAACGCAGCAGGCCAGGCAGCATCTCTAGGAAGAGGTGCAGTCGATGTTTCGGGCCGAAACCCTTTATCAGGACGAACTGAAAGAAGAGCTAGTAAGAGATTTGAAAGTGGGAGGGGGAGGGGGAGATCCGAAATGATAGGAGAAGACAGGAGGGGGAGGGATACCCCCAAGAGCTGGACAGTTGATTGGCAAAAGGAGGCCTAGGGAGAAAGAAAAGAGGCGGGGGGGGGGGGGAATCCAGAGAATGGGCAAGGGGTATAGTCAGAGGGACAGAGGGAGAGAAAGGAGAGAGAGACAAAGAATGTGTGTATATAAATTAATAACGGATGGGGTACGAGGGGGAGGTGGGACGTTAGCGGAAGTTTGAGAAGTCAATGTTCATGCCATCAGGCTGGCGGCTAACCAATCGCTCTATGCGACACAGGATTACTGACCTTATTCCATATACTGCGTGCATTAAAATACAGCTCGATTAGTAACATATTCATCACCCTTACTGATTTTCGTCCCTGTTACAAATAAACAGATCGCGCTGAGTGCAATTTCAGAAGATTAAAGAAAAGAAACTGTACAAACACAGCAATAACCAAACAAGCAAACAGTCAGGCAAAAATAACACTGATGACACGAGTTATACAGTCCTTGCTGGTGAGCCATAGCTTGTGGAATCAGTTAAGTGTTGTGAGATTATCCACTCTGGTTCTGGTTGAAATGTTAGACGTTTTCCTGAACTTGATGGTGTGTGTGTAATGCTCCTGTACCGCCTTCCCGAAGGCAACAGTCAGTGGACAGGATAGAGTGGATGGTGGCGATTGGCCTTGATTTTATGTTTTTATAAGTTGCTACATTGAGTTCAGGAGTTGGGTCGTTATGGTGCAACATATTCAATCTCTCGGCCGGCCACATCTGGAGAATCGCTTCAATTTTGATCGACCCAAAATAGAACATAGAACATAGAACATAGAACATAGTACACAGAATAGTACAGCACATTACAGGCCCTTCGGCCCACAATGTTGTGCCGACCCTCAAACCCTGCCTTCCATATAACGCCCCACCTTAAATTCTTCCATATACCTGTCTAGTAGTTTCTTAAACTTTACGAGTGTATCTGCCTCCACCACTGACTCAGACAGTGCATTCCGCGCACCAACCACTCTCTGAATAAAAAACCTTCCTCTAATATCCCCCTTGAACTTCCCATCCCTTACCTTAAAGCCATGTCCTCTTGTTTTCAGCAGTGGTGCCCCGGGGAGGAGGCCCTGTCTATCCACTCTATCAATTCCTCTTATTATTTTGTACACCTCTATCATGTCTCCCCTCATCCTCCTTCTCTCCAAAGAGTAAAGTCCTAGGTTCCTTAATCTCTGATCATAATGCATACTTTCTAAACCAGGCAGCATCCTGGTAAATCTCCTCTGTACCCTTTCCAATGCTTCCACATCCTTCCTATAGTGAGGTGACCAGAACTGGACCCAGTACTCCAAGTGTGCCCTAACCAAAGTTTTATAGAGCTGCATCATTACATCGCGACTATTAAACTGTGTCCCTCGACTTATGAAAGCTAACACCCATAAGCTTTCTTAACTACCCTATCTACCTGTGAGACAACTTTCAGGGATCTGTGGACACGTATCCCCAGATCCCTCTGCTCCTCCACACTACCTAGTATTCTGCCATTTACTTTGTACTCTGCCTTAGAGTTTGCCCTTCCAAAGTGTACCAGCTCACACTTCTCCGGGTTGAACTCCATCTGCCACTTCTCAGCCCATTTCTGTATCCTATCAAAGTCTCTCTGCAATCGTCGACACTGCTCTACACTCTCTACAACACCACCAAGCATTATGTGGTCTGCAAACTTGCCAACCCACCCTTCTACCCAAATATCGAGGTCGTTAATTAAAATCTCGAAAAGTTGAGGTCTCAGAACAGATCCTTGTGAGAGACCACTAGTCACAATCCTCCAATCCGAATGTACTCCCTCCACCACAACGCTCTGCCTTCTGCAGGCAAGGCAATTCTGAATCCACCTGGGCAAATAGGGAGGATGTGGAAACCTCGGAGAAGGCAGAATACTGGTTCACCAGGATGTTGTCTGGATTACAGTAGATGCCAAGATGGGTTTCCCATAGTAGGGCTGCCAATAACCAAAGGACACTGTCTCAGAACAGAACAACAACACTCTAGTTCAGAGATGAGAAAGAATTTATTTTCTGTAATTCAGCACAACATTGTGAGCTGAGTAGCCTGTTCCTGTGTTCTGTAATCTATGTTCTATGTTATGTTTTCTATGTTCAATATACAGTACTGCATTTTATGTTCAATGTTTTAAGTTGAGAAATAAAGTATCTTGGGGATTCAATACCAAAGCCGGTTCACCGATAGCCATTACTTCTGATTGACCACAGCAGACTTGGCAAAGATGATAGAGTGTACTTCCAAAGATCTTTCAAAAAAGATTGCACACACACACACACACACACACACACACATGCACACACACACACGCACACACACGCACACACGCACACACACGCACACACACACATACACACACACACACACACACACACATACACACACACACACACACACACGCACACACACACACACACACACACACACACACACAACCCCCATTGGTTCTCTGATCCTGTTTGGAAACGCTCTACCCAATGTGCCGATGTGCTGCTCTCACAGTGCAGTTGGATATGTTTGATGACTTGAAACTCCGCAGAAGCTTCCTCTGTCCCGCAAAAGCTTTTACAGAAAGTCAGTCTCAATTCAGTGAGGGCATGATCAAAAATATTAATCTTGATCATATCACTTGTTCAGCTGGATCCTAGACTTCCTGTAAGATGGCCAACAGGTTGTAAGAAAGGGTTCCTCACCTCCAATCCTCTGACTCTCAGTACAGAAGCCCCTGAAATCTGCGTACTGAGTCCCTCCCTTTACTCCGTGTATACCTATGACTGCATCGTCACCCACAGCTCCAATCTGCTAATTAAATTTACGAACGGCACTACATTAATTAGCCTTATCTCAAACAATAACGAGGTTGTCTACAGGGAGGAAGTCATCTCTCTGACACAGAGGCGTCAAGGAAACAAACTATACCTCAATGCCGCAAAAACAAAGGAGCTCGATGTGCATTACAGGAGGGATAGAGACGGGCTAACCCATATTGTTATCAATGGCTCAGGGGCTGAGAGGGTAATCAGCTTCAAGCTCCTCTTGATATGCATGCCAAGGAATTTGAAGCGGTTCCCCCTCTCACGTGGTCTGTGCACACCAGCTGTGTGGTGAAAAATGCACAACAGCGCCTCTATCACCTTTAACGGCTGTGGAAGTTTGGTATAAGCCCCCTAATTCTAAGAACATTCTACTGGGGCACAATTGAGAGCATCCTGACCGGCTGCATCACTGCTTGGTATGGGAATTGTACCTCCTTTAATGGCAGGAGTCTGCAGAGAGCGGTTCGGACAGCCCAGCGCGTCTATAGTTGTGAACTTCCCGTGATTCAGGACATTTACAAGGACAGGTGTGTAAAAATGTCCCGTAGGGTCATTGTGAACCCAAGCCATCTCAACCCCAATCTATTCCAGCTGCTACCATTCCGGGAAGCGGTACTACAGCATAAAAGCCAGGAGAAATAGGTTCTGGGACATCTTTTTCCACCAGGCTTTTAGACTGATAAAATCACGGTGACCAGAGTGTACTCTATATTACATTGAATGATATATTTATTATAAATTACTATGATTACGCATTGGACATTTAGATGGAGACGTAACGTAAAGTTTTTTACTCCTATAGGCGAAGGATGTAAGAAAAAACGTCAATTTAAATTAAATTAAATTCAATTCAATCCAATTATTTAGCCAACTTCGTAACTCACATCTCTAACGCTGTGTGCCAGACACAATTGAATCCTTTACGAACAGCAGAAAAAATAGTCCCGAATTCCCTGCTAATCCTCAAATTTATTTCTTGCACTTACTAATTTAAGGGGAACCCATATCTGATGAGACTCAAGCCTGGCTTAAAGTGCATTGAAGGATTTAGCCTGAATAAGGAAGGACCGATTAATTGACGCACATTCACCGCACGTGTGGCATGTGGTAACACTTATCGAACGAAAAATGAAAAGGTGACCACCGGTCACCTAACTGCTATACTTCTTTTCTGGCAGCAAATGAAGACGAACATTACGTAATCTGAAAAACATAGGAGTTAAAATAGATAAATTTTGTGTTTGCTAAAACTACAATCTTAGTCTTAAATCAATATCACCGAGAAGCTGAGTGATAGAGTCCTTGAAATTAAGCCCATAGGGTGTAGAACCAAATCGTTGTGGAGAGTTTGCCCCTTTAACATATCTCCTGTTTGTTACTCCTTTCACTGTTTTATAGTGTAGATACTTTAAACCACACGTTGTTCAATGATTCAATCAATGTTTCCATTTAATACCAGAGAATGGATAGAGTATACACCCTGAAATTCTTACTCTCCATAGACATCCACCGAAGAGCAGAATGCTGAGCAGATATAAAAAAGTTAAAACCCCAAAGAACGGCTCTTCCCCCTGCCACACACAAGCGGCAGCAATGTATCAACTCTTCCCCGGTTTCCAATAGGAAACATCAGTCCGACCACGCTCAGCACCAACTTGCAATCCCCTTTATATTGCAAATGCATGCTGCTGTTTATGAATTTATGCACATTTTCTCCTTATTTGGAGAACTTCTAGCTTTATTTTTATACAATTGTTTGTCCTGCATAATTATTGAATTGTTTTTTTTCCGCATGTCACTCCAACACACCATTGCGGATTCCTAATAGAGGTAAATGGATTTAGCAAATAAAGATGAGCAGTGATCCTTTAAGTATTTGCCCTCTAACCTTCAATCTAAACGTATGCTGTTTGGTTTTAGATTGCCTCACGTCGGAGTGAAAACGGGACCAGGCATCATCAACCAACTGGCGGGAACTTTCAGGGACAACTTTGATCCTCTCTGCTGCTGTGAAAGGTTCCCACCTGCTTCAAAACGGCAACAATCATATCAGTGCCCAATAAGAGCAGTGTGAGCTTGACATGATCCCACGTCAACTTCCTTTGACCTTCAGAACAGCATTTGCTGTTAGCGGTAATTGAAATTGACCTTACAATCTGAGCTCAAGGTTGTTCTTCTGTCAGTGGTATTTCAACAGTATCAAGTCTCCTGTTGGATAGATCTAACATCCTGCTACACTTGCGTTCTTCTGCGCTTGAAGTTCCTGTTGATTATTACCGTTCTGCGTCTGTATCGATGCGACACAATAGTGCAACATACTGTCATTCATTATATGGATTTCCATCTGTTTAGTAAAAAAGCAGAAGCACCTGGAATGGCAAACGCATGGCACATCCAAATTCCATCTCAAGTGGCATGTGCGTCTTTCATGATCTACAGCATCTTTGACAATAAATTTATCTCGAACTTCGATCTCTTGTGCAACGTTCAAGTTGAAAGGTCAAAGTTATTTTCTGATCAAGTTTCATCAGCATATTTAACGCTGAGATTTATTGGCATGTAGACATTCACAGCAGAACGGAGAAATCCGTTAGAATTTATGGAAAACAACACACAAAACCTGACAAAGAACCAGTGTGCAAAATACGACAAATTGTGCAAATACATCTATAAATAAACTAATAACCGAACGATACATATACCAATAACATTGTTAACATGAGTTGCAATGTCTTTAAAGTGATTTAATAGTTGTAGAATCAGTTCAGCGTTGTTGTGAAGGTAGTTATCAATACTGTTTCAGGAGACTGATGGTTGAAATGTGAAAACTGTTCCTGAACCTGGTGGAGTGGGACATACGGCCGCTGTACATCCTACCTGAGGGGAGCAGTGAGGACAGAGCATCAGCTGGATGGTAGCAGTTTGTCTTGTTTCTATGTCTGTATAAGTTAATATATTGTGTTCAGGAGTTGGGACGTTATGCTTTCAATCTCTGAAGCTATATCAAACTCTGCTTCGGCCACATCTGACGAATTGCATTCACATATGGTCGCCCCTGTTCCAGGGATGATGTGGAGGTTTTGGGGAGGGTATAGTAGAGTTTTACCGGGATGTTGTCTGGAATGCAGTCAGATGTCAAGAGGATGTTTCCGATAGTACGGGAGTCACTAACCAGAGGACACCGCCTCCGAGTACAAGCACAGTCTCTTAGAATAGTGATGAGAAGGAATTTCGTTCCTGTAGTTCAGCCCGACACTGTCCGCTGACGGTAAGATTTCTGTGTTCAATGTTATACGTCTTATGCTCTGTGTTCTCTATTCTAAGGTCAATGTTATATGCCCTATGATCTTGGTTCTCTATCCTATGATTATGTTCCATGTTTTAAGGTCATAAGTGGGAATATGTGGGTATTTAATCCTTGAGATGATCTCACATGGGGATTGAATTCCAAAGGCACTTCAAAGACAGCAATCAGAACTGAGTGAAGACAGCAGATTTAGCACGGATTGTAGTGTCTTTGCAAAGCTCTTTCAGGGAGATAGCACAGGCCTGTTGAGTCCCCTAGGGTGATGCTGTCTGGCCTGATGACTTCCTCCAGCATTTCGTGTGAGTTACGTTGGAGATCCAGCATCTGCAGAATGTCTCGTGTAGAGCACAGAATGATAGGCAGACTGGTCTCCCTTTGCCTTACAAGCATCTGTGATTTCAACAGGCAGTACTCTTAAAGCCGATGGGACACCATCCTACAGCTCGTGTTGGTGCTGGGAGGGGAGATCTTATCAGTGGACATTGAGAGCAAAGCTCCCGCCCCAGAGATAGGAGTCTCTGCAAGCGATCTGACTCCTTCCTGGGACGTTAGAGGATTATGATAGCCCTTATTCACCCCGTCTCTTACCCTGGGGTAATTGAGAATGATGATGTTTACCACCTCAGTGGAAATCTGAGTGAAGTTCAGAGAAATCGAGACGAGCCGGTGTTGGAATCACAGTTACTTAGAGATAAATAAATCTCGTCATTTCTGAGGCAGATTGCCCGTTGTTCATTATTGTGGAGTGGATGTAGTTCAGAATAGGAATATTTTTGGTCTCCTCTCTAAGAAAGGGTGACCTGGCATTGGAAAGTGAACAGTGGAAGTTCGCAAGAGCGAGCTCTGGAAGGAAACGGTTACCATATGAGGAGGGTTTCATAGCTCTGGGCCTGTACTAAACGACGTGAATCGATCTCATTGAAGCCTATTAAATATTGAAAGGCTTAAACAGAGAGGACGCGGATGCAGCTTCTTATATATGACCGGATGCTATAGACGATGTCCCGTTTGATCAGAAAATAGAAGCGATTTTTTAACCAGAGGGCAATGAATCTATGGAATTCATTGCCACTGACAGCTTTGAAGGCCAACCCATTGGGTATATTTAAATCGAGGTTGATAGGTTCTTAAATAGTGAGGGCATCAAACGTTATGGGGAGAATGCAGGAGAACAGGGTTCAGAGAGATAGTAAATCAATTAGGATGAGCAGACCCGATGGGCCAAATAGCCTACTTTGTTTTCCATGTCTAATCGTCTTTGTGATTCTGCACGATAGGGAGGTTAGTCGAAACGGGTTGTTTACCCGGAGAGTCGGGGGCGGAGGAGGAACCAGATAGAAGTGCATAAGCTTATGAGAGACGTGGATACAGTAGACAGCTGGTATCATTTTCCCAGGTTGTAAATATCAGATACCAGAGGGGATGCATTTAGGTCTGAGGGGACAAGTTGAAATGAGATGTATGGGGCTAGCCTTTTCACACACCGAGTGATGGGTGCCTACAATGAGCTGACAAGGGCGGTGTGATATGATAGAGCTGTTTGAAGAGTGTGTTAGACAGACCAATGAATGTGTAGGGACTGGAGAGATATGAACATTGTGTAGCCAGAAGGGATTGCTGACCAGAAAGAACTACTGTCTACAAATCAGTGAATTCGAATGAATCAAAGCCAGAGGAAGCAGATGGACTAATTGCCTTTTTTTCTTGTCATGAGGAAAGAGGTGGAGCTGCCAGATTATAAAGAGATTGTAGTTTCCAATTTTTGAGTCAAGTTTGCTTAGCTTGATCAGTGTCATTGTGGTCAGATATGGCCCAAGTGCAGAGAGAGAGAGACCCAGAGACGGGTGAATAGTTCGGGAGAATGGTAAACCATAATCGCCAGCCCAAACAGTGTCGTTAGCTAAAAATCTCAAGTGGAAAATGAAACCAGCACTGCGTTGGTAAGAATAATTAAATATAAAATTAATAACACTGGCCTTCAGAGTTAGTTAACTCGGCAGTCCAATTTCTCAGGAAAGTCAGGCAGCGAAACGTTGCTGTGCTTTGCTCAAGTCTCGACAAGCGGCACGACGAAAAGAAAGGAGTTAAATACCATCACAATGAAATAATAATTAGCTGACATGTGCATGTCACACGACACACGACTTGTAGCTAATGACACGGAAATATAATATTCGAATTTTTAAGCAATGAAGATAAAGGCAGACGTCTCGAGTGTGCTGAGAATGATGACTCTCTAGAGATTCACCACCGTGGATGTGATGTGCCCCACGAAAGTGGAGACCCGAAACGGGACTACGAGGAATTTGTTTTCAGCAGCAAAGATACATTGAAGTTGTATTATCCTCTTCTTCTTTGACTGTTCATGGAAGGCCAGAAAAACCTACTAGGTATGCATAGATGTATTCGGTTGCATAAGTGCACGAGTTCCTCCGTTCAGACAATAAAGGTACTTGTCGGTAATTATAGATTGTCTCTGTGCCTCCCTGATCATTATTCCAAGGGGTGATTCTTGAAACAGGATACGTTTAGTTTGCCAGTTTATTGGTAGTTTAATCAGTTGCACAAAAGCCTGTTCCAAGTTGTACTGCTCTGTGTTTAATGTCATATATTATATGCTCGATGTTCTTGAAACTAAATCCATGAGGCGGGCCCACTACCCTTCCCTGTTCTCCGACCACTTTACGGAACCATGGGCTGGTAGGTTAATTGGCCTGTGTTAATGACCCCTGGTCCCTGGGTGGGAGGGGGAATCCAGGAGGGATGTGACAGGGATGCTAAGGGCAGTGTGAGAGGGTGGTGCGGATTGACAATGCCAAATAAAACTAAATCTCTTCTTTTTGTGTGAGACCTATGTCCGTGCATTCTCTGCATATTCATGCGGCTCTCTGAACGCTTTTAAACCCCACTATCGTAAATGCTTCCACCATAACACATGGAAGCTCGTGGCGGGCTCCGACCATTCCCAACGTTCAGAAATAATCTCTCCCCGCACCTCTTTAAATTTTAACCGACACAACCGACCTTTAACATCGTAAGTCAGCGAGTTGTTTATGTCTCATCTCTGCATGTTAAACAGGAACACCTTTCTCCCTGATGGGAAGAGGGAGAGAGCCTGTGGTATGTTGGATTATCGGGTGAAAGAGTAGTCTTTGGGGTTCTGCAAGCCTGTGTCTTTATTGATGTTTGCTGCATGTTTGAGTGCTCGGTAGAGGACGCTGAAGCTTTTGTTTTTGCTGGTAGGGGTTGGGGTTGCGGGGGAGTCGTTGCCTTGCTGCTACTTGTGCGTGTGAGAGGGGAGCTGGGGGAGTTCTTTGGGGTTCTAACGTTTTAACTATCGTTTATTTCCGGGGCATTCCTCTGTTTTCGTGAATGTTTGCGAAGAAAAGATTTTCAGGATATTGTATACATTTGTCTGACATTAAATGCATCTATTAAAACCTATTGCTGCTTTACAAAATTCTGTCAGGCCTTCCCTGAGCCAGCTAACCACCGTCGAAACCAGGCTGCCCATTCAGCCTTCCCTTCTAACTGAAGCCGTGCACTCCTGGCTACATCCATGTGAAAATGGTTCACCATCTCCAGCTTAATTCCATTTTTCCTACGGTGTAGTGACCAGAACTGAACACGGCGATCCAAGTGCGACCTAATTCATAATACGTACAATTATAACACGGTATGTCGACTCCTCCAGTGCCTCACTGATGAAGACAAGCATGCCACTACGCCTCCTTCACCATCAGATCTGTATGACACAGAACAGAGGAATATCCGTTTAGTACAGGGACGTTTAGCCTGCGGATGGTGAATTGTCACAAACGGTTCCTTGTGTGCAGCATTTCTGCAGGTGCTCAGATTTCCTGGACGTTGACATTATGAGATATTCAGGAACGCAATCAAATTTGTCTTTAAAAATTCATCTAGTTAATACTGTCACCTGAAGAACTACAGGTGCTAAAAAGTCAAAACGGTGACATAGCTGTCCATTCAAGAAAGACTCATTACAGATTTCACACAGTTTGAATGCGCTTCATCTTGTTGCCTCACGTGTTAATAACAAAGTTATAATCACTGTGATACTGAAGGAGATTGCGTTTGTTTTCCAAAAAAAGTATGACTTTATAACCATAAATAATATGTTCAGCGATTGAAGCCTTGAGAAACAGTATTCAACAGACCCTCTCCACTGAAAATGAGTTGTAAATATTTCAAATGAATGCCCCAATTCCCCTCGAAGAATAAATATAGTGGACAATGACACAATGAGTAAAAATAATTGACACTTTGTGTTTGTTTAGTGGTTTGTGTCTAATGTGACCAATGGGAAGACTGACTGATTTAATTGTAGTTCCGGCAGGGAACTCATCGAGTCAGTGCCTGCAGACAGTTGTGACAGTCTATGCAACTGATCGCTGCTTCAGATAGAAAATGGGATATTCCGCAATTTACAATGTCGTGAGAATTTACTACCCGCTACTTGCAGCACTCGGAGTTCCAGGTACTGCTATACCTTTGTATTACGCTCGGAGACCGTAATGGCCAAGGTGCAGATGCGATCCAGTGCATTCTTCTGTTAGTGGACGATGAAAAGATACTTTCATCGTTATTTAGATTCAAAATGCAAATCTCTCGCGGAACTCAGTAGGTCAGGTAGCAGCAATGAAGGGGTATAAATTTTCGACGTTTCGTGTCGAAACCCTTCAGGATGGCTTCGTCCGGACAGGTTAAAATGATGCTGCTTCACGCAAAATCCAGGCAGTATCAACAGGTCGGTCACCGCTGAGTCCGCTATGAGCCGTGATATTTCTTCTTGACCTTCCACAGTCCCGGCAAAAATTCACTTATAATACGGTGAAGGTTTACTGTAAGGACGAGGAGACTAGATGACTTGCGGGTATTGATTGATTTCTAATTTACCGTCAGCTGTTGCCATCTGTCTCCAGTTAAACTAGATTTTTCCTCTGCTGTCTTCACAATCTGGGGGTATTAAAAATATAAAACTATATCGCCTCTATACGATCCACGTGCTTTCCTTTTGGGGTGCAGGTTAAACGTATGCTATGCAATATGATTTAGTAAAAGAAATAAATGAAAATGTTGCTTCACACTTTGAATAATTTGAATTAATTTGCATAAAATGTGGCTAAATGAGTTTTAATCAACAAACATTTCTCTTCATTTTATCGGTTCTCCGAGACAGCGAAGAAAACGCAGTCATACAAATGAAATGTGATTTTTAAGAGTAGTCTGTATGCCAGTTGTTTGCCTGTTTCTCCAAACAAGATTAGGGTTGTCCTCAAACCAGAGACTGCGGCCATTGCTACACGTTTTCTCCTTTCCAGCGCGACCGTCTGCTGAAATGAGGAGTTTAATGTATGTCCTATTGTAATAACCTTCCAGGTCATTAGCTGCTCCTTTTCTGAGTTTTCTTTTACGGATTTAATCAATTATTTCTTGAATGTGCGATACTTAATGTCTGGAAATAACTTTCAAAGAACTAGTGATTTTCTATGAGCATGTGAATTTCCCACGATCGTTTCACTGATTACGACTGTCTCGTGAAACGCCTTGCTGGTATCTCCGTTCTTTTCGACGGAACACGTAGTGTGACCTCTGAGTTTAACCTTGATGATCTGCCAGTCTCTGACCAGTTAGCCTGAGACCCGTTTCACATCTTGTGAAGTTAGAACACTTCCGCTGCCGGCTCCAAATATTTCACGATTTTCAATGAAAAACATTCAAGACCGTTTTGTCGATGTAGTTACTAAATGATTGAATTTTAAATGGAAGGCAAACCTGGAGAGTCTTGAAAAGAATTGTAATTACTTCAAGCAACACACATAAAAGTTGCTGGTGAACGCAGCAGGCCAGGCAGCATCTGTAGGAAGAGGTGCAGTCGACGTTTCAGGCCGAGACCCTTCGTCAGGACTAACTGAAGGAAGAGTGAGTAAGGGATTTGAAAGTTGGAGTGGGAGGGGAAGATCCAAAATGATAGGAGAAGACAGGAGGGGGAGGATAGAGCCAAGAGCTGGACAGGTGATAGGCAAAAGGGGATACGAGAAGATCATGGGACAGGAGGTCCGGGAAGAAAGACAAGGTGGGGGTGGGGCCCAGAGGATGGGCAAGAGGTATATTCAGAGGGACAGAGGGAGAAAAAGGAGAGTGAGAGAAAGAATATGTGCATAAAAATAAGTAACAGATGGGGTACGAGGGGGATGTGGAGCCTTAGCGGAAGTTAGAGAAGTCGATGTTCATGCCATCAGTTTGGAGGCTACCCAGGCGGAATATAAGGTGTTGTTCCTCCAACCTGAGTGTGGCTTCATCTTTACAGTAGAGGAGGCCGTGGATAGACATGTCAGAATGGGAATGGGATGTGGAATTAAAATGTGTGGCCACTGGGAGATCCTGTTTTCTCTGGCGGACAGAGCATAGATGTTCAGCAAAGCGGTCTCCCAGTCTGCGCCCGGTCTCGCCAATATATAAAAGGCCACATCGGGAGCACCGTATCACCCCGGTCGACTCACAGGTGAAGTGTTGCCTCACCTGGAAGGACTGTTTGGGGCCCTGAATGGTGGTAAGGGAGGAAGTGTTAGGGCATGTGTAGCACTTGTTCCGCTTACACGGATAAATGCCAGGAGGGAGATCAGTAGGGAGGGAATTTTATGCACACATTCTTTCTCTCACTCTCCTTTTTCTCCCTCTGTCCATCTGAATATACCTCTTGCCCATCCTCTGGGTCCCCCCCCCCCATTGTCTTTCTTTCCGGACCTTCTGTTCCACGATCCTCTCGTATCCCCTTTTGCCTATCACCTGTCCAGCTCTTGGCTCTATCCTCCCCCTCCTGTCTTCTCCTATCATTTTGGAGCTTCCCCTCCCCCTCCAACTTTCAAATCCCTTGCTCACTCTTCCTTTAGTTAGTCCTGACGAAGGATCTCGGCCTGAAACGTCGACTGCACCTCTTCCTACAGATGTTGCCTGGCCTGCTGCGTTCACCAGCAACTTTTATGTGTGTTGCTTGAATTTCCAGCATCTGCAGAATTCCTGTTCTTTGTAATTACTTCACATCGTCTGAAAATAAAACCAATCTCACCATTACCTTTGCGGTTCGCGGCAAGGCGCTACTGTATTCAGGATAGCTCTGAATAACCTCGCCTTTGTTCCGGCCCTCTGTTCACGACTTAACAGAGTTATTGGAGGGCGCTCAGCTGTCAGCCTCCGGCTGTACTTCCTGTGGTTAACTTTTGGATGTGAAACTGGCGACATTAAATTGTGAATTCTAAAGTAGACTCAGTTTGATCGGGCCATCCGCATTCCATGTTGGTCAGCGCAGAGGGACCTGTTGTCCTGACTCCAGTCAATGGCCTGATCGACTATTCCTCAAACAGATCAATGAAAGTTACACCAATGATCCTGCAGTAACTTATATAATTGTTTTTTTTTTGTGATAACTTATTTCAGTTAATTTAACGGTGATTGTGATCCTCACTCGCGGGAAATGCGGTCTGTCGAAATGCATAACCCTCTATCTTGTGGCCATGGCGGCAACCGATCTGATGGCGGTCATCGTTGTTGTTATATTAGAGAAGATCAATTATATCTACTTGTTTGTTAATTTCATGCTCGCAACTCCAGTGTGTTTTCTGCTACCCATCCTGAGTCTCGCAACATGGGACTGTTCCGTTTGGTTGACGGTATCTTTCACTTTCGATCGTTGTGTCGCCATCTGCTGTCAGAAGCTGCGGAACCGATATTGCACCGAGAGAACCGCGACTGTGGTGGTAGCAACAGTCAGTGCAGCGTGTTGTGCCAAGGCTATTCCGTCTTACTTCGCAGTGGATCGATGGCATTGTGTCCCTGTGGCTGAATACTTCACGTCACCCCTGTGGAAAGCTTACGAGGTATTTAACAGCATCACAACACCGTTACTACCGATTTGCTTAATTCTGCTCTTTAGTGTTTTGACCATCAACCGGATTGTAGCAACAAATAGAGTTCGCCGGGTCCTCCGTAAAAGCAGCGAAAATCGTGATGATCCAGAGGTGGCAACACGGAGAAAGTCAATGATTCTGTTGTTCGCTCTTTCAGCCAATTTTATATTATTTTGGATGCCTTCTGTCGTATTTTCTATGAACTGGCAAATCGAAAACTATTTCTATGCGGACAGATATTTCAGCAAACCGACCTATATCCTGCAGGTATGTGGGTTTATGTTGTCGTCTCTCAGTACCTGCACCAACACGTGTATCTATGGACTGACACAGCGAAAATTCAGGGAGAAACTGAAGAATGGAGTGAGGTACCTATTTGTAGCAACCGGAGAGATTTGCAAATAAAATGCAAACAGTATTATTCATTCTTGCAACTTGTAAACAATTATTTGAAGACTATTTGGCTTGGGCTTGAAGCGATGTTGCCTCCAGATCTCACCGTGCAATCGCTTCGCGGTGATCAAGCAACAGGGATAAAATGAATATCATCTTCACGGAAGGATTATTGACTCAGATATTATAAAATTACAGTCCACAATTTTTGATTACAAGGTATCTCAGCATTTGAACAGGATTTAAACTGATTCGTTCAGTGATCACACTGTTGAAAAAGTCTACACATGTTATTCGAATGATAGATAATATATAAAAATAAATCCTGGAATAATCTAAAATTATCACCTGTCTCTGTTTTACGACGTAGTTATTTTAGATTATTATCTCCTAATGCCAGCATCAGACAATAACGTTAAAATAATAATTCTAAAATGATTTGGTTGCTTTACCCCTTACAGTGCGATGTCTGCGCCAGAATGGTCGGGAATAGAGAAATCACAAGGGTTCCTTTATACCTACCAGTCACGAATGTGAGGTGATCAACTGGGGCTTGGTCATTGCACTAAGGAAATGCTGACCCCTTTGATCTAAATTAATGTCAGCTGCTCGTCTGTTGCTGTGTTTTGGGAATAAAAGCTAAAAAAATATGTTGCTGTGCACTTATCCATACGACCATATGCACCACCTGCAATCTAACCTCCAGGGAGTCCCAAGTCCATTTGGACATCAGTGTCTTCTAATTTCTCTCCATTTCGATAATAGTCTTTCCTCCTACCAAAGTGCATGAACACACACTTCCTGTCACTATATTCCATCAGCCCTTTCCCCGAATCTGTCAAAGTCTTTCTGCAGCATCTCTACTTCTTCATAACTACTTGTCTGTCCATACGTCTTCATACCGTCTGCAAACGTGGCAAGGAAGCCATCAGTTTCCTGGACCAAATCACTGAAATATAACTTAAAAAGAACCGATTCCATGATAGACCCCTATGGAAAACCACTCGTCAATTATTTCCACTCTTTGGGATCGGCCATCGCTGTACCCATGCTCGAAACATTCTGTAATACATGGGGGCATAGCCTCTTAGGCATCCTCATGTCTGGCACTTCGTCAAAGGCGTTGAAAATCCAAGATCACCTCATCAACGTTCCTTCTATTCTACTTGTTTACTTCAAAGAATTCTAAGGGATTTATCAAGCGATGTTTTCCTTTGACGAAAATCCCGTGGACCACCTATTTTCATATGTGTCTCGAAGTTCCAGGCTGCTCCAAAAGGAGAGGGAAGAGATTACTGAGCCTCTGACCAGGATCTTCATGCCCTCGTTGTCCACAGGAATAGTACCCGAAGATTGGAGAGTAGTGAATGTTGTCTCCTTGTTCAAAAAATGTAGTAGGCATTGTCCGGATAATAACAGACCAGTGAGCCTTATGTCTGTGGTGGGAAAGCTGTTAGAAAGGTTCTTAGAGATAGGATCTCTGGGCATTTAGAGAATCATGGTCTGATCAAGCACAGTCATCATGGCTTTGTGAAGGGCAGATCGGGTCTAACAAGCCTGATAGAGTTCTTTGAGGACGTGACCAGGGATATAAATGAGGGTCGTGCAGTGGATGTGATCTACATGGATTTTAGTAAGGCATTTGACAAGGTTCCACACGGTAGGCTTATTCAGAAAGTCAGAAGGCATGGGATCCAGGGTGGATGTGATCTACATGGATTTTAGTAAGGCATTTGACAAGGTTCCACACGGTAGGCTTATTCAGAAAGTCAGAAGGCATAGGATCCAGAGAAGTTTGGCCAGGTGGATTCAGAATTGGCTTGCCTGCAGAAGGCAGAGGGTCCTGGTGGAGGGAGTACATTCAGATTGGAAGATTGTGACTAGTGGTGTCCCACAAGGATCTGTTCTGGGAACTCTACTTTTCGTGATTTTTATTAACGACCTGGACGTTGGGGTAGAAGGGTAGGTTGGCAAGTTTGCAGACGACACAAAGGTTGGTGGTGTTGTGGATAGTGGAGAGGATTGTCGAAGATTGCAGAGAGACATTGATAGGATGCAGAAGTGGGCTGAACATTGGCAGATGGAATTCAACCCGGAGAAGTGTGAGGTGGTACATTTTGGAAGGAGAAACTCCAAGGCCGGGTACAAAGTAAATGGCAGGATACTTCGTAGTGTGGAGGAACAGAGGGATCTGTGGGTAAATGTCTACAGATCCCTGAAATTTGCCTCACAGGTAGATAGGGTAGTTAAGAAAGTTTCTGGGGTGTTAGCTTTCATAAGCCAAGGGACAGAGTTTAAGGGTCGTGAGGCAATGATGCAGCTCTATAAAACTCTGGTTAGGCCACACTTGGAGTATTGTGTCTAGTTCTGGTCACCTCATTATGGGAAAGATGTGGAAGCATTGGAAAGGGTACAGAGGAGATTTCCCAGGATGCTGCCTGGTTTAGAGAGTATGCATTATTCTCAGAGATCAAGGGAGCTCGGGCTTTACTCTTAGGAGAAGGAGGATGAGAAGAGACATGATAGAGGTATGCAAGATAGTAAGAGCAATAGATGGAGTAGACAGCCAGCGCCTCTTCCCCAGGGCACCACTGCTCAATGCAAGAGGACATGGCTTTAAAATAAGGCGGGGGGCGGGGGGGAGGTGGAGATCAAGGGGCATATCAGAAGAAGGTTTTTTTCACTCAGGGAGTGGTTGGTGCGTGGAATGCAGTGCCCGAGTCAGTGGTGGAGGCATATACACTAGTGAAATCTAAGAGACTGCTAGACAGGTATACGGAGGAATTTAAGGTGGGGGGAAGTTAATTTAAAGAGGTAGAGTTTAAGGCTCGGCACAAAATTACGGGTCCAAGGGCCTTTATTGTGTTGTACTATTCTATGCTCTATGTTCCGCGAGACCTCATCCTTGATGAACGACTCCGACATATTTCCAGGCACTGAGGCCAAACCAATTGGCCTCTAGGTTCCTTACATCTGCCGCACTCCCTCCTTGAAGAGTGGAGTGACATTTGCAATTTTCCACTCTTCCGCAAACAATTCTGAATCTCGAAAGATTCAGAATCTTCATTCTTAATCCCTCCGCGATCAGGACATCCACCCCTTTCGGAACCCTGGGTTCAGCCCCGTCTGGTCCTGGTGACTTATCTTCGTACCCCAGCTCTCTTTTGTTGTATACATCAAGGAAGATAACACAATAAGCGCCCCCGTGGCAGTCTGGAATCGTCACCACATGACGAACCAGAAATCAATGAGACAGGGCAATCTGTTAATCGGATGTACAGGAACAGGGAGGCTAGCGGGATCACTCCGATGTTTGTTGCCGAACTGAATCCGGCGGTTAATAGACTTACATCTCTTCCTTAGTGAATGGAGATGTTCTGAGATTCCTTTTCGATTCGTACTCCCGTCGTGTGAAGCACTGGGCGGAGGAGACACCCCCATTCTGTTCTCATTGTCAGTTCGCGAGAACTTTCCCCAACATGATTGTGAGTGAGTGGGCCAGTCAAGGAGTGGAGCTTTGAGGCTTGACTCGAGAGGCTTCGACGAGGAGAGGCGGAGGATAAGCTTGCTCGCAGTTAGTTTTTACAATGTCTCCTGAGACGGTGATGTGCCTCTCATGTGAGATGTGGCAGTCTTGGGGGAATTCCCCTCTGCCGCAGAGTCACATCTGCCAGAGGTGCATACGGCTGGGCGATCTGGAAGACTGTGTAAGGAATCTGGAGCAGCAGCTGGATGACCTTCGACTCATAAGGGAGAATGAGGCAGTCATAGATCAGAGCTACAGGGAGGTAGTCACACCTAGGCTGGCGGAAGCAGGTCGTTGGGTAACAGTCAGAGGGGGGAAAGCGAAGGTGAGCAGACAGGTAGTGCAGAGCACCCCTGTAGCCATCCCCCTGAATAATAAGTTTACTGTCCTGGATACTGTTGGCGGGGACGACCGACCAGGTGTGAGCCATGGTGGCAGGGCCTCCGGCACTGAGTCTGACCCTGTGGTGCAGAAGGGTGGGACGGAGAAGAGGAGAGCTGTCGTAATTGGAGACTCGATAGTCAGGGGATCAGACAGCAGATTTTGTGGACGTGAGAAGGACACCCGCATGGTTTGTTGCCTCCCGGGTGCCAGGGTCCGGGATGTCTCTGACCGGGGGCACGACATCCTGACACGAGAGGGAAAGCAACCAGAAGTCATGATACATGTTGGGACCAACGACATAGGCAGGAAGAGGGATGAGGTCCTGAAGTGTGAGTTTCGGGAAATAGGCAGAAGGCTGAAGGACAGGATCTCAAGGGTGGCGTTCTCAGGATTGCTGCCAGTGCTACATGACAGTGATGGTAAGAATTGGAGGAGATAGCAGTTGAAAGCGTGGCTGAGGAGTTGGTGCAGGAGCAGAGTTTTAGATTTTTAGATCATTAGAATCTCTTCTGGGGAAGGTGGGACCTGAACAGATTGGATGGGTTGCACCTGAACTCGAGGGGGAGAAATAGCCTTGCAGGTAGGTTTGCTAGCATGGTTCGGGAAGGTTTAAACTAATTTGTGAGGGGGATGGGACCCAGAGAGATAGAGCAGTGAAAGAAGTGCATGGAGTAAAGCCAGATCTAACATACAGAGAGGCTTTGAAGAAAGAGAAGCAGAATAAACGGTGTAAAGACAGTAAGGTAGAAGGGCTGAAATGTGTGTACCTCAATGCAAGAAGCATCACAAACAAAGGTGATGAACTGAGAGCTTGGATACATACATGGAATTATGATGTAGTGGCCATTACAGACACTTGGCTGGTACAAGGGCAGGAATGGATTCTCAATATTCCTGGATTTCAGTGCTTTAGAAGGGATAGAGAGGGCGGAAAAAGGGGAGGAGGGGTGGCATTACTGGTCAGGGATACTATTACAGCTACAGAAAGGGTGGGTAATGTAGCAGGATCCTCTTTTGAGTCAATATGGGTGGAAGTCAGGAACAGGAAGGGAGCTGTTACTCTATTGGGGGTATTCTATAGGCCCCCTGGTAGCAGCAGAGATACAGAGGATCAAATTGGCAGGCAGATTTTGGAAAGGAGCAAAAATAACAAGGTTGTTATCATGGGTGACTTTAACATCCGTAATATTGATTGGTACCTGATTAGTTCCAAAGGTTTCGATGGAGCAGAGTTTGTTAAGTGTGTGCAGGACGGATTCCTGTCACAGTATGTGGACAGGCCGACCAGGGGAAATGCCTTACTAGATCTAGTACTAGGTAACGAAACGGGTCAGATCACAGATCTCTTAGTGAGTGAGCATCTGGGGACAGTGACTACCGCTTCCTGGCCTTTAGCATTACCATGGAAAAGGATAGAATCATAGAGGACAGGAAAGTTTTTAATTGGGGAAGGACAAATTATGAGGCTATAAGGCTAGAACTTGCGGGTGTGAATTGGGATGATGTTTTTGCAGGGAAATGTACTATGGATATGCGGTCGATGTTTAGAGATCTTTTGAGGGATGTTAAGGATAAATTTGTCCCGGTGAGGAAGATAAAGAATGGTAGGGTGAAGGAACCATGGGTGACAAGTAAGGTGGAAAATCTAGTCAGGTGGAAGAAGGCAGCATACGTGCGGTTTAGGAAGCAAGGATGAACTGGGTCTATTGAGGAATGTAGGGAAGCAAGATAGGAGCTAGAGAAGGGGCTGAGAAGAGCAGGAATGGGGCACGAGAAGGCCTTGGCGAGTAGGGTAAAGGAAAACCCCAAGGCAGTCTTCAATTATGTGAAGAAAAAAAGGATGACAGGAGTGAAGGTAGGACCGATTTGAGATAAAGGTGGGAAGATTTGCCTGGAGGCTCTGGAAGTGAGCGAGGTCCTCAGTGAATACTTCTGTTTGGTATTCACCAATGAGAGGGAACTTGATGATGGTGAGGACAATATGAGTGAGGTTGATGTTCTGGAGCAGGTTGATATTAAGGGAGAGGAGGTGTTGGAATTGTTAACATACATTAGGACAGATAAGTCCTCGGGGCCTGACGGAATATTGCCCAGGCTGCTCCACGAGGCGAGCAAAGAGATTGCTGAGCCTCTGGCTAGCATCTTTATGTCCTCGTTGTCCACGGGAATGGTACCGGAGGATTGGAGGGAGGCGAATGTTGTCCCCTTGTTCAAAAAAAGTAGTAGGGATAGTCCGGGTAATTATAGACCAGTGAGCCTTACGTCTGTGGTGGGAAAGCTGTTGGAAAAGATTCTTAAAGATAGGATCTATAGGTATTTCGAGAATCATGGTCTGATCAGGGACAGACAGCATGGTTTTGTGAAGGGCAGATCGTGTCTAACAAGCCTGATAGAGTTCTTTGAGGAGGTGACCAGGCATATAGATGAGGGTAGTGCAGTGGATGTGATCTATATGGATTTTAGTAAGGCATTTGACAAGGTTCCACACGGTAGGCTTATTCAGAAAGTTAGAATGCATGGGACCCACGGAAGTTTGGCAAGGTCGATTCAGAATTGGCTTGCCTGCAGAAGGCAGAGGGTGGTGATGCAGGGAGTACATTCAAAATGGAGGATTGTGACTAGTGGTGTCCCGCAAGGATCTGTTCTGGGACCTCTACTTTTCATAATTTTTATTAACGACCTGGATGTGGGGGTAGAAGGGTGGGTTGGCAAGTTTGTAGACGACACAAAGGTTGGTGGTGTGGTAGATAGTGTAGAGGATTGTCAAAGATTGTAGGGAGACATTAATAGGATGCAGAAATGAGCTGAGAAGTGGCAGATGGAGTTCAACCCGAGAAGAGTGAGGTGGTACACTTTGGAAGGACAAACTCCAAGGTAGAGTACAAAGTAAATGGCAAGATACTTGGTAGTGTGGAGGAGCAGAGGGATCTGGGGGTACATGTCCAAAGATCCCTGAAGGTTGCCTCACAGGTGGATAGTGTAGTTAAGAAAGCTTATGGGGAGTTAGCTTTCATAAGTCGAGGGATAGAGTCTAAGGGTCGCGATGTAATGATGCAAGTCTATAAAACTGTGGTTAGGCCACACTTGGAGTACTGTATCCAGTTCTGTTCACCTCACCATAGGAAGGATGTGGAAGCATTGGAAATGGTACAGAGGAGATTTACCAGGATGCTGCTTGGTTTAGAAAGTATGCATTATGATCAGAGATTATGGGAGCTAGGGCTTTACTCTTTGGAGAGAAGGAGGATGAGAGGAGACATGATAGAGGTGTACAAGATAATAAGAGGAATAGATAGAGTGGATAGCCAGCGCCTCTTCCCCAGGGCACCACTGCTCAATACAAGAGGACATGGCTTTAAGGTAAGTGGTGGGAAGTTCAAGGGGGGTATTAGAGGAAGGTTTTTTACTCAGAGAGTGGTTGGTGCATGGAATGCACTGCCTGAGTCAATGGTGGAGGTAGATACACTCGTGAAGTTTAAGAGACTACTGGACAGGTAGATGGAGGAATTTAAGGTGGGGGCTTATATGGGAGGCAGGGTTTGAGGGACGGCACAACATTGTGGGCCGAAGGTCCTGTACCGCGCTGTACTATTCTATGTTCTATGTTCTATAACTGATAGATGATGGGCGAAGCTGCTCAGATCTGGGACATGCACCAGAGGAACACATAAAATATACTGGAGGATCTCAGCAAGTCAGGCAGCATCTATGCAGAGAAGAAAAGAGACGGAATTGGGAAGAAACCGGAGGAAACAAGAGAGTGGAAGGGAAGGAGTACAACGTAGAAAATGATAGCTGAAGACAGATGAGTGGATTGGAGAGTGGGATGAAGTGAGAAGATAGGAGGGGGTAATAGGTGGAAAGGGAAGGAGACTATAGGGGCAATAGGCAGGAGACGAAGTGGCAAGAATCCCGATGAAAGCTAGAATGGGGAATGAACAAAAACAGACAGTTCAGAGGGAGGGTAAATTTTACAGGATTAAAGAAATCGCTGTTTATGCGTTAAGGTTGAAGACTACACAGACGGAATATGAGCCTTAGTCTTCTACGGTTGTGTCACACGTCATTAGAGCAGGTGATGCAACGACATGTCGGAATGAAAATTAGAAATGGAATTGAAATGTTTCACCAGTGTGAAAACCTGAACATTACGACTGGACCGAAGAAACTCAACAAAGCGTCCTTCAATCCGAATTGTGTGTTAACGATGTAGAAATAGCTGCACCGGGACTACCGAGTATAGCAGATGAACCCGACGGATTCCGGTGTGAAGTGCTGCCTGAATGATCAGCACTATTTGTGTGCTTGAATGACAGCGAGGAAGGACGTGCATGGGCATGTGTAGTACTAACGCTTGCTGAGAGAACTGGCAGGAGGGAAATCGCTGGGTGGAAACATATTGTCATAGGAATCACCAATATCATGGACCCTACAGAGAAGCGCAGAGTGGTGGGGGGATTGAGATTGGTGTCGGATCCAGTTGCAGATGAAACATAGAAACATAGAAAATAGGTGCAGGAGTAGGCCATTCGGCCCTTCGAGCCTGCACCGCCATACAGTACGATCATGGCTCATCATCCAACTCAGAACCCTGTACCTGCCTTCTCTCCATTTCTCCTGATCCATTTAGCCACAAGGGCCATATCTAACTCCCTCTTAAATATAGCCACTGAACTGGCTCAACTGTTTACTGCGGCACAGAATTCCACAGATGCACCACTCTCTGTGTGAAGAAGTTTTTCCTCATCTGGGTCCTAAAAGGCTTCCGCTTTATCCTCAAACTGTGACCCCTCGTTTTGGACTTCCCCAACATCGGGAATAATCTTCCAGCAACTAGCCTGTCCGATCCCTTGAGAATTTTATATGTTACCATCAGATGCCCCCTCAACCATCTAAGTTCCAGAGAGTACAAGCCTCGTCGATCCAGTCTTTCATCATATGAAAGTCCTGCCATCCCAAGAATTAGTCTGGTGAACCTTCTTTGTACTCCCTCTATGGCAAGAATGTCTTTCCCCAGATTAGGGGACCAAAAATGCGCACAATACTCCAGGTGTGGTCTCGCCAAGGCCTTGTACAACTACAGTAGTACCTCTCTGCTCCTGTACTCGAATCCTCTTGCTATGAATGCCAGCATACCATTCGCCTTTTTCACCGCCTGCTGTACCTGCATGCCCACTTTCAATGACTGGTGTATAATGACACCCAGGTCTCGTTGCACCTCAACTTTTCCTAATAGGCCACCTATGAAATAATAATCTTTTTTCCTGTTTTTGCCACCAAAGTGGATAATCTCACATTTATCCACATTAAATTGCCTCTGCCATGAATTTGCCCACCCACCTAACCTATGCAAGTCACCCTGCATCCTCTTAGTATCCTCCTCACAGCTAACACTACCGCCCAGCTTCGTGTCATCCGCAAACTTGGAGATGCTGCATTTAATTCCCTCGTTTAAGTCATTAATATATATTGTAAACAACTGGGGTCCCAGCACTGAGCCTTGTGGCACCCCACTTGTCACTGCCTACCATTCCAAATAGGTCCCGTTTATTCCCACTCTTCCTTCCTGTCTGCCAATCAATTCTCTAGACACATCAATACCATACCACCAATACCATGTGCTTTTAAGATTGCACACTAATCTCTTGTGTGGGACCTTGTCAAAAGCCTTTTGAAAATCCAAATATAGCACATCCACTGGTTCTCTCCTATCCACTCTACTAGTTACATCCTCAAAAAATTCTATAAGATTCGTCAGACATGATTTTCCTTTCACAAATCCATGCTGACTTTGTCCGATGATTTCACAGCTTTCCAAATGTGCTGTTATCACATCTTTGATAACTAACTTTGATGTTGTAGCAATTAGTGAAACTTGGCTACAGGAGGGGCAGGACTGGCAGCTTAATATTCAGGGGTTCCGATGTTTCAGATGTGATCGAGGCAGACGAATGAAAGGTGGGAGAGTAGCATTGCTTGTTAGGGAAAATATTACAGCAGTGCTCAGGCAGGTCAGATTAGAGGGCTTGTCTACTGAGTCCTTATGGGTGGAGCTGAGAAACAGGAAAGGTATGGCTACATTAGTGGGATTGTATTACAGACCACCCAATAGTCAACGAAACTTGGAAAAGCAAATCTGCAGAGATAGCAGGCAACTGCAGGAAACACAAAGTTGTGGTGGTTAGGGATTTTAATTTTCCATACATTGATTGCGACTTCCATACTGTTAGGGGTCTAGATGGTTTAGAGTTTGTAAAATGTGTTCAGGTAAGTTTAAATCAGTATATAGAGGGACCAACTAGAGGGGATGCAACATTGGATCTCCCGTTAGAAAACGAATTAGGGCAAGTGACGGAAGTCTGTGTAGAGGAGTACTTTGGTTCCAGTGATCATAACGCCAATAGTTTCAATTTGATCAAGGACAAGGGTAGATCTGGTCCTAGGGTTGAGGTTCTGAACTGGAAGAAGACCAAATTTGAAGAAATTAGAAAGGATCTAAAAAGCATGGATTGGGACAGGTTGTTCTCTGGCAAAGATGTGATTGGTAGGTGGGAAGCCTTCGAAGGGGAAATTTTGAAAGTGCAGAGTTTGTATGTTCCTGCCAGGATTAAAGGCAAATTGAATAGGAATAAGGAACCTTGGTTCTCAAGGGATATTGCAACTCTGATAAAGAAGAAGAGGGAGTTGTATGAAATGTATAGGAAACAGGGGGTAAATCAGGTGCTTGAGGAGTATAAGAAGTGCAAGAAAATACTTAAGAAAGAAATCAGGAGGGCAAAAAGAAGACATGAGGTTGCCTTGGCAGTCAAAGTGAAGGATAATCCAAAGAGCTTTTACAAGTATATTAAGAGCAAAAAGATTGTAAGGGATAAAATTGGTCCTCTTGAAGATCAGAGTGGTCGGCTATGTGCGGAACCAAAGGAAATGGGGGCGATCTTAAATAGTTTTTTTGCGTCTGTATTTACTAAGGAAGCTGGCATGAAATCTATGGAATTGAGGGAATCAAGTAGTGAGACCATGGCAACTGTACAGATTGAAAAGGAGGAGGTGCCTGCTGTCTTGAGGAAAATTAAAGTGGATAAATCCCCGGGACCTGACAGGGTGTTCCCTCGGACCTTGAAGGAGATTAGTGTTGAAATTGCGGGGGCCCTGGCTGAAATATTTAAAATGTCGCTGTCTACGGGTGAAGTGCCGGAGGATTGGAGAGTGGCTCATGTTGTTCCGTTGTTTAAAAAAGGATCGAAAAGTAATCCGGGAAATTATAGGTCGGTGAGTTTAACGTCAGTAGTAGGTAAGTTATTGGAGGGAGTACTAACAGACAGAATCTACACGCATTTGGATAGACAGGGGCTTATTAGGGAGAGTCAACTTGGCTTTGTGCGTGGTAGGTCATGTTTGACCAATCTGTTGGAGTTTTTCGAGGAGGTTACCAGGAGAGTGGATGAAGGGAAGGCAGTGGACATTGTCTACATGGACTTCAGTAAGGCCTTTGACAAGGTCCCGCATGGGAGGTTAGTTAGGAAAATTCAGTCGCTAAGTATACATGGACAGGTGGTAAATTGGATTAGACATTGGCTCGATGGAAGAAGCCAGAGAGTGGTGGTAGAGAATTGCTTCTCTGAGTGGAGGCCTGTGACTAGATGTGTGCCACAGGGATCAGTGCTGGGTGCATTGTTGTTTGTCATCTATATCAATGATCTGGATGATAATGTGGTAAATTGGATCAGCAAGTTTGCTGATGATACAAAGATTGGAGGTGTAGTAGACAGTGAGGAAGGTTTTCAGAGCCTGCAGAGGGACTTGGACCAGCTGGAAAAATGGGCTAAAAAATGACAGATGGAGTTTAATACTGATAAGTGTGACGTATTGCATGTTGGAAGGACAAACCAACGTAGAACATACAGGGTTAGTGGTGAGGCACTGAGGAGTGCAGTGGAACAGAGGGATCTGGGAATACAGATACAAAATTCCCTAAGAGTGTCGTCACAGGTAGATAGGGTCGTAAAGAGAGCTTTTGGCACATTGACCTTTATTAATCGAAGTATTGAGTATAAGAGCTGGAATGTTATGATGAGGTTGTATAAGGCATTGCTGAGGCCGAATCTGGAGTATTCTGTTCAGTTTTGGTCACCAAATTACAGGAAGGATATAAATAAGGTTGAAAGAGTGCAGAGAAGGTTTACAAGGATGTTGCCGAGACTTGAGAAACTCAGTTACAGAGAAAGGTTGAATAGGTTCGGACTTTATTCCCTGGAGCGTAGAATAATGAGGGGAGATTTGATAGAGGTATATAAAATTATGATGGGTATAGATAGAGTGAATGCAAGCAGGCTTTTTCCACTGAGGCAAGGGGAGAAAAAAAGCAGAGGACATGGGTTAAGGGTGAGGGAGGAAAAGTTTAAAGGGAACATTAGGGGGGGGCTTCTTCACACAGAGAGTGGTGGGAGTATGGAATGAGCTGCCAGACGAGGTGGTAAATGTGGGTTCTTTTTTGACATTTAAGAATAAATTGGACAGATGCATGGATGGGAGGTGTATGGAGGAATATGGTCCGTGTGCAGGTCAGTGGGACTAGGCAGAAAATGGTTCGGTACAGCTAAGAAGGGCCAAAGGGCCTGTTTCTGTGCTGTAGTTTCTATGGTTCTATGGTAACTAGAGCATTTTCCCCACCACCGATGTCAGGCTTACCGGTCTATAATTCCCTGGTTTCTCTCTCTCTCTTTTTTTTAAAATAGCGGGGTTACATTAGCCACCATCCAATCCTCAGTAATTAATCCAGAATCTAAAAATTATCACTAATGCATCCCCTATTTCTTGGGCCACTTCCTTAAGCACTCTGGGATGCAGACCATCTGGCCCTGGGGATTTATCTGCCTTTAATCTCTTCAATTTACCTAACACCACTTCCCTACTAACATGTATTTCCTTCAGTTCCGCCATCTCACTAGACCCTCGGTCTCCTACTATTTCCGGAAAATTATTTGCGTCCTCCTTAGTGAAGGCAGAAGCAAAGTAGTTATTAAATTGGTCTCCCATGTCCTTGTTCCCCATGATCAATTCACCTATTTCTGACTGTCAGGGACCTACATTTGTCTTAACCAATCTTTTTCTTTTCACATAACTATAAAAACTTTTACAGTCGGTTTTTATGTTCCATGCCAGCTTTCTCTCATAATCTTTTTTTCCCTTTGCTAATTAAGACCTTTGTTGTCCTCTGCTGACTCTGAATTTCTCCCAGTCTTCGGCTGTGCCGCTTTTTCTGGCTAATTTGTATGCTTCTTCTTTGGAATTGATACTATCCCTAATTTTCCTCGGCAGCCACGGGTGCACTACCTTCCTTGATTTATTCTTTTGCCAAACTGGATGAACAATTGTTGTAGTTCATCCATGCGGTCTTTAAATGCTTGCCATTGCATACCTACCGTCAACCCTTTAAGTATAATTTGCCAGTTTATATTACCTAATTCACGTCTCATACCATCAAAGTTACCCTTCTTTAAATTCAGAACCTTTGTTTCTGAATTAACTATATCACTCTCCATCTTAATGAAGAATTCCACCATATTATGGTCACTCTTACCCAAGGGGCCTCGCACGACAAGATTGCTAACTAACCCTTCCTCATTGCCCAATACCCAGTCTAGAATGGCCTGCTCTCTAGTTAGTACCTCGACATGTTGGTTCAGAAAACCATCCCGCATACATTCCAAGAAACCCTCTTCCTCAGTACCTTTACCAATTTGGTTCACCCAATCTATATGTAGATTGAAGTCACCCATTATAACTGCTGTTCCTTTATTGCACACATTTCTAATTTCCTGTTTAATACCATCTCCGACCTCACTACTACTGTTAGGTGGCCTGTACACAACTCCCACCAGCGTTTTCTGCCCCTCAGTGTTATGCAATTCTCCCCATACCGATTCAACATATTCCTGGCAAATGTCCTTCCTTTCTATTGCGTTAATCTCTTCTCTAACCAGCAATGCCACCCCACCTCCTTTTCTTTCATGTCTATCCCTCCTGAATATTGAATATCCCTGAATGTTGATCTCCCGTCCTTGGTCACCCTGGAGCCATGTCTCTGTGATCCCAACTATATCATGCTCATTAATAACTATCTGCACATTCAATTCATCCACGTTATTACGAATGCTCCTTGCATTGACTCAAAAAGCCTTCAGGCTTGCTTTTACAACTCTCTTAGCGCTTATACAATTATGTTGAAAAGTGGCCCTTTTTGATTTTTGCCCTGGATTTGCCGCCTGCCACTTTTACTTTTCACCTTACTACTTTTTGTTTCTATCCTCTATTTACACCTCTCTGTCACTCTGCACTTGTCCCCCTCCCCCTGACACATTAGTTTAAATCCTCCTGAACAACAGCAGCAAACGTTCCCCTTAGGACACTGGGTCCAGTCCAGCCCAGGTGCAGACCGTCCTGCTTGCACCGGACCTTCCTCCTTCAGAACTGGTTCCAATGCCCCAGAAAATTGAATCCCTCCCCCCTTGCACCATTTGTCAAGCCACGTATTCATCTGAAATATCCTCCTATTTCTACTCTGACTAGCACGTGGCTCTGGTAGTAATCCAGAGATTATTACCTTTGTGGTACTACTTTTAAGTTTATCTCCTAACTCCCTAAATTCACCTTGTAGGACCTCATCCCGTTTTTCTCCTATATCGTTGGTACCAATGTGCACCACGACCACTGGCTGTTCACCACTTCCTTCCCACTCCAGAATGTCCTGCAGCCGCTCAGAGACAACCTTGACCCTTGCACCGGGGAGGCAACATACACTCCTGGAGTCTCGTTTGCGGCCGCAGAAACGCCAATCTATTCCCCTTACAATCGAATCCCCTATCACTATAGCTCTCCCACTCCTTTTCCGTCCCTCCTGTGCCGCAGAGCCACCCATGGTGCCATGAACTTGGCTGCTGCAGCCTTCCCCTGATGAGACATCTCCCCCAACAATATCCAAAACAGTATATCTATTTAGGAGGGAGATGACCTTAGGGGACACCTGGACTACCTACCTACTGCGACGCTGTTTACTGGCCACCCATTCCCTTTCTGCCTGTGTAGCCTTTACCTGCGGCGTGGCCAACTCACTGAACGTGGTATTCACGACTTTCTCAGCATCGCGGATGCGCCAGTCTGAATCCAGTCGCAGCTCCAGCTGCTTAATGCAGTCTGCCAGAAGCTGCAGCTGGACACATTTCCTGCACACACAGTCGTCAGGGACACTGGAAGTATCCTTAATTTCCCACATGCTGTGAAGGGGGTTATGGATAATGACGAGCTGAATGTGAAGGCTGATGGTGTACTTGGTTTGGACAAGTGGAAGTCTATCTCTGTTAGGGAGACGGGAAGATGTGCTGACGACGGATGGCTGTGAAATTGAGGAGATGCGAGTAAGGGCAACATCAATGGTAGCGGAAAGGTAACCCCATTCTTTGAAGAGGAATCTGGCAGGAGGTTGGAATTAACAACAGACTGCTCTGATTTATAACCTATAGTTCGATCCTTTCATCAATTACTCAGACAATAAGTCCTGTTGGTGAAAGTTCCTCTCACTAACAGACACAAAGCGCAGAATAAGGGCGTCACCTCCGGACAGCGCTTGACGCAATGAGTGCAGGAAAGGTTTACGACTCCCGGAACATATCTGTTGATGGAGAAATAAGCGCACGTCTACTAAGCATCTGGTTCAGTCAATGACCAAAGAGCGGAGTTTTCACGTACGCCCTCCTGCACCCGGACATCCGCATTGGAAATTGGTTCTTAACATGGTTAGTAACAGGGTGCTTTGGTAGTCTTGCATTATTTTCCTTGGTGCATGGAACAAAATAGAGTTGTCGATAAGTTCAGCGGAACATAGTTGTAGCTTTTGTTTTAAAACCAAAACATGATTAACAGACGAGTAGTTCGCATGATAATGCAATATTGAAAGTTCAAAGTAAAATTTATTATTAGAGCACATATTCGTCACCATGTACAAACTTGAGATTATTTTTATTTCTGGGAGCATACTTAGCAAATCTATAGAATAGCAACTGTAAACAACATTTATAAACAGTAAACATCAGGAACTGTAAACTGTAAACAAATTGTGCAAATGCAGGTAATAAATAAATGACAATAAATAACAAGATAGGAGAGTACTTAAATGGATGTCGTTTTGTTAAAGAGACTGGTGACTGAGGGGTAGTAACTGTTCTTGAACCACGTGGTGCGAGTCCAGAGACTCTTGTACCTTTTATCAGATGGCAGCAGCGAGAAAAGAGCATGTCCTGGGTGCTGGGCTTCGTTGATGATTAATGTTGCTTTTCTACGGCAACGTTTTAAGTGGTTGTTCTTAATCGTTGGGAGGGTTTTGCCCATGATGTACTGGACGGAATCCGTTATCTTTTCTAGGATCTTCCGCCCAAAGGCATTGGTGTTCCCATAAGAGGCCGTAATTCAACCAGTCAGCACACTCTCCACCACGTAGCCACACATGCTTGCCATGGTTTTTGAGAACACCCCGAAACTCCGCAGTCTACTGAGGAAGGAGAGGTGCTGTTGTGCTTTGTTTGCAATTCTTTGCATGTATGCATTTCTACATGACAATAAAAGAGGACTGAGTGTTCTCATAATCTAATTCTATTTATAGGATGGTCTAGGACATTTCCTCTGAGATATTGACACTCAGGAATCTCGTCAGCATCAACGAAGTGGAATGACCAGACCCTGGCTGATCATTTCACAGTCGTGGCTGGTAAGTATGATGGAAGACTTGCCACTTCGGTATTCCCGTACATTCTGGCACGAACATGTTGCTGTGAAGGGTATAGCTATTAGACAATTCTACAATTACTATATTGGCGTCACCGCCCAATGCTGATATTCAGCGATACTAAAATGAAACAAAAATGCCGTAAATCAGCAGCAAAATGTTAATGTTCAGCTTATATGATTTTTAAAATATATTATGTATGCTTTAATACCATTCAGAGATTTTGTCAACAGTGTATTTACCAAAAAATACAGTCTAATGCCTTTCCATATGCTGACAACTTAATCAGAGATAGTGGACTTCAATTTCATGTTATCCGGGCATAATTCTTCCTTGAACGCAATAATAATTAAATGCCTAATCTGTTGTACAAAGAGATTCGAAAAAAGCGGGTGCATGTAACTCAAATCAAATACACTTCCAAATAATTAGATTTGATGTTGCAGGAAGAATTAATTCAGTATGCATTTCATTTTAAAATTTGTCCCATTGGTACAAAGAGGTACTTCACTCCATTCCTCAGCTCCTGTCTGAATTTTCTCTGTGTCAGTCCATAGATACACGTGTTGGTGCAGGTACTGAGAGAAGACAACATAAACCCACATTGGTGCAGGATATAGGTCGGTTTGCTGAAATATCTGTCTGTATAGAAATAGTTTTCAACTTGCCAGCTCAAAGAGTGTACGACATTGGGCATCCAAAATAATATAAAATTGGCTGAAAGAGTGAACAGCAGAATTATTGACTTTCTCCGGTTTGCCACCTCCGGATCATCACGATTTTCACTACTTTTCCGAAGTACCCGGCGAACTCTATTTGTCTCTATAATCCGGTTGATGGTTGAAACATTAAAGAGGAGAACCAGACAGATTGGTAGCAACGATGAGAAGGTACTATCGAATACCTGGTAGCCTTTCCACAGCGGTGACGTGCTGTATTCAGCTACGGGAACACAACGCCATCGATCCACTGCAAAGTAGAATGGAATGGCCTTGGCATAACACGCTGCACTCACTATCGCTACCACCATAGTCGCTGTTCGTTCGTTACAATATCGGTTCCGTAGTTTCTGGCAGCAGATGGCGACGCAGCGGTCAAAAGTGAAAGCAACTGTCAACCAAACGGAACAGTCCCAGGTTGCGATACTCAGGACAAGTAGCAGAGAACATGCGGGAGTAACGAGCAAGAAATTAGCAAACAAATAGATGTAATTTATCCTCTGTAATATAATAGCAACGATGACGTATATCAGATCGGCTACCGCCATGGACACCAAGTAGAGAGTGATGCCTTTGGAAAGACCGCATTTCCCGCGGGACAGGATCACAATCGCCGTTAAATTAACTGAAATAAGTTAATAAGAATGAATTACTATCAGTTACTACAGAGTGATTAGTGTGATTTTAGTAGAGTAGTCAGTAGTGTGAGTAATAGGCCATCGGGCCGTTATCGGCAGTCAGGTTAACTGCTGACACACATGGGATGCATATGATCGGATCAAGCTGATTCCCCCGTTTTAATGCGCAATTTGTATCTCGCCAGTTTCACATCCAGAAGTTAACCAAAAGAATGAAAGTCGGAGGCTGGCAACAGAGCGCCTTCCACCGGCTCCGTTAAGCAGTGAACAATGGGCTGGATACCATTCCCGGAAGGTGGGGTTATTAGGAGCTCTCCTGATAGAATAAGCGTCTTACGGAGAACAATGCAGACGGGGGAGAGATTGGCTTCAATTCCAAACCATATGGCGTAATTACACCTCTTTAAAATGAATTATTCAATTGGTTTCCATTTAAAATCAAATTATTTAATAATTACACTGACAACTTGGTCATGAGTTCACTTCACTGGAAATCAGGAGTTATTTAACCAATTTCTCCCGGGATCAATAAAGTATGACTATGACTATGACTACTATTTACAGATGGCGGAGAAAGCCTCATGTCCTCACAGAATGTGAAACAGCTCGCAGGGCTAACTGGTCTGACAGCTTGTCAAGTGTAACGTCAGATGGCACACTCTGTGCTATCGAGAAGAGGGGAGATACCAGGGAGGCGTCCTGACTGCGTGGTGCCCCACGACGAGAGAAACGCCAAACTTGCGAATGGGTGTCGCGTACAAGATATTGTCTGTCCATGTCCCTACAGTAAACTTTCACCGTGTTTTGAGCGGAATTGTGCTACGAATGCATGGAGAGACATCACGCGACAGAGTGGACTCGGTGGTGACCGGGACAGGTGAGTCATTGCTGTCATTATCAAGATGTTACGTGAAGTAATGTCTTTGCAACCCGTTCTGATGAAATCCTCCCGAAGGGCCCCGGCGTGAAATGTCGAATATTTATTCCTCTTCGTAGATGCTATCTGCCCTACTGAGTTCCACCAGCAATGTGCATATATGGTATTTTCCTGTCTGCGCGTTTTGTAAGTATGTTCAAACATTTCTGGCATGCAGATACGTTAACAATAGTACAACTAGTAATGTATGCTAAGGTTAAAATCGTATTAATATATATAAATGTATCAAACACCAAAATCAAATACGCATATATAATTAAACAATTAAATTAACGCGAATTACAATTAGCGGTGAAGGTTTCTTTTCATTATCCAATGGCAGCACAAATGCACTGGCCAACTTGGGAATCAAGATGCACTTAATCTATGATACCTCGAGCGCAATACAAAGATACCGTACAGCATTACCTGGAACACCGAGTGCTGCAAGCAGCGGGCAGTAAATTCTGACGATGTTGTAAATTGTGGAATATCCCATTTTCTATCTGAAGTGACGATCGGTTATACAAATTGTCTTAACTGCGTGCATGCACTGCTTCAGAGATTTCTTATACACCAGTAAGAACCACGCTTAAATCAATTAGTTCTCCCATGGTATCATTAGACACAATCCACTGAACAAACAACAAGCTTTTGCACATTATATGATTGTCTATCACATTCAGTTCTTCAAGGAGAATTAGAAGGACGTAACGTTACCTTGAAACATATTCAATGGAGAGAGTCAGTGCAGTTCCGTTTCGCAATGTTTGAATCATTCAGCATACATTTTATCATTATATTCTCAATTTATTTTTGGGAAACAAACTCTGTCTCCTTCAGTTACCAATCAATTATAGCATTGTCAGTATTAGCTGTAACAATAAGATGTTGTGAGTTCAATGTGGGTGAAATGTGCGATGTGCCCACACTGGCGGGACAAGTTTAGTCGCCCTCTTCTAATTCCAGTCCCGTTAGTGCTTCAGGCGACAGCATCCGTTTCTTAAATTTTCAAAAAGAAATTTATTCACGCGCATGAATACCTCATGATATCAACAAGCCCAACAAAATGGAGAACGTGCAGAAGCAAATGTTTGTGCCAATGAATATCTCAGATTCACCACTGTCAGGGTGAATGAATTTCTCCTCATCTCTATTCTGAAAGGTTGTCTCTTTTTTTTGTGCCATGGAGATGAGAAGGTGAGGGAAGTGGGCGGCATACTTGCCGACGTCATAGAGGCATTGGAAGTGTTGGAATACCGTGTAATAGTTGGACAAATTATTAATTAGATCGCTCTTGGATCACCGTGTGCAATTCTGGTCACTGCACAGTAAGAAGAAAGCAAGTAAGCTGGAGATGGTGCAATTAATTCACATGGAGATTGTCTGGACTACAGGGCTGGAGTTCAAAGGCATGATGGAATAGAGGGACCTGGTTTCCTCGGTGGTTACTGAACAGAGGAGACGCATGATAGCATCTTATAAAACGTGAGAGATATATATGTGGTACAGAGTCTGCATAATTATACCGGGTTAAAAGAAGTGTCAAATACCCCAGAAGTCATAGCTTTAAGATGCGAGAGAGGATGAGTTCAATGATATGCAGGGCGAGATTACTGTATTTCTTTGTATTGAGAGTGGTCGGTGCCTGGCACGCATTGGCATGGGAAGTGGAGGAAGCATATGCGATAGTGCCATTTGAGAGGGTTCAGGCAGGCACATCGAGGGCTATGGATCATAAATAAGCAGAAGAGATTTATTTATATTTGGTATTGCATTTACTAGAGGCATCGTGAGCCGAGGTACTATCGCGTTCTGTGTTCTCAATGAGCAGTAATAATGTCAGGAAGGGGAGGGGAACACATCGCCTGATCTGTGGACACCCGTGAGAATGCAGGATGATGGTAACCTCAATGGCGCCAGTGCTAAGCATGACGCCGAGCAAGAAGAGGAAGGACTAACGCCAGAGCATTCCGTTTTCCACGTGCACGTGGGCTATGAACTTGGAAGAAAGTAGAGCCAAACGAATGGTCAAGGAGTTGGTGCAGTGGGATCGTTTCAGTAATAGGGATCATTGGCCTCTCTCCCAGGGCAGTTGGGACCTGTGCAATGACGACAGGTTACACCGAAAATTAAGTGGAGCAAAATCCCCCTCCAGTTGGTTAGCTGACAGCACTTTCTAGTGTTTACAATTGCGTGGCAAAGTGCTGGGAACTAATGCTGCAGGCCCGCGTATCCCATTCAACGGACTGTAGAGGGGAAGTCGAGTAATTCTGAAAGGAAGTCCAACTGGGGCCAGGACAATGGTTGGACTGAGATACCGAAGTGTTTATTTTTGTTTATACCGATACATCACAAATTCTATTTACAGCGCCAACCACTCCGCTATGCAGAAAGGACAGGGACAACCCACTCTACACTGTGAACTCTCAACCTAGCAAAGACCACACTCAGCCCATTGTGGACAGAGAGCTTTACAGCAGCATATTTCAACACGAGAAATATGCTGACCTGCACAATCCAGTTTTTGATCTGCAGAGAGTCGGCCCTGTACAAGTCTAGCGCTCCACAGCAAAGTTGTCAGCAAGTAGCAACCAAACATGGTCCTAGATAACACAGACCTCTACAACTTCATTAAGTGGGGTGGGGGGGGGGTGGTGTTGAAGGTTTATCCGTGGTATAACCACCATCCCACGCTCATCCCAGAAAGTCATCTCCCTCCCCGCTCCACACACGCACACACTACACAGTATAGACATAGTCAGGAGTTTTCTGTGAGGGCAATGAACTCTGCAAATGAAGACACGGACATACTGTAAACAACTCGACGCGCTGTGCAGTGAGCACTCGACATGAACGCACTCAGCACTCTTGACCACTGTTAGAACAGAGTATAACCACAGCACTTCTAGGACAGAAATAAGTACAATTGTGACACGAGACAGCAATTGATTGATATGATCAACCATGCGCCTCCCGTTGTTATAGTTAGGATACTCATGCGAGAGCTCATAGATTAAAAAAACACTTGACAGGACCTCAAATTCACAGAAGGCATATCTGAAGTCTCCAAATAAAGGTATCCGTTAGTCTTGCGAGACCATGGATCTGCGCCTGGAAAGTCTTCACTCTCCAGGGCGCAGGCCTGGGCAAGGTTGTATGGAAGACCAGCAGTTGCCCATGCTGCAAGTCTCCCCGATCCACGACACCAATGTTGTCCAAGGGAAGGGCTTTAGGACCCATACAGTTTGGCACCAGTGTCGCCACAGAGCAATGTGTGATTAAGTGCCTTGCTCAAGGACACTGCACGTTGCTTCGGCTGGGGCTCGAACTCACGACCTAGTCGCTAGTCCAATGCATTAACCACTTGGCCACGTGCCCACAGCCTCTCCAAATACAGTGTTATAAACAAAATGCCATACAACTCCTAGACTTGTATTAGCATTGATTGAAGGTTGTACTACACGTGGAAAAAAAAAGTAATACATTTTCCATCTAAGGAGATGTAGCTTGTGGAGTACAACAGGATTCCTTCATGGCCTCCTATCTGATACTGAGAATAGGCTGGAGGGCTCATACAGTGCGGTACTGCAAGGTGAATGACTGGAATACCGAACGTAACACTCACAAACGTGTTGGAGGAATTCCGCAGGTTCAGACAGTATCTATGGAGAGGATTTAATCAAAATCAGGTTTAATATCATCGGTATGTGTAGTGAAATTTGTTAACTTTGCAGCAGCAGTTTATGGCAATGCACAATATAGAGGAAAAATCAATATAAAATAATAATAATAAATAAATAAGTCAATCATTTACAGTATACGTTTATTGAACAGATTAAAGGAAAAGAGAAATAATATATTCTAAAGCGGTGAGGTAGTGTCCAAGGGTTCATTGACCATTTAGAAATCAGATGGTAGAGGGAAAGAAGCTGTTCTTAAATCGTTCAGTGTGTCATTTCAGGCTTCTGTACCTCCTACCTGATGATGACAGTGAGAAAGGGGCATGCCCTGGGTTTTGAAGGTTATTAATAATGGACGCTGACTTTCTGCGATACCGCTCCTTGAACATGTCCCGGGTACTTTGTAAGCTAGTACTCAAGATGGAGCCGACTAAATTTACGACTTACTGCAACTTCTTTCAGTTATGCGCAGTAGCCGCAACCTCTTCTACGCGAACTCCTTCCCACCCATAACCGGCAGTGATGCAGCCTGTCAGAATGCTTTCCACGGTCCATCTATAGAAGTTTTTGAGTGTATTTGTTGTCATACCAAATCATTTTAAGGTCCTAATGAAGTAAAGCCGCTGGCTTTCCTTCTTTATAACTACATTGATATGTTGGGAACAGGTTAGGCCGAGGAACTTGAAGCTACCCACACTCTCCACTTCTGGTACACCTATCAGGATTGGTATGTATTTTTGCGTCTTATCCTTCCTGAAGTCTCTTTTGGATCCGGACTACAGAGCGTCGTGTGAGATGAATTCTGAAGGAAGGCAGTTTTAAAAAAAAAACTTCGAGAGCAAGAAGGACGAGACTGCGCAGGTGCGTAACCTCAACAGGACCTCACGGAGAGTTTGAAAAGGCAGGTTGCTGCCAACCGCTCTCTTTTGGATCGAGACTACAGAGCGTCCTGGGAGCTGAATTCTGAAGGAAGGCAGTTTTTTAAAAAACCTATTCGAGTGCAAGAAGGGCGAGACTGCGCAGGCGCGTGACGTCAACAGGACCGCGCGGAGAGTTTAAAAAGGAGACCACCCTATACAGCGGGCAGCAGAGTGAGTGGGAGCAGAGTATAGGGCTTTGGCTTCAACGGGCTTCGGCGGTAAACGGGAAGAGGCGAGAGCAAAGCGCCTACTCTTTTTTTTCTCCCACCCGCCCCCCACCTTTCGCGAATCGGCCCGGACAGACAGGAACAGCAGTGCTCTCACAGCTAACGGTACGAGCTAACTGTTTAAAAAGTTCGTCTGTTTGACGAGGTAAGTGGGTGAGTAGACTTATTTTTCCTGTTTCATTCCTGTAGAATTAGATAGCATGCCTGCAGGGTTAGTACTTTGTTCAGGGTGTCAGATGTGGGAATCCTGGGAGACCTCCAGCCTCCCCGATGGCCACATCTGTGCCAGATGCACCGAGATGCAGCTCCTCAGAGACCGTGTTAGGGATCTCCGGCTGCAGCTTGATGACCTACTGCTTATTAGGGAAAGTGAAGAGGTGATAGACAGGAGCTACAGAGAGGTAGTCATCTCTAGGCTACAGGGGTCAGAAAACTGGGGCATTGTCAAGAGAGGGAAGGGAAATGCCCGGATAGTGGAGAGCACACCAGTGGCTGTTCCCCTCAGCAACAAGTATCTTGTTCTGGATGCTGTTGAGGCGGATGACCTGACAGGGAACGTCCACGGTGACCGGGTCTCTGGCACTGAGCCTGGCGCTGTTGTGCAGGAGAGAAGGAGGGAGAAGAGAAAAGCGGTAGTCATTGGGGATTCTATAGTCAGGGGAACGGACAGGAGATTCTGTGAGCCTGATTGAGATACCCGCGTGGTGTGTTGCCTCCCATGTGCCAATGTACGGGAAGTCTCGGATCGGGTCCTGAATATTCTAAAGGGGGAGAGTGAGCAGCCAGTTGTCTTGGTGCATGTTGGTACCAATGACATAGATAGGACAAAGGAGAAGGTCCTGAAGAAAGATTTCCAGGAGTTAGGAAGGAAGCTGAGAAGAAGGACCTCCAGTGTAGTAATTTCGGGATTGCTACCTGTGCCACGTGCTAGCGAGAGCAAGAGTTGTAGGATCAGGCAGATGAATGCGTGGCTGAGAGACTGGTGTAGGGGGCAAGGCTTCAGATTCTTGTATAATTGGGATCTCTTCTGGGGGAAGTATGACCTGTTCAAAAAGGATAGGTTACACATAAACCCGAAGGGGACCAATATCCTGGCGGGAAAGTTTAATAGAGCTGTTAGGGAGGGTTTAAACTAATTTGGCAGGGGGATGGGGAATGGAATGACAGAGCGGAGGAAGGGGAAAGCAGAAATAAATCTGAGATGATGAGCAGTAAAGATGTCAGGAAAGACAGGCAGGCGATGGGGCAAATTTGTAGCCATTGGGATGAGTTGCAGTGCAATAAAGTTGCAGTGAAATCAAAGCGAAAAGTATCAAATACTGGCCTTAAAGTGTTGTACTTTAATGCACGCGGCATAAGGAATAAGGTGGATGATCTTGTCGTACAGCTACAGATTGGCAGGTATGATGTTGTGGCCATCACTGAGACCTGGCTAAAGGATGCATGTCTCTGGGAGCTGAACGTCCAAGGATGCACGGTGTATCGGAAGGATAGGAAGGTAGGCAGAGGGGGAGGCGTAGCTTTATTGGTAAGAAATGATATTAAATCATTAGAAAAAGGTGATATAGGATCGGAAGGTGCAGAATCTTTATGGGTTGAGCTAAGAAATAGCAGGGGTAAAAGGACCCTGATGGCAGTTATTTATAGGCCTCCAAACAGCTGCAGGGATGTGGACTACAAATTATAACTGGAAATAGAAAATGCTTGTCAGAAGGGCAGCGCTATGATAATTGTGGGGGATCTTAACATGCAAGTGTATTGGGAAAATCAGGTCGGCACTGGATCGCAAGAGAGAGAATTTGTAGAATGTCTGCGAGATGGCTTTTTAGAACATCTTGTTGTTGAGCCCACTAGGGGATCGGCTGTACTGGATTGGGTATTGTGTAATGAACCCGAGGTGATTAGAGGGATTGAGGTGAAGGAACCCTTAGGAGTCAGTGATCATAACATGATTGAGTTCACTGTGAAATTTGAAAAAGAGAAGCCGAAATCTGATGTGTCGGTATTTCAGTGGAGTAAAGGAAATTACAGTGGCATGAGAGAGGAACTGGCCAAAGTTGACTGGAAAGGGACACTGGCGGGAAAGACAGCAGAGCAGCAGTGGCTGGAGTTTATGCGGGAAGTGAGGAAGGTGCAAGACAGGTATATTCCAAAAAAGAACAAATTTTCGAGTGGAGAAAAGATGCAACCGTGGTTGACAAGAGAAGTCAAAGCCAAAGTTAAAGCAAAGGATAGGGCATACATGGAAGCAAAAATTCGTGGGAAGACAAAGGATTGGGCAGTTTTTAAAACCTTACAAAAGGAAACCAAGAAGGTCATTAAGTGGGAAAAGATTAACTCTGAAAGGAAGCTAGCAAATAATATCAAAGAGGATACTAAAAGCTTTTTCAAGTATGTAAAGAGTAAACGACAGGTGTGAGTATATATAGGACCGATAGAAAATGATGCTGGAGAAACTGTAAAGGGAGATAAGGAGATGGCAGAGGAACTGAACGAGTATTTTGCATCAGTCTTCAATGAGGAAGACATCAGCTGTATACCAGACACTCAAGGGTGGCAGGGAAGAGAAGTGTGCGCGGTCACAATTACGGCAGAGAAAGTACTCAGAAAGCCGAATAGTCTAAAGGTAGATAAATCTCCTGGACCAGATGGAATGCACCCTCTTGTTCTGAAGGAAGTAGCTGTGGAGATTGCGGAGGCATTAGCGATGATCTTGTAAAAGTCGATAGATTCTGGCATGGTTCAGGAGGACTGGAAGATTGCAAATATCACTCCGCTATTTAAGGAGGGGGCAAGGAAGCAAAAAGGAAATTATAGACCTGTTAGCTTGACATTGGTGGTTGGGAAGTTGTTGGTGTCGATTGTCAAGGATGAGGTTACAGAGTACCTGGAGGCATATGACAAGATGGGCAGAACTCAGCATGGATTCCTTAAAGGAAAACCCTGCCTGACAAACCTACTACAATTTTTTGAGGAAATTACCGGTAGGCTAGACAAGGGAGATGTAGTGGATGTTATATATTTGGATTTTCAGAAGGCCTTTCATAAGGTGCCACACATGAGGCTGCTTAACAAGATAGGAGCCCATGGAATTACAGGACAATTACATACGTGGATAGAGCGTTGGCTGATTGGCAGGAAACAGAGGGTGGGAATAAAGGGATCCTATTCTGGTTGGCTGCCGGTTACCAGTGGTGTTCCACAGGGATCAGTGTTGGGGCCGCTTCCTTTTACATTGTACATCAACGATTTGGATTATGGAATAGATGGCTTTGTGGCTAAGTTTGCTGACGATACGAAAATAGGTGGAGGGGCCGGTAGTACTGAGGAAATGGAGAGTCTGCAGAGAGACTTGGATAGATTGAAAGAATGGGCAGAGAAGTGGCAAATGAAGTACAATGTTGGAAAGTGTATGGTTATGCACTTTGGCAGAAAAAAACAAACGGGCAGACTATTATTTAAATTGGGAAAGAACTCAAAGTTCGGAAATGCAACGGGACTTGGGAGTCCTCGTACAGGATACCCTTAAGGCTAACCTCCAGGTTGAGTCGGTAGTGAAGAAGGCGAATGCAATGTTGGCATTCATTTCTAGTGGAATAGAGTATAGGAGCAGGGATGTGATGTTGAGTCTCTATAAGGCGCTGGTGAGACCTCACTTGGAGTACTGTGGGCAGTTTTGTTCTCCTTATTTAAGAAAGGATGTGCTGACGTTGGAGAGGGTACAGAGAAGATTCACTGGAATGATTCCGGGAATGAGAGGTTTAACATATGAGGAACGTTTGTCCGCTCTTGGACTGTATTCCTTGGAGTTTAGAAGAATGAGGGGAGACCTCATAGAAACATTTGGAATGTTGAAAGGCATGGACAGAGTGGATGTGGCAAAGTTGTTTCCCATGATGTGGAGTCTAGTACGAGAGGACATGACTTAAGGATTGAAGGGCGCCCATTCAGAGCAGAAATGCGTAGAATTTTTTTTAGTCAGAGGGTGGTGACTCTATGGAATTTGTTGCCACGGGCAGCAGAGGAGGCCAAGTCATTGGATGTATTTAGGGCAGAGACTGATAGGTATCTGAATAGCTAGGATAGCAAAGGTGATGGCGAGAAGGCGGGGGTGTGGGACTAAATGCAAGAATGGATCAGCCCATGATAAAATGGCGGAGCAGACTCGATGGGCCGAATAGCCGACTTCTGCTCCTTTGTCTTATGGTCTTATGGTCTGAAGTCCACAATCAGCCCTTTCGTCTTACTGACGTTGAGTGCCAGGTTGTTGCTGCGACACCACTCCAGTAGTTGTCATATCTCGCTCCTGTACGCCCTCTCGTCGCCATCTGAGATTAAACCAATAATGGTTGTATCATCAGTAATTTTATAAATGGTATTTGAGTTATGCCTAGCCACCCAGTCATGGGTATATAGATAGTAGAGCAGTGGGCTGTGCACTCACCCCTGAAGTACACCTGTGCTGATCGTTAGCGAGGAGGATATGTTATCACCAATCCGCCCAGATTGTGGCTTTCAGGTTAGGGATTAGAGGATCCAATTGCAGATAGAGGTACAGAGGCCCAGGTTGTGCAGCTTCTCAATCAGGACTGTGGGAATGGTGGTATTAAATGCTGAGCTAAAGTCGACGAATAGCATCCTGGCATAGGTGTTTGTGTTGTCCAGCTGGTCTAAAGCCGTGTGTCGAGCCATTAAGATTTCATCCGCCGTTCACCTATTATGGTGAAAGGCAAATTGCAATGGGTCCCGGTCCTTGCTGAGGCAGGATCTCAGTCTAGTCTTGACAAACCTCTCAAATCACTTAATAACTGTTGATGTGAGTACTACCGAGCGGTAGTCATTAAGGCAGCTCGCATTATTCTTCTTAGGCACATGTACAATTGTTGCCTTTTTGAAACACAGGAACTTCCGCCCGTAGCAGTGAGCGGTTGGAGATGTCCTTGAATACTCCCGCCAGTTGGTTGGCACAGGTTTTCAGAGCCTTACCATCGGGACCTTTCGCCTTGCGAGGGTCTACTCACTTTAAATACAGCCTTGACATGGACATTTGCGACATAATTCACAGGGTCATCAGGTGCAACAGGGATCTTCACAGCTGTTATATTCTTCCTTTCAAAGCTGGCTTAGAAGGCGTCGAGTTCATCTAGTAGTGAAGCATCGCTGCCATTTCGCTTTGTTGGAAGTTATGTCTCGCAAACCCTCCCAGAGTTGTCCTACATCCGATGTCCCCCCAACCCCGTTCGAAATTGTTCTTTCGCCCTTGAAAATGCCCTCCGCAAATCATGCCAGCATATCTGGTACAGGCCGGGGTCGCCAGACTTGAGTGCTACAGATCTAGCCTTCAGAAGATGACGTACCTCCTGGTTCATCCACGGGCTTTTGGTTTGGGAATGTAAAGGTTTTAATGAAGTCGGTAACAACTAGGGCATACTCATCCAGGTTCTAAGATGATTCCCGGGATACAATCCAGTCCACCGATTCAAAGCAGTCATGTAGATAGACGCTCCTGTGCTTCCCTTATCCATACCTCATTGGACGTCCCTCCTGGTGCTGCAGTCTTCCGTCTCTGCCTATACTCAGGGAGTACAATTACAGCCAGGTGATCAGACTTCCCGAAGTGAGGGCGTAGAATAGCAGGCAGGCATCCTGGTGGTGGTGTAGGAATGGTCCAGTGTGTTTCCTCTAGTTCAGTGGTCCCCAACCTCCATGCCGCGGATCGATACCGGACCGTGAAGCATGCAGGGGTGCAGCGGTAGGCAGAACGCACCCAACACATCTTTAAGAAAAAAACCGAAATAAACAAGCTGATTAATTAGGTGCCGCTCAGCACGTAAATGTCGGCCCAGATCAGAGGCGATTGCCGATTGCGTACGTGGCCCGGAGGTTGGGGACTGGTGCACTAGTTTTTCAAGTCATCTGTTGATGGTAATCGCTTAGGGTTTTTCTCTTCAGACTGGCCTGGTTAGAATCTCCCAAAACGATTGTGAAGGCGTTAGGGTGCGTTGTTTCGTGCATGTTGATCCCATTGCTCAGATCATCTAAAGCCTGATCCACATTGGCCTAAGGTGGAATGTATACTGCTGACAAAGTGACTCCGGAGAACTGTTGCGGTAGGTAAAAAGGGGGGCTCTTAACTGGTAGATATTCCATGTCTGGTGAGAAGAATTAGGACAGGACTGATATATTTGTGCACCAAGAAGATTTGATCTTGTCGATCTAAATCGCTGCATGTGGGTCGGAAGTGTTTAATCCGGATTACCTGAAAGAAAGGACATACGCGGTCCTAATATCCATAGCTCTGAGATTACGGATTTTATTCAACAGAATCGGGAGGTTTACAAGCAAGTTAGGCGGTCTGGCCAGGCTTCGGTTAAAGTCGCGCTGCATTTTACGATATATATTAACCATCTAGATGACAGAATCAATGGCTTTGGTACCAGAAGGTATTTAGAACATAAACAGCAATTCAAACGTGAGTGGGGAGCTAGGGGTCTGTTTTTTTGAGAATGTAACTGAACACATTGATGAAGGAAAAGCAGTAGATGTAGCGTATATAGATTTCAGCAAGGCATTTGATAAGGTACCCCATGCAAGGCTTATTGATGAAGTAAAGAGGCATGGCATCCAAGGGGACTTTGTTTTGTGGATCGAGAACTGTCTTGCTCACAGAAGGCAAAGACTGGTTGTAGACGAGTCATATTCTGCATGGAGGTCGGTCACCAGTGCGGTGCCTCAGGGATCTGTTTGTGGACCCTGACTCTTCGTGATTTTTATAAATGATCTGGATGAGGAAGCGGATGGATGGGTTAGCAAATTTACTGATGACACAAAGGTTGGAGGTGTTCTGGATAGTGTGGAGGGCTGTCAGAGGTTACAGTGGGACGTTGATAGGATGCATAACTGGGCTGAGAAATGGCAGATGGAGTTCAGTCCAGATAAATATGAAGTGGTTCATTTTCAAAGGTCAAATAAGAAGGCAGAATATAGTATTAATGGTAAAACAGTTGGCAGTGTGGAGGATCAGAGGGATCTTGGGGTCCGAGTACAAAAGTCGTAGGTTGACTCTCTGGTTAAGAAGGCATACAGTGCATTTGCCTTCATGAATCGTGGAATTGAATTTAGGAGCCGAGATGTAATATTGCAGCTATATAGGACCCTGGACAGACCCCACTTGGAGTACTGTGCTCAGTTCTGGTCGCCTCACTGCAAAAGATTTGAAATCCATAGAAAGGGTGGAAAGGAGGTTTACAAGGATGTTGCCTGGATTGGGGGAGCATGCCTTCTGAGAATAGGACGAGTGAAGTCGGCCTTTTCTACCTGGTGCGACGGAGGATGAGAGGTGACCTGATAAAGGTGTATAAGATGATCAGAAGCATTGATCGTGTGGATAGTCAGAGGACTTTTCCAAGGGCTGATATGGTTGCCACAAGTGGACACAGGTTTAAGATGCTGGGTCGTGGGTAGAGAGGAGATGTCAGGGGTAAGTTGTTTACTCGGAGAGTGGTGAGTGCCTGGAATGGGCTGCCGTCAACGGTGGTGGAGGCGGATACGATAGGGTATTTTAAGAGACATTCAGATAGGTACATGGAGCTTAGTAAAATAGAGGGATAAAGGTAAGCCGAGTAGTTTCTATGGTAGGGATACGTGCGGCACAACTTTGTGGGCTGAACGGCCTGTATTGTGCTGTAGGTTTTCTATCTTTCTATGTTTCTATTTCTTAGTAATTTATATTTGCATTTCAGTTGCATTAGCTATAGGTGATGTGTCAGACCTTTATCACCTTTTAAGTGGCTCCGCTCTCAGTCAGCATCAATTTTTCTCCCTCTTCCCAGCTCGGGTCCGCCGGTAATTTATGGCTGTTGTTTTCTCAATTAACAACCAGCTGAAATCGGTCAGGGCAAGTATAGACCTCAACAGCTGGAAATCTGAATGTGATATCCAACCAACGAACACCACAGAAATAACTTCTTATTTGGAAATAATCCCTGGTTTAGCAAATTATCTGGAGTGTAATTGCACATAGTTTTTAAAAATGATCAGACCAAGCCAATTTGGCTTACAAAACAGAGACCACAGTCTCGTCATAAAATGGCAGCCTCCACATCCTTCCAAATAGAGTCAAAAACAATTATTCCATCTGTTTCCACTGTCACTGAGTCATTCATTCTCACTGATTTGTAGACTGTAGTTCTTCATAGCCTACTGTTTACACAATACCTATATCCCTTCATTTCTTTTATGTCCGTTGGTCTGTCTAACCCTCACTTTAAACGCTTCTGTCCTCTCTGACCGCACACCTGTCAGCGAATTTCAGTCACATACAATTCGGTGTGTTAAAAATACTTGTCCCTCTCATTTCATTTGAACGTAGCCCCTCATACCTTAAATTCATGCCCTCAGGCACCCCAGGAAGGAATGCGATCCCATGCAGAGAACCCCGTCTTTGTGATGGCAGCTTTACACTCAGCGTGCAATGGTAAGCTCTATCCCTCCCAATTCCAACACGAATGGGCCCCATCGGCTTTAACAGAACTGCATGCTGACGTCACAGAATGTTGCTAAGCAACACAGACCATTCAGCCCAAATAAACATTGCAGGTTAACGCAGCAGGGCCGGCTGCTGACGTCACAGAACCATGTCAGGCAGCCTCAACCATTCAGCCCACTACGCTGTGCTTCATACAAGAAATTCCACATCTGCTGGACATCCAACCTGTCACACACGAAATGCTGGAGGAACTCAGCAGGTCAGGTGTCATCCATGGAGGGCCGTAAGCAGTCCTGTCCTATCTCTGTGAAAAGCTTGTAAAAGGCACGCTAAATTTCCCTCAAGCGTGCCGTCCACATTCAGATCTGATTGCTGTAGGAGAGGTTCCTTTGGAATTTAATCTCCAAGTGATTTAATTTCATGGTGTCAATGCCTATGGGTTTGCACTTCTGACCTTAAAACATAGAACATAAAACATAACATAGAGAACATAGAGGATAGAAAACAGGACACAGGACATGGGGCATATTACGTACAGTGTCGATCATAAAACAAATACAGAGATCGACCTGAAGCCCTTCATGCTGCGATGAACTACAGAAAAGAGATGTATTCTCATCTTTGATCTAAACGGTGTGATTATATTCTGAGGTTGCGTGCTTTGTTTATTTGAGACACACTCTTGGCATCTACTGTAATCTTGGCAGCATCCGAGTGACACTCTGCTCTAACCTTCCCAAAACCTCAACGTCCTCCCTGTAATGGGGGAGACCAAAACTGAATGCAATTTCCAGATATGATCAGAGTTATATAAAGTTGTATTATAACGTCTCAACTCGTCAACTCCCGAATCTACTAAACTAAACAGAAATACAAACAAGGAAAAACCACCACTATCCAGCCGTGGCCACTTCTCCCCACTGACACCATGAAAGAGATATAGGAGCCTCCGTTCCCACAGCATCAGTTACAGGAACAGTCATAACACTTTAACCATTAGACTTCTGATCTAGTAAAGGTAACTTCACTCGCCACAACACTGAAACGATTGCACAACCTATGAACTCACTTTCAAGAACTCTACAATTCATGTTTTCCGTATTATTTATTGCCCTAGTTTGTTTGTTTATTGATGTATTCCCACAATTGTTTTAGTTTGCACATTGGTTGTTTGTCAATGTTTCTCCGTATTTCTTCATTGATTCCATTGTATTTCTCTATTCTACTGTGAATTGCTACAAAAACTGAATCTGTATGTCATATCTGGTCACGTACCTTGATTAAAAAAGACAGCAGTTTGTACTTTGAGCTTCACTTTGAACAGGAGATTCTGCAGGTCAAATTAAATTTATTATCAGCGATGCTGTGAAACATGAGGGACGCCCACAATATGATGGACGAACTCAGGAAGTCAAGCAGCACCTATAGAAGGGAATAAACAGCCATGAGACTATAAGGCCATTTGACACAGGAAAAATAGGCTATTTGGCCCGTCGAGTCTGATCCGCCATACAGTCATGGATGATCCTTTTTTGCCCTCCTCAGCCGCACTCTCCGTCCATCTCCCGTATCCTTTGATGCCGTGGTCAATCATGAACTATGAAACTCTGACTTAGAAACACCGAATGACCTGTCCTCCAGTCTTGCCTGTAGCAACAAATTCCACAAATTTATTACCCTATAGCTAAAGAATGTTCCCGCATCTCTATTTAAATGGGCGTCCCTCCATCCTGAGACTGTGCGCTCTTGCCATCGACTGCTTTCCACACTTACTCTATCCAGGTCTTTCAACATTTGAAAGGTTTCAATGAGACACCCCTCATTCTTCTAAAGTCCAATGACTACAGTCACACAGCTATGAAACGTTCTTCCTACTATAACCTTGTTATTCCCGCAATTATCCTTGTGCACCCATTCCGGATCCTCTCCAATGCCGGCATATCTTTTCTTAGATTAGGATGCCAAGCTGTTCACAATATTCAACGTGAGGTCTCACAGGTCCCACGTACAACCTCAGCACTACATCCCTGCTCTTGCATTTTACGTCTCATGTAATGAATGTTGACGTTGCATTTGACTTCCTCATCACTCTTTCAACCTGGAAGTTAAACTTCAGGGTGTTCTGCACAAGGACTCCCAATGCCGTATACATCTCAGATACCGAGATTTTCTCCGCGTCTGCACATTATTTTCTGCTATTAAAGTGCATATCCATGCATTGTTCAACATTATATTTCATTTGCCACTTTTTACTCATTCTCCTAATCTGTCTAAGTCCTTCTGCAGTCTACCTATTTCCTCAACACTACCTGGCACACCAACAATCTTCATAACCTCTGCAATATTTTCAACAAAGCCATCTATTCTATCATCTAAGTCATTAATATACAGCATAAAAAAACTGACCCAACACCTACCCTGCGAAACACGACTAGTCACCGACAGCAACCAGAGAAGGACCCTTTATCTCCCCGCACTCCATCCTACCAATCATGCTGCTAACTTTTCCGTAATACAATGGTTCTTAACTGGGTAAGCAGCCTCATATGTAGCACCCTGCTAAACACCTTCTAAAGGTGCAAATAAAGAACATCCAGTTCACATCCTTTAACGATCCTACTTGTAATCTCATGAAAGGCAACATCTCAGGAATGGTCTAACGACTAATAAAGGCAAACAGGGCATAGACCCTATTTACCGTGACTGCCCTGACGAGATATCGTTTGTTTGCAACTCAGAACGAGGTTTTAAAGCGCTTGGTGCTTTCGGCTTCTTCACGACGGGCTGAAAACGATAGGAGTGATCGTTCGTTGGTGATACAACGCAAGGTTTAACAAGAGCTTAGGGCATGAGAACATTAGAACTTAAGAAATACGAGCAGGGGTAGGTCATCTGACCCGTCGAGCCTGCCCCGCCATTCAATAAGATCATGACTGATATGTCCGTGAACGCATTTTCACCTACCTATCTATTTGTCATAACAATTAATTCCTCTATTATGCAACAACCTATCCAACCTTGTCTTAAATATATTTAATGAGGTAGCCTCCACTATTTCATTGGGCAGAGAGTTCTACAGATTCGCAATTCTTTCGGAAAAGCAATTACTCCTCATCTCGGCCCTAAATCTACTTCCCCCGAATCTTGAGGCTCTGTCCCTAGTTCTAGTCTCATCCACGAGAGCAAACAACTTCCCAGCCTCTATCTTATCTGTCCCTTTCATAATTTTATATGTTTCCATCAAATTTCCTCGCATCCTTCTGAAATCCAGCGAGTACAGTCCTAGCCGAGTCAATCTCTCCTCATAGTCCAAAACCCTCATCTCTGGAATCATCCTGGTGAACCTCCTTTGCAACGCCTCCAAAGCCAGTATGTGATTCCTCAACTAAGGAGAGCAGAATTGCACGCTGTACTCCCGATGTGGCTTCACCAGTACACTAGACAGTTGCAGCATAACCTCCCTGCTCTTAAATTGAATCTATCTAGTAATGAAGGCCAACAATCCATTTGGCTTCTTGATAGCCTGCTGCATCTGCAATCCAAAGTTTTGCGATTCATGCAAAAGGTCTAAGTTCTTCTGCACAATAGCATGCTGCAATTTCTTACCGGATAAATAATAATCTGGTCTTCCATTTTCCCCTCCAATGTGGACGGCCCCGCATTTACCAGCATTATACTCCATCTGCCCGATCCTTGCACACTCACTTAACCTATCTATATCCCTTTGCAGATTGTCCGTATCTGCTGCACAATTTGTTTTCCGTCAGCAATCTTAGTTACTCAACACTCGGCTCCTTCTTCCAGATTGTTAATATTAATCGTGAACACTGGCTTAAGTCTGATAAATCAGGATTAGAGTGGAGTAACAGAAACTACAGAGGCATGAGAAAGGAATTGGACAGAATTGATTAGAAGGAGCGACAAGGAAGGATGGGGGCGGTTTGTGAACAGCAATGGCCTGCGTTTTTGGAGAATATTAGGAAAGTGCATGAAAGGTAGATTCCAAAGATCAAATATAATCAAGTGTTCTCAGGGGAGGATGAGGGAAACCAACAGAAGACAACTCAAAGCCACAAAGAAAGAAAAGATTAAACATGAAGGAAAACGAGCCAATAACATAAAAGAGGATCCAACGAGATTTTTCAAATATGTATAAAAGGTAAAAGAGCGGAGAGAGTGGATGTCAGACCGTTGGAAAACAACCTGGAGAGGTGAAAATGGTGAACACGGCAGACGAACATCCTGTCATTTGCGTCAGCCTTCATTGTGGAAGACACTAGCAAAATGCAAGAAATGTAACAGTGTGGAGGGAGGGGTGGGCGGAAGTGAATGCATCTGCTATTATTAAGATGAAGATGCTCCGGAAGCTGCAATGCGTTAAGAAACATACGTCACCAGGAGGGATTGGACTCTACTGCAGATTTTCTGCTAGAGATTACTGACGAGATTGTGGATGCCTTGGAATTGATCGTTCAATAATCATTGGATTCTGCAATGGCTACTGGTGGCCGTAAAATTGCTAATGTCTCTAACCTCTTTTAGAAAGAAGGGAAGTAGAAGAGAGGAAATTATGGATCAGTTAGCCTGTCTCCAGTGATTGGGAAGATATTGGAGTCTATTATGAAGGAGGAAGTTTCAGGGTACATGGAGGCTCATGATAAAATAGATCAAATTCAGCATAGTTTTCTACAAAGGAAATCTAGCCTGACAAATCTGTTGGAACTCTTTGATCAAATAGCAAGCATGATAGACAAAGGCGAATCTTTGGATGATACTTGAGTTTTCAGAAGTCATTTCACAAGGCGCAATACATGAGGCTGCTTAGCAAAATACGAGTGCATTGCTGTACGACCACGTATAGATGGTTGGCCGATTGGCAGTACAAAAAGTGTAGGAATAACCGGGGTCTCTTCTGGTTGGCTGCCTATGCCTAGTGTGTGTCACATGAATGATGTTGGGACGGCCTCTCTTCACGTTGTATGTCATTGATTTGACTGAATGAATTGATGAATTTGTGCGCAATTCTACAGATGATACAAATGAAGGAGTCCTACTCTACACTGCCTCACTTTGCAAAACAACTACCTCATCCTCTGCACTAGAGCCTTCTGTTCTCCCCTATTATATTCCGCCTTCTCCAGCCTTGTATCTCGTTCACTAATCAACTTCCCAGCTATTACATCACCACTCCCCCCCCAGTTTTACCTATCAAATTGTGCATTCTCCCGCCCCACCACATTCCCACCATATACATCTGTCGCCTCATCTTTCTTTTTTTTTTCTCTCTCTCAATTGCTGCAGAAGTGTCTCGGCCTAAAACGTATACTGTATTCTTTTCCATAGATGCTGCCTGGCCTGCTGAGTTCTTCAAGCGCTTTGTGCGTTTTGCTTGGATTTCCGCGTTCACAAGGTACTGGAGGCCACAGCCCCGGCGTCGAACGTCGAAGCAGTCGATGCACCGTGAAGGCCTCTGATCCATCGATGAACCGTGGGGGAAGGGGTGTTTTGGGGACAGGGCACTTTTGGTGGCTCAAAAAAGGCTTGACACCGGACACATGGAAGGTGGGATGAATGCAGCTGAGAGTGGATGGGCGCTTGAGACGGACGGCAGCAGAGCTGACAACTTTAGCAACGGGAAAGGAGACGATGAAGCGGGGGTGAAATTGCGGGAATCTGCCTTGAGGGGCATGTCTCGGGTTGTAAGCCACACACGCTCTTCCTGGCGTAAAGTGGAGTGCTGAAACGATGGCGGTCAGTTTGACGCTTGATCCTAGCTGAAGGACGGAGAAGGGCACAGTGAGTGCGCCTTCCCGTCCGCTGACAAAGGCGGATGAATGCCTCGGCAGATGGAACGCCAACCTCCTCGTCCTGGGCAGGAAACAATGGAGGTTGTTTGCCAAGGCAGCACTCTAAGGGGTCAGACCTTTTGGATGAGAACGGCTGAGAGTTTATGGCGTACTTGGCCCAGGGTAGTTGCTGAATCCATGGGTGGGGGTGGCGGCAGACACTCCAATACTGTCTCTAGCTGTTGGTTGGCCCTCTGGGTCTGCCCATTGGTCTGTGGGTGGAATCCTGAAGACAACGTCAACAAGAATATTACAGAAGTTGGACGTTAATTGAAGGCCCCTCTCTGACACAATATCTAGAAGTAAGCCGTGTAATTTGAAAACATGCAGTATTAGTAATTTGGCTTTTTCTTTGGCAGTGGGAAGTTTAGGTAAAGGAATGAAGTGTACAGACTTGGAGAAGCGATCAACTGTAGTGAGAATGGTGGTTTTACCGAATAATGGGGGTAAGACCGGTGACATAGTCCAGGGCAGTGTGGCAACAGTCTCTCCTGGGGTAGCCATGGGACCAGCGGGTGACCGGTTAGAATTTTTTCTTTGAGAACAGACCAAGCAGGCTGAGATGAAATCGCACATGTAAATCTGTCACGGAGGACCAGCAGAACCGCCGACTGATGAAGGCCTGAGTACGTCTGGTTCCAGGGTGACTGGATAACCGGGAAGAATGATCCCACTGCAATAGCGGTGATTGAACAGAGTTGGGAACATAAACACAGTTAGTGGGACCGTAACTAGGGTCTGAGGCGATGAGAGAAGAAGGCGCAGGGGCGTACCTTCTCATCCTTGGCGGAGCACTAAGTGAGAACAGATCTTACACCCATGTCAGACACATCCACCTCCACAATGAACTGCCGGTCGGTGTCGGGTTGAATCAGGATGGGGACAGAGGTGAAACGTTGCTTCATTTCAAAGAATGTTTTTGTTACCCCCATCAGGAGGGGACCAAGAGAATCTGACAACAGATGATATAAGAGCAATGAGTGGTGCAGCCAGTGTACTGTAATTTCTGATAAAGCGGCGATAGAAGTTAGCGAAGCCCAGGAAGCTTTGCAACTCCAGACGGGTCGAAGTTTGGGGTCATTCGACTGCCGCCTTGATCTTCTGTTGGTCCATCTGAAAGCAACCGCCTGAAATTGCATACCCCATGAAGGAGACTGTATTGCTATGAAACTCACATTTCTCAGCCTTCACAAAGCATTTGTTCTCCAGAAGGCGCTGGATTACTCTTTGGACGTGACCTGTGTGTTCAGCAAGAGACTTAATAGTGACTTTTTTCAAGCTCCAGTAATCAATGCTGGACTAAGGAGCTGTCCTTCTTTCCAAAAAAAAAAAAAAAAAAAAAAAAAACAAATAAAACAAAACAAAACAAAGCAGCACCAGCAATGGAGGAAGACGTCCAGATGATGCCTGCAGCCAGAGACGATTCAATGTAGTTACTCATGGCTTCTGTTTCAGCTACGGACAGGGAGTACAAGCTGCACAAAAAGTCCGAGTTCAAGTGGAGGTACTGACAGCAGGCCAAGTCAACGAGCATATTTATTGCGGAGGTTCATAGGTTCTTGATTAATCAGGGCATCAAAGGTTACGTGAAAAGGCAGGAGAATGGACTGAGAGGTACGGTAGATCAGACTTGCTGCTGCCATAAGGGAGACGGTACAGGAAACAGCTGGAGTCACACCTCCACTTTCAGAAAGTTATTTTCCCTCAACCATCAGGCTGCCGAACAGAAGGGGTAACTTCTCTGAACTTCACTGCTCCATCACTGAACTGTTCTCACAATATGTGGACTCACTTTCCAGGACTCTTCATCTTATGTTCTTGAAATATTTATCATTATTGTTATTATTATTATTGTTGTTGTTATTATTATTATTAGTAGTATTATTGTTTCATTCTTTTTATGTATTTGCACACTGCTGTTCTTTACTCACAGGGTTTGTGTCCTGTTGGTGCGGTCGTTCATTGATTCTACTATGGCTATTTAATTCACTGAGTATGCCCACAAGAAAATGAATTTCAGAACTGTATATGGTGACATATGTGCACTTTGAACTTTGCATGGTATAATTCTGCTCCGATGTCTTATGGTCGCAAGGTAATAAAAGGATTAGCCTTCCTTCCCCTCCCCGAAGGATTTTGTTGCTCAGGACCTCAGGAGGTAAGGTGGGCCAGAGGGCTCCAAAGGGTGCATAGGTCTGCTTATTGTGTCTGAAGAGAACATAACCTGCCCTAGCTTCCAGGGAGCGGAATCAGTGTAAATGCTAATGGGCCTTGACCGTGGTCGGCAAAGTGGAATCGCAGTGATCCATCAAGGAGGAGAACCTGATCACAGTTGGACGCTACAGAAATCCAAGAGTCTGTCATCAAGTGGGAGAGGGGACAGAGGAGTTCCATGAGGATGCTGTGTTGTAAGTTTGTGAAACTCATGTTAGGCCACATTTGGAGTGTTGCATACAATTCTGGTCGCTGTAATATAGGAAGAATATTGAGGCTTTGGAGATTGTGCCGAAGAGCTTTACCACGATGCTGCCTGGCTTAGAGGGCATGAGATCTCATTTGAGGATGGAGAAATTTGGGTTGTTTTGTTCCTGGAGCATTGGTGGCTGACGGAAGATCTGTTGGTGATTTGCAAGATTATCAGAGGCAAAGATAGAGTAGACAGGTAGCAACTGTTTCCCAGGGTAGAAATGTCTAATACCAGAGGGCATGTATTGAAGGTGAGAGGGGTAATTTATTTTTACTCAGTGAGTAGGAGATCACTGGTATGGTGGTATGATGGTACAGAAAAAATACATTAGTTGAGTTTAAGAGACGTTTAGATAGGCACATGTGTGCGAGGAAGATGGGGGGATATGGACATTATGTAGGTAGGAGGGATTAGTCTTTGGGTGCTTCTGATTTGCCTTTTATCTGGTTTCGGACAACATTGTGAGTCAGCTGGCCTGCTCCTGAACTACACTGTTCTATGTTCTATGTTCTATATTGGCTGGACTGGAGGGTCTGTGTTTTGAGAGACTGGACCTATTTTCCTTGGAGCAAAATGGGTTGAGATTTATAAAATGTATTCATGCTTCGGGACAATATTGTGAAGTTAATGGAACGCCGGGTTTGTACGTAGTAACTCCCCGATGTGGGTGAAAACGTCTCGACTTTCAAAATACCTCTCAAGGTGTATACACTCACAAACACAGTCACACACACACACACACACACACACACACACACACACTCACACAACATTTACAGCACAGCAACACCACTTTCACAGCAGCGGATTAGCACTGCGGAAGGGTGATGGACTCATTACTCAGAGGTTAATGGACCGAAATTATCCTCTGCTCTATCTGATGTGGGCAGCAGCAATTTTCAGTCATCGTATTTTAAAGCACGGAGCTGTCATATGACCCAAGGATAAAAGTCAGGCTTTCGCATTTCATTTGTTTTATTTGGAAAGATTTACCCTCGTTCTGTATAACTTTAAATGTAATCTATTCTCTGCATAACAGAAACAACACCACAATATACTGGAGGAAATCAGCAGTCCAGGCAGCATCTATGGAAAGGACCAGAACGTTGAAAATACACTCTCCATCGTTGCAGCCCGGCCTGCTGAGTTCCTCTAGAATTTTGTGTGTTGTTTGGATATCAGCATCTGCAGACTTTCTTTTTTTCCGGTTTGTAATTAGACTTCTCTGCAGAATAGAGCCGTGTTCATATACAAGAAAAGTATATATATTATTATGGAAACACGCAGCGGCTCAGCAACACTTGGAGAATTGAGGTTAAAGTTAATGTTTCCGGTGGACGCCTGTTTGTCCCAACTGGGAAAGAGAGAACAACAGGCTACTTTTCGGTTTCAGACAAGGTGGGCGTAGGTGATCCGGGTCAGAAAATCCGCTGAGCACGTTTCACCAATTGAGTGACCGTGGCGGTTAGAATCGGGATATTCTAATTTTTTTTGTGTGTTGGGTGTTGTGCACAACGGAACTGTGGTGACCGACCAGTGCTGCAGACTATAATTATGGAAGAAGATCAAGAGAAAAAGTGAATCTATAATGACAGATGTATGACGGCGAAGATGGGCATCTCTGAAAAAGGATCAGCGAAGCGCACAGAATGCTGGAGTAAGTCGGCACTTCAGGCAACATCCATGGAGAGCGATAAAGTGTCGAAGTTTCAGGCAGAGATTCTTTATCAGGACAAGAAATGCAGTGGAAGAAACCAGTGGAATAAGACGGATGAGGGGAAGCAGTACCAGCTAGATTGTGATAGGTGAAGATAGAGAAGGGGAGAGTCGGCGGGATTGGAGAGTGGCATGAAGTGAGAAGCCAGCAGGCGATACGCGGAAAAGGCAGGCGAGGAGAAGAAAGGAGGCAAGAGGGAATGAAGAATAGGGAATTAAAAAAAAAGATAGGGAGTGGGAAGGAAAAAAAAACACCTTGTTAAAGAAATTAATGTTTATTCCATCAGGTTGAAGACTACTCAGGCGGAATATGTGATGCTGCTCCTCGAACCTGAGATTTGCCTCATGGTGGCATTGGAGGATAGGATTCACCGACATGTCGGAATGTCAATGAACTGTAGAATTAAAATGGTCGAACAGTGCGAAATTCTGCACATGATTGATGGAGTGAAAGGGATCGACAATCTGGTAACACACATCAAAGTTGCTGGTGAACGCAGCAGGCTAGGCAGCATCTCTGGGAAGAGGTACAATCGACGTTTCGGGCCGAGACCCTTCGTCAGGACTAACAGAAGGAAGAGTTAGTAAGAGATTTGAAAGTGGGAGGGGGAGGGGGAGATCCAAAATGATAGGAGAGGACAGGAGGGGGAGGGATGGAGCCAAGAGCTGGACAGGAGATTGGCAAAAGGGATATGAGAGGGTCATGGGACAGGAGGCTCAGGGAGAAGGAAAAGGGGGAGGAGGGAAAAAACCCAGAGGGTATCCCAGTCTATCTCTGATCTTACCGCTGGAGGCATCGAAACTACCCATAGATTAGAAGAGCCAGGCAAATTAGCGGTTGAAGTGTTGCCTGGTCTGGATGGACTGTTAAGGGGCCTGAATAGCGCGAGGCAAGACGTGAATCGGCAGGTGTAGTATCCTTCCCTTGCAGGGATATGGGTGAGGAGGAAAGAATTGTCAAAGGAATCACAGAGAGAGTGGACCCTGCACAAAGCCAAGAGTGATGGTGGGTAGGGGAGGGTAAGGTGCGATTGTGTTAGAATACAGTTGAATATAGCAGAATGATGTGCTCGGTGCAGAGGCACGTGCAGTGGTAGATAAGGACCAGAGGAACTGTATCCCTGTTAGCGAGGCGGGAAGATGGATCGCGGTGAAAGTGAGAAGATGCGATTGAATGCAGCATCAGTTTTAGAGCAAAGGTCACTCCATTTCTTGAAGAACGATCCGGAGGGAGGTTGGCATCAACAACACACTGGCCAGGTTCGTGTCTGACAAATTGGTCCCGACATTAGTTCCTCAGAAAATAAGTTCCGGTGGTGAAAGTTTTTCTTCTCATTCCCGGACAATGAAGGCAGAATCCGGGCATCACCCTGACCAGTGCTTAATGCAAGGAGTGGACGAATCGAAAGTGAATCCTGTGACACCTCCGTCCATGGAGCACAAAGTGTCTGTCTATTCAGCAGCGGTTTCAGTTAATCAACAAGTATCCGATTCACAGATCCCCCTATCGCATTGTTTCCGGTTCCTAATCTGGGCAGTATTCCAGTCTGTCAAAGGAACCGCGTGTTATCTTTTTTGGTGCATAGAGCAATAGAGAGTTGCGGAAGGTAGAACGGTCACCTGGATAAGATCGTGTGCACCCCAGGCTTCTTAACGTCGTGGCTGAACAGATCGTGAAGACATTTCTTAAGGTCTATCAAGAATTAGTCGTTCTGGAATCGTTGCGCAGGTCTGGAATTTAGAAGGATAAGTGGGGACTTCAGTGAATAATTTCGAATGTTGGACGGCCCAGAGAGAGTGGATGTATGAAGCATGTTTCCCGTCGTGGGAAGACTATCACAAGGGGACTTAACGTCTGGATAGTGATGCGGAAAAAAATCTTTAGACAGACGGTAGTAAATATGTCGAATTTGTTACCACAGGCAGCTGTTGTGTCCAGGTCGTTGGGTGCCTTTAAGACAGGGATTGATAGGTTTTTGATTGGCCACGGCATCAAATGTTACGGGAAGAACGCCAGGGTGTGTGGCTGACGCGGGGAAGAAAAGGGGATCAGCCATGATTGAATAGCAGAGCAGACTCGATGGGATGAATGGGCTAATCCTGCTCCGATATTTTATGGTTTTAAGGTCGTATTTAAAAAAAAAACTGAACCTGAATGACAGATGGATGACGGGCGAAGATGGGAATTTCCGGCACAATGATCAGAGGGACACACAGAAAATGCTGTATGAACTCTGCAGGTCAGGCAACATCATCGGGAGGAATATATAGTTGACATTTCGAGTCGAGACCCTTCATCAGGACTGGATAGGAAGAGGGATGAAATCGGAGAAGGATGCTGTTGGACGGGAAGTCGTGCAAACTGGAAGGTAAAGGCATGCGAGGGGAGAAGTTAGGTGGACTGTAGAGTGGGATGACGTGCGAAAGAGGGAGTTAATATTTGGAAAAGGCGAAGTGGGAAGAAGAAGTGATCCGTATAGGAGACGGGAATGGACCATGGGAGGAAGAGAAGGATGAAGAAACCAGAGGGGCGATAGACAGGCGACGAGAACAGAGGGGGCAAGAGGGAATCTGAATGGGGAATAAAGAAACGGGTCGGGGGGGTGGGGGAGGCGGTGTTAGCACCGGATTAATTAAATCGAACTTTATGCGTAAGTTTAAAGACTACTCAGACAGAATATGAGGTATTGCCCCTCCAACCTGAGATGTGCTTCATCGTGCATTAGAGGCGCGGATACACCCACATTCTCGGAATGAGAATGCAGAATGGAATTAAAATGGTTGACCAGTGCGAAATCCTGCACATTACGAAAGAGTTCGAGAAAGCAGTCCTCCAAACTGAGCCGGGTCTCACCGATACAGAGGTGGCCGCACTGGGAGTACTAGATACAGCAGATGATAACGACAGAATCGCGAGTGGAGTGCGGCCGCAATTGAAAGGTCTGTTTGGGGGCCTGAATGGTATGAAGGAGGACATGAATGGGCAGGTGTATCACTTCATCCGCTTCCAGGGTTAAGTGCTGGGTGGGAAATCGGTAGGTAGGGGCAAATTGTCAAAGCAATCATGGAAAGAGTGGGTACTGCAGGAAGTGAAGACAGGTTGTGGGCAGGAGATGCTGGAGGAGGGGCGGTAGAGGTGCTATTAGTGTTAGGATTCAGTAGCAGACGATGGAAGTTATGAGGTATGACTTGCTTGATGCAGAGGCTTGTGGATCGGAAGGAGAAGGGGAATTGTATTCCTTTTAGGATGGGGAAGTTGTGTTGCGGACGGATGACTGTAAAATTGAGGAGATGCGAGTGAAGGTAGCATCGATGGTAGAGGAAAGGTCACCCCAGTCTCTAGAGAAGGATCCTGAGGGAGGCTGGAAAACCAACACACTCCTCACGTCCATGACCGATAAATACCTCCCTGCATTAATTACTCAGACGGTAAGTCCTTTTGGTGAATATTTCGCTTAATAACAGACAATGAGGACAGTATTGAGACGTCCCTCTTCCCGTGTTTGACGTCAAGTATTGGACGAATCGAAAGAGAATCCCGGAACATCTCCCTTCTCCCAGAAAGAAGTATATGTTTGTTAAGCATCGCCAGTTTGTCTGACCTCAGTAGTTGTTAAGATGTTTGAGCCCATGATTAAGGTCTCAGGGTACTTGGAAGCATGTGATAAAGTAGACCATAGGCGGTATGGCTTCCTTAAATCAATACTTTTTGGAATTATTTGAAGAAATAAGAAGCAGTATAGACACAGATAAGTCGGCAAATGTTGTGTACTTGGTTATTCTGAATGGCTTGAGATCATGCCACAGATGAGGCTGTGTAACAAGCTGCAAGCCCATGTATTACAGAAAATTTTCTAGCAGGGATAAGTAGTGGCTGAGTTGCAGGAAGCAAAGAATGTGAAGAACGGGAGCCTTTTCTGGCTGGCAGCCTGTGACTACTGGTGATCCACAGGTGTCTTTGTTGGGACCATTTCTTCTTATCTGGATTTGGATGATGGAATTGATGGCTTTGTTGAAATTTTTGTAGATTATATGAAGATAGATGAAGAGTCTGCAAGAGTCTAGGGAGTTGAGAAGCTTCAGAAGAAGACAGATTAGAAGAGAGGGCAAAACAATGACAGATGGAATACAGTGTTGGGAAGTGCACTTAGATCATGCACTTAAGTAGAAGGAACGAAAGGGTAAACTTTTTTCTAAAAGTGCAAATAGAAAAAAAAAGAACTGAGGTGCAAATATACTCGGGAGCTCCAAACGTTCCTCATAGGGTAACCCTTTATTCCTCGAATCATTCTCGTGAATCTTCTCTGAATCTTCTCAAATATGTCCTTTCTAAAATAAGGAGCCCAAAACCGCACACAATACTCCAAGTGCTGTCTCATGAGTGCCCTGTAGAGCCTCAAAATCACATCCCATAGCCCAAATCATTGACATACATCTTAAAAATCAGCGGTCTCAACACTGACCCCTGTGGAACTCCACTGTTAACCGGCACCCAGCCAGATTAGTGTCTCTATATTCCCACACAGTCCCCCCAACGCCGCCAATCAGCCAATGTTCCACCCATGTTAGTAACTCCCTGTAATTTCATGTGCTCTTATCTTGCTAAGAAGCCTCATGATCTTCATATTGTCAAAGACCATCTGAACATTGCAGAACACCACGTTTACAGCATCTCCTTTGTCTGCCCTGCTTGTAATTTCCTCAAGACATTGCAGTAGGTTACTCAGGCAGAATTTTCCTCTCGAGAAACCATGCTGGCTTTGGGCTATCATGCATGTGCCTCCAGGTACTCTGTAATCTCACCCCAAACAATCGATGCCAACATGTTCCCAACCACTGATGTCAGTATAACAGGTCTATAGTTTCCTTTCAGCTGCGTCCCACCATCCTTAGATAGCGGAGTAACATTTTCAATTTTCCACTCATCGGGTACAATGCCATAATCTATCGATTACTGAAAGATCGTTATTAATGCCTGCACGATCTCTCCAGTTACTTCATTCAGAACCCGAGGGTGTATTGCATCAGATCCAAGTGATTTATCCAACCTCAGACCATTAAGCTTCTTGAGTACCTTCTCAGTGTTAATTTTCACTGCACATCCTTCAATTCCGTGACACTCCTGATTATACCGTGTACAATGTCTTACACTGTTAAGACTGATGTAAAATGCGCATTGATTGAGAAGATCCTGACAGGGAGGATTTATGAACATTTGGAGAGGCATAATATGTTTCGGAATAGTCAGCATGGCTTTGTCAAAGGCAGGTCGTGCCTTACTAGCCTGATTGAATTTTGAGGATGTGACTAAACACATTGATGAAGGTAGAACAGTGGATGTAGTGTATTTGGATTTCAACAAGGCATTTGATAAGGTATCCCAAGTAAGACTTAATGGGAAAGTAAGAAGGCGTGGGGTCCAAGGGTTCCTTGCTTTGCCAGTCCAGAACTGGCTTGCACACAGAACGCAAAGAACGGTTGTAGACGGGTCATATTCTGCGTGGACGCTGGTGAACATGTTGTGCCTCAGGGATCTGTTCTAGGACCCCTACTCTTCGTGATATTTATAAATGACATGGATGAGGAAATGGAGGGAAGTGTTAGTAAATTTGCTGATAAAACAAATGTTGGGGGTTTTGTGGATAGTGTGGAGGGCTGTCAGACGTTACAGCGGGGCATCAATAGTATGCAAAAACTGCGCTGAGAATTGGCAGATGGAGTTCATCCCAGATAAGTGTGCAGTGGTTCAAATTCGTTGGTCAAATATGATGGCAGAATATAGTATTAATTGTAAGACTTGACAGTGTGGAGGGTCAGAGGGATATTGGGGTCCGCATCCATAGGACACTCGGAGCTGCTACGCAGGTTGATCGTGTGGTAAAGAAGGCATACGCAGTATTGGCCTTTATCAACCCTGGGATTGAGTTCAAGAGCCGAGAGGTAATGTTACAGCTATAATGAAACCTGGTCGGAATCCATTTGGAGTACTGTGCTGAGTTCTGGTCACTTCACTACAGGAAGGATTTGAATACTGTAGAGAGACAGCGAGGAGATTTACAAGGATGTTTCCTGGATTGGAGGGCATACCTAATGAGGATAGGTTGATTGTACCTGGCCTTGTCTCCTTGGAGTTACAAAAGCTGAGAGGTGGCCAGATAGAGGTCTATAAGATGATGAGATGCATTGGTCTTACGGATAGTCAGGCGCTTTTTACCAGGGCTGAAACGGCTAACACGAGAGGGTACAGTTTTATGTTGCTTGGATGGAAGTATAGAGGGGATGTCAGGGATTTTTTTTTTTTTTTTAACACAGCGAGTGGTGAGTGCATGAAATGTGTGCCGGACACTATGATGGAGGCTGATACAATGGGGTATTTTAAGAGGCTCCTGGATAGGTACTTGGAGCTCAGAAAAATAGAGGGCTCAGGGTAACCCCAAATAATTTCTAAAGTAAGTACATGTTCGGCATAGCATTATGGGCCAAAGGTCTTGTATTGTGCTGTAGGTTTTCTATGCTACTGTGTTTCTTTGATATTAGTGGCTAGTTTCCTCTTCGCCTCTGTTCTAAATACACATTCCTTTGTTCTGTGTCATGAAAACCAGATGGCGAAGGAGATGCGCAGTATGCTTGTATTCATAATAGAGGTATTGAAAGTGTTGAAACATCGTGTTATAATCGTACAAGTTCCTAATTAGATCGCATTTAGATCATCTTGTGCAGCTCTAGAGGAAGGATGAAATTATTCTGGAGATGTTGGACAAAAAATTCACATGGACTCGAGGGATTCGGTTACAAGGAAATGCTGGATTTGCGGGGCTTGATTTCCTCGGTGGTTAGTGACTGATGTGAGCATACACAGAATTTTATAAAACAAGACAGACAATGACGGGGTAGACAGATAGCATCCTTTCCCCGCTTTACAAATGTCCATTACTATAAGTCACAGCTTTCAGGTGAGAGAAATTCCAAATATATGCAGGACGAGATTACTTCCTTACATTCAGAGTGGTCGGTGTCTGAACATAGAACATAGAACATAGAATAGTACAACACACTACAGGCCCATCGGTCCACAATGTTGTGCCGAACCTTAAACCCTACCTCCCATATAACACCCCCACCTTAAATTCCCCCATATACCAGTTTAGCAGGCTCTTAAATTTCACATTTGTAAATGAATCCACCACTGACTCAGGCAGAGCATTCCACGCACCAACCACTCTCTGAGTTAAAAAAAAAACTTCTTCTAATATCCCCCTTGAACTTCACACCCCTTACCTTAAAGCCATTCCTCTTGTACTGAGCAGTGGTGCCCTGGAGAAGAGGCGCTGGCTGTCCACTCTATCTATTCCTCTTAATATGTTGTATACCTCTATCATGTCTCCTCTCATCCTCCTTCTCTACAAAGAGTAAAGCCCTAGCTCCCTTAATCTCCGATCATAATGTATACTCTCTAAACCAGGTAGCATCCTGGCAGATCTCCTCTGTACCCTTTCCAATGCTTACACATCCTTCCTACAGTGAGGCGACCAGAACTGGATACAGTACTCCAAGTGTGGCCTAACCAGTGTTTTAAAAAAAGCTGCATCATTACCTCACGATTCTTAAACTCTCAATTTATGAAGGCTAACACCCCATAAGCTTTCTTAAATAACCTATCTACCTGTAAGGCAACTTTCAGGGAACTGTGGACATGTACCCCCAGATCGCTCTGCTCATCCACACAACCAAGTATCCTGCCATTTACTTTGTACTCTGCCTTGGAGTTTGTCCTTCCAAAGTGTACCACCTGACACTTCTCCGGGTTGAACTCCATCTGCCACTTCTCAGCCCACTTCTGCATCCTATCAATGTCTCCCTGCAATCTTTGACAATCCTCTACACTATCCACTACACCACCAACCTTTGTGTCGTCTGCAATCTTGCGAACCCAAGCTTCTATCCCGACATCCAGTTCGTTAATAAAAGTCACTAAAAGCAGAGGTCCCAGAACCGATCCTTGTGGGACACCACGAGACACAACCTTCCAATCCGAATGTACTCCAACCACCACGACCTTCTGCGTTCTGCAGGCAAGCCAATTCTGAATCCACCTGGCCAAACTTCCCTGAATCCCAAGCTTTCTGATTTTCTGAACAAACCAACCGTGTTGAACCTTGTCAAATGCCTTATTGAAATCCATGTAGATTACATCCACTGCACTGCCCTCATCTATATACCTGGTCACCTCCTCAAAGAACTCTATCAGGCTTACTAGACACGATCTGCCCTTCACAAAGCCATGCTGATTGTCCCTGATCATACCATGATTCTCTAAATGCCAATTGATCCTATCACTAAGAATCTTTTCCAACAGCTTTCCCACCACAGACGTAAGGCTCACTGGTCTATAACTACCCGGACTATCCCTACTACCCGTTTCTGAACAAGGGGACTACATTCACCTTCCTCCAATCCTCCGGTCCCATTCCCGTGGACGCCGCGGACATGAACATCCTCGCAAGAGGCTCAGCAATCTCTTCTCTGGCCTCGAGGGCCGCCTGGTGAATGTTCCGTCAGGCCTCTGGGACTTATCCGTCTTAAGGTATTTTAACAACTCCAACACCTCCTCTCTCTTAATATCAACATGCTTCAGAACATCAACCTTACTCATATTGTCCTCACCTTCATCAAGTTCCCTCTCATTGGTGAATATCGAAGAGAAGTATTCATTGAGGACCTCGCTCACTTTCACAGTTTCCAGGCACATCATTCCACCTCTGTCTCTAGTTGGTCCTACCTTTACCCCTGTCATCATTATGTTCTTCTCATAATTGAAGAATGCCTTGGGTTTTCCTTAACCCTACTCGCTAAGGACTTCTGATGTCCCCTTCTTGTTCCTCTCAGCCCGTTCTTAAGCTCCTTTCTTGCTACCCTATAATCCTCAATAGACCCATCTGATCCTTGCCCATGTATGCTGCCTTCCTCCACCTGACTGTATTTTGCACCTCACTAGTCACCCATGTTTCCCTCACCCTAACAATCTTTATCTTCCTCACCGAGACAAATTTATCCCTAGCATCTGGCACGAGATCCCTAAACATCGATCACATGTCCAGAGTGCATTTCACTGTAAAAACATCATCCCAATTCAGATCAGCAAGTCCTCGCCTTGTAGCTTCATAATTTGCCTTTTACCAATTAAAAATTTTCCTGTCCTCTCTAATTCTATCCTCTTCCATGATGATGCTAAAGGCCAGGGAGCAGTGGTCACTCTCCCGCAGATGCTCACTCGCTGACTGATCTGTGACCTGACCCAGTTCATTATCTAGTACTAGATCTAGTATGGCATTCCCCCTAGTCGGCCTGTCAACATACTGTGACAGGAATCCGTCCTGGACACACTTAACAAACTTTGCCCCGTCGAAACCATTGGAACTAATCAGGTGCCAATCAATGTTAGGGAAGTTAAAGTCACCCATGATAACAATCCAGTCATTTTTGCACTTTTCCAAACTCTGCCTCCCTATCTGCTCCTCGGTATCTCTGCTGTTACCATGGGGCTTATAGAATACTCCCAATAGAGTAACTGCACCCTTCCTGTTCCTGACTTCCACCCATACTGACTCAAAAGAGGATACTGCTACATTACACACACTTTCTGTCGCTGTAATAGTATCCCCGACCAGTAATGCCACCCCTGCACCCATTTTCCCACCCTCTGTATCCCTTTTAAAGCACTGAAATCCAGGAATATTGAGAACCCATTCCTGCCCTGGTGCCAACCAAGTCTCTGTAATGGCCACTACATCATAATTCCATGTATGTATCCAAGCTCTCGGTTCATCACCTCTGTTCCTGATGCTTCTTGCATTGAAGTGCACGCACTTTAGCCCTTCTACCTTCCTACCTTTACACCCTTTATTCTGCTTCTCTTTCCTCACAGCCTCTTTATATGTTAGATCTGGCTTTACTCCATGCACTTTTCTTGCAGTTCTCGCATGACCTGTATCTTCCTCCACGTCACTATCTGTTCTAACACTCTGGTTTCCCCCCGCCCCACCCGCAAATCTAGTTTAAATCCCTTCAATAGCAAACCTTCCTGCAAGGATATTAGTGCCCCTCCAGTTCAGGTGCAGGTCCCACCTTCTCTGGAACAAGGCCTAATTGTCCAGAAACATGAAGGACTTCCTCTTGCACCAAATCCTTAGCCATGAATTTAGCTGCATTATCTTTCTAATTCTAGGCTCACTGGCACGTGGTACGGGTAGCAATCCTGAGATTGTTACCCTGGATGTCCTGCCCTTGAACTTTACACTTAACTCCCTAAACCTTCTTTGCAGGACCTCCTCCTTCTTCCAATGCACGTCATTTGTCCCTACATGGACCACGACACCTGTCTGCTCACCCTCCTACCTGAGAATAATGAGAAATCGATCCAAGAAATCGCGCACCCTGGCAGCAGAGAGGCAACAGATCATCCGGGATTCTCGATCTCTCCCACAACACCCCCTATCTGTTCCCCTAACTATCGAATCCCCTATCGCTGTTGTTCTCCTCTTTTCCCCCTTTCCTTTCTGAGCTAGGGTCCAGTCTCGGTGCCAGAGACGCAACCACTGCAACTTGTGCCTGGTAGGTCGTCCCCACCAACAATATCAAAACCGGTATATCTATTGTTGATGGGATCGGCCACAGGGGTGCTGTGCTCTTTCTGTCTATTCCCCTTCCCACTCCTGATAGTCACCCAGTTACCTGCCTCCTGACTTTTAGGGGTGACTATCTCACTGAAACTCCTGTTTATTTCTGCCTCTGCCTCACGAATGATCCGAAGATCATCCAGCTCCAGCTCCAGCTCCAATTCCCCAGGTTTGGCAGGAGCTACAGCTGGATGCACCTTTTACAGGTGTAGTCATCAGGGACAATTGTGCTCGCCCTGACTTCCCACATACTGCAACCGGAGCACTCGACTTCCTAACTGCTGCCTTCATTACCTACTCCTACGTTAATTAGAGTAATTGAAGGAATACCCGGCCTTACGTCACTGGGAGCAAACTCGTCTTCAGCCTCTGCTCTCTGAAGCCTGTCGAGCCAAAGCCTTCGTACTCTTTCTCCCAATACATTGTCGCCCGCTCTGTTAATCTGCTCGCTTTTAAATCTCTCCCGCGGTCTCACAGGCCGACCTTCACGCGCTTGCGCCGTCGTGCCCCGTTGAAGAAAAAAGGTTTTACATTCCAATCCTCTTGAAATGAATTCAGAAGAATAAATGGGGAGCTCATTCAAACATATCGAATGCTGAAAGACCATAACAGAGAGGATGTGGAGAGGATGTTTCCTGTGGTGGAAGTGTTCAGAACCAGAACACACATTCTCAGAATATTGGGGTGTGCTTTTAGAACGGATTTGAGGAGGAATTTCTGTAACCAGGGAGTTCTATTCCACAGGCAGCAGTGGAGGCCGTCTTCATTATATTTAATGCAGTGGTTGATAAATTATTGATTTGTCAGGGCATGGATGATAGGCTAAGCCGGCAGGGAACATTGGATTAACCACGATAAAATGGCGGTGCAGACTTGATAGGCACAATCATCTAATTCTGCTTATACCTTACGGTTTTATGGATAAGTTTAGATGAGCAGAGATCTAACTTTTATTAATAGGAGGTAAAGCAGAGGAGTAGCTCGCATTAATTTACTTCAAAGGTGTTAGTGTTACCGAAGTGCAATCGTGACTGGTAATTATAAACTTATCCTTTCTACTTCGTCATTCCCGGTATGGACATGTTACTGTGAGGGGTAGATCATCCAAATCAATTTGCAATTATTATATTGAGGTTATCGAACGATACAGACACTCACAGTTAATAAACTGGTCAGAAATGCTATAAACAGAAGCAAAAATAATAATTTTCGTATTTTACATGTATTTAATTTTTTATACATTAAGCATGTTTTTATACTGTGCGGAGTTTTTTTTTCAACAGTGTGGTTACTGAAGGAATCAGGTTATACCCGGTACAAATGCTCATCTACCTTCTAATCAGCCACAGACGAAAATTTAACGATATTTCAGTCAATAATCTTTCCGTGAAGATAACTATAACTTAATCCCTGTTGCTTTATCCCCGCTAATCGGTAATATCGTAACATTCCGAAATAGCGGTCGCCTGTAGCTGAAATCCAATACGCTTCCAAATAATTGTTTTGAATTTGAAAGAAGGATTTATTGTGTTTGCATTTTATTTGCAAATCTCCCTCGTTGCCACAAAAACGTACTTCAGTCCGTTTTTCAGTTCCTCCCTGAATTTTCTCTGTGTCAGTCCATACACGCACGTGTTGGTGCAGGTACTGAGATTGGACAACATGTAACCACATTCCTGAAGGATATAGGACGGTTTGCTGAAATATCTATCTGTATAGAAATAATTCTCGACTTGCCAGTTCACAGAAAATACAACATAGGGCGTCCAAAATAATATAAAATTGGCTGACAGAGCGAATAAAAGAATCATTGATTTCTTGCGGTTTGTCAACTCTGGATCATCACGATTTTCGCTGCCTTTTCGAAGTACCTGACGAATTCTATTTGTTGCTATAATCCGTTTAATGGTTGAAACATTGAAGAGCAGAATTAAGCAGATTGGTAGTAACGGTGTAGTGATGCTGTCAAATATCTGGTAGGCTTTCCACAGGGGTGACGTGAAGTATTTAGCTATTACGACACAGCGCCATCGATCGACTGCAAAGTAAAATGGAATGGCCTGGGCAAAACACGCGGCACTCACTGTTGCGATCACCACAGTCGCTGTTCTCTCGGTGCAATATCGGTTCCGCAGCTTCTGACAGCAGATGGCGACGCAGCGATCGAATGTGAAAGCAACTGTCAACCAAACTGAACAGGACCAGCTTGCGAGACTCAGGACAGTTAGCAGAGAACAGGCGGTATTTACGAGCAATAAATTAGCAAACAAATAGAAATAGTTTATCCTCTGTAATATAATAACAACGATGACCACCGTCAGATCAGCTACCGCCATGGCCACCAAGTAGAGAGTGATGCATTTGGACAGACCGCATTTCCCGCAGGACAGGATCACAATCGCTGTTAAATTAACTGAAATAAATCATAAAACAATTATTATCAGCGCAGAATGATTAGCACCAACTTATAGCGTATCGTGAATGGTAGACAATCGGTCATTGTGTGGAGTCTCTACCAGGGTAACGGTCCACCTGCGCTAACCGAGTTGAGATGCGGATGACGCAATCAAGCTAAATCTTGGTTACATAAATAACGCATCATTTATATCTCGCCAGTTTCACGCCATCAGCCGCCGCTGTTAAGTAGTGAAAAAGGGCCTGACACCAACTCGTAAAGGGAAGATTATCAAGTGCTGCCTGAAATAGGATGGCACCTTGCCGATTACAGCATAGTTATTGGAGAGATTGGTCCAATTAAATATGAAATTTCTTGATAATTACAGCGGTGAAATGATCATAATGCATTTCATTGCAATCGGGACGTGGTAACCTTCAGCCCTCGCAGGATGTAAGGTGTCTCGCAAGGTTAACTCAGCGAGACGGGGATGGGAAGAAATCCATGGAAATAAATTATCAAAGTTACATTCAGACATCATACTCTGAGAGCTCTGTCTAGGCGAACAGAGATGCCACCGAAGCGACCTAAATTTTGGCACCGGACGAAGAGCAAAACGCCAGAATTGCGAAGGGGTACCACAGGAGATCTTAAGAGTAGTGCTGCTGAGACAGGCATAATCAATAAAACACTCGTGGGAAAACAACGTGCTCATAGAAAAGTCAATATGAATTTGAAAACAATACCTGGATATAAAGTTATGCATATTTGGTAGATACCTGGTTGGTTATTTATAATGGAATTGGGGAAAAAAAGGAAGCAAATACCGAACTGGATGGTCATTGCAACTGAGAATAAGATTATAAGACATAGGAGCAGAATTAGGTCATTTGGGCCATCGACTCTCCAGCGCCATTTCATTATGGCTCATCCAATTTCCTTCTCACCCTAATCCCATGACTTCCCTCGGATCCCTTTATGCCCTCAATAATCTAGAAATTCAACCTTTGCCTGACATATAAGGGAAGACTGTTCTCTCACAGCCAACTGTGGCAACGAGTTAGGCAGATTCACTGGCTGAAGCAATTCCTCCTTATTTCCCTTCCGGAATGACACCCGTCTATTCTGAAAGTGTATTATCGCGCCTTAGGTTCTCCTACCATCGGAACCATCCTCTCCATCTGTCAACACCTGTCTCTAATCCATTAGTTTCTATTCGGTCACCTCTCTTTCTTCTGAATTCCAACGAATACAGGTCCCGGACAATCAAACTCTCTTCATATTGTTGTTCATGTTGTTCAGGTTGTTCAATCCTGGAGGAATTTTTCTGAACCTCCGAGAAACCCACTCCAGTTTCAGCACATCCATTCAGATATAAGGGGCCCAGCATTGCTCACAATTCTCGAAGACAGACCTCGACTGTGCTTAATATAATCCCAGCCTTCCATCCTTGCTTTTTATAATCGCGTCCTATTGAAATAAGTGCTAACATCGCATTTGCTTTCCTGACCACAGACTCAGCAATTAATCTTCAGGGGATCCCGTACAACGTCTTTTCAGTGCCTCTGCGCCTCACCTTTTTGTATTTTCTTCACCTATTTTCCTCATCTATCTAAGTATTTCAGTGTCCTCTCCACTTCTTCAAACGTCCTGCCCCTACATCTATCGTCGTACGATCAGAATTCTTTGCAACAAAGCCATCAATTCCACCAACCTATTCATTGACATATAATGTAAATTGAATCGCTCCGAACATGAATCGCTCCAACCAATACGAGCTACCGGAAGACAACCAGAATAGGTTCATTGTTCAGGAGTCTTTGATTCCTGCCAAACACCCACTGCTTTATTCATGCTACAGTCTCTCCTCTAATAGCTTGGGCAGTTGCTTGCTTATCTACCTCATTTATGGCATCTTGTCAAAGGCCTTCTGAAAATCCATTTACACAACATCAATCGATTCTCTTTCGATGTAACCTGCTTGTTATTTCTTCAACGGATTTGTCAGGTAGGATGTTCTATTGAGGGAAACTGCTAACTACGTTCTATTTTATGGTGTTCCTCCAAGAACCTTGAACAACATGCTGAAATCAAATGCCTTCAACATCTTCCCAAACATAGAGGTCAGACTATCGGGCATAAAATTTCCTGTATTCATCCTTGCCCCCTTCTTGAAGAGTGTTGTGACAGTTTCAATTTTCCAGTGTTCTGTAACCATTCCAGATTCTAGCGATGATCCAAAGATTATTACTAAAACCCCACATTTTATTTCATGCTCTTTAGAAACACTGGGGTGTACATCGTCTGGACCAGGTGACTCAACTTCCTTCTGACATTTCAGTTTCCCAAGGATTTTCTCCCTATTAGTGGTAACTTCACAAATTGCATGACCCCTGACACTTTGATGAAGACTGATGCAAAATACTTATTCAGTTCATCCACCATTTCCTTGTCCTCTCATACCCCAGCATCGTTTTCCTATGTTCTGATATCCATTATCGCCTCTCTTTTGCACTTTATGTATCTGAAAAATCATTTGCTAATCTCTTTGTTATTATTGACTTGCTTACTTCCGTTATCCATCTTCAGAATCTTAATGACTATTGTAGTTGCCTTCTGCTGGCTTTTAAAATCTTCCCCATGCTCTAACTTCCCACTAAGTATTGCTACATTATATTTTCTCTCTTTGGCTTTTAAGATGGCCTTGAAATGTCTTGGTAGACACGGTGTTGTTATCTTTCCTTTAAAATTCCTTTTTCTGTTTATGTTGTTTTAATCCTGTGCCTTCCAATTTACTTACAGATTTAAAGCCATTGCTGTTCTGCCGTCAACTGTGCCAGTATTCGTTTCGAAACTGTCTTGACCAACTCCACTCTCAAGCCTCTGTAACTCCCTTTACTCCAACGCATTACTGATACAGCTGACTTTAGCATCTCTTTCCCAAAATTCAGGATGAATTCGATCTCATTATAATCACTTTCCCCGGAGGGTACTTTTACCTTAGGTTCTTTAATCAGTCCCCGTTCATTACCAGCACAAAATAACTGATCTCCTAGTAGACTCAACCACGAACTGCTCTGGCAAGGAATCCCGTAGGTATTCTTGAAATCCTCGCTCTTGGAGTGCAGCCACCTCCTGATTTTCCCAATCTACCTGTATATGAAATCCCTCATGACTGTTATAATATTGAGCTTTAGACATGCATTTTCTATCTCAAGTTGCAAATTGCAGACCATTTCTTGACTCCAGTAAGAGAAAGTATACAGATGTTGGAAATCCAAGCAACACACACACACAATGCTGTGAGATCTGAGCAGCGCCCTCTGGTGATCCTCGCCCCTTTTCATTCTTCCATGGTGTTTTGTCCTCTCCTATCACCCCCTCCTAGCCCATCCTACTTCTACAGCCAATTATCTCTTTCAGCAATCGACTTCCCAGCTCTGCCCTTCATTGCTTTCCCCCTCCTGGTTTCGCCTATAAACGTGTTTCTTCCTACGCCAGGCCCACCTTCTTTCTCTGAGATCCCCCTTTTTTTTCTCTCCCATCCTGATGAAGGGTCTCCGCCAGAAATGTCGAGCGTGCTCTTTTCCAGAGATGCTACTGGTCCTGCGGAGTTCCTCCAGCATGTTGCGTGTGGTACCTGAGTACATTTTTACTCATAGTTGCGGGTCTGTATACAGTCCCTTTCAGGGTCTCGTAAATTTGTTTTATCCACTGTGATTCAACACCATCCGTCCCTGTGTCATCTCTTTCTAATAATTTGATTTCATTTTTACCAAAAGGGCTGTGCGGCCCAGTCTGCCTTCCTTCCGATACAGTAGGAATCCTTGAGCCATGTTTAGGTGATGATTGCAACATTATACATACCAATCTGTAACTGTTCTGAAAGTTCACCTACCTTATTCTGTATACTACGCACTTTCAAATGTAACATCTTTAACCCTGTATTCACCATTTTGAGTTTTGTCCATCTTTTCCTTTGCAACTCACCCTGTTGACTGAAGTTTTGCTCTGTCTAACCTGCCACAAGGATATTGGACCACTGGTTTAAGTTGTAACCGTCCTCCCTGCACCATTTCTACAACCACGCAGTCTCCTACCATATCATCCTACGCTTAGCCTCTCTGGTACGTAGCACAGGAAGTAGTCCAGAGATGACTACTCTGGAAGTCCTGTTTCTCACCCTTATACCGAACTCCCTCAGAATTCTCTAGAGTTCCTCCTCACCTTGTCTACCAACGTCATTGGTGCCACTATGTACCAGGACTTCTGGCTCCTCACCCTCTTCCTTGAAGATGCCATGGGTCAAATCCGATACATCCTGGCATCAGGGAGGCAACATACAATCAGTGCATATTTATCGCGCCCACAGAACCTCATTTCTTCTGACGAACGAATCTCCTAACAACACCTCAGTCTTCTTCAAAACTCTGTTCTTCTTAGCTATTTATATTTCATATTCATGAAATCTAAAGTTGTAAAACTATTGTTGAGAAGACGTCCACAAGGGTACTCTGCACTGGCTATGTATTTTTTTTTTTCTGGGAGTCACGTAGTTACCAGTGCCTTTCAATCTAGAGGTGGCTACCGCCCTGTAATTTCTGTCTATCACCACCTCATTCTCCCGGATGAGTTGAAGGTTGCCGAGAAGGACAGGACACACATTATACTCCTCCCTTCCGCAGACGGTCGCGCTGGATGGGACAATGAAATGGAGTAATAACCGACGCCGCTGGTTTGAGGACAAATCTACTCTCGTTTGGAGAAAATTGGTAAACAATTGACATGCCGGCAGCTCTTAATATTTATATTTCATTTGCATGACTGCATTTTCCCCGTTCTCAGGGAGGACCGATAAGAAAGAGTCATGTTTGTTGATTGAATGCCAAATGACAGATACCAAGGTGACTCAACTGAAATATTCATAATCGAGGTACTTGTGAAGGTTGGCCATATTTTAAATTTCAATTATAGAATGGCGTGAAATGGTATTACTATTCATTTATTTCAGTACTTAACACTGCATGGAACCAGTATGCACTTTAACCCTAAACCACATGAATCACATAGATACTGGTATATTTTTAATTCCTTCAGTCTCCTCGAGTCTCCGCGTACCCACAGTAAACTTTCACGGTGTTCTGAGCGGAACTGTGCGGGGACTGCTCGAGTTCGGAGAGAGATATACCCACACAGAACGGACTAGTGGTGACCGGGCCTGCTGAGTCATTGCTGTCACTGTCAGGATGATGCGTGAAGCAGTATCATTGCAACCTGTCCTCATATAGTCCTCGTGAAGGGTCTCGACGGGAAACATCGAATTCCTCTCCATAGATGCTGCGTGATCTACTGACTTCCACTAACATTTATTGCGTAATAATTTCCCGACTGTGCGTGTTGTAAGCATATTTAAGTATTTCTGGCATACAGTTGTGTTACCAATAATACACGTTGTAATTAAAGCTAATATTAACAGGACATTTATATATTATAAACACACACACACACACACACACACACACACACGCATATACACACATGTATCAGCCTTCTCAATCATATCTTCGTGTAAAATTAAACCATTACATTATCAAATTACATTCAGAATCCAAGTTAACTGCGAAGGGTTCTATTCAACGTACAAGAACAGAAAAGATGCACTGGACAGCATATGCAACTCGGCCATCAGGACACAGGTAATCTGCAATGTCCCGACCATAACACCAAGATATAACATTACCTGGAATACCGAGGGCTGCAAGCACCGGGTAGTAAATTGTCACGAAATTGTAAATTGTGGAATATCCCATTTTTTACTTGTAGTAGCGATCAGTTGTACAATTCGTCGCAACTGCCTGTATCCGCTGAATCGAGGAGTTTTTGTACAACATTTGGAACCACGGTTAAATCAGAGAGTGCTCCCATTGGTCATATTAGACACAATTGACTGAACAAACACGCAGTGTCAACTATTTTTACTCATTGTGTCATTGTCTATCATAATTAGCTGTCAGATTATAACGGGAAATTTGTTTGCGTTCATCCCTATCTCAGGATGTCAACACGTCCAACAAATCTGATCACTTGTATAATTGTGCCACACCAGTAACCCATTGTGACAATGAATACCACAGATTCACCAGCTAAAAGCTTGAGAAATCCCTCCTCATTTCTGTTCGGAAGGGACGAACCTCTGTTCTGTGCAATTTACACCAGATGTTGAGGCAGGTGCGCCGTATATTTGCCTTTATCATAGAGTTTTAGACCCATGGATGATCGGGCTCCTTTCCGGGCAGGTGAGACCGGCGCAATGGTAGCATGATAGTGCGTAGATGAAGTGAGTTGGCTGTCAGCACTTCGGAAAGTGTAAAATTGTGTGACATGGTGTTCGGAATCAATACTGCAGGTCAGCAGATACCATTAGACAGACGGTAGAGACGAGGTTCAGTGTTGCCGGAAGAAAGTCCTGTTGGACCAGGGTAATAGTGAGAATGTGGTGCTGACATATTAATTTATTTATGTGGAACAGAGTTGATTTACAACATGAACCATTCCACTGTGCAGAGGAGACTTGGTCAACTCCTTTTACCCTCTAAACTCTGAGGCCAACAAAGAACGCACTCAGCCCAGTGTGGGGAGGGAGCTTTACACTAACCGAAGAGGACAGATATCTGCACAACCCAGTTTTAGAATATCCCTGAGTCTTCCCAGTATAACTGAAGCACTATGCACTAGGGAGGTGAGCATGTAGAGACGATATATGTTCCTACGAGGACACAAACATCTATAATATCGATAAGGTGTAGACCTGAACGTATCCCCTTGGCAAAACCTCCAGTCCACCACCCACAGACTACACCGCACAAAAGTAGTCACGAGTTATCTAGAAGGACAATGAACTGTACAAACCAGGTCCTTCACTAAACTGATACAGACATAGTATAACTCAACGCGCTGTGCAGTGAGCAGTCTGAACTACACGCCTCAGTAGTCTCTCTTCTGTTACAACCGAGTAGACCCCATAGTCATTAAAAAGGCATATATCAAGGCACCGCATCATATGTAGGTGTATAAAAAACGTATAAATCGTGGAGATAGCTTGGCAGTTATTGCAAGTTTTCCCACTTCCAATAAAAGAGAGTGGGAATAGCTTATTCTCCTCGAGAGATGTAACATGCTAAGCCCAATGGGGACCATTCATGGGCTCCTATGCGGCACTGACAGGAGTCTGGAGGGTTCATATAACGTGGCACTGTAAGGCAGAGAACTGGAATACGGAACGTAACGCAGACAAAATGAACTGATTCCGCAGGATCAAGCGTTATCAATGGAGAGGCAAAAGCACTCGATGTTTCGTTCTAAAACCGCATCAGGATGATCTACCCGTGTGCAGGTTCAATGCACTGAATCCCTTGTGTTCATGGATCGGGAAATTACAATGTCTGTGATCTTCCGAGAACACCACGATCTTGTTGTAGGATTTGGAAGCTGCGTGCTTCAATGTCTCGGATTCAGGGGCTTGTGCCTAGACGTTTGGTACTGTCACCCATACCAAACAGTAAAAACAGTAGAGGCCAGACTGAGGGCGGTCCAACGGTGCTCCAGGTTCCGTTGTTCAGTCCAGGGCTAACAACCATAATTGGTGAATAAAAAATGGAAACAGATAAAGATGGAGAACCTTCAGCCTACTTCGTTCTGATGACCGAATCCTTAGCTGAACTTTCATCTCGTTTGTCTGCCTCTCGCGTCTATCATGCTCTTTTCTCCACGCGATCGTCCAAATGTCATTAGATGCCGTAACTATCACTTCCTCAACATCAACTTCTCTGAATGAAAAACCTGCGTCTCCCGTTCTTTTTTGAATATTTACTCTCACTGTAAATCTACGATCTCGTTTTGGAACACCCTATCCCGGAAGAAAGTTTTTCAAGTCGGTCTCTGTCATGAACTGATACAACTCCCTTAGATTCCCCTCATTCTCCTGAAATCCACGGAATACAGCCCAAAAACTGTCAGACCTTCCTCATTCGGTAAAGCTTTCAATATTAGAATCATTCTTGAAAATTTTCTCTGAAACCTCTCCAATGTCAGTATATCCTTTCTGAAATAAGGAGCACAAACCTGCACATAATACTCCAAGTGTGGTCTAACAAGTGCCTTATAGAGCCTCAACTTCACATTCCTGCTCTTCTATTCTGTACCTCAAGAAATGAATGCCAAAACTGCACTCATCTTCTTCACAACCGATTCAACCTTGAATTTTCTCTCCATCTGAATAATATTCTCCACGTTCATTTCGTCCACCAAAGTGCATGACCATGCACTTTCCAAAATCGTATTTCAGCTCCCACTTCTATGACCATTCCCCTAAACCATCTAATTCTCCTGCAGGCTCTGTTTCCTCAACACCACCCGTACTTCCACTTATCTTTGTATGTTCGGTAAATTTAGCCACATATCCATTAATATCGAAGTCCAAGTCATTGACGTACTTCGTAAAATCAGCGGTCTCAACACCGAATCCTGTGGAACTCCACTGGTAACTGGCAGCCAGCCAGAATGGGATCCCTTTATTCCCACTCTTTGTTTTCTGCCTTCCAACCAATTCCACACCCATGCCAGTGTAACACGCTGTAAGGTTTCACTGTTAAGGCTAATGTAATGGCTTCTATGAAATTTTTCACTGTTACGGTAATGGTTTATCTGTAGCAGCAATGTTTGGGCTATGACAACAGATAACAGAGCTTTGGAATGTATATTATCCAATGGAGAAATGTTCTTCTCTCTTGTGAGTCTAGAAGAGAGATTTTCGCGGACTTTCGAATGGAGAGATATGGAGAGAGAGGACGCGAATGGCAAGAGTCGGAAGACAACCGGACGCAGTGGACTGAGGAGCGAGGATCCGAGGGCCGGCTACGCTTGGAAGCTGACCGGAGCAAATAAGCAAACAGTCAGCTCCAACGATGCGCAATAAACTTTTTTTCTTAAAATGGGCCCTTTTACTTTTTTTAAATATTTTCTTTACTAACCCTCTATCCAGATTAAGATTTATAAAGTTCAATCACTGAGTTGCATACGGTGCACTCTCTGATATCTTGTGGTGCGGATTTGTAACCAGCAACACATCTCGCAGCATCCACACAAACGAGATTTCAGAGCTTGGCTGGGCCAGAAGTTGTCTTCCCATAGATAAACACGTGCTGGTCGAACCTGAGGGTTAAAATTGTGGGGTCTCGTCGGGGACTGATTCCGTTGGCTGCTGGGTAATTGCCCTGAGCACTGAACCAGCGAGTTGTGTGTTCAAATCTGTGCTGTTATGGATGCTTATGGGGTGGAGAGTTGCTGCACCGCCGTGGGATTACCGGTAACTAATGCGTGCGTGTTAAGTGGGTGGGTATTCGTACCCTGGATGAATTGTTAATCCGATTTTTCGATGCGGTTAAAATTATTGGCAAAGTTGAAATTGTAGCGCGGAGTTTTCATAAAATGGCGGGCTCAGACCCTGTTTTAGTTCAGACTAGTCCTGATGGAACGGCGGTGGGACTGCCAGTGTCTATCGGCGCCCCAAGTGAGGCGGGACCATGGCCTGTCCATACTGTCAGGGAAAAGGAGGGGTAACCGAGCAGGCTGAGTCACTTGTTGAGTTTCCCGAACCTGGGGGCGGAGTCTTCAAAGACAGAGTTCCAACGTTTCTGAAGAGGCTTATGGAGACCTGCAAGGAGAACGCTGGGGAGAGTTTTCTGGGGACATTGTCCCTGCACCCGGTGTTTCGAGCTGCTTTGGAGGAACTGAGTCGCTGCATTTGGCCCGATACCGCATTTTAACCAGGGACTGTGTGGTTCACCCAGTCGAAACCAGTGGTGGTCCGGCCCGGGGAGGTAGCATTAGTGATGGGGACAACCAAATTTCCCGGAGTACCTGAGGGTGAATCTCTCTTAGTGGACGCCCGGGAAGACCTCGATGGGGATGCCCCTGGCGCACCTGTTCCCGGGGATGGTAATGTCCGGAGACCCTGTGAGACAAGCTGGCAAGAAACAATATAAAAGAGGGTGAAAGCTGACAGGCAGATAAATGCGGTTACCACTTGGCCAAGACCCCAGACTGTGAGCGTTTTGCCATCGTTCCTCAGGTTTTGTGGCATAAGTTGTCTTTCGCTAACTCCCCATGATTGAGGAAAGATTCCCGGCCCTTCTTCCAATGAGTTAGATAAGGGATTGCGTAGGTCTCAGAGAATTAGGGGACCCGCAGATAGGCTGGCCTACATAGCACTAGGGAGCAGAGAGTGACCCCTACCGTTTCGGGGAGCAATGTAACTGCCTTTTGCACCTGGATTGGGCTTCGTGTATTGCGGAAAGGGTTGGACGAATTTTCTCAACGTCATTAGGACATGACTAACTTCTTTTGGGGGAGAGGGTAATACGCTGTAAGGTTTCACGGCTAAGACTAATGTATGGCTTTTTTGTAAAGTTCCACTGTTAAGGTAATGGTTTCTCTGTAGCAGCAATGTTTGGGTTATGACTAGAGATAACGGGGCTTTAGAATGTATGATATCAAATGGGAGAAATGTTGTTCTTTCTTGTGAGTCTGGAAGAGAGAGTATCGCGGACTTGGGTGCCGTTTTGCAAAACACCATAAAGGTCAACTTGCAGGTTGCATCAGTGGTGGGCACGCAAATGCGATGTTCGCATTAATTTCAGGCGCTCTGGCATATAAGGGATATGATGCTCAGGCTTTGTAAGGCATTGTTGAGGCCTCGCTTTGAGTATTGTGAACAGGTTTAGGCTCCTTACCTAAGAAATGATGTATTGGCGTTGGAAAATTTCAAAGAAGGCTCATAGTGATGTTTCCAAGAATGAAAGGGTTATCATTTGACGAAAGTTTGATGGTTCTGGGTTTAAAGCTACTAGAATTTAGAAGGATGAGCTGAAATCTTTCAAATGTTGAAAGGATATTTCTCACTGTGGGCTAGTCCGGGACAAGAGGATACAGCCTCGGAAATTGGGGGCGTCCATTTAAACATACATACGGAAAACTTCTCATTGCCAGAATGTGGTCATCTGTGGAATTTGTTACTACAGGCAGCTGAGGAGGCCAGGTTGTTGGATGTATTCAGGGCGGTTGGCAACGGCATCTAACGTTAAAATAGGGTCTTTTAACAGCCTCTTAGATAGATACATGGAACTTAGAAAAACAGTGGGCTACGCACTTGAGTAATTCTAGGCAGTTTCCAGAGTAGGTTACATAGCGGGCGCAACATTGTGGGCCGAAAGACATGTACTATACTGTAAATGTCTACGTTCTGTGTTATACATTCCGGGGAGAAGGCCGTGGATTGGGACCGAGGACGGGAAAAAAAATAATAATTAGCCATGATTGAAAGGCAGATCGCACTCGATGGGCCAAGTGGACATATTATGCTCCGATGTCTGATGGTCTGAATGCCTATCAGTAACGATCTGGTCTGGCTGTGATGCTCTAACGTATATAACAATAGTTGATTCAGCAACAACTGAATTACTGTGGAGGATTACAATATTTGAAGTAAATGCTTGCGGAGCAGACACCAACTCATCACAGTGAGTTTCATTTCGCAAGGAGTCATGGCGTATTGCTGGTCCAACGCTGAAAATTCTGACATTCATTCAATCATCAGGACTGAATTGTCAATTTATTGGGACCTTGGGAGTGAATGTGCTGACTCCTTGTTTTGGGTGAAAATGCCGTTACTTGAAAAAGCGTGACGCAGCGTATATGGACACAAAGATACACAGACACACACACACACACACACACACACACACACACGCACACACACACACAATGTTAGCCTTTTGGCTGTTTGGAAAGATTACTGGCGTTGTACATGACTTTGCATTAAAGTAATCTATTCTCTGCATTATAAAGCCGTGTTCTTGTAGAAAAAAAAAACAGAAAAATACTGGAAGCATGCAGTAAGCCGCACACATTTCCGGAAAGAGTGATAGATTAAAATTTGCACCTAGGTACCCGTTCGTCCCAACTAAGAATGACAGACAAAATTCAACGGGCGAAGTTGGTAGGTGGTTCTACAAAAAAAAAAAAGCTGCCAATGAGGTGTGACAGAATGAGTGACTACGGATATTAGAGTCGGATCATTGTTTATTTCCTGTGTTAGGTGTTGCCTATAAATGAAATGCAAGATCTGATCAGCGCAGCAGATGCCGAAAGAAGAGAAAAAAATCAACTGAGCCCAAATGACTGATGGATGATGGGCATTTCTGGCACATGGATCAGAAGAACACAAACAAAATACAGGAGGGACTCAGCAGGTCAGGAAGCATCTATGGAAAGGAATAAAGAAACACGTTTCGAGTAGTAAACCTTTTATCAGGACTGAAAAGGAATTGGGTAGAAAACTGAGGAGGAAGGTGGATGGAAGGGAAGGAGTATAAGCTTGAAGATGGTAGGTGAAGACAGCTGAGGGGAAAAGTGGGTAGATTGGAGAGGGGGATGAAGGAAGAAAGTGAGGGGGTAATAGGTGGAAAAGACAAACGGTTGAGAAAGAAGAAATCCCATAGCAGAGGGTATTGAACGACGGTAGAAAGGGAAGGAGGGGGAGATTAGACAGGCACTAGGCAGGCGACAGAATGTCAAGAGTCCATATGAAACCTAGAATAGGGAAGGGAATAAAAGAAACAGTGAGAGGGTATATTTTACGGGGTTAAAAATCGATCTTTATGCCGTAGGTTTGAAGTCTACTCAGATGGACTATGACCTGCTGCTCCTCCAACCTCAAAGTTGTCTCACGTGTCATTAGAGGAGGGGGTGCGCTGACGTGTCCGAATGAGAATGGAAAATGGAATTGAAATGGTTCACCAGTGGGAAATTCTACGCATTACGGATGGAGGGAAGAAACTCAACAAAGCGGTCCTTCAGTCCATATTGGGTGTCAACGGTGTACAGATAGCCGGACCAGAGCTACCGGATGCAGCAGATTCGCGGGTGAAGTAATGCCTCAAAGATAATGATTGTGTGGGTGCCTGAATGGTAGCAAGGAAGGACGAGAATGGGAAGGTGTTGCACTTCCGCTTGCAGGGAGAACCGTCAGGAAGGAAATCGGTGGTTAGAGACAAATTGTCATAGGAATCATCAATAGCGAAGGCCCTACGGGAAAGCGGAGAATGGTGGGTGGCAGGGGGATGCGATTGGTGGTCGGATCAAGTTGAAGACGAAGGCGGTTATGGAGAATGACGCGCTGTTTGCGGAGGCTAACAGTGTAAGGACCATAGGAACATTATTTCTGTTAGGGCGGTGGGAGGATGTGTTGAGGAGATGCGAGTGAGGGCTGTTACGAGACACGCAGCCTCGTACTGTGAGTGTTTCTGTAAGAGTGCCTGAGTGAGGCGGGACTATGACGTCAGTCACAGGCTGTGGCAGCCTGCTGTGGACTTAGAGAGAGAGAGAGAGAGAGAGAGAGAGAGAGAGGGAGAGAGAGAGAGAGTGAGAGAGAATCCATATGTGCGGATTTGTTTCAGTATCCTGCGGTACCAATTTTGCTGGCTCGTTATCTGGAATCGGGGTAATTTGGTGACCACTTTGAAAACGATATAACTGTGACGCTCACCTGGTGATATTTCTCAGTGGAATTTTGAACGGGTCGACAGACAAGATCTTCGACGACGTTTTTTTCGTTTATCCAAGGGGGATTTTGACAAATTCGAAGTAATCGCGTTCTCACTACATTATATCCTGCATTACAAATCTCTCCCCTCACTCACTTATTTCGTGTATTGCTGAATTTTACTACTTTACCATCTTAACGCTTTAAGAACTGTTCCTAAGCCTGATAGTTTGGGGATCTACATATACACACATATATACGCACAACACAGTTAACTTCTGTTTATTTATTTTAAGTTGCTATATTTGCAGTGTATATTAATGGAGATAATGGTTTTAACATTGAAACCTGATCCAGTGTATGATCTATTGCTGCCGGTACGTAACAGGGCAAAATCAATGGTAGAGGATGGGAATCTCATTCTATGAAGAAAGGTTCGGATCTAGAGCCTACTAATCGTTGCATGCATCAATTACTCAGACAAGAAGTCCTGTTGCTGAGGATTTCTCTCACTAACAGACACCAAGCGCAGAATATCGACGTCACCTCCGGCCAGTGCTTGACGCAAGGAGTGTATGAATTGATAAGACCTCCCGCAACATCTTTGTTCACGGACAAGTAAGTGTATGTACACTAAGCGTCTGTTGTATTCGAGATCCGTGAGCCCTCCTGCACTGTGACATCCGATTAACAGCTCGACCTTTCGCATTGGATACTGGTTCTTAATGTAGTCAGTATCCCCGCTTGTCACAGGGAGGGGGGTGGGTGCTCAGATAGTCTTGCATTATTTTCCTTTGTGCATAGGCCAAAATAGAGTTGCCCAGAAGTTCAGAAGAGCATAGCTGTAGATTTTATTACCAAAACGTAACAGCAGATAAGTAGTTCGCATGAAAATATAAAGTTCAAAGTCATATTTATTATCAAACCAGTCACCACATACAAGCCTGAGATTATTATTATTTTTTTTTTATTTCTGGGAGCATACTGAACAAATCGATAGAATTGTAACTGTAAACTAAACATAAGGTACTGTAAATAAATCGTGTAAATGCAGATAATCAATTAAGGACAATAAATAACAAATATAAAATAACAAGATAAAAGAGACCTTAAATGAGTGCCGTTGTCCACTTTCGTTCAGGAGACTGATGGTGGAAGGGTAGTAACTGTTTTTGAACAACGTGACGCGAGTCCTAAGACTCTTGTACTTTTTGCCTGATGGCGGCAGCGGGAAAAGAGCAAAACCTGGGTGCTAAGCTTCATTGATGAAGGATGATGCTTTTCTACTGCAATGTTTCATGGGGGCCTAGTTAAAGGTTGGGTTAATTATTGTCCCCTTGGGGTACTGGACCGAATCCACTACCTTTCGTAGAATTTTCCGCTCAAAGGCATTGGTGTTCCCGTACGAGTCCTTATTTCAACCAGACAGCACACTGTCCACCACACATCCACAGATGTTTACCAAGGTTTTTGACGACAGACCCAATCTCCGCAGTCTAACGAGGAAGGAGTGGATCTACCGTGCTTTCTTGGCAATATTTATCTGATCTTTTCTGGGCTTGTCCTCTCAGCACAGAGACCCTTCGGAATTTCGTCATCATCAACCAGGTCGAATGATCAAATCCATCTGATCACCTCACATTCATGACCGGTAAGTATAATGGAAGCCTTGCTACTTCGATATTCCCGAACATTCTGGCATAGACATGTTGCTGTGAGTGGTATAGATACTAGACAATTCTACAATTATTATGTTGACGTTACCGTCCGATGCTGACACTCAGCGATAATAAAATGAAAGAAAAAATGCCGTAAAACAGCGTCAAAAATTATACTTTTCGGATTATACAAGATTTCAAAAAAAATTATGTATGTTTTAATATCATTCGGAGATTTTGTCAACAGTGTACTTAGTGAAAATAATCAAATTAATTCCTTTCATATACTGAGATATCACCTAAACAAAGATAGTGAACTTCCATTTCATGATATTCGAAGCATAATTTTTCCGTGAACGCAATAATAGTTAAGTCCGCAACTGGTTGTACAGAGAGATCCCAAAATGGCGGTCGCATGTAGCTCAAATCTACTACTCCACCGATTAATTGTTTTGACGTTGCAAAATAAATTTTATTTACAAATCTCTCCTGTTGCTACAAACAGGTACTTCACCCCATTTTTTACCTCCTCCCTGAATTTTCTCTGTGTCAGTCCATAGATGCACGTGTTGGTGCAGGTACTGAGGAAAGACAACATAAACCCACATTGCTGCAGTATATAGGTCGGTTTACTGAAATACCTGTCTGTGTAGGAATAGTTTTCGATTTGCCAGTTCATAGAATGTACGACATAGGGCATCCAAAGTAATATAAAATTTGCTGAAAGAGCGAACAACAGAATCATTGACTTTCTCCGGTTTCCCAATTCTGGATCATTACAATTTTCGCTGCTGTTCCGAAGCATCTGGCGAACTCTATTTGTCGCTATAATCTGTCTGACGGTGGAAATATTAAAGAACAGAATTAAACAGATTGGTAGTAACGGTGTTGTGATGCTGTCAAATATCTCGTAGGCTTTCCACAGAGGTGACGTGTAGTATTCAGCTACGGCGACACAACGCCATCGATCCACTGCGAAGTAAGACGGAATAGCCTTGGCACAACACGCTGCACTCACTGTTGCTACCACCACAGTCGCGGTTCTCTCGGTGCAATATCGGTTCCGCAGCTTCTGACAGCAGATAACGACGTAGCGATCGAAAGTGAAAGCAACTGTTAACCAAACGGAACAGTCTCTGGTTGCGAGGCTCAGGACAAGTAGCAGAGAGCACGCCGGAGTTACGAGCAAGAAATTAGCAAACAAATAGATATAATTTATCCTCTCTAATATAACAACAACGATGACCACCATCAGATCAGCTGCCGCCATAGCCACCAGGTAGAGAGTGATGCATTTGGACAGTCCGCATTTCCCACGGGACAAAATCATAATCGCCGTTAAATTAACTGGAATAGTTGTAAAAAATAAATTGCAATCAGGTACCGCAGAATAATCAGTATAACTTGATTTGCGTTGCATGAATAATAATCGATCGAACAATTATCTCGGCACTCTGCAAGTGTAACAGTCCCCCCTGCGCTGACCGACATGGTATGCGGATGGCCCATCAAGCGGATTCTAAGTTTTAAGGCACAATTTTGATCTCGCCTGCTTCACGTCCGGACGTTAACAGTCAGAAGAAACTACAGAAGTCGACAGCACAGCGCCCACAAGTGGCTCTGTTTAGTAGTGAACTAAGGGCCGGATACCTGTCCGAAAAGGCGAGTCTATCAAGTGCTGTCCCGAATAGGATGGCGCCTTGCGGAGAATGGCAGCGGTAGTTGGGAGACCCTATATTGAAATTGCATTTCCTTAAAAGAGTATTTAATTAGACTTGATATAAAATGCAATTATTTTTTTAAAAAGTCATGAATGCGTTTGACTGTAAATCTGGAGATAGTTGGAGACCGCTGGCAGAGCTTCTGATCTCAGAACATATGAATTGGCTCTCAAAGCTAGCTGGTCGCAGGGTAACAGATCATCGAAGTTAGTCAGACGTTGAACTTTGTGCGCTCTGTGTAGAAGAACGGAGATACCAGCGAGGCCTCCTGAATGTTAGGTAACACACAAAGAGATAAAAGACATTATTACGAACAGGTAAACCATGAGAGTTGTAATGTAACGCAGCCGAGGCACTTAATCACTGAAATGTTCGAGGGAAATCAACATGCTCACAGAAATATCAATATTAATTTGAAAGCAATACACGGACATTGAGTTCTGTTGATTCAATAAATAGTTGGTTATATAGTTGTATTGAAAATGAAAAAAAATGGAAAAAACGAGTTACCTAATGAACGAGACGGTTATTGTAAGACACAATGAGGCCATAAGATAAAGAAGCATAGTTTAGCTATTTGGTCCATCGAATGTTTACGGCCATTTCATCATGGGTAATCCATAATCGCTCTCTGTCAGAACCTCTTGTCTACTACCCGTATCCCTTCATGTCCAGATCAATCAAGAATTTAACAATCTCTGCCTTAAAAATACATCAAGACATGGCTTCCATAACTGCCCTTGAAAACGAATACAACAAATTTAGCATTCTCTCTTTAAAGGATACCCCACAGCCTCATATGAACTCTAAATTGAATCCCCTCTATTCTGATTCCCCAATCATGTGAAGTATCCGCTCCTCATCCACTCCATCAAGAGCATTCACGATTTGAAACGTTTCAATTGGTCACCTCTCATTCTTTCGAATTCTAATGAATCGAGTCCCATCAAGCGCTCTTCATATGACAAGCCGGTCAACCCCAGAATCATGTCGTTTAACATCGTTTAAACCATCTCTTGTTTCAGCACTTCATTTCCAACATAAGGTGAACAAAACTGCTCAGAGGCACCAAGAGAGTCCATAAAAGTGATTTATAAAGTCACAACATTGTTAACCTTGTTTTTATATTTTAATTCTCTCAAATTTACGCAAACATCGCATTTGCCTCCTCACTACAGGCTCAACCTACAAATTAACCTTTAGGGAACCCTGCACAAGGACCCCCAAGTCCATTTGTGCATCATACGTTTGTAGTTGCTCTCTATTTAGAAAATAGTCAACCGTTTCATTTCTTCTACCAAAATGCATGACAATACAGTTCCCAACACTAAGTTCCATCTGCCACGTCTTTGCTCAATCACTAAATCTAAGTTGTTCTGTGGGGTCTCTTCTTTCTCCACACGACCAACCCCTCCATCTTTCTTAGTATCGTCGGCAATCTTTGCAACAAATCCAACAATTCGATCAACCTACTGATTTAAATATAACATTAAATTAATAAGTCCCAACACAGTCCTTGTTGAATAACACTAGTCACCGGCAGCCAACCTGAAAAGGAACCCTATATTCCCACTCTTTCCCTCCAGCCAATCAACCACTGTTTTATCTATGCTAGAATATTCCCTGTAATGCCATGGGCTCGTAGCTTGTTAAGCAGACACATGTTATGGCACAAAGTTAAAGTGCTTCTGAACATCTAAGTACACACCAACTGATTCTTCTTTTATATCCTGCTTGATATTTCTTTAAAGAATTACAACAGATTTGTCAGGCAAGATTTTCCCTTGAGGAATCCATCCTAACTACAGCCTAATTTATCATGCGCCTTCAAGTAACCCGAAACCACATCCGATACAATCGTCTTCAACAGCTTCTCAACTATTGTGTCCAGACTAACTAGACTAAAATTTCATTTTTGCTGCCTCTCTCACTTCTGTAAGAGTCGAGAGACATTTGCAATATTCCAGTCTTCCGGAAGGATAAGAGAACCTACCGACTTTTGACAGATCATTACTAACACCTCCCACAATTGAATCACCCGTCTTTTCTGAACACTCGGGTGTACATAGTCCGGTCTACGTGACCTATCTACCTTCAGACCTTGCAGTTTTTAAAGAACTTTCTCCTGATTAACGGTAACTTCACAAGTTTCATGAACCCTGACACTTTGGAACTTCCCGCATACAATGAAGACCGATGCACAATTCCTTTTCAGTTCATCCACCATTTCCTTTTCCCCCATTACTGAATCTCCAGTATGGATTTCCAGCGGACCGATATCCACTTTTGCCTCTCTTTTCAGCTTTTTTTTTTTATGAACCAGAAGAAGCTCTTTAATATTATTCGTTAGCTTCCTTTTGCATTCTATATTTACTTTCTTAATGGCCCTTGTAGTTGCCTTTTCTCCTTTTTTAAAGTTTCCATATCCTCTAATTTTCAACTAAGTTTATTTTTTGCGAATTTTTCTTCTGCTGTAATGTAGGCGTTGAATTCCCTAGTTGGCCACGGCGGTGTCATCTTGCCTTGAGAACACTTCTCCCTCGTTCTGATGTATATATCTTCTGCCTCCCGAATTGCTTCCAGAAATTCCAGCTATTGCTGCTGTGCTATCACCTCTGCCAGAGTTATTTTTAAAGTCAATTCTGACAAATCTCTCATTCATGCCCCTGCAAGTCCCTCTACTCCACTGTCATACTGACACACTTGTCTTCTTCTTCTCAAATTCGAGGGTGAATTCGTTCATATTACAATCGCTTTCCCCGAAGGTACTTTTAACTTTAGCGCTCTAATCAATTCTCTCTCATTGCATAACGCTCAGTCCAGAATAGCTGATGCCATACTGGACGCACCCACGCTCTGGTCTAAAATGCCATCTCTTCGGCATTCTAGAAATTCTCTCTGCGCGACGCCCTTGCCCATTTGTCCCTCTCCAATGATCTTCCTCCTGACACTTTTCCTTGCAGGTGGAACAAGTGCTACACCTGACCATGAGCCTCCCGCATCACTACCATTTAGGTCCCCAAACAGTCCTTCAAGGAGAAGCAACACTTTTCTCGGTGTGTTGGGTCATCAGTTGTATCCTGTGCACATGCTGTGGCCTCCAGTGAGACCCGACATAGATTGGGAGATCGCGTCGCCGAACACCTACGTTCCGTCCGCCAGAAAAAGCGGTATCTCTCACAGGACGCCCATTTTAACTCCACCTCCCATTCATATTCTGACATGTCAGTCCATGACTTCTTCTACTGTAGCGAGTAGCCCGCACTAAAGGTGGAGGAGCAACGTCTTATATTCCGGCTGGGCAGCCTCCAACCTGATGCCATTAAAATCGATCTCCCGAAATTCTGGTAATGCAGCCTCCTATCCTTTACCATTCCCTATTCCCATTTTCCTCTCTCAGCGGATCTCTTTACCTGCCCATCACCTCCTTCCGTTGCTCCTCACGATTTTTCTTTCCTCCATGGCAGTCTGTCCTCTCATATCAGATTCCCACTTTGCCAGCCCTTTATCTCTTTTGACGAATTGACTTCCCAGATGCTTACCTCCCCCCAACCCTCCTAGTTTCAGCTATCACCATTTCTGCCCACACCGTCTTACCCTGACTCCTGATCTTTTGCTCTCCAGTACTGATGAAGCGTTCGGCCCTGTAATCTTTTTCCACCGAAGCTGCCTGACCTAGCAGTCTATGTGTGTGTGTGTGTGTGTGTGTGTGTGTGTGTGTGTGTGTGTGTGTGTGTGTGTTTAACCACATCCTTAATACTATTTGGGGTCAGTATGCAACTCCCGTCAGGATTTTTTTTGCACTTGCTATTCCTTTGCTCTACCCACTATGATTAAAGAGCGCCCAAACGTATGTCACTTACTTCTAAAGGTTTGATTTAATTTTTACCAACGGAAGAATCCTGCCTCTTTGCCTTCCGATACAATGTGCATGCTTGGACATTAAGCTCCCAGATATAATCTTCTTTCAGACATAATTCAGTGATGGCTTTGTCATCATACATTCGAATCAGTAAACATGCTACACGTTCATCTACCTTATTACGTATACAACGCACTTTCAAGTACAAGGCCTTCAGTCCTGCATTTGCTCTGTTCAGTTTTGTCCACCATTTACGTTTCAATGGATCCGGATGACTGTAGTTTTGCTCTACCATCAGACTCTTGGTGCCTGGAGCTTCACTACTCATTGATTCTGTTTGTAAACGAACTATCACTCTGGTTCCCATCCCCCTGCTATCTTGTTAAAACCAACCAAACAGTTCCACCTCACCTGCCCGCAAGGTATTGTACCCACTCGGGCTCAGGTGTAACCTATCTCTTTTGTACAAGTCATACGTTCCCCAGAAGAAATCCCAATGATGCATAAATCTGAACATCTGCCCCAGCACCAGTTTCACCTGCTAACTCATGCTTTTCTTATTCACACTGGTATGCGGAACAGCTGCTATTCAGAGATTACTACCCGGGAAGTCCTGTTTCTCAAACTTTTAACTAGCTTCCTAATCTCTCTCTTCAGAACCTCCTCAACTTGTCCACATATGTCATTGGTGTCAATATCTACCAGGACTTCTGGATGCTCACCCTCACCTTTGAGAATACCATGGAGCAGATTTTACACATCCCTGATACTGGCACCGGAGGGAAACCATCGGGCTGTGCCTATCACGCCCACAGAAATTCCTCTCTGTTTCTCTGACTGTAGAATCTCCAATCAACAATATAATCCTCTTCAACACTCTGCTCTTCAGAGCAACTGTACCAGACACCCAGTCACTGTGACTCACTGTAGCAACTAAAGTTGTATAATTATTATTGCGGGGAACGGCCACAGGTGTACTCTGCTTTGGCTATGAATTTCCCCTTATTCTCATAACAGGCGCACTGTAATCCCTCCAGTAATCCAAGGTGTCCACGTCCCTGTAGACGATGTCTTTCACGTCTTCATTCTCCCGCTGAGTTGAGGGCCATCGAGCGGATAGATACACATTGCGTTCCTCCCTTCAGTCGACAGTCGTGCTCGAAAGGACAAAGCAATCGAGTAATGCCCGCAGCTCCGGTTTTTAGTACTAACGTATTCTTGATTGGAGAAGCATGGGGAAATAATTAGCTACTTTTAGAACAATATTGTCAGGCTCTGGATAGGAATCCCTTTAAATTTTCTTTGTTTATGTTACGATCCGGACCGTTGATTCCCTGTTTTCCTGTGTCCCTCGGCCTTGCTGATTTGAGGCAATTTACTCCCGGTTGAACCGGTAATTTATAGTCTCCAGCTTTCAGCCGTCCGGGACGAAAGCGTCTGCAAAGTATCCAAAGCAAACCTAGTCTGCGACCGAAGCTATTGCGGGTATTCGCCTTTCCTCACCGGAGCAACCCTGTCAAGTTACCTCGCCAAAACGAGCCTGCGAAGTTTCCACACCGAGGTGGGTCCGTCAGTTAACACGCCGGAGGGAATCAAGACCTTTGTCTACTGTTCTCGGGCCCAGTCGAGAGCTCACCACTACCCGGGGGCTCCAGGTCAAGTTCTGGCCCTGGCAGCATCCAAGTACCGAGTCAAGTCCTGGCCCTGTCGGCATCCAAGTACTGAGTCGAGTCAAGTCCTGGTCCTGGCGGCATCCAAGTGCCGAGTCAAGTCCTTACCCTGGCGGTATCCAATTACCGAGTCAAGTCCTGGCTCTGGCGGCATCCAAGTGCCGAGTCAAGTCCTGTCCCTAGCGGCATCCAAGTGCCGAGTCAAGTCCTGTCCCTAGCGGCATCCAAGTGCCGAGTCAAGTCCTGGCCCTGGCGGCATCCAAGTACCGAGTCAAGTCCTGGTCCTGGTGGCATACAAGTACCGAGTCAAATCCTTACCCTGGCTGTATCCAAGCACCGAGTCAATGCCTGTCTCTGGCGGCATCCAAGTTCCGAGTCAAGTCCTGTCCCTGGCGGTATCCAAGTACCGATTCGAGTCAAGTCCTTACCCTAGCGGCATCCAAGTATCGAGTCATGTCCTGTTCCTGGCGGCATCCAAGTACTGAGTCAAGCCTTGGCCCTGGAGGTCTGTGATTCTTGTCCTACCCCCCGTCTGAATCCCTTCTCTGCTCCTCCCTCATGAAGCCTTGCTTCGCCTCGTCTGTAGCCCTCGCCTGCACCTCTGTCTAGTTCTATCGCCGGAGCTAGATAGGATATGTCTGTCGTTGTTTTGTACTGTCCAGTCTCATGTGAGTGTCCTGTTGAATAAGAGACCCGGTCCTATGTCCTGTACCCAAGGAGGGGTCCTGGCTCTGTTCTATGTGTGAGTCCCGGCCCTATGTCCTGTACGCAAGGAGGGATCCCGGCTCTGTGTTCAGTGTGTGAGTCCCGGCCCTATGTCCTGTACGCAAGGAGAGGTCTCTGCTCTGTGTTCTGTGCATGTGTCCAAGGTTCCATGTACCTGCTCTGCCGAGACAGAGGCTCTGTGTTCCCATGTTCCTCCTCTCCCTAGCCCATGCCATGTCCTTGCCTGGTTATGGGGTCGGAGCCCGAGGCAAGGCCCAGGTATTGGGTCCTTGCCCAGTCTCTGGCTCAGTGTCCATACCCTAGCCTCTTCATGTCTCCTTTAGTTCTGGGATCCGATTCCGAGTCCTAGCCCAGACCCCTGTCCCAGCCTAGTCGTAGTCCTGAGTCCTTCTCCAGTTCGTTATTCCTGCTTCTGCTTTGCTCTCCTGGTACCAAACAATAAACTAAATTTAATTAACCTCACAAGATGTGTCTTGCAGTTGGGTCCACCCTTGCTCCCGTTCCCAGCCACCGCACTGTGACAAATATCTCATTTGTATAGGGCGTTTTCTCTGGTATCGGGTAGAACCCGGGAGAAAGTGTCATGTTTGCTGATTGGACATCAAACAACGGACAACAAAATAACTCATCTGAAATATGCAGGCTGGAGGTACCTCGAATGTTTGGACACATTTTTATGTAACTTAATTGCAATTACAAAACAGCGTGAAACGATATTACCATTGATTTCCTTCGCTGTCTAACACTACACAACTTTTATATGACTTTCAACCAGAAATGTAATCCACATGGAGGCGATATATTTTTAATTCCCTCAGCTTGTGGTGACGGCAGAAGAAGCTTCAATTTTACATGGAGGGAGAGGGGAACAGCTGATGAAATTTTGGGACATAATTAATACCTTCGAAATATCGAATCTCCTCCACCCTACAGTAAGGTTTCAGGGTATTATGAGCGGAATTGTGCCGGGGCTGCCCCAGGTCAGAGAGAGAGAGAGATATCACGGCACAGTGTGGCTCAACGCTGACCGAGCCTGATGAGTTATTGCTGTCACTGTCATGCTGCTGCGTGAAGTAGTATCTTTGCAGGCTGCCCCGAGGAAGTCCATGTGAAGGGTCTGGACGCAAACATCAAAAATATATTCCTCTCCATGGATGTTGCCTGACCTATTGGATTCCACCAGCATTGTGAGTGTGATATTTTCCTGCATGTGCATTTTTGTAGGCATATGTCAACTTTTCTGGCATTTGATTGTTTCAACTATAGTGCAACGTGGCAATGTACGCTTAGATCGATATTATATTTAATGTATCAAGCACCTCAATCATATCCCATATGACATCAATCCTTTAAATTAACGCATATTACATTTAGAATCTAACTTAACGGCGAAGATTTATTTTCATCGTTCAAGAACAAAAGAAATTGTACTGGACAGCATGTGCATCTTGAGCATCAAGATGATATTAGTCTACGATGCACCGAGCGGAATACAAAGACATGACATTACCTGGAACACTGAGTGCTACGAGCAACGGGCAGTAAATTCTGACGATGTTGTAAATTGCGGAATATCCCATTTTCTAGCTGAAACAACGATCAGTTTGCAAATTATCCCAACTGCCTGCATCCACTAACTTGAGGCGTTTTTATACATCAGTGGAAAACACGATCAAAGCAGTCAGGGTTCCCTTTGGTCTCATTAGGCACAATCCACTGAAAAAAAAAACATGAAATGTCAGCTATTTTTACTCTATGAGTCATTGTCTATTATCTATAGATCGTCAAGGAAAATTAGAAAGACATTCCTTTGATGTTACCTTGAAACACTTTCTGTGACGAGGGTTAGTGCAGTTCTGTTTTGTAATGGTTGAATCGATAAATGTGATTATTATAATTATACTCTTCATTTAGAAGAAAAAACAGAACATCACCAAACGCTATCTTCCTCAGTTATGGATCCATGATAACATTATTCATAACAAGCGAACCAATTAGATGAAGCGTGTTCAATGTGGGTGAAATGTGCGGTGAGCCTTACTTGGAGAGCCCAGCGATGTCGCCTGTCTTGTCTTTTCCGTGCTTCTAACGCTTCAGGCGACAGCCTCGGCCAGTTAAATTTGGAAAGAGAGTTTTAATTGCTTTCCTGAATATCTCATGATTTTACAAAATCGAACAAATCCGAGCACCTACAGAAATTTTCCCCACTGGCAAACGTTTGGACACAGATTCACCACTCGCACCTCACAGAAATTACACCTCAACTCTGCTGTAACAGACGTTCCTCTGTTCTGTGCCATGTAGACCAGTTGGTGAAGGATGAGGGCGGCATGTTTGCCTTCATTATGGAGGCATTGGGGGAGTTGGAATATCCTGCTGTAGTTGTTTCATGTATTAAATGGGGCGCTCCTGGATCACTGTGTGCCGTTCTGGTCAGCACACTGCACGAAGGACGTAATAAGCTGGAGACTGAAAATCTTTCGCAAGCCTATTGTCTGAACTGGAGAGCATGAGTTAGAAGGAAAGATTAGATGGGCTGGTGGTGTTTTCCTCGGTGGCTAGCGGGCTGAGGAGAGGCCTGACAGAATATTATAAAACATATTTGACAAAAATGGGGTGCACAGTCAGCATCTTTTTCCCGGGTTACAAATGTGCAATGCTAGAATTCACGGCTTCAGGGTGAGGGGGATCAGTACTTCAAAAATGAGCGGGGTGAGATTATTTCTTTACGTTGAGAGAAGTCGGCAGGCGCTGCCATGGGGTGTGGTGGAAGCATTTACGATAGTGGTATTCAGATAGGCATATCCATATGTAGGAAATAGAGGGATGCAGATCACACACAAACATAAGTCATTTACATGTATTTGGGATTGTGTTCAGCAGAGCAGTGTGAGCGGAGGTGCTATTCATGTGATATAACGTTCTGAGTTCTCGGTCAGCTGAAATGGTGGCGTCATGGACACACGTAACTCACTGGTGCCAGTGCGAGCTGGCACAGACAGTGTGAGCAGCCAGATGTCGTGGTCCACAATGGCTCGAAAGGAGAAGGATAATGAGGGGCGGAGAAGGAGAGATGGGGAGGTTTTGGGGAAGTGGGAGAGACGGGGAAAGGGAGAGGGAGGGGGAACGTGTGTAATAACGGCGGGGTGGTGTGAGGGGAGAGCGTGGCGGAGGGAGAGTGAGAGAGGGAGATGAAGAGAGTTGACGTTCGAATAAAGAAAGCAGGGAATTAACCTACGTTAAGAAGAAGGTCCTTTATTGTGTTGATCCCTGTTCCAGGTGCAAGCGGGCAAAGAACTAACACGGCAGTACAGTTAAATGTGTGGGTAAGGAATAGCTGCGGTGGGGTATATTCACTTATACGGATCATTGCGCACTCTCCTAGGGGAAGGTGAAACCTCTGTAATGACAACAGGTTACTTTTAAGATGAAAGAGAGCAAACTCCCTCGCAAGTCTGTTGGCAGGCAGCTCTTATGAGAGTTTATAATTTTTCGGCAATTTGGTGTCAGCCAATGCAACAGGTCAGCAGATATCCTTCAGCGGACGGTAGAAGGGAGGTCGAGTGATGCTGAAAGGAAGTCCCTCTGTGGCCGGTAAGATGGAGGGACTGAGGTGTTTATTTATTTCTGTGCCGATACACCACAGAGTGGATTTACAGCGGCAACTATTCTGCTGTGCAGATAAGATACTCAATCTCAACACTACACAGTGAACTCTCTTCCCAGCAAAGACCACACTCATCTCACTCTCTCCTCCCAGTGTAGACAGGGACTTATACCAGCCTGTTTCAACACGAGAAGGACAGAAATGTGTATAATTATCTAAAAAAGTGTACATTAGATAAATCATAGTTGTCCACTAACTGAGTGAAAGACATTAAACAATCCCCCATAAACAAGTAATAACAAGTTATTATTCCTTTAGTTTTCCAGACTAAGAAAGTCTGATCAGAAATTGATGGATTAAAAAATAGTTACGATGGATTTTACTGGAAAGATCAAAGTTATTAAACTCAAAATATCGACGAAACTGAAACCAAAGTCTTAATATATGTTTAATAATGGGATTAAGGTCCGACTACCAATCTTAGAAATCAAAAAAAAGAAGGGGAACTCCCAGTAAAGAGGCCAAAGAATACCCCTTCACCGAGTTTTTCTCCAAATCCACCCATAAAGGACAAACATGTATATCTGAATAAAGAATCCAAATCGAAATATATCGAATATTAATTGCCCAGTAATACATTCTAAAATTTGGCAAAGCCATACCACCATGTTTTTTTTAAATTTCTGCAATAGATGTTTACTCAATCAGGAGTTTTATTGTTCCAAAAATTAGGTAGAATTTTGGAGTTTATTCTATCAAAAACAGTTTAGGAACAAAGGAAAGGATTGCTTGAAATACACACAAGAACTTCGGTAATATTATCATTTTAATAGCATTAAATCGACCGATTAATGATCATGTCATCGGTGACCACTTAGAGAGTACTTGATGCATGTATTCAATTAATGGAACAAAAGTTACACTGATAGAGGTCCTTAAAAATTTTGGTAATTTTAATACCAAGATAAGTAAAGTTATTTTTAGCAACGCTAAAATGAAATTCATCATATTTATCCAAGAAACTATTAAAAGGAAATAACTGACTTCTGTGCAAATTTAATTTATATCCAGAAAAAATACTAAATTCAGAAAATATAGATTACTTAGAAGGAATAGATTTCTTAGGATCTGAAATATAAACTAACACGTCATCTGCATACAACGAAATTTTATGCACTTTATCTCCTCCCTTAATACCTTGAACGTTATTGGAGTCCCGAAAAGCAATAGCAAGAGGTTCTAAAGCCAGGTTGAATAACAGCGGACTAAGAGGAAAAAACCTGCCGGGTACCTCTGAATAGTCTAAAATAAAGAGCTTTTTGATTGTCAGTTATAACTGCTGTCATAGGAGCTTGATAGATCAGCTTAATCCAGGAAACAAAACCTGGACCAAAATTAAATCTTTCTAAAACTTCGAATAAATAAGACCATTCCACCCTATCAAAGGCTTTCTCTGCATAAAGGGAAACAACACATTCGGATTCTTTAGATGAAGAGGTATAAATAATCAATAATCTCCGAATATTAAAATATGAATATCTATTCTCAATAAATCCAATTTCATCCTTAGAAATAAGCTTAGGTAAAAATATTCTCCAGCCTGTTAGCCAAAATCTTACAAAGAATTTTGGAATCTACATTTAATAAGAAAACTGTTTTGTAAGAGACATATTCAGATAAATATTTTTCTCTTTTGAGAATTAATGAAATTGATGCCTCATGACAAGTTTTCGGGAGGGTCCCAGGTGAAATGGAATCCGTGAAAATTTGGCATAACTGAGGTATAAGTATTTCAGGGAAAGTCTTAAAAAATTCTACTGTATATCCATCCGGTCTCGGAGCTTTACTTGATTGAAAGGAAGATATAGCCCTTGCTATTTCCCCTCATTAAATAGGCGCATCTAATGTATACAGATCTTGAATAGATATTTTGGGTATATTCAATCTTTGCAAGAATCTATTCATATAAGTAATATTTTCTGGAAAATCAGATTTATAAAGATTAGAGTAAAAATCACAAATAGCTTATTAATTTCCTGACAGTCTGACATTTCAATTGTATCAGTTATTCGTATTTTCAAAATCTGCCTTCCAGCCATAGTTGCTTGAAGTTGACCGCCACATTATGCAAGTATAAATGTAGATACTCCGCTTTGCAGTTGTAACGCTCTACTTAAGCCAACATTTTTTTTTTATTTTACTTTCGCGGTTTTTTTTTTTGGCTGAAAAGATTACCGCCTGTGTCCAAAGATTTACATTAATGTAATCAATGCTGTCTGCAGTATAAAATCCTGTTCCTGTATAAAAACCGGAAAGTGTTGGGAACACGCAGCAAATCAGCAACATTTGTAGAAAGGGGACAGATTTAATGTTTCGAGTGGATGCCCGTTCGTCAAAGCTTCGAAAGAGAGAAAATAAGCTACTTTTCATTATCGGACAAGGTAGGGGAAGGCACTCCTACACAGAAAGATCCTGGCGGTTAGAATCAGGCCATTATTTCCCGTGTTAGGTGCTGTGGACAACTGAACTTCAGGGTATGTCCTGTGCAGCTAACTATAATAATCGGCCTTGCAGAAAGCGAAGAATGTTTCCGGCGCGTGGGCGGGAGAGAGTGCTGGGGTAAGGGCAAAGATGCCTTTGATGATAGGCTCCCTTTGTAGATGGCAGCAGATATGGGAGAAGGACGTGCTGATGGGAGTCTCATGAATTGGTAAGTAAGCAGAATAGGAACAGTATCGCTGTTAGGGAAGCGGGGACAAGTGCTGAGGATGGATGGCAGTGAAATTGAAGATATGCGAGTGAGGTGGAGGAAAGATTTGAAGAAATATCAGGAGGAAGGCTGGAATCAACAAAACAGTGCCCTGTATCATTCTCTGCATAACATACTCAGGCAATAATTCTGTTGATGAATGGTCCTCTCACCAACAGACAAGGGGAGAATGTGAGCGTCTTCTCCGGCCAGTGCTTGACGCATGGCGTGGACGAATGTAAAAATAATCCGAGAACATCTCTGTTCACGGAGCAAACGTGATTTTCTCTTAAGCTTCGGAATCAGAGAACCAACAAACATCATAGTGATCCTGTGAACCCTCCAATATCTGGACATCCGGTTAACAGCTCGGCCTTTCACGTTGTTTATTGGTTTGTAATGTGGTTAGTACTCAAGCCTGTCACGGAGTTGCTTAATTAGTCATGTGTTTTTTTTTTTTTTCCGTAGTGCATAGACCAAAAGAGATTTACGGATAACTTAGGAAAATAGGAACATAGTTCTAGCTTTCCTTACCAAAACAGAACAACCGACGATTAGCTACCATTAAAGTACAAAGCACAAAGCTCAAAGTAACATTTATTATCTGAGTACCTACATGCCAACATATACACACAGAGATTCTTGTTCTGTGGACATACTTAGTAAATCAAGAAAATAGTAACTTCTAAATGGATCTGTAAACTGTTAATAGCAGGGACTGTAAACTGTTAACAAACTGTGCCAATGCAGATAATAAATAAATAGCAATAAGTAACAACAATGTAGTAACAAGATAAAAGAGTCCTTCACTGAATGCAGCTATCCTTTTTCCTCAAGAGCTCTTGCAACTGTTCTTGAAACTGGGAGTGCGAGTCCTGAGGCTCTTGTACCTTCTACCTGATGGCAGCAAAAGAGAAAGGCCTGGGTGCTGAGGACCTTTGATGATGGAAGCTGCTTTTCTACCGGAACGTTTCATGTAGATATCCTGAATCGTTGTGGGGATTTAGCCGTGATGTAGGGTACCAAATACAGGACCTTTTGGAGGATTTTCCGTCCAGAAGATTAGTCTTCCCATGCCCAGGTTGTAATATAACCATTCAGCTCCATTTTCAACATATATCTAAATTTTTGCCAAAGTTTTTGATGACACGTCGAATCTCCTGGACCTCCTGAGGAAGTAGGCGAGCTGTTGTGTTTTTTTTTCACAATTGTATTTATATGATGGTTCCAAGAAAGTTTCTCTGAGATAGTGACACGCAGGAACTTCATCAGTATCACCTAAGTGCAATGTCAAAGCCCCAGCTTATTGCCTTTCATTCGTGACGAATAGATACGATGCAAACTGCAGGAAACATAAAGTTGTGGTTGTAGGGGATTTTAATTTTCCATATATTGATTGGAACTCCCATACTGTTAGGGGTCTAGATGATTTCGAGTTTGTAAAATGTGTTCAGTAAAGTTTTCTAAAACAATATATAGAGGGACCAACTAGAGGGTATGCAATATTGGATCTCCTGTTAGGAAACGAGATAGGACAAGTGACCGAAGACTGTGTAGGGGAGCACTTTGGTTCCAGTGATCATAACATCATTAGTTTCAACTTGATCATGGACAAAGATAGATCTGGTCCTAGGGTTGAGGTTCTTAACTGGAAGAGGGCAAATTTGAAGAAATGAGAAAGGATCTAAAAAGCGTGGATTGGGACAGGTTGTTCTCTGGCAAGGACGTGATCGGTAGGTGGGAAGCCTTCAAAGGAGAAATTTTGAGAGTGCAGAATTTGTATGTTCCTGTAAGGATTAAAGGCAAAGTGAATAGGAATAAGGAACCTTGGTTCTCAAGGGATATTGCAATTCTGATAAAGAAGAAGAGGGAGTTGTATGACATGTATACGAAGCAGGGAGTAAATAAAGTGCTTGAGGAGTATAAGAAGTGCAAGAAAATACTTCAGAAAGAAGGCAGGAGGGCAAAAACAAGACATGAGGTTGCCTTGGCAGTCAAAGTGAAGGGTAATCCAAAGAGCTTTTACAGGGAAATTAAGAGCAAAAGGATTGTAAGGGATAAAATTGGTCCTCTTGAAGATCAGAGTGGTCGCCTATGTGCGGAACCAAAGGAAAGGGGGGAGATCTTAAGTAGGTTTTTTGCGTCTGTATTTACTAAGGAAACTGGCATGAAGTCTATGGAATTAGGGGAAACAAGTAGTCAGATCATGGAAACTGTACAGATCGAAAAGGAGGAGGTCGTTGCTGTCTTGAGGAAAATTAAAGTGGATAAATCCCCGGGACCTGACAGGGTGTTCCATCGGACCTTGAAGGAGATTGGTGTTGAAATTGCAGGGGCCCTGGCAGAAATATTTAAAATGTCGCTGTCTACTGGTGAGGTACCGGAGGATTGGAGAGGGGCTCATGTTGTTCTGTTGTTTAAAAAAGGATCGAAAAGTAATCCGGGAAATTATAGACCGGTAACTTTAACGTCGGTAGTAGGTAAGTTATTGGCGGGAGTACTAAGAGACGGAATCTACAAGGATTTGGATAGACAGGGGCTTATTAGGGAGAGTCAACATGGTTTTGTGCTTGGCAGGTCATGTTTGACCAATCTATTGGAGTTTTCGAGGAATTTACCAGGAAAGTGGATGGAGGGAAGGCAGTGGATATTGTCTACATGGTCTTCAGTAAGGCCTTTGACAAGGTCCCGTATGGGAGGTTAGTTAGGAAAATTCAGTCGCTAGGTATACATGGAGAGGTGGTAAATTGGATCAGACATTGGCTCAATGGAAGAAGCCAAAGAGTGGTAGTAGAGAATTGCTTCTCCGAGTGGAGGCCTGTGACTAGTGGTGTTCCACAGGAATCAGTGCTGGGTCCATTGTTATTTGTCATCTATATCAATGATCTGGATGATAATGTGGTAAATTGGATCAGCAAGTTTGCTGATGATACAAAGATTGGAGGTGTAGTAGACAGCGAGGAAGGTTTTCAGAGCCTGCAGAGGGACTTGGACCAGCTGGACAAATGGGCTGAAAAATGGCAGATGGAGTTTAATGCAGACAAGTGTGAGGTATTGCACGTTGGAAGGACAAACCAACGTAGAACATACAGGGTTAATGGTAAGGCACTGAGGAGTGCAGTGGAACAGAGGGATCTGGGAATACAGATACAAAATTCCCTAAAAGTGTCGTCACAGGTAGATAGGGCCGTAAAAAGAGCTTTTGGTACATTGGCCTTTATTAATCGAAGTATTGAGTATAAGAGCTGGAATGTTATGATGAGGTTGTATAAGGCATTGGTGAGGCCGAATCTGGAGTATTGTGTTCAGTTTTGGTCACCAAATTGCAGGAAGGATATAAATAAGGTTGAAAGAGTGCAGAGAAGGTTTACAAGGTTGTTGCCGGGACTTGAGAAACTCAGTTACAGAGAAAGGTTGAATAGGTTAGGACTTTATTCCCTGGAGCGTAGAAGAATGAGGGGAGATTTGATAGAGGTATATAAAATTATGATGGGTAGAGATAGAGTGAATGCAAGCAGGCTTTTTTCCACTGAGGCAAGGGGAGAAAAAAAAACAGAGGACATGGGTTAAGGGTGAGGTGGAGGGAGGGGGTTCAAAAGGGAACATTAGGGGGGGCTTCTTCACACAGAGAGTGGTGGGAGTATGGAATGAGCTGCCAGACGAGGTGGTAAATGGGGGTTCTTTTTTAACAATACGAATAAATTGGACAGATACATGGATGGGAGGTGTATGGAGGGATATGGTCCGTGTGCAGGTCAGTTGGACTAGGCAGAAAATGGTTCGGCACAGCCAAGAAGGGCCAAAAGGCCTGTTTCTGTGCTGTAGTTTCTATGGTTTTATGGTTCTAATACTTGCTACATCGGATTCTGGATCGTTCTGGCCGAACATATGAGTGTGAGAGGTTTAGAAACTAAGTAATTCTATAATGATCATATTGACTTTTCTGTCTAATGCAGACACTCAGGGATAATAAAATGAAACGAGATGCATTGGTAGCAGAGGCAACAAATGATAATTTTCAGGTTATACAGGTATTTATTTTTATATCTTACGTATATTTTTCAAAACACCCAAAGATTTTGTCAACAGTGCCCTTACTTAAGAGCTTAAGTAAGATACCTTATAATCAAACATAGACAACTGAAATTTCAAAATATCCGAGACAACCCCTTTCATAAAGAGAATAGTTTCATCCTTATGGGTTAATTTGATCAATATCTTTCCCCAGATAACAATAATCTTTTACAGTGAGATTCCTAAAATACGGTCACTTACAGCACGTATCAAATACGCTCCCAAATAATTGTTTTGAAGAGGCAGGAAGTAATAACTGGAGTTTCATTTTATTTGAACATAACTCCGTTGCTATAAACAAGTAATTTACTACATTCTTCAGCTCTGAGAGACCCCCAGAGCAGGTCCGATTTCCGCAAAGAACCGAATTCTGTTTGTAACCCCAGATCAGCGTCATCAAAAACCCTGAAAGGGGAAAAATACAGACATTAGAGATAGAAATAGAGCTGTTTCCGAAGTTGCAGCAAAGGAGTCGCTGCTAGGGCCCGTCGTCGCTCTAAGCTCCACCATTTGATTTGTATTGGGAAATGAACCTTGTCAGGTGTCAGATCTCTCGGCGGAAGAACATTTTGAAACTGGTGAGCACAATTCTATCTCCTTTGCCATAGCGCTGGAGAGGGATAGGGAATCACAGTTTGAAAAAAAAAAAACTAACTTCTTAATTGGGGTAGGGAGAATGATGACGTTATTCTCAGGAACTTGGGAGCAGATATCCTCAGGGAAATGCACGGAAGTAATGCATGGGGCAATGCATAGGAATGTTCCTTTGAGGCAGGGAGAGGATAGTAGGGTAAAAGACGCTTGGTGGATTAAGGATGTAGAACACCTAGTTAAGCAGAAGTGAAAAGGTTACGAAAGGTCAGGAAACTAGATACTGATAGAGCTGTAGAAAATTAAAATTTGCCAGTAGAGAGCTTAAGAATGAAAATAGGCGAGCTGTAAGGGGCCATGCGAAGTCCTTGGCGGCAAGATTAGGCAATAACCCAGGGCTTTCTACAAGTACGTGACGAACAAGAAGTTCAGACATGTGAGAATAGGTCATAGCAGGGGCGACATTGGAAAAGTGTGCATGGAATCGGAGAAGATTGTGGAAGTACTTAATAAATGTTTTGCTTCAATATTCACCAAGGGGGAAAAAAAAACTTTGGTAACTGTGGGGATGACTAACAGCGGACTGAAACGCTTGAGCATATAGATATTAAAAAAATGCTTGAGCTTCTGAAAAGCATTAAGTTAGAAAGGCCGCTGGGATCAGATGAGATACACTGCAGGCTACTCTGGGAAGCGAGGCGATTTATGAGACTCTGGTGACGATCATTGCACTATGAATACGGACCGAAGACGTACCGGAGATTGGGAGGTTTGCAAATGTTGTTCCTTTGCTCAAGAAAGGGAGTAGGTATAACCCAGGAAATTATACCTCAGACTGTCTTACTTCAGTGCTGAGTAAATTATTGGGGAGGACATCATCTGTTATGGATAGTCAACATAGCTTTCTCAAGGGTAGATCGTGTCTTAGGAGTTTGACTGAATTCTTTGAAGATGTAACAAGACACATTGGTAAAGGTAGAGCAACGATGTAGTATATATTGTTTTCAGTCAGGCATTTCATAAGGTTCCCCATGCAAGGCTCATTTAGAAAGTAAAGAGGCATGGGATCGAATGAGACCTTGTTTTGCTGTTCCCGAATCGGCTTGCCCACAAGCCCAAAGGGTGGTTATATATGATTCGTGCTCTGCATAGATGTCGGTGACCAGTGGGGTTCCGCAGAGATCTGCTCCATGACAACCTCGTGATGTTGTATAAATGACTGGAATGAGGAGTAGAAAGGTGAGTTTGCAAGATTGCTTATGACACAAAGATTCGGGGTCTTGTGGATAGCCTGGATGGGGTGTCAGAGGTTACAGCTGTACATAGATAGGATCCAGAACTGGGCTGAGAAGTGGCAGATGGAAATCAACCCAAATGAGTGTGAACTGGTTCAGTTGGACGAAATTTCAAGACAGAATCTGATATAAATGGTAAGACTCTTGGGAGTCTGGAGGTTCAGAAAGATCATGGAGTGCGTATCAATGGGATGGCTGTGTTGTTAAGAAGGCGTGAGGTGTGTTGAGGTAATCTCACAGTTATATAAGACCTTGATTGGACAGCACTAGCAGTATTGTGTTCGTTTTTGGTCACCTCACTAGAGGCAGGACGTGGATACTGAAGAAAGAGTGCAGAGGAGATTTACCAGTATGTTTTCTGGATTGGAGTGCGTGTCTTATGAAAATCGGATGAGTGCATTTGACCCTTTATCCTTGGTTCGACGGAAGATGAGAGGTGGCATGATTGAGGTGTATAACATGATTAGAAGCATTGATCGTAGGGAGAGATAGAGGCTTTTCCCAGGGCTAAAGTGGCCAGCACGAGGGTGCATAGTTTTAACATCCTTAGAAGTACGTATAGAGGGGATGTCAGGCGTAGGTGTTTCACACAGAAAGAGCTGGGAGCGTGGAATGTACTGTCGGCGAAAATGGTGGAGGCGGATACAATAGGATTTTTAGGAGATTCTTAGATAGGTACACGGGGCTTAGAAAAATAGAGGTCTAGGTGGCAGGGAAATTTTAAGTAGTTCTAAAGTAGGTTATATGGTCGGCAAAATATTGCGGGCTGTATATATCTATGTTCCATGTTCTACGTTTGCACATGTAATTACTTGCTGTGTCTTCATGTTAGTTGGCAGTGCTTTGTTTGTTACAAGAACACCCAGGTCCTCTCAACTTTTCATATCGACCTCATGTAAAATGTGCCCTTCTTTTCTACATTTCATCCTGAACTGATGACCTCTTTTTTTTTTTTTTACGTTCGCTTCCATCTATCACTTCCTCACCCATTCAATTACCCCGTCAACAACCACCAAATATTTTCTGCAGCCTTTTCACCAGTGACAGTGCCATCCAGCTCTGTAACACCAGCAGGCTTAGAGTCACAGAATAATGCAGCATGGAAAAATACCCTTCAGCCCATCTCATTCTGATTACCTGGAACTTTTCATTTGCCTGTCTCTGTATTCTATCATGCTCAACATCTTCTCTTGATGGAATTATCAAAATACCTGTTAGATGCCGTAACCATACATTCTACTACCACCTCCTCAGACAAAAACTTCCAAAAACACTGTAAATTTTGTGTGAAAACCCTGTTTCTCAATTTCCCTTTGAAACTTTCCTCGCAGTCGAAAGCAGTGAATTCTCCTTTTGCCATCCACTAGCCCGGAAATAAATATTTACGGCTCCGTCTATCTCTGCCCTGAATTTACAAACCTCCCTAATGTTACTTACATTTCAGAAGAATAAGATTTCTAAGCCCTTTCGACCTCTCTTTATCACCCAATCTCCCCAGTCCTGGTTATCCTGAAATCTCGTTTGCCTCACTCCAATGAAATAACTTCGTTCTGAATGGCAGGATAAACGAATCTGCATAAAGTACTTCCGACCAAAGCATGGCATACGTTATGAAGTCCGGTTGGTTTCTTTAAATGGAAATCGTCCCCGGAAAACCCTTTGGAATTCTTTGCGGAAATAGCAGAGGAGATAGATAAAGAACGGTCAATGGGTGTTGTTCAAATTGTCTACTTGGAATTTCAGAATGATGCTGCACACAAAGCTATTAGATGACCTGGATCTGGGCCATACCCTCCAAATATCCGGACCTACCTCTCGTTTTTTTTGCACTACCTTACTTTCCATTTTTCTATTTTCTATTTATGATTTATACTTTAAATTTTTAATATTTACTATCGATTTGTAATCCAGGGAGCGGGAAGCGCAGAATCAAATTTCGCTGTGATGATTGTACGTTCTAGTATCAATTGTTTGGCGACAATAAAGTATAGAGTATAAAGTACAAAGTATAAAAGCACCAAACAAGACTACAGGAAAATTACTAGCATAGACAGAAGACTGGCTGACTGGCAAATAATGGGAAGGAAGGGATTTTTTACTGGTTGGCTGTCGGCGAGTAGTGGTGTTCCGACGTGTTCAATTTAAGTCGTGCGTATTCCACCTCGCGTAAACGATCCAGATGACGGAATTAGGAACTTTGAACCAAAGCTTGCCGACAATCCAAAGGTAGGTGCAGGGCAAGTAAAGCTGAAGAAGAGAGGAGTCCGCAGGCGTACTTGAGAGAACAGCCAAATGACTTGCAGATAAATATCGGGCAGTTCAGATCATTACATTTGATAAAGGGAAGAAAAGTGGAGCGTATTTTACACATGTGGAGGGAATTCTAAAATTGGAGTTGTGAGGGGTCGTGAAAGCCCAAGTGTGTGATCACTAATGGCTTGGTTGCATGTTGTGTCGGTATTGAGGAAGTGGAATGCTGTGTTATCATTCGTTTCGAGAAGAGGATGATATATAGGAAAGGCAGTAATGATCATAATTTAAAAACTTATTGTTCCAATCGTATTTGGAGTTGTATGAGCGGTTTTAGGCCGAGCAGAGAACAACCCCGCACAGTACTATGAATTTGGCGCACGATGTTGTTCCGACCGATTACACTTCCATGTGAAAGCATCCTGACAGGAATATTGGGGTGGCTGAGGCAAAGAAATGTAAATATCGCCTTAGCCGCGTCCTGAAGTAGGAATTACAAGAATCGGATGTTTAACTTCAATTATATCTTTAGGATTAGGCGTTTTCCTTCAGTGGATAATATCAGGAACTTGCTGCCAGTGGATATGGCTGAATCAGGTATCACAGCGTGTTTACCAGTCTTTTAAACGGAAGCTTGAATAGGCATGGCATAGGAAGGTATTGTGCTAATGGGATTAGTGCGGTGCTGTCATGCAAAAGGCTTACGGCTGTCTCTAATGCCAGTGGTGGTCATCCACGGATGTGCTCAAGAGGTTTATTACACGACCGGCAATGTGAAATGTGAGTGGACAGAAGGTCGTCAGTATCGAGAACAGCTCTACCCTTGCCCACGGCTGTAGTGCTGATTCACATTGCCAGTGCAATAGCTGAAGCAATGAGGGGGGCGAGAATTTAGCTTCACGTACTTCAGATTGAGGGATTGCAACTTCCTGTGGATTTTTGGGTGAGCCCAAACAAAGAAGTTACTATTCTGGGGATAGACACACTGCGTAAGGTAAGTGCTATCATATACTCGGGAAAAGGAGCAATAACATGGAAACGACGGAACGGCAAAACAAGTGTGACCTGAAAAGCACTTAACATTGCCCACAGAGAGACAAGAGCCCCAAACAAGTACGAGAGGCAAGGCGATGTGTTGAAACCATTGGAGTAAGTCCCAGACATGGGGGCTAAGCGCAGTCAGGGACTGTTAGAAATAGTGCAGAGGAGGCAGCAGCGATTTAAGTAAAGACTCGCCAGAAAAGGGGTAGTACGGAGCAGGAAGGGAATGGCATCAGTGTGGACAGGACAGCGAGGAAACAAGAAGCAACATAAATTACATGTAGAGAAAGAAACTACAACTGCCAATTCAGTAAGAATATATAGGGATGTGAACAGACATTTGTAACGAGGGTGACACAGTGAGGGACCGAGCAAAGCTACAGCAGCACAATGCTGATCAAGAGAGCACTGGCAGAACATGAGATAGTCGTCTCTCAGGCGAGTTGTCAGATTATAAAGAGGGTGTTGTCTGAAAACGCAGAGTTCTCTCCACGATAGATGGGATCACACATAATTCTTTGGAGAAATTTAACTTGTTTTTGTGGACAGACTCGGCGAAATAGCGAGTGGAAGCTTTGGACTCAGGTTAAAAAATGCGACTCACCTTCTTGTCACCTTCACACACAGAGCAAGAGATCCAAATATAACCGGTAATGACGTCATTGCAGAGAACCTGGAGGATGTAATGCAGGCTGCTGCATCTGGCACCTCATGGAAGCAGAAGTCAGAGGACACTGAGAAAATGTAACAACAAACCGTGAATAGCGCGTCGAAGTATAACGTCACAGGACTCTGCATTGAAGTCTGGTTGCTGAAGGTAGATGACTAGTTTCATATCTCAGAAATTAAAAGTCTTGGGAAAATATACAAGGATATACGTTACAGCAGAGACATCAGGCTCCACAAGTTGACGGAATAGCAAACAGAGAAAGAAAAGAAAATGTACACAGCGGCTGAAGGTATTCACTACAGCTTTAATGGGAATGAATAACAGTGAGCTAGTCCCTTTGTATGGTTGGGCTAGCGATTGAATAGACAGTCTGAAAGTGGGTGCCACCGGGGTGATTCCCTTGCAATCATTCAAATGGAGACAACCCTAACCCATTCTGTACATCGATGTGAGGGACGCTGAGCCTGACACAAATTTAACTAACCCGTGCTTCTGACCAGTGAGGAGCCTTTGCAATCGGCCAGCCGGGAAGGGAGGAACAGGCATATTAGATTAGATCAGATTAGATTATGAGGACACGCAGTCCTCTTTTAATGTCATTTAGTAATGCATGCATTAAGAGATGATACAATATTCCTCCGCTGTGATATCACAGAAACAAAGGACAGACCAAGACTGAAAAACTGACAAAAAACACAGAATTATAACATATAGTTACAACAGTGCAACCAATACCGTAACTTGATGAGGAACAGGCCATGGGCACGGTAAAATAAAGTTTAAAGTCTCTCGAAAGAACCACATCTCACGCAGACAGGAGAAGGAAGAAAACTCTCCCTGCCATGCCCGACCACAGTCCGACTCTGAGTCGTCCGAAAACTTCGAGCCTCCGACCAGCCCTCCGACACCGAGCATCGAACACCATCTCTGCCGAGCGCTTCGACCCCAACCCCGGCCGCCAGCAGCAGGCAAAGCCGAGGATTTGAGACCTTCCCTCCTGAGATTCTCGATCGCACAGTAGCAGCGGCAGCGAACCGAGCAATTTAGACGTTTCTGCAGATGTTCCTCCGTGCTTCTCACGGCTGTCTCCATCAAATCAGAATTGCGCACAGTACACTCTTTAACAAATACGATATGAAAGACAAAGCCGCATTTGATCACTGTTGATCAAATTTCTGGAACACTATCTAGTTAGACCCCTGTCGGTAGCTATTAGTGTTGATTGTGGTGACGAAGATGCAGATGAGGATATGACAGGGAATTGGAGAAGACGTTTCGTAGTACAGGGCAGTTTCATGTTCTTTCTGATTGGATCCTCCTTAACGTTTGTGTTTTCCTGCAGCTTTCTTTTTTGTTTAGTAGGGTCGAGCTGAGATCATTAGGGTGTATCCCGTAGATAGGATACATTGCAAATATTAAATGCACTGGCAACCAATTTTCAGACATTGGCTTGGATTATAGAGTGAATTTAAAATTTAGCCCTGAACAATATTTTCCCCGGACCTGCGGACTGGGGTTTATTGCAAACCAGACAATGCTGACTAACATTAATTTTGGACGTCTGGAGTGTGCGTGTGAAGAAGCGGATATGTGAAACTATATGTTACTCATAGGAAGCACTGCAGATACATTGTAAGTATAGAAGTGTCCAGATGTTCAATTTGATTGTTAACAAATAAAATGTCTGTAATATTGGGTCTGGAGGCCCCTTACACCACGAGTCCCCCAATATATTGCCTGCTGCTCGTTTCTTGTTGAACAAAACATTTGCATATCCACTGGCTTCAGTGTCAGTCTGTTGCTTTCTTCACGTTACAACCGAGATATTATATATATTGTTTGATTTGCACAGCATAGTTCATTTAGCTAAATCTATTCTAAGTTTGTGTTTTATAGCTCTTGGATTCAATAAACATGTGGAACGATGGGGAGACATTCAGGAGATGACTAATTAAAGAGATATCAAGGAATTGATATTGTTGATCATGCCGCAATGGAATAGTGACTGGCACTCTGTAAAATGATTTGCTGGATAGGGGAGATTCATGTCTTCAGACCTCTGTAGCTGAACTGTGAGCGAGGCCCGTTGGCACGGTATGTGGAGTTGCTTTGCTAGGCCACAGTTGCAGGTGACCGGGTTTGAACCTGACATCATCCAATTGTGTGTGTTTGTGTGTGCGTGTGTGTGTGTGTGTGTGTGTGTGTGTGTGTGTGTGTGTGTGTCTGTGTATACTCAAGACTTCATGCATGAAAACAGGTTAAGTGATCAGGGCCTTTTCACTTTGCGACGGAAGAAGAATAGGGGTGACTCAATGAATGTGCATAAGATGATAACAAACAGTGTCTGAATGAACAACCGGAGATGTTTTCCCAGGACTGAAATGGCTAACACGGGGCGGGGTGAGGGGCCTGATTTTAAAGTGCTTGGATGATGTCAGAGGTGGAATTAACTTCTTTATTTTAAACAGAGTTTGGTGGTTGCATGGAACGCGTTGCCAGGGGTGTTGGTGGAGTCGAACACCCCAGTGTTTGACTAACTGATTAAAGTGTCGTGGAAGATTGAAATATCGAGGCGAATGTAGAAGGTGAGTGAGTGTTCAGCGCCGTCTACCAGCTTCTCACTTGCTGCTGCCGGCGGAAGGTGTCTGCATGTGACCCTCTCTCGCTCACTTCTCCTGAGGAAGATCCCTGCATAACAATGATCTCCCTCATTGGGAGATAAGGGACATTAAGAAATTCTAGGATAGGCACATGGATGATAGAATAATGGAGGGTTACGTGTGAGCGAATTGTTTGATTGATCTCGGAGTGTGATAAGAGTAAGCACAAAATCGTGCGCCAAAGGGCTGCTACTGTGCGATGATGATCGACTCTGCATATTCCCTGTGTGTGCGCGTGTGGGCAGATGTTGTGCGAGAGTGCGTGGTGTCTGTTTTCCACGGATGCTGCGGTTTCCTCACACAGATCCGAACGACGTGCGACGTCAGTGGTTAATCGGCTACCGTAATTTTCCCTGCAAGAGGTTTTAGAGATCTAGGCAGAAAGCTGAGAAGTAGGTGTGTTAACCTCTGAATTGCTACCTGGCCACGTGCCAGTGACGGTAGAAGCAGAATAGTATGACAGAAAACTTCGTGGCTGTTTAACGGGTGCAAGAGCCAGGGCTTCAGCTCCTTGGATCATTAGGATCTGTTCTGGAGGAGGTATGACCTGACAAAAGTTTGCATCTGAATGCAAGAGGGGACCAATATTCTGGAGGGCAGGTTTGCCGTCCCCATCGGAGAAGGTTTAAACACATTTCCCAGGATGGTGGAAACCGGAGTGACGGGACTCTGGGTGGGAACGGACGGTAAAAAAAAAAAAAAGAAAAATTGGAGGACGATGCCGGGGGATCAGAGTAGAGCAGAAATGCCATGCGTTTCCGGGAAAAAAATGAGCTGAGTGCAGGTTAGATACAGTCCAAAAAAAAGAAATACTCAAACGGGAAAATATTACAAGCTTAGCTGACAAGGATGTATTCAGAGCAATGTAAAAGCACAAGAAACGGCGTGCAGCAAGGCAAACACTCGCGGGAACATATAGGTTTGGGAAGCTTTTAAAAACCTGCAGAAAGCAACTAAAAATCATAAGGAGGAAAAGATGAAATATGAAAGGGAAGTAACAAACAATATCAAGGTGGCTACAAAAAGCCAGCTTGAAAAATGAAAGAGATGAGTGTGGATATAAGACCGCTGGTAAATGAGGTCGGAGCAATAATAACGGGGGACAAGGAGCTGGCAGATGAAATAAATGAAAGTTTTGATTCAGTGGAAGACACTAGCAGTATGCCGGGTGTGAAAGAGTATGGCGGAAGGGAAGTGAGTACAGTTGCTTTTATAACGGAGTTGGTGCTCAAAATGCTGACAGATATATAAGTACGTACTTACGTCACCAAAACCAGGTGAACTGCTCCTTCGAGATTGTGGAGCTATTTGTAACGATCCTTCAAGAATCATAAGACTTTCTCGTAGTTTCGGAAGACGGGAAAACTGCAAATGTACTCCGCTCTTTAAGATGGAGGGAGATAGCAGAAAAGGAATTGCAGAGCAGTTATCCTGAAATCAGTGATTGGGAAGATGTTACACTCAATTGCTAAGGATGAGGTTACGGTGCACTTGGTGAGACAGGACAAATATGACAAAGTCAGCATGGGTTCTGGAAGGGAGCATCTCGCCGGGCGAACCTGTTGGAATTATTTGAGGAGAATGCAAGTAGGATAAATAAATGTGGTGAAGTTGTTGTTGAATGTTTGGATTTTCAAATAACGCCGATGACAAGGTGCCACACAGGAGGCTCCTTCCTAAGGCAAGAGCCCATGGAATTCAGGAAAGCTGCTGGCATGTTTAGGGCATTGGCTCATTGGTACAAGGAAGCAAGTGGGAATCAAAGGATCCTGCTCGTGACTAATGGTGTTGCACAGGGGTTGTTATCGGACCTGTTTCATTCCCTATTGTATGTCAATGGTTTCGATTGTGGGATAGATGGATTATTGCCAAGTTTGCAGATGATACGAAGATTAGTGGAGGAACAGGTAGTTTGGGGAAACTGGAAGGCCTCAGAAGGACTTAAATACATTTGTAGAATGCGCAAGTAAGTGGCAAACTAATTACGATGTTGGTAAATACATTGTTTGGACTTTGGTAGAATAAATAAACGTGCATACCATTCTCTAAATGGGGAGAAAATACAACAATCTGAGAGCCAGAGTTGAAAGTGGTAGTGCAAAACACCAAAAGGTTAACTTGCAGATTGTGTCATTGGTGAGAAAAGCAGTTGCAGTGTTACTATTTTTTTCAAGAGATCTAGAATATAAGAGCAGGGATGAGTATTGTGAGCAGATTTGGGTCCATGCTCTTAGAAAAGGCCAGGGAGTGGGGCTGGGGAGGGCAATAAAATGGGACCAGCTACACTTGCATTCCGGAGCAGTCTCGATGGGCCATTTAGCCTAATTCTGCTTCTATGTCTTAATAAGCTTATAAGGACAAGTAAACCGAAATGACAGATGAATGACGCGCGAGGATGTGCAATTCCGGCACACGGATCAGAGGAACACACACAAAATGCTGACGGAACAGAACAGGTCAATCAGTATCCATGGAGAAGAATAAAGTGTGGAACGTCCGAGTCGGGACCATATCGCAGGACTGAAAATGGAGGGTAAAGACACTGGAGGCAGAAAGTGGGTGGAGAAGAGGGATTACTAGTTAACAGGTGAAAGATAATGACAGGAGATGGGAGAAGGTGGGTTGATTGGAGAATGGGTTGAAGTGAGAAGTTGGGAGATAATAGGGAGAAAAAGTAAAGGGTTGAATTTGATGCCGAATAGGAGGGAAGAGCGGTGAAAGGGAAGGAGGAGGAGACCAGAGAGGAGATGGGCAGGTGTGGAGAAGAGATGAGGCAAGAGGGAATTCAGAAGGGGAAATGGAAACAAAATAGTGGGAAGGAGAGGGAAAGGTCACTGGATTAAAAGAAAAATAAATCACAGTCTATCCCACCAGGTTTGCGACTAATCAGATGGAATATGAGGCGTTTCTCTTCTAACCTGTGGTTTGCATCATCGTGGCATGACAGGAGAGGGTGCAACAGAATGTCGGAATAAGAATGTGTAATGGAATTAAAATGGTCGACCCGTACGAAGTGCTGCTTGTTACGAATGGAGCGAGGGAGCTTGTCAAAGCGCTCCCCCGATCCATAACGGGCCACACATGGACATCCGATGAACCGATTGCTATTTCGCATTTTTTTCTGGTGCCAATTATGATTCCAGCCTGTAGGTGGGATGCTTAATTAGTCTTGTGTTGTCTTCCTTAGTGCATACAACGAACGAGAGTTTTGGAAGTTCGATAACTTACCAGAACCAGAAGGTATAAAACCCACGGTACTGAATAGGTGGTTGAAGAGATCGTGGAAGCATTAGTAATGATATTTTAGGAATCGTCAGATTCTACAGCAGTTCCGGAAGTCTGGAAAATTAAAAAATGACTACAGTTTTCCAGAAAGAGCAGAGGCAGAAGTAAGGAAACTATAGGCCAGTTATCTAGTCTGACCTCAGTGGTTGGGAGGATGTGGAATCGATTATGCAGTCTGGGGCCTCAGGGTACTTGAGCCACATCATAAAATAGGCCTTGGTCAGCAATCTTTCCTCAAGGGAAGACCTTGCTTGTCAAATCTTTTGGATCCGCTGAAGAAATAAAAAAAAAGCAGTACAGTCAAACGCGAATAGGTTGATCTGAATCTGATTTTAAGAATGCATATCGCTGCATATGACGCGACTTAACAATTTAGCTGATCACGTTACTGCAAAAGAGATTCCAGCACTAATAAAGCATTGACTGATTGGCAGAAGGGATAGCGTGAGAATAAAGTGAACATTTTCTTGTTGGCTACAAGTGACCAGAAGTTCTGTGTTGTGTCGATTATTAATATGTCAATAATTTGGATAATGGGATTCATGGCTTTGTTGCAATGTTTGCAGACGAAATGAAAATATATGGAGAGGTACGTAGGTTTGAAGAAGTACAGTAGCTGCAGAAGGGCTTGGATTTGGAAACTGGGCAAAGAAATGGCTGATGGAATACAGTATCGGGAGGTGTACAGACATGCAGTTTGGAGGAAGAAATAACAGGGATGATATCTTCTAAATGTAGAGAAAATAGACTAATGCCTAGTCTCAAGGGGACTTGCCAGCTCTTGTGCATGATTCCGTAAAGATTCATTTGCAGGTTGAGGCTGTGGTGAAGTAGACAAATGAGATGTTATCCTTCATTCCCGGAGGACTAAAACATAAAAGCAAGAATGTGATGCTGAGACTTTGGAAAACACTCCTGTGGCCTCACTTGGAGTATTGTGAGCAGCCGCGGGGGCCTCATCTTAGAAATGATGTGCTGAAATTGGAGAGGGTTCAACGGCGGATCCCATAAATTATTCCACTATTAAATAGCTTGTGAGATAAAAAGCGCTTGATTTTTTGGAAGCTGTATTAACTGGAATTGAGAACAATGAGCGGTGATCGAATTGAAAGCTATTGAAAAATGTATGACTTTCATAGGGTGGAATTGGCGACCATGTTTCCTATGGTGTTAAAGTCTATGATCAAAGGATACTGTCGCAGAACAGAGAGATCTCCTTTTAGAATGGCGATGAGCGGAAATATATTAGCCAGAGAGCGGTGAACCTGTGCAAATATTTGCCTCAGACAGCTATCAGGCCATGACTTTAAGTATGTTTCAGGCAGAGGTTAAGAGATTCCGCATGAATAAAAACATTAGTGATATGATGAGAAATCAGTAGATTGTGGCTGACAGGAGAATTGGATCAGCCATGGTGAAATGGCGAGGCAGGCTCGATGGGTGAAATCGCATAATTCTGCTCCAATATCTGAGGGCCTTATTGTCTTATGGATAAGGTCAGAGGAGCATATTTCTCTCTTCTATCACTAAAATATTAATTTATTTCAATAGCGCCGGGATTACCTAAGTGCAATGACCAAATCCCAGCTGATCCCCCCACATTCGTGACAGGTAGTATAAAGGATCCCTTGTGACATCGGTATTCCCGACTATTCTGGAATAGACAACTTACTATGAGGGATAGATCATTCCAAATCATTATACAATTATTATATTGATGTTACTGTCCGATGTTGTCATTCAAAGAGAGGAAAATTAAAAACAAACATGCCGTAAATCAGAGGCAAAAGGATAATTTTCGATTGAAACAACAATTTATATTTTATATGCTATATTCCTGTGATCAGCTATAGTAGGCGGAAATTTCACTCTAGCCCAGTCAATATTTTTTTTTTTTCCGTGAGAAGTACGGAATCCCTGTTGCTGAATTGTTGTTCATCGTCTGGAAAGTGAGATTCGAAAATAACTGTCACTTGTAGCTCAATTCAAATAATCTTCCAAATCATTGTTTTGAAGTTGCAAGAGGGAATAATTGTGTTTGCATTTTATTTGTCGATCTCACCCACTGCAGCAAACAGGTATTTCACTCCATTCTTCAGTTCCTCCCTGAATTTTCTCTGTGTCAGTCCATAGATACACGTGTTGGTGCAGGTACTGAGTGAAGACAAGATAAACCCACATTGTTGCAGGATATAGGTCGGTTTGCTGAGATATCTGTCTGTATAGAAATAGTTTTCGAGTTGCCAGCTCAAAGAATGTACAACAGTGGGCATCCAAAATAATATAAAATTGGCTGAAAGAGCGAACAACAGAATCATTGACTTTCTCCGGTTCGCCACCTCTGGATCAGTACGATTTTCGCTGCTTTTCCGAAGTACCTGCCGAATTCTGTTTGTCGCTATAATCCGATTGACGGTTGAAACATTAAAGAGCATAATTAGACAGATCGGTATTAACGGTGTTGTGATGCTGTCAAACACCTGGCAGGCTTTCGACAGGGGTGACGTGGAGTATTCAGCCACAGGGACACAACGCCATCGATCCACAGCAAAGTAAGACGGAATGGCCTTGGCACAACACGCTGCACTCACTGTTGCGATCACCACAGTCGCTGTTCTCTCGGTGCAATATCGGTATGTGAAGTAGTGTTTTTGCAACCTGTTTTAATGAATTCCTCGCGGAGAGCCTCGATGCAAAGCGTCGAACATTTATTCCTCTTCGTAGGTGCTGACTGACCGACTGAGTTCCGCCAGGAATGCGCATGCATGTTATTGTCCTGTCTGCGCCTTTTGCAAGCATGTTTAAACATTTCTGGCATACAGTTGTGTTAACAATAGTACGACGTGGTAATATATGCATAGGTTAAAATCACACACACACACACACACACACACACACACACATATATATCTATATATATATCAAACTCCTCAGTCAAATACCCATGTATAATTAAACAGTTAAATTAACGCGAATTACAGTTAGAATATAAATCAGTGCCGAAGGTTGCTTTTCATCGTCCAGTGACAGCACAAATGCATTTTACACCTTGGGCATCAAGGTACAGTTAATCTACAATACCACTAACGTAACGCAAAGAAGTAACATTACCTGGAAGACTGATTGCTGCAAGCACCGGGCAGTAAATTCTGACGATGTTATAAATTACGGAATATCCCATTTTATAACTGAAGTGACGATCAGTTGTACAAAATGCCGTAACTGTCTGCAAACACTGCTTTAAATATTTCTTATGTACCAGTCGGAACCACGCTTTATTCAATTAGTGTTCCCAGTGGTGTTATTAGGCACAATTTACTGAACAAACACGCAGTGCAAACTATTTTTAAACATTGTGTGATTATCTATCATATTCAGTTGTTGGAGAAGAATTAGAAAGACATTCATTTGACGTTGTTTCCAAACATACTCAGTGAAGAGCGCGAGTGCAGTTCTGTTTCGCAATGCTTGAATCGTTAAACATATTATTTAATCATTATAATCTTCATTAATATTTGGATAACAAGCGCTATTTCATTCAGTTACCGATCAATTCTAATATTGCCAGTATCAAGCGTACCAATAAGATGAAATCAGTTCAATGTGGGTGAAATGTGCTATCAACCAAACTTGGAGGGGCCAATTTAGTCGCCGTCCTGTCTTTCCAGTGTTGTCAGTGCTTCAGGCGACAACATCAGCCAGTGAAATCTTCAAAGAGAAATCTAACTGCGTGCCCGATATCAACAAGCCCAATTTAATAGAGTACCCGTGGAAGCAACTGTTTGTGCCGTGGAAACCAGATGGTGCAGGAAGTGGGCGGCATTTTGCTGTCATCATAGAGGCATTGGAGGTGTTTGGTAACTGTCCTATACCTGTACAAATTATTAATTAGTTCGTCCTTAGTTCACCCTGTGCAATTTCGGTGACTAAACAGTAGGAAAAAATAATTAAGCTGAATATTGTACAGTTATTGACAGGAATAGAAGGCTGGAATTTGAAGGCATGATCCAAGCGCGGGGATTATTTCCCTCGGCGGTTACGTGACTGAGGAGAGGCGTGACAGAATTATATAAAAAATTATATATGTATGTGTGTGTATATATATATATATATGGGGTAGACAGTAAAGTCAAGTCAAGTCACAAAACTACACCAGACTACAGACCTACACAGGACGACATAAAGTGCACAAAACAGTGCTGAGCAGTACAATAAATAATAGACAAGACAATTGCACAGTAGAGGAGAAATTGCAATATAATAATCTGTCCATGTGCAATTAAAAATTGTGCCCTAGTGCCCAAGTTAAAAAATAAATAAATTAAAGCAGCACCAGGTTTGGAGAGGTTGCTGCCGCCTGCTGACGCGCCGCCTATCGTCAGCATTATTATTCCTGGTAAAAAAGAAAATAAAATTCATTCAGCTGAAGGCACTGCTTTAAGTTCAGAGACAGTGTAAATTCAATGATGCGGAGGAAGAGATTATTCCTTTACGTTGAGAGTGGTTGGTATCTGGCAGGCACTGCCACGGGGAGCGGAAGAAGCATGTGTGATAGCGACATTTAAGAGGTTTCCGACAGGCACATGAATATGCAGGAAATCGAGGGATATGGATCATACAGAAAGAGAGGAGATCTGTTTTTATTTGTCATTGTATTTACCATAGGCATAGTCAGCCGAGGTGCTATAATGTTCTGTGTTATCAATGACCGGTAATAATGTCAGCCAGGAGCACACACAACTTCATCTGTGACCACTAATGAGAATGCAGGATGATGTGTACGACGCCAAGCAGGAAGAGGAAGAATCAACGCCAGCGCATTCCGTGTTCAACGTGAAAGCGGGCGATGAACTTGGAAGACAGTGTGCCCAAGGGGTTGGTTCAGTGGAATCGTTTCAGTTATAGGGATCATTGGGTTCTCTCCCATGGCGGTTGGGAACTGTGCAATGATGACAGGTTACATCTATAATGAAGGGGAGCAAAATTCCTCTCCAGTGGTTTAGGTGACAGGACCTGTTATTGTTTACAGCTACGAGGCACGATGGTAGGAACTAATGCTGCAGGTCAACATATCCCATTCAGCGGACTGTAGAAGGGAGGCTGAGTAATACTGAAAGGAAATCCAGGTCGGCACAGGACAATGGTTAGACTGAGATACTGAAGTGTTTATTTCTGTTTAGACCGATACAGCATAGATTGGATTTATGGTGCCAACCACTCTGCTGTGTAGATAGGACATCAATAACCCACTCTACACTGTGAACTGCCAACCCAGCATAGATCAAACTTAGAGCACAATGTGGACAGGGAACTCTGCACCAGGATATTTCAACACGAGAAATACACTGACCTGCATAATCCAGTTGTTGATGTGGACAGAGTCGGTACTGTAGAATTCCAGCGAAATCCACAGCAAAGAGGTCAGCAAATTAAAAAACAAACATGGTCCGGCGGGGATACAGATCTCTACACTTCATTAAGGGAGGAAGTTGAAGGTTTATCCACCATCCGACACTCATGCCAGCAATTCGCCTCTCCCCCACCACACACACACTGCACAGTACAGAAAGAGTCAGGCGTTTTCTATAAGGACAATGAAGTCTGCAAATTAACACACACACATATTGTAATCAACTCAACGCGCTGTGCAGTGAGCACTCTAACAGGAACGAAGTCAGCACTCTTGTCCACTGCTGGAACCGAGGATAACCACAGAACTACAAGGACCAAAATAAGTAAAAATCTGACACGAGACAGAAATTCATTGAAACGAGCAATCGCTTTCCTCCCACTGTTTAAGGTTAGGATATTTAGGAGAAAACTGATAATATAAACCATGTTGACATGACCTCAAATTCGCAGAAGGCATATCTCAAGTCTCTACATGTAGTGTTATAAACAAAAATGCCATGTAAACCGTAGACGTGTTTTAACATGGACTGAAGGTTCTCCTACAGGCGATAAATAAAGAGCGATGTAATACTTTTTCCATATGGGGGGGGGGATGCAACAGGGATCGTTCATGGCCTCCTATGCGGTACTGAGAGCAGGCTAGAGGGTTGGTACAGTGTGGCACTGCAAGATGTTGCACTGCAATGCGGAACGTAACGCCTACAAACATGTTGGAGGAATTTTGCAGCCTCGGGCAGTATCTATGAAGAGGAATAAATTTTATCAGAATCAGGTTTATTGTCACCGGCATGTGTCCTGAAATTTGATAACTTAGCGGCAGCAGTACAATGTAAAACATAGTATAGACGGACAAAAACAAAATATTAAAATAGTAATAATAAATAGGTCAATCAATGATAGTAGGCGTATATTGAATAGATTAAAAATCATGCAAAACAGGAATAATATGTATTTAAAAAGTGAGCAAGTGCCAAGGGTTCAATGTCCATTCCGGAAGCGGATGGCAGAGCAGGAAGAAGCTGTTTCTGAATCACTGAATGTGTGCCTTCAGGCTTCTGTACCTCCCACCTGCTAGTAGCAGTGAGAACAGGGCATGTTCTGGGTGCTGGAGTTCCTTAATAACAGACGCTGCCTTTCTGAGACACCACTCTTTGAAGATGTCCTAGGAACTTTGCAGGCTAGTACCAAAGATGGAACCAACCAAATTTACGACCCTCTGCAGCTTCTTTCGTTGCTGTGCACTTGCCACGCCTCTCACTACCAGTCAGCAATGTAGTCTGTCAGAATGCTTTCCACGGTACAACTACAGAAGTTTTTGAGTGTGTTGTTGACATACCAAATCTCTTCAACTCCTAATGAAGGATAGCTGCCGTTTTGCCTTATTTATAACTGCATTGATATGTTGCGTCCAGATTAGATCCTCAGAGATCTTGACACCCAGGAACAACTTGAAACAGTTTACACTCTCCATTTCTGATCCATCTTCGCCTTACCCTTCCTGAAGTCCAGAATCAACTCTTTCGTCTTCCTGACGTTGTGTGCCAGGTTGTTGATGCGACACCACTCCACTAATTGGCATATTTTTGATGATCTTTGATCTATGCTTACCCACGCAGTCATATGTATATAGAGAGTAGTGCAGTGGGCTAAGCACACACCCTGAGATGGACCAGTGTTGATTGTCTGCGAGGAGGAGATATTATCACCAATACTCACAGATTGTGGTCATCCCACTAGGAAGTCGAGGATCCAATTGCAGAAGGAGGTCCAGATGCCCCGGTTCTACAATTTCTCAATGACCATTTTTGGAATGATGGTATAGTCGATGAACAGCATCCTGACATAGGTGTTTGTGCTGTCCAGGTGGTCTAAAGCCATGTGAATTGCGATTGAATTTCTTCTGCTGTTGACCTATTGTGGCGATAGGCAAATTTCAATGGGTGCAGGCCCTTGCTGAGACAGGAGAATAGTCCAGTCATGACCAAACTTTCAAAGCATTTAATCTCTACAGATATGAGTGCTACCGGGCGGTATTCATTAAGGCAGCTCATATTATTCTTATTAGACACTGGCATAATTGTTGCCTTTTTGAAGCGGGGAACTTCCTCCAGTAACAGAGAGAGTTTCAAAACGTCCTTGAATACTCCGGCCAATTGGTTGGCACAGGTTTTCAGAGCCTTGCCAGGTACACGATCGGCCGCCTTGCAAGGGTACATCCTGAAAGATACGTGTGGGAGATTGTTCCGATCAGTGAATTTCAGTCTATTGTTAGTGTTTTACACATATCTGTCGTTGAAGTGCTGAGGATGTACTCGGTTGCCACTGTGCAATAAAGTGCTGAGTGCGGGCAGGCCAGAGTGCTCACTGCAGATAGCGTTGGGTTATACACAGTAAGTGTGTGTCCCATTCTTGAACGTGTTAGGTTGTGCAGTATATTTTCCTTATAGGTAGCTGCTGGTTATTTCTGCAGACTGTAGTGTGTGTGTCTCGGTCGTGGAGGTGTTGGGTCTTTCATAGTGGGGGTCGAGTGCTTGGGGCTTATACCAGGAATATAACGGCAACTCCTCGCATTGTTGATATTGCAGAAGTCTGTGTCCTGGCAGCATCATGTTTGCTTACTACATCTCCATCTCCTTGATGTATAGTGTTGGAATTTTACTGGGCCGAATCTGTGCATCCAAAAACTGGTTTGTACAGATCTGTGCTGTCCTGGTGCTGAAAGCTCCCTGTCTACGGTGGGCAGAGTGTGGTCTTTGTTGGGCTGCGATTTCACAATGTGGATTGGTTTGACTGTGAGTGATCTGCACAGCGGTGTGGTTGGTGTTGTAAATCCTCTCTGTGCTCTATCACGAGATAAGTAAATAAGTATTTCAGCACCTCTGTCCCACCATTGTCGTAGGGGGAATAGGTCTTCCTTTCAAAATTACTCGAATTTGCCTCTACCGTCCGTGGAAAGATATCTGCTGATCTGTAAGCATTGCTTGCCACCACCATGCCACACAATTTTAAACTCTCCCAAGCGCTGGCAGTGAAACGGCTTTATCTTAGGTGTAGCCTGTTGGCATTACACCGGACCTACCTGCCCTGGAAGTGAGTTAAATGATCCCGATATCGGAAACAATCCCACTGCACCAATTCCTTTGCTACACGTTTAACTGTAGTGCCTTCCTATCTCTTCGCACGGTTGCACGAGGAACAGAGGGTATACCTGAAATCAACATAATGAAGACTTTATTCTAAATTTACAAGTTAATTCCCTGTATTGCTTTGGACAACCTCATCTCCCTCTTTCTCCCCACCTCTCTCTCTCTCTCTCTCTCTCTCTTTCTCTCTCGCGCTCTCTCTCTTTCTCTCTGTGTTCCTCCTCCTCCCTCTACCCCTCTATCCCTCTTTCTCACACTCTTGCTGTCTCTCTCTCTGTCTCCGTTGTTTAGAGCCTTTGGGATCATGACAACTGGCTGCTCATCCTTCCTGTGCTTGCTCGGTGTCAGGCTGAACACTGGTGCCAATGAGGTAACGCACCATTCTGCAGTCCCTCTTGTGTTCACAGTAAAAATTATGTGCGCCCTTTGCTAACATCATTGCTGCTCACCGAGAACACAGTATAGTATAGCACATGAATAACACCACGGCACACGATGTCTCTGCTGAACAAATGTCAAAAAAAAACTAATGTAAGGGGGTTTCGTCTCTTATGTTACTGCCCAGGCTAATTAAAATGGTTTCTTTGTTAAGTTAAGTTATACTTGGGAATGTTTCTTTGTTATGTAAACGCTGAGAAGGTTTTTGCGCTAGTAGCTTGTTTTGGGTGAGAGTGTGACAAGAAAATGTTACAAACCAATTGGGATATTTGTTATGTTTTTGGTGTATTTGAAGATATTGTATGAGCGGGGTTTTGAGGGAGAAGGCGGGAGAGAGAGACAGAAGATGGACCAGGTGCTGTGAGTCCGCTAACGGGGAGGAGAGGGGACGGACTCGTGTGGAGTCTCTGGTCGAACAACGTTGTTGATCCCAGGCGGCGGTCGAGGTGGTCCGAGGGGTCGTGGGGTGAAGAAGAAGGGTCCTGAGCTCCAACTGTTTGTGCACGAAGAAATTGAACTTTGATAAGTGTGGCGCCTTGTCTTTTCCTTTTATATTTTATTCTCCATTAATTATATAGTTCCAGTGATATCTATAAACAGTGAATCATTTAATCGTATCTGGTGTATTGTCTGTTATTTGGGCGGGGTGGGGTACATCACACAGCATCCACACAAACTAATTACTCAGATTGGCGGGGCCGAGGGCTGTTTCCCTAGACGACAGCGATCCGAGCGACCCTGAGGCTGGCCAGGGGGGCTACACTAAATCTCTCTTTTTTGTGTGCGATCCCTGTCCTTCCATTTCCTACATATTCACGTGTCTATCTCAAAGCCCTCAAATGCCACTATCGTAAATGCTTCCAGTACTCCCCATGGCAGAGCAGGTCAGCCATACACAACTCTCAACGCAAAGAAATAATTTTATCCCGCAGATCTTTTCAACTTACCCACTCTCTCACGTTAAAGCTGTGACGTCTAGGGTTAGACATTTCTATCTCATTTATCTCACGGTTTATAAAATTCTATCAGGCCGCTCCTCTGCCAGCGAACCACCGAGGAAAACAGTTCCCGTCCAAACAATCTTTCCTTCGAAATCAAACTCTCCAGTCCAGTCAACATCCTTGCGAATAAGCTGCACCATCTCCAGCTTAATTGCATCCTTCCTACAGTGTGATGATTTAAACTGCACACGGTGATCCAAGCGCACCCCAATGAATAATTTGTACCACTATAACATGACATACCAACTCCACCAAAGGTCTTATTGGTGAAGGCAAACAAACCACGGAACTACTTCACCATCTGAACTACGGGGCACAAAACAGAGGGAGGTCCCTTTAGAACAGAGATGAGGAGGGATTTCTCCAGCTTGCGGGTGGCGAGTCTGTGGTATTCGTTGTGATAAAATGCTGCTTGTGTGGAGCGTTTCTGCATGTGCTCAAATTTTCTGGACTTGTTGAAATGTTGAGATATCCTTGGACGCAGTGGAATTTCTCTTTGGAACTGTAACGAGCTGATGGTTTCGTCTGAAGCACTAACCCACAGGAAAGACAGGACAGCTCAGCGCACATTTTATCCATACTGAATTCGCTTCATCTTATCCGTCCACCTGTTACCAGAAGTGTTATAATTGATCGGAACCAGATGGAGAAAGCGTTTGTTTAAAAAAAAAAATACTTGCCGGTGCTTGCAGCAGTAGGCTTTCCAGGTAATGTAATATCTTCGTATCACGTACGGGGCATCGCAGATTCACTGTATCTTGCTGCCCAAGCTGCATATGCAGTAGTGCATTTTCCCTGATATTGGACGATGAAAAAAAAAACAACTTCGAAGTTATTTTAGTTTCTAACTGTAATTCCTGTTAATTTAAGAGTTTAATTTTGCATGGGGATATGATTTAGGTGTTTGATGGTGTAGGATTTAAGTGCTTGTTTGGGTTGTGACTGGTGATAACGGGGATTGGAATGTAGGGACTCTCCAGTGAGGGAAATTTTGTTCTTTCCTGTGAGTCTGAAAGAGAGATTTTCGCGGTCTTTTGTCGGTAGACCTGGTCGACCAGTAGACAGAGTGGAGTGGGAGAGAAGATACGAAAGTCGGAGAAGCCAGGAGGAGGTTGATGGTTAATGAATGTTCGTATCACAGTGAGCTCAAACGTGCACTTTTGACGTTTCCTTTAAAATGGGCCCTTTATCTTTTTATTTTTCTTACGAACTCTATATTCAGATTAAGATTTATAAAGTTCAATAAGTTAATTACATACGGTGTACTGTCGGATATTTTGCAGCGCGGATTTGTAACCGGGTAATACATCACGCAGCCCCCACACGAGCAAGATTTCTCAGTTTGGCGGGGCCAGAAGTTGTCTTCCTCGAGACGAACACGTGGTGGCCGATTCTAAAGGTTACAATTATGGGAGCTACTTTCGGGATTGATTCCGTTGGTGCTGTGTGATTGCCCTGAGCATTGATCCAGTAGGCTGTCTGTTTAAATCTGTGCTGATTTGGGTGCTGCTGGGGTGGACCGGTGGTGCTCTTCTGTGGGGTTACCTGGAACTAATTCATCCGTGTTGAGTGGGGTGGATATTCGTACCCCGGATGAACTGTTAATTGGACTTTTGTGTACGGATAACGATATTGGCAAAGTTGAGATCGTAGCGCGGCGTTTTGATCAAAATCGCGGGCTCAGACCTTGTTTTAGTTTAGACTATCGCTGACGGAACAACAGTGGAACTGCCATCGTGTATCGGTTCCCCAGGTGAGGCAGGACCATGGCCTGGCCATACTATCAGGGCGGAGGAGAAGGTAGAGGAGAGGACAGAGTCACAAGTTGAATTTACGGTAGCTGGGGGCGGAGGTTTGAAAGACACGTTTCCATCGTCTCTGAGGAGTGAGGGGAAAGAGTGGTCGGATTTGGATGTCAAATTAGTCCCCGTAACTAAGTGAAGAGTGAGAGTTCTGAGTTGGCATCAGTCCTTACCTCCGTGGCGAATAATTGGCCCTGTGCACCGGCAGTGGGTCGCCACCGGGAGCTAAAAATATTCTCTAGAATAACGCCCACCATCGAGGGGAAGAGGAGTATGAGACCAGGGCTCTGCAGACCTCTCAATTGTTACATGAGTGGCAGTGCGCTGATGACGGTGAGCGACAGAGATTTTTTTGGAAGTTTGAAGGCGTTGGCGGCAGACGTGGTGAGAGCTGAGTAAACTACCGTTAGCGAGTATCTAGGGGCATTGGAGAGCGTTTTTAGTACGATAGGGAGCTCACTGAAGCTCATGGCGGGGTTTCAGAACATGCGTCAGGAGAAACATGGAAACATAGAAACATCGAAAACCCACAATACAATACAGCCCCTTCGGCCGACGGAGTTGGACCGAACATGTCCCTACCATAGAAATTACTACACTTACCTATAGCCTTCTATTTTACTCAGCTCCATGTACCTACGGAAAAATATCTTAAAAGACCTTTCCGTATCCACCTCCACCACCGTTGCCGGCAGCCCATTCCACGCACTCCCCACTCACTGAGTAAAAAACTTACCCCTGACATCTCTGTACGTAATCCCGAGCACCTAAAACCTTTGTCCGCTTGTGGCAACCATTTCAGTCCTGTTAAAAAAGCCTCTGAGTATCCACACGATCAATGCCTCTCATCATCTTGTATACCTCTATCAGGTCACATCTCATCATCCGTGGCTCCAAGCAGAAAAGGCCGAGTTCTATCAACCTAATCTGATAAGGCATGCTCCCCAATCCAGGCAACATGCTTGCAAATCTCCTCTGCACCCTTTCTATGGCTTCCACATCTTTCCTGTAGTGAGGTGACCAGAGTACTCCGTGTGGTCTGACAAGGGTCCTATATGGATGCAACATTACCTCTCGCCTCCAAAATTCAGTTCCACGATTGATGAAGGCCAACACACCGTACGACTTCTTAACCACAGAGACAACCTGCGCAGCTGCTTTGAGTGTCCTATGGACTCGGAACCCAAGATCTCTCTGATCCTCCACACTGCCAAGAGTCTTACCGTTAATACTATATTCTGCTATCATAATTGACCTACCAAAATGAACCACTTCACACTTATCTGGGTTGACCTCCATCTGCCACTTCTTAGAGAATTTTGCATTCTATCTATATAAGCTGTGACCTCCGACAGCCCTCCACACTAGCCAGAACACCTTCAACCTTTGTGGCACCATGAAACTTACTAACCCATCCCTCCACTTCGTCATGCAGGTCATTTACAGAAATTACGCAGCGTAAGGGTCCCAGAACAGATACCTAGGACACTCCACTGGTGCCCGACCTGCATGCAGAATATGATCCGTCTACAACCATTCTTTGCTTTCTCTGGGCACGCCAGTTCTGGTTCCACAATGCAGTGCCTCCTTTGATCCTTTGCCTCCCTAATTGCTCAATAAGGCTTGCGTTGGGTACCTTATCAAATGCCTTGGTGAAATCCATATACACTACATCTACTGCTCTATCTTCATGTGTTTAGTCACATCCTGAAAAAAATCAGTCAGGCATGACCTGCCCTTGACAAAGCCACGCTGACTACTCTTAATCATATTATACCTCTCCAAAATTTCATAGATCTTGTCTCTCAGGATCTTCTCCATGAACTTACCAACCACTGAGGTAAGACTCACTGGTGTATAATTTCCTGAGCTATCTCTACTTCTTTTCTTCAATAAAGGAACCACAACCCCAACCCTCCAATCCTCCGGAACCTCCCCCGTCCCCATTGATGATGCAAAGATCATCGCCAGAGGCTCAGCAATCTCCTCCGTCGCCTCGCACAGTAGCCTGGGGTGCATCTCATCCGGTCCCAGCGACTTACCCAAATTGATGCTTCCAAGAGCTCCAGCACATCCTCTTTTTTAATATCTAGATGCTCAAGCTTTTCAGTCTGCTGCAAGTCATCACTACAATCAACAAGATCCTTTTCCATGGCAAATCCTGAGGTTAGGTATTCATTAAGTACCTCTGCTATTTCCTTCGGTTCCATACACTCTTTCCCACGGTCACACTTGATCGGTCCTCTTCTTTCCACGTCTTATCCTCTTGCTCATCACATACTTCTAGAATGCCTTGTGGCTTTGCTTCTTCCTGCCCGCCAAAGTCTTCTCATGGCCTCTTCTGGCTTTCCTAATTTTCCTCTTAAACTCCTTCCTATTTCCCTTATAATCTACTAGTTTTCTAAAATTACCTAGCTCTCTAAACCATTTGTAAGCTTTTCTTTTCTTCTTGACTAGATATATTACAGCCTTTGTACACCGCTGTTCCTGTACCCAACCATAAATTCCCTGTCTCATTGTAACGTACCTATACAGAACTCCACACAAGCATCCCCAGATTATTTGCCACATTTCTTCCATACTTTTCCCTGAGAACATCTGTTTCCAATTTAAACCTCCAATTTCCAGCCTGATAGCCCCATAATTCCCCTTACTCCAATCAAACGTTTTTCTAACTTGTCTGTTTCACTCTCCAATGTTATTGTAAAGGAGATAGAATTACGATCACTATCTCCAAAATACTCTCCCACACAGAGATCTGACACCTTACCAGGTTCATTTCCTAATGCCAAATCAAGTACAGCCTCTCCTCTTGTAGGCTTATCTACACATTGTGTCAAGAAAACTTCCTGATCACACCTAACAAACTCCACCCCATGTAAACCCCTTGCTCTAGTGAAATTAAAATCTCCAATCACGACAATGTGTTATTATCACGCCTTTCCAGGATCTGTTTCCTTATCTGCTCCACGATATCCCTGTTACTGTTGGGCGGCCTATAAAAACACCCAGTCAAGTTACTGACCCCTACTTGCTATTAACCTCCATACACAGAGTTTCCATAGACAACCTGTCCATGGCGTCCACCTTTTCTGCAGCCGTGACGCGATCTCTGATCAATAGTGGCACGCCCAGCTCTTTTGTCTCCCTCCCTGTCCTTTCTGAAACATCTAAAACCTGGCACTTGAAGTAAACATTCCTGTCTCTGAGCCATGCAAGTCTCAGTAATCACCACCACATCATATCTCCAAGTAGTGATCCACGCTCTAAACTCATTCGCTTTGTTCACAATACTCCTTCCGTTAAAATATACACATCTCAAACCTTCGGATTGAGCGCGAACTTTCTCTATCACCTGCCTGTCCTCCCTCTCGCACTGTCGACAACAGAGCTGTCAAACTACCCGCCCGCGAAGAGGTCCAATCGAGCCCGCGGGGTGATTCAGGGAAAAAAATATATTCACGACCATTTATTATGTATCTGTACGGCATCCGAACTCTCCCTCTCTCCCCCACCGTTCTCTGTGCCGCCTGGTGTGCAGAAGCTTGTTGTGTGTACTTGGAAAACAATTTTGCCCGGAAGTAATATTGGACACGGCCTACCCTACCACACTGAAGACTGCTGGTTGAGTAGAGTGGTTGTGCTGAAACGTTTTTTTTTACAATTACGTGCGGAAATTGTACGATTCATGAACCAGAAAGGGAAACCAGTGACAGAGTGGATTACCCAGACTGGCTTCATGATCTTGCAGTTTTGGTGGATATAACAGAGCACTTAAATGTACTTCATGTTAACATGCAAGGCCGCAACAAACGTGTTACAGAATACTACGACAGCATTCGTGCCTTTCAAATTAAATTAAGCCTGTGGGAGATGCAACTATGCGGGAGCTTTCCAGCTCAATTCCCCTCTTTGCAGTCCGTGCATGTCGCTCATGGGAAAGATGACATCATGAATAGGTAGAAGGGCAAAATATCACGGCTAAAATATGCGTTACAGAATGGTTTCCAAGTCCTCACTCAGCTCGAGAAGGAATTCTCACTGTTTTGCTCGCCGTTTGCCGTCAACGCAGCATCAGATGTGCCGGAGGAACTCCAAATGGATCTAAATGAAATTCAGTGTAACTCGGCTTTGAAATATAAATTTGAGAGTTTGGGTCTGGACGCATTCTATCAATACCTGGGACCGATGTACCCCAAGATAACAATTTGCCTCAAAGATCCTTTGCGTGCTTGGGACAACATATATCTGTGAGCAGGCGTCTCCTTACTGAGCATTAACAAATCCAAACTGAGCTCGCAGCTTACACACAGACAATTAAATGACATTATGAAAATCACAACTGCCCAGAAACTGGTCCCTGAAGTTGACAGACTGGTTAAAGCCAAGAGATCTCAGGTGTCTGTAAGCCGCTAAGTGAAATATGAATGACACTGTTCGATGCACTGCGACTTCTAAGCAAAATGCATCATGAAATATTGACTGTCAGAATATTGTGATTCATTCATTTTCTGACTATTCTATTATTTTAAACGTGTTCACTTCAATAAAAGTTAGAGGCTAACTGTGTTCATTACCTGCGTTTGTTTGCTGGAAGCAGGCTAATAAAAACTAGGTGCATTTGTGTATCCTACATTTACAATTTGTTTCTTTAGGTCTACATTTGTATCTGCTAATATTTGATTTCAGATAGTTTATTAATGGAAAGGGTGTGACTCCCAGAACAATCTTAGCCAAAATAGCATCGTTTTTTCTCTCTCGCATCACAACTTTCTTGTAGCCTACGACTGTAAGTTAATACCAATCATAAAGAATAATGCTTGCTCGGCAATCTTCTTCATAGGAAACAAAACCCGTGAAGTGAAACACTTTGTAATTACGACAGACTCTGAGACATACGAGAGCAGGTCGAAAAAACGAGGGCAAGGAAAGCTGTGGGAGCACGCGCGTGCACAACTGATCCGGCGCGCATGAAGTCGCATTTTGCCGAAGCCGGCCCGTGACCTAAAATGAGTTTGAAATCCCTGCCTTACTTGATGAGCCACTGTGATGACCTTGACCTTATGACGTTCTACCTGATCAATATTGCAGCTCCCCAGCCTCTTTTACCTCCGTATGGACTGTTTGAATCATTTGAATCCTGGAAGGTTTGGCTATCATTCCTGTCCTTTTCTCAAGCAGATCACTGTAATGGAATGATCACCGTGCCATGTACTAATCCAGGCTCTAAGTACATCTGCCTTGACTGTTATGCGTCCTGTACTGAAATAAACAAGATCCAAACCCACAGTGCCATTATACTCATCAACAAGGCTTCATTTGGACTTCCTCTTGGTGTCCACTAGAACAATTGCTTATCTTCCGCAAGATGCGACTTGCTGACCTGTCCCTCCCGCACCAACGCACCACACCCCATCCGCATGCCTTATGTTAACTTTCTTCAAGGGAGCTCTAGCAAACTGACCCATGAGAAAATAAGCTTCCTTTCGTTTCGAGAATAAAACATCATCCTTACACCAGTCCCACCTACCCTGGAAGATCTGTGTACCTGATGCCATTCCGCCTGCACCAGATTTTAGCCACACATTGAACTGCATTACCTTACAATCTCTGCTCTCACAATCATGTGGCAACAGAAGTAATGCTGAGATCTGCACCCAGATCTGCACAACTGCTTGGATCCTTTTAGCAGGATCTTTTCTCTTTTTCCTTAGTTCTAATAAGGACAACGATCCCTGGCTGATCACGGTGAACTTTCAGAATGGCCTGCACCTTCTCCGAGATACTCTTAGCCATGAAACGTTAATGACAACGCACCGTCCTGCAATCTCATCGAATTCCACAGATACACCTGTCTGTGTCCCCTCCAGCGAACGTGTTTTCTGCCGGTAACTCATATCCTTCCATCACCGGTGTACACATGCGCTTATATAACAATATTTTTGGAACAAAGGATATTTTAAAATTCATTGAGTGTTCATTTTGGTGGAGCTCATGGTATTCATATGTGCATTTTCAAACAAGGGAGACATTGCACACGTGAGAAGACAAAACATTTTATTACAGTTCATCTATCTCCTTCTCTGACGCTCTCTCTTGCTCTCTCTCGCTCTCTCTCTCTCTCTCTCGCTCGCTCTCTCTCTCTGTCTCTCGCTCCATCTTCCGCTTTCAACAGAGTGTTCCCTGTTTCAGCTCCAGCCATTATGTAGCCAAATACAAAACCTTATTTCCCTCTTGCAACAAAGAATGTGCCCTTTTTATACCCTTCAAAACTCCCTGCAATGGTACATTTCCGTCTTTGTCGGTTCAGTTGCAGCCACCTAAACTCATTTTACCTTCAGCCCAGGCAATCATATATTTCACCATTTCAACTATTATGGTTGAACTTGGCTCTCTGAAAGCATTGTTGCAGACTAGATGTCTGGCACTTTCTCAAAAAACCCCACTCAAAGTTAACACTGTTTTATCTTACAGAATTCTATTTTATTTTAGAATCACCCAAGGAGAAATCACAGTTAGCTCTTTGCTTACAGCACGGCCCTGGCAGGGCGTTACACCGCTCAGCATTCTCAGTGTGTAAAATGAAACTGCCTCTGGCACCACCCCTTCTGTAATTTCCTCCGAATACAGGAAAGGTGCCGAAATTGTGCTGCGTTTCCAGGTTATCCATCTTTCTGACTTCTCTTGTATACATCTGTCAAGTTTCCTCTCATCCACTTTGCTCTAAAGAGAAAATTCCCAGGTTGCTAAACATTTCCTCATACCACACATTATCTAATTAAGGCAGAATCTTGGTAAATGCCCCCTGTACCCTCTCAATCTTTCCACGTGCTTTCTATAATAAGCCGAGCAGAATTGAACAGAATACTGCAAGAATGGACTGATCAGAGTTTTAAGGAGATGCAACATTACCCTGTAGCTCTTCAACTCAGTCCCCTGAGTAATGAAGGCCAACACATCATAAGCATTCTTAATCAGCCAATTATCTTGCGTGAAAATTTTGAGGGATTTATGGATCAGCACAAATCCCTCTGTTGCACTATCCCTCTGTTCCTCTATACTGCGATAAATTCTGCCTTTTGTACTCCCTAATCTAGTCTGATTTTTCATTGGGTATCACCTCAAACTTTTCCGGATGGAACTTCATTTGTAACTTCTCAGCCCAGCTCTTCAGCTTGTCGATGTCCCATTGTAACCCATGAACACCTTCTAAACTATCGACAACACCACCAGCCTTCGTCTCCTTTATTTATTTAAAGGTGCAGCAAGGAACTGGTCATTCCAGCCAGATGAGTCCTGGAGCCCAGCAACATCAAATTTCATCCTTGCCTCATCAAAGAAGAAGTTACAATGACAAATTAATCTACTGTTTTTGGATTTGGGAGAAAACCCGCGCTTATTATAGGGAAGATGTAGAATCTCCTTACAGAGGATGCTGGAATTGCACTCCATTTCCAAGCTTCCGACCAGCTTGACCTTCGACCCCAACATCGGCCGTCAGCCGCAGGCAAAGCCGAAGATTTGATGCCTTCCCTCCTGAGATTCTCGATCGCACGGTGGCAGCAACAGCGAACTGGGCATTATAGAAGTTTCTCCAGATGTTCCTCCGTGCTTCTTACAGCTGTCTCTACCAAATCAGAATTGTGCACGGTACCCTTTTTAACAAACACGATATGAAAGACAGAGCCGCATTTGATCACTGTTGATCAAACTTCTGGAACACTATCTGGTTACACCCCTGTCGGTAGCCATTAGGATTGATCGTGGAGATGTAGATGCAATGAGGATATGGCAGGGAATTGGAGAAGGCGTTTTGTAGTACAGGGTAGTTTTGATGTTCTTTCTGATTGGATCCTCCTTAACGTTTGGAATTTCCTGCAGCTTTTTGTTTTGTTCAGTATGGTCGAATTGAGACTGTAGGGTGTATCCTGTAGATAGGGCGCATTGCAAATATTAAATGCAATGGCAATCAATTTTCAGATATTATCTTGGATTGTAGAGTGAAGTTAAAATTTAGCCCTGAACAACAGTTTCCCTGGATCTGCTGTACTGGAGTTTATTGCAAACAAGACAATGCTGCTTAACATTAATATTGGGGGCCAGGACAGGGTGTGTGAAGAAATGGGTATGTGAAAACTACATGTTATTTAAAGGAAGCATTGTAGATACATTGTAACTATAAAGTGTCATGCCATTAACTTTGATCTTTAACATATAAAATGTTCTGTCATATTGGGTCTGGAGGCCTCTTACACCAAGAGACCTCCAATATATTGCCTGCTGTTTGTTTCTTGTTGAACAAAACATTCGCATATCCACTGGCTTCAGCGTCAGTCTGTTGACTTTGTTCACGTTACAACCGAGATATTATATATATATATATATATATATATATATATATATATATATATAAATATTTATTTATTTTTGATTTGCACAACATAGTTCATTTAGCTAAATTTATTCTAAGTTTCTGTTTTATACCTCTTGGATTCAATAAACATGTGGAATGATGGGGAGACATTCAGGAGATGACTCAATAAAGAGATATCAAAGGATTGACATTGTTGGTCATGCCGCAACGGAATAGTGACTGGCACTCTGTAAAATGATTTGCTGGATAGGGGAGATTCATGTCTTCAGACCTCTCTAGCTGAACTGTGAGCGAGACCCGTTGGCACGGTGTGTGGCGTTGCTTTGCTGGGCCACAGTTGCAGGTGACCGGGTTTGAACCTGACATTATCCAATTGTGTGTGTGTGTGTGTGTGTGTGTGTGTGTGTGTGTGCGTGCGGGTGTGGGTGTGTATGTGCACTCAAGGCTTCATGCATGGAAACAGGTTAAGTGATCAGGGCCTTTTCATTCGCGATGGAAGGAGAGAAGGGGTGACTCAGTGGATGTACATAAGATGATAACAAAGAGTGTCTGAGTGGACAACCGGAGATGTTTTCCCAGGACTGAAATGGCTAACATGGGGCGGGGTGAGGGGCCTGCTTTTCATGTGTTTGGATGATGTCAGAGGTGGAATTAACTTCTTTATTTTAAACAGAGTTTGGGGGTTGCATGGAACGCGCTGCCAGGGCTGTTGGTAGAGTCGAACACCCCTGTGCTTGACTAACTGATTAAATTGTCGTGGAAGATTGAAATATCGAGGCGAATGTAGAAGGTGAGTGAGTGTTCAGCGCCGTCTACCAGCTTCTCACTTGCTGCTGCCGGCGCAAGATGTCTGCATGTGACCCTCTCTCGCTCACTTCTCCTGAGGAAAGGTCCCTGCATAACAATGATCTCCCTCATTGGGAGATAAGGGAAATTAAGAAATTCTAGGATAGGCGCATGGATGATAGAATAATGGAGGGTTACGTGTGAGCGAATTGTTTGATTGATCTCGGAGTGTGCAAAGAGTAAGCCCAAAATCGTGCGCCAAAGGGCTGCTACTGTGCGATGATGATCGACTCTGCATATTCCCTGTGTGTGCGTGTGTGGGCAGATGCTGTGCGAGAGTGCGTGGTGTCTGTTTTCCACGGATACTGCGGTTTCTTCACACAGTTCCGAACGACGTGGGACGTCAGTGGTTAATCGGCTACCGTAATTTTCCCCGCAAGAGATTTTAGAGATCTAGGCAGAAAGCTAAGAAGCAGGAGTGTTAACATCTGCATTGCTATGTGGCCACGTGCCAGTGATGGTAGAAGCAGAATAGTATGACAGAAAACTACGTGGCTGAGTAACGGGTGCAAGAGCCGGGGTTTCAGCTTCTTGGATCATTAGGATCTGTTCTGGAGGAGAAATGGCCTGACGAAAGTTTGCATCTGAATGCAAGGGGGGACCAATATTCTCGCGGGCAGGCTTGCAGTCTCCATCGGGGAAGGTTTAAACACATTTCCCAGGATGGTGGGAACCGGAGTGATGGGATTCTGGGTAGAACGGACGGTAAAAAAAAAAAATTAAAAAATGGAAGAAGATGCCGGGGGATCAGAGTAGAGCAGAAATGCCATGTGTTTCTGGGGAAAAAAAATGAGCTGAGTGCAGGTTAGATACAGTCCAAAAACAAAGAAATACCCAAACGGGAAAATATTACAATCTTAGCTGACAAGGATGTATTCAGAGCTAATGTAAAAGCAAGAGAGATGGCGTGCAGCAAGGCAAAGTTCCGCGGGAAGATATAGGATTGGAAAGCTGTTAAAAACTTGCAGAAAACAGCTAAATATTATTAGGAGGAAAAGATGAATTATGAAAGGAAAGTAGCAAACAATATCAAAGTGGATACATAAAGCCAGCTTGAAAAATAAAAGAGATGCGTGTGGATATAAGACGGCTGGAAAATGGGGTCGGAGCAATAATAACGGGGGACAAGGAGCTGGCAGATGAAATAAATGAGTGTTTTGATTCAGTGTAAGAAACTAGCAGTATGCCGGGTGTTAAAAGGTATGGGGGAAGGGAAGTGAGTACATTTGCTGTTATAACGGAGTTCGTGCTCAAAATGCTGAAGGACATAAACGCACGTACGTACGTTACCAAAATCAGATGAACTGCTCCTTCGAGACTGTGGAGGGATTAGTAACGATCTTTCAAGAATCATACGACTTTCTCGTATTTTCGGAAGACGGGAAAGCTGCAAATGTCACTCCGCTCTTTAAGATGGAGGGACATAGCAGAAAAGGAATTGTAGAGCAGTTACCCTGAAATCAGTGATTGGGAAGATGTTAGACTCAATTACTAAGGATGAGGTTACGGTGCACTCGGTGACACAGGACAAATATGACAAAGTCAGCATGGGTTCTGGAAGGGAGCATCTTGCCGGACGAACCTGTTGGAATTATTTGAGGAGAATACAAGTGGGATAAATAAATGTGGTGAGTGGTTGCTGAATGTTTGGATTTTCAAATAACGCCGATGACAAGGTGCCAAACAGGAGGCTCCTTCCTAAGGCAAGAGCCCATGGAATTCAGGAAAGCTGCTGGCATGTTTAGGGCATTGGCTCATTGGTACGAGGAAGCAGGTAGGAATAAAAGGATCCTGCTAGTGACTAACGGTGTTGTACAGGGGTTGTTATCGGACCTGTTTCATTCCCTGTTGTATGTTAATGGTTTGGATTGTGGGATAGACGGATTACTGCCATGTTTGCAGATGATACGTAGATTAGTGGAGGAGCAGGTAGTTTGGGGAAACCAGAAGGCCTCAGAAGGACTTAAACAGAGTGGTAGAATGCTCCAAGTTACTGGGAAACGAATTACGATGTTACTAAATATATTGTTTGGACTTTGGTAGAATAAATAAACGTGCATACCATTCTCTAAATGGGGAGAAAATACAATAATCTGAGAGCCAGAGTTGAAAGTGGTAGTGCAAAACACCAAAAGGTTAACTTGCAGATTGTGTGATTGGTGAGAAAAGCAGTTGCAGTGTTACTATTTTTTTTCAAGAAATCTAGAATTCAGAGCAGAATTATGAGTATTGTGAACAGTTTTGGATCCCTTCTCTTAGAAAAGGCCAGAGACTGGCGCTGGGGAGGGGAATAAAATGTGACCAGCTGTGCTTGCATTCCGGAGCAGTCTTGATGGGCCATTTAGCCTAATTCTGCTTCTTTGTCTTAATGAGCTTATAAGGACAAGTAAGCCGAAACGACAGATGAATGACGGGCGAAGATGTGCAATTCTGGCACACGGATCAGAGGAACACACACAAAATGCTGACGGAACAGAACAGGTCAATCAGTATCCATGGAGAAGAATAAAGTGTGGAACGTCCGAGTCGGGACCATATAGCAGGACTGAAAAGGAAGGGTAAAGACACTAGACGAAGAAAGTGAGTGGAGAAGAAGGATTACAAACTAGCTGGTGAAGGAAGATGACAGGTGATGGGAGAAGGTGGGTTGATTGGAGAATGGGTTGAAGTGAGAAGTTGGGAGATAATAGGTGGGAAAGGTAAAGGGTTGAATTTCATGCCGAATAGGAGGGAAGAGAGGTGAAAGGAAAGGAGGAGGAGACAAGAGAGGAGATGGAAAGGTGTGGAGAAGAGATGAGGGACCATAACGGGCCACACATGGATATCCGATTAACCGATTGCTATTTCGCATTTTTTTCTGGTGCGAATTATGATTCCAGCCTGTAGGTGTGATGCTTAATTAGTCTTGTGTTGTCTTCCTTAGTGCATACAACGAACGAGAGTTTTGGAAGTTCGATAACTTACCAGGACCAGATGGTATAAAACCCACGGTACTGAATAGGTGGTTGAAGAGATCGTGGAAGCATGAGTAATGATATTTTAGGAATCGTCAGATTCTACAACAGTTCCGGAAGTCAGGAAAATTAAAAATGTCACTACAGTTTTTAGGAAAGAACAGAGGTAGAAGTAAGGAAACTATAGGCCAGTTATCTAGTTGACCTCACTGGTTGGGAGGATGTGGAATCGATTATGCAGTCTGGGGCCTCAGGGTACTTGAGACACATCATAAAATAGGCCTTGGTCGGCAATCTTTCCTCAAAGGAAGACCTTGCCTGTCAAATCTTTTGGATCCGCTGAAGAAATAAAAAAAAAGCAGTACAGTCCAACGCGAATAGGTTGATGTGAATTTGATTTTAAGAATGCATATCGCCACATATGAGGCGACTTAAGAATTTACCTGATCTGGTTACTGCAAAAGAGATTCCAGCATGAATAAAGCATTGATAGATTGGCAGAAGGGAAAGCGTAAGAATAAAGTGAACTTTTTCTTGTTGGCTACAAGTGACCGGAAGTTCTGTGTTGGCGCCGATTATTAATATGTCAATAATTTGGATAATGGGATTCATGGCTTTGTTGCAATGTTTGCAGACGAAATGAAAATATATGGTGAGGTAGGTAGGTTTGAAGAAGTACAGTAGCTGCAGAAGGGCTTGGATTTGGAAAGTGGGCAAAGAAATGGCTGATGGAATACAGTATCGGGAGGTGTATAGTCATGCAGCTCGGTGGAATAAATGAAAGGGATGGTATCTTCCAAATGTAGAGAAAATAGACTAATGCTGAGTCTCAAGGGGACTTGCCAGCTCTTGTGCATGATTCCGTAAAGATTCATTTGCAGGTTGAGGCTGTGGTGAAGTAGACAAATGAGATGTTAGCCTTCATTTCTGGAGGACTAAAACATAAAAACAAGAATGTGACGCTGAGACTTTGGAAAGCACTCCTGTGGCCTCACTTGGCGTATTGTGAGCAGCCGCGGGGGCCTTATCTTAAAAATGATGTGCTGAAATTGGAGAGGTTTCAACGGCGGATCCCATAAATTATTCCACTATTAAATAGCTTGTGAGATAAAAAGCGCTTGATTTTTTGGAAGCTGTATTCACTGGAATTGAGAACAATGAGCGGTGATCGAATTGAAAGCTATTGAAAAATGTGTGACCTTCATAGGGTGGAAGTGGCGACCATGTTTCCTATGGTGGTAAAGTCTATGATCAAAGGATACTGTCGCAGAACAGAGAGATCTCCTTTTAGAATGGCGATGAGCGGAAATACATTAGCCAGAGAGCGGTGAATCTGTGCAAATATTTGCCTCAGACAGCTATCAGGCCATATCTTTAAGTATGTTTCAGGCAGAGCTTAAGAGATTCCGCATGAATAAGGACATTAGTGATATGATGAGATATCAGTAGACTGTGGCTGACAGGAGAATTGGATCAGCCATGGTGAAATGGCGAGGCAGGCTCGATGGGTGAAATCGCATAATTCTGCTCCAATATCTGAGGGTCTTATTGTCTTATGGATAAGGTCAGAGGAGCATATTTCTCTCCTCTATCACTAAGATATTAATTTATTTCAAAGGCGCCGGGATTACCTAAGTACAATGACCAAATCCCAGCTGATCTCTTCACATTCGTGACTGGTAGTATAAAGGATCCCTTGTGACATCGGTATTCCCGACCATTCTGGAATGGACAACTTACTATGAGGGATAGAACATTCCAAATTATTATACAATTATTATATTGATGTTACTGTCCGATGTTGTCATTCAAAGAGAGGAAAATTAAAAACAAACATGCCGTAACTCAGAGGCAAAAGGATAATTTTCAATTGAAACAACAATTTATATTTTATATGCTATATCCCTCTGATCAGCTATAGTAGGCGGAAATTTCACTCTAGCCCAGTCAATATTTTTTTTTTCCGTGGGAAGTATAAGAACTTAATCCCTGTTGCTGAATTGTTGTTCATCGTCTGGAAAGTGAGATTCGAAAATAACTGTCACTTGTAGCTTAATTCAAATAATCTTCCAAATCATTGTTTTGAAGTTGCAAGAGGGAATAATTGTGTTTGCATTTTATTTGTAGATCTCACCCACTGCAGCAAACAGGTATTTCACTCCATTCTTCAGTTCCTCCCTGAATTTTCTCTGTGTCAGTCCATAGATACACGTGTTGGTGCAGGTACTGAGTGAAGACAAGATAAACCCACATTGTTGCAGGATATAGGTCGGTTTGCTGAGATATCTGTCTGTATAGAAATAGTTTTCGAGTTGCCAGCTCAAAGAATGTACAACAGTGGGCATCCAAAATAATATAAAATTGGCTGAAAGAGCGAACAACAGAATCATTGACTTTCTCCGGTTCGCCACCTCTGGATCAGTACGATTTTCGCTGCTTTTCCGAAGTACCTGCCGAATTCTGTTTGTCGCTATAATCCGATTGACGGTTGAAACATTAAAGAGCATAATTAGACAGATTGGTATTAACGGTGTTGTGATGCTGTCAAACACCTGGTAGGCTTTCCACAGGGGTGACGTGAAGTATTCAGCCACAGGGGCACAACGCCATCGATCCACAGCAAAGTAAGACGGAATGGCCTTGGCACAACACGCTGCACTCACGGTTGCGATCACCACAGTCGCTGTCTTCTCGGTGCAATATCGGTTTCGCAGTTTCTGACAGCAGATGGCAATGCAGCGATCGAAAGTGAAAGCCACCGTCAATAAAACGGAGCAGTCCCAGATTGCGATACTCAGGACAAGGAGCACCGAACACGCCGGAGTGATGAGCAAAAAATTAGTAAACAAATAGATATAATTAATTCTCTGTAATATAATAACTACGATGACACCCATCAGATCGGCTACCGCCATGGACACCAGATAGAGAGTGATGCATTTGGAAAGACCGCATTTCCCGCGGGACAGGATCACAATCGCTGTTAAATTAACTGAAAAAAGTTATTAAGAAAAAATTACTATCATTTATCGTAGAGTGATCAGTGTGACTTTATGAGAGTAGAATGAGTAATAATCGATTGGGATATGTTCTAGAGTCAGGTTAATAGTCCATTTGCGATGACAGACATGGGATGCGTATGACCCGATCACGCTGACTATATGGTTTTAATGAACAATCTATATCTCGCCAGTTTCACGTCCAGAAGTTAACTAATGGAATTGTAAGGGGTTTCTTCTTTTATGTTACTGCTTAGGCTAATCAAAATGGCTTCTTTGGTAATATAACTGCTGAGAAAGTTCTCTTGCTAGCAGTTTGTTTGGGTTATAGAGGGACTTGTTTTCAGTTGCTAACCAATTGAGATAGATGTTATTCTTTCCTGTGTGTCTGTGAGCTATTGTGATGCGCGGGTTTTTGGGCAGAAGGCGCGTTGGGGAGAGGGAGAGTGGACGCGATGCCGTGAGCTAGCCGACGGAGCGGACCCCGAGCCGGAGTCCGAGGTCCAGGCTTTTCCACGAGGAGAGGAGACGAAGACAGACTCGTGTGGAGCATCTGGTCGACCACCGTGGTTGGTCCCAGAAGGTGGGTCGAGGTGGTCAGAGGGACTGAATGGTGAAAAGAGGATCGTTACTAGAGCAACAACTGTTTGTGCACGAAGAGGTTGAGCTTTGATAAGTTTGGCGCCTTTCACTTTCTTTTTATATTTTATCTCTATTAATTACTTAGTTCCAGTAATATCTATAAATTGTAATCATTTACTCATAAATGGTGCATTGTCTGTTATTTGGCGGGGTGGGGTACATCACACAGCATTTACACAAACTCAGTTACCCGATTTGGCGGGGCCGAAGGCTGCTTCCCCTAGACGACAGCGAGTTGAGCGAGCCTGAGGCTTACCGGTGAGTGGGTGGGGGCAGCTACAGAATGAACGCCGGAAACCGGCAGCAGAGCGCCTCAGGCCTCTCCATTAAGTAGTTAACAATGTTCCCGATACCAGTCCGGGAAGGTGAGGTTATCAAAAACTATCCTGATAGGATGGCGTTTTGCTGAGAACAGGGTGTATGGTGGAGCGAATGGATTTAATTGCAGACTGCATGGCGTATTTGAACTTCTTTAAATGGAATTTAATTGCCTTACATTTAAAATCAAATTATGTCATAATTACATTGACAAAATAGCCACGAGTGCATTTCACTGGAAATCAGGAGGTATTTAGAGACGGCAGGGAAAGCCTTCTGACCTCACAAGATGTGAAACGCTCAGGACGAACTGCTCACAGTCTGGCAGTTTATCCAGTATAAAGTCAGATGTCAAACGCTGTGCGCTCCGTGAAGAAGCACAGAGACACCAGCGAGGCGTCATGAATGTATGGTGCCCGACGACCAGAGAGATGCCAAACTTTGAATGGGTGCCGCGTGCAAGTTATTGAGTGTCCACGACCATTGAGTACACTTCCACCGCACTATGAGCGGAAATGAGCCGGGACTGCAGAGGGAGCTATCACGCCACACCGACTGGGCGGTGACCGGGTCTGGTTACTCATTGCTGTCACTATCAGAATGCTATGTGAAGTAGTGTTTTTGCAACCTGTTTTGATGAAATCCTCGCGAACGGCCTCGATGCGAAGCGTTGAATATTTATTCCTCTTCGTAGGTGCTGCCTGACCGACTGAGTTCCGCCAGGAATGTGTATGTATGATATTGTCCTGCCTGCGCCTTTTGCAAACATGTTTAAACATGTTGTTGTATATAGTTGTGTTAACAATAGTACGACGTGGTAATATATGCTTAGGTTAAAATCACACACATATATACACACACACACACACACACACACACACACACACACACACACACACACACACACACACATATATATATCAAACTCCTCAGTCAAATACCCATGTATAATTAAACAGTTAAATTAACGCGAATTACAGTTAGAATATAAATCAGTGCCGAAGGTTGCTTTTCATCGTCCAGTGACAGCACAATGCATTCTACACCTTGGGCATCAAGGTACAGTTAATCTACGATACCACTAACGTAACGCAAAGAAGTAACATTACCTGGAAGACTGATTGCTGCAAGCACCGGGTAGTAAATTCTGACGATGTTGTAAATTACGGAATATCCCATTTTATAACTGAAGTGACGATCAGTTGTACAAAATGCCGTAACTGTCTGCAAACACTGCTTTAAATATTTCTTATGTACCAGTCGGAACCACGCTTTATTCAATTAGTGTTCCCAATGGTGTTATTAGGCACAATCTACTGAACAAACACGCAGCGCAAACTATTTTTAAACATTGTGTGATTATCTATCATATTCAGTTATTGGAGAAGAATTAGAAAGACATTCATTTGACGTTGTTTCCAAACATATTCAGTGAAGAGCGCGAGTGCAGTTCTGTTTCGCAATGCTTGAATAGTTAAACACATTATTTAATCATTATAATCTTGATTAATATTTGGATAACAAGCGCTATCTCATTCAGTTACCGATCAATTCTAATATTGCCAGTATCAAGCGTACCAATAAGATGAAATCAGTTCAATGTGGGTGAAATGTGCTATCAACCAAACTTGGAGGGGCCAATTTAGTCGCCGTCCTGTCTTTCCAGTGTTGTCAGTGCTTCAGGCGACAACATCAGCCAGTGAAATCTTCAAAGAGAAATCTAACTGCGTGCCCGATATCAACAAGCCCAATTTAATAGAGTACCCGTGGAAGCAACTGTTTGTGCCGTGGAAACCAGATGGTGCAGGAAGTGGGCGGCATTTTGCTGTCATCATAGAGGCATTGGAGGTGTTTGGTAACTGTCCTATACCTGTACAAATTATTAATTAGTTCGTCCTTAGTTCACCCTGTGCAATTTCGGTGACAAAACAGTAGGAAAAAATAATTAAGCTGAATATTGTACAGTTATTGACTGGAATAGAAGGCTGGAATTTGAAGGCATGATCCAAGCGCGGGGATTATTTCCCTCGGCGGTTACGTGACTGAGGAGAGGCGTGACAGAATTATATAAAAAATTATATATGTATGTGTGTGTATATATATATATATATATATGGGGTAGACAGTAAAGTCAAGTCAAGTCACAAAACTACACCAGACTACAGACCTACACAGGACGACATAAAGTGCACAAAACGCTGCAGAGCAGTACAATAAATAATAGACCAGACAATTGCACAGTAGAGGAGAAATTGCAATATAATAATCTGTCCATGTGCAATTAAAAATTGTGCCCTAGTGCCCAAGTTAAAAAATAAATAAATTAAAGCAGCACCAGGTTTGGAGAGGTTGCTGCCGCCTGCTGACGCGCCGCCTATCGTCAGCATTATTATTCCTGGTAAAAAAAAATAAAATTCATTCAGCTGAAGGCACTGCTTTAAGTTCAGAGACAGTGTAAATTCAATGATGTGGAGGAAGAGATTATTCCTTTACGTTGAGAGTGGTTGGTATCTGGCAGGCACTGCCACGGGGAGCGGAAGAAGCATGTGTGATAGCGACATTTAAGAGGTTTCCGACAGGCACATGAATATGCAGGAAATCGAGAGATCTGGATCATACAGAAAGAGAGGAGATCTGTTTTTATTTGTCATTGTATTTACCATAGGCATAGTCAGCCGAGGTGCTATAATGTTCTGTGTTATCAATGACCGGTAATAATGTCAGCCAGGAGCACACACAACTTCATCTGTGACCACTAATGAGAATGCAGGATGATGTGTACGACGCCAAGCAGGAAGAGGAAGAATCAACGCCAGCGCATTCCGTATTCAACGTGAAAGCGGGCGATGAACTTGGAAGACAGTGTGCCCAAGGGGTTGGTTCAGTGGAATCGTTTCAGTTATAGGGATCATTGGGTTCTCTCCCATGGCGGTTGGGAACTGTGCAATGATGACAGGTTACATATATAATGGAGGGGAGCAAAATTCCTCTCCAGTTGTTTCGGTGACAGGACCTGTTATTGTTTACAGCTACGAGGCACGATGGTAGGAACTAGTGCTGCAGGTCAACATATCCCATTCAGCGGACTGTAGAAGGGAGGCCGAGTAATACTGAAAGGAAATCCAGGTCGGCACAGGACAATGGTTAGACTGAGATACTGAAGTGTTTATTTCTGTTTAGACCGATACATCATAGATTGGATTTATGGTGCCAACCACTCTGCTGTGTAGATAGGACATCAATGACCCACTCTACACTGTGAACTGCCAACCCACCATAGATCAAACTTAGAGCCCAATGTGGACAGGGAACTCTGCACCAGGATATTTCAACACGAGAAATACACTGACCTGCATAATCCAGTTGTTGATGTGGACAGAGTCGGTACTGTAGAATTCCAGCGAAATCCACAACAAAGAGGTCAGCAAATTAAAAGAACAAACATGGTCCGGCGGGGATACAGATCTCTACACTTCATTAAGGGAGGTTATTGAAGGTTTATCCAACATCCGACACTCATGCCAGCAATTCGCCTCACCCCACCACCACCCCCCACCACACACACACTGCACAGTACAGAAAGAGTCAGGCGCTTTCTATAAGGACAATGAAGTCTGCAAATTAACACACACACATATTGTAATCCACTCAACGCGCTGTGCAGTGAGCACTCTAACAGGAACGAAGTCAGCACTCTTGTCCACTGCTGGAACCGAGGATAACCACAGAACTACAAGGACCAAAATAAGTAAAAATCTGACACGAGACAGAAATTCATTGAAACGAGCAATCGCTTTCCTCCCACTGTTTAAGGTTAGGATATTTAGGAGAGACCTGATAATATAAACCATGTTGACATGACCACAAATTCGCAGAAGGCATATCTCAAGTCTCTACATTTAGTGTTATAAACAAAAATGCCATGTAAACCGTAGACGTGTTTTAACATGGACTGAAGGCTCTCCTACAGGGGATAAATAAAGAGCGATGTAATACGTTTTCCATATGGGGGCGGGGGGTGCAACAGGGATCGTTCATGGCCTCCTATGTGGTACTGAGAGCAGGCTGGAGGGTTGGAACAGTGTGGCACTACAAGATGTTGCACTGCAATGCGGAACGTAACGCACACAAACATGTTGGAGGAATTTTGCAGCCTCGGGCAGTATCTATGAAGAGGAATAAATTTTATCAGAATCAGGTTTATTGTCACCGGCATGTGTCCTGAAATTTGATAACTTAGCGGCAACAGTACAATGTAAAACATAGTATAGACGGAAGAAAGCAAAATATTAAAATAGTAATAATAAATAGGTCAATCAATGATAGTAGGCGTATATTGAATAGATTAAAAATCATGCAAAACAGGAATAATATGTATTTAAAAAGTGAGCAAGTGCCAAGCGTTCAATGCCCATTCCGGAAGCGGTTGGCAGAGCGGAAGAAGCTGTTCCTGAATCACTGAATGTGTGCCTTCAGGCTTCTGTACCTCCCACCTGCTAGTAGCAGTGAGAACAGGGCATGTTCTGGGTGCTGGAGTTCCTTAATAACAGACGCTGCCTTTCTGAGACGCCACTCTTTGAAGATGTCCTAGGAACTTTGCAGGCTAGTACCAAAGATGGTGCCAAACAAATTTGCGACCCTCTGCAGCTTCTTTGGTTGCTGTGCACTTGCCACGCCTCTCACTACCAGTCAGTAATATAGTCTGTCAGAATGCTTTCCACGGTAAAACTACAGAAGTTTTTGAGTGTGTTGTTGACATACCAAATCTCTTCAACTCCTAGTGAAGGATAGCTGCCGTTTTGCCTTATTTATAACTGCATTGATATGTTGCGTCCAGGTTAGATCCTCAGAGATCTTGACACCCAGGAACAACTTGAAACAGCTTACACTCTCCATTTCTGATCTCTCTTCGCCTTACCCTTCCTAAATTGCATAATCAACTCTTTCGTCTTACTGACGTTGTGTGCCAGGTTGTTGATGCGACACCACTCCACTAATTGGCATATTTTTGATGGTCTTTGATCTGTACTTACCCACGCAGTCATACGTATATAGAGAGTACAGCAGTGGGCTAAGCACACAGCCTGAGATGTACCAGTGTTGATCGTCTGCGAGGAGGAGATATTATCACCAATACTCACAGATTGTGGTCATCCCATTAGGAAGTCGAGGATCCAATTGCAGAAGGAGGTCCAGATGCCCCGGTTCTACAACTTCTCAGTGACCATTTTTGGAATGATGGTATAGTCGATGAACAGCATCCTGACATAAGTGTTTGTGCTGTCCAGGTGGTCTAAAGCCATGTGAATTGTGATTGAATTTCTTCTGCTGTTGACCTATTGTGGCGATAGGCAAATTTCAATGGTTGCAGGCCTTTGCTGAGACAGGAGAATAGTCCAGTCATGACCAAACTGTCAAAGCATTTAATCTCTAAAGATGTGAGTGCTACCGGGCGATATTCATTAAGGCAGCTCATATTATTCTTATTAGACACTGGCATAATTGTTGCCTTTTTGAAGCGCGGGAACTTCCTCCAGTCTATTGTCAGTGTTTTACACATATCTGTCGTTGAAGTGCTGAGGATGTACTCGGTTGCAACTGTGCAATAAAGTGCTGAGTGCGGGCAGGCCAGAGTGCTCACTGCAGATAGCGTTGGGTTATACACAGTAAGTGTGTGTCCCATTCTTGAACGTGTTAGGTTGTGCAGTATATTTTCCTTATAGGTAGCTGCTGGTTATTTCTGCAGACTGTAGTGTGTGTGTCTCGGTCGTGGGGGTGTTGGGTCTTTCATAGTGGGGGTCGAGTGCTTGGGGCTTATACCAGGAATATATCGGCAACTCCTCGCATTGTTGATATTGCAGAAGTCTGTGTCCTGGCAGCATCATGTTTGCTTAATACATTTCCATCTCCTTGATGTACAGTGTTGGAATTTTACTGGGCCGAATCTGTGCATCCAAAAACTGGTTTGTACAGATCTGTGCTGTCCTGGTGCTGAAAGCTCCCTGTCTACGGTGGGCAGAGTGTGGTCTTTGTTGGGCTGCGATTTCACAATGTGGATTGGTTTGACTGCCAGTGATCTGCACAGCGGTGTGGTTGGTGTTGTAAATCCTCTCTGTGCTCTATCACGAGATAAGTAAATAAGTATTTCAGCATCTCTGTCCCACCATTGTCGTAGGGGGAATAGGTCTTCCTTTCAACATTACTCGAATTTGCCTCTACCGTCCGTGGAAAGATATCTGCTGATCTGTAAGCATTGCTTGCCACCACCATGCCACACAATTTTAAACTCTCCCAAGCGCTGGCAGTGAAACGGCTTTATCTTAGGTGTAGCCTGTTGGCATTACACCGGACCTACCTGCCCTGAAAGTGAGTTAAATGATCCCGATATCGGAAACAATCCCACTGCACCAATTCCTTTGCTACACGTTTAACTGTAGTGCCTTCCTAGCTCTTCGCACGGTTGCACGAGGAACAGAAGGTATACCTGAAATCAACATAATGAAGACTTTATTCTAAATTTGCAAGTTAATTCCCTGTATTGCTTTGGACAACCTCATCTCCCTCTTTCTCCCCACCTCTCTCTCTCTATCTCTCTCTCTCTCTCTCTCTCTCTTTCTCTCTGTGTTCCTCCTCCTCCCTCTACCCCTCTATCCCTCTTTCTCACACTCTTGCTGTCTCTCTCTCTCATTACTCTCTCTCTGTCTCCGTTGTTTAGAGCCTTTGGGATCATGACAACTGGCTGCTCATCCTTCCTGTGCTTGCTCGGTGTCATGCTTAACACTGGTGCCAATGAGGTAACGCACCATTCTGCAGTCCCTCTTGTGTTCACAGTAAAAATTATGTGCGCCCTTTGCTAACATCATTGCTGCTCACCGAGAGCACAGTATAGTATAGCACATGAATAACACCACGGCACACGACGTCTCTGCTGAACAAATGTCAAAAAAAAAACAACTAATGTAAGGGGGTTTCGTGTCTTATGTTACTGCCTTGGCTAATTAAAATGGTTTCTTTGTTAAGTTATACTTGGGAATGTTTCTTTGTTATGTAAACGCTGAGAAGGTTTTTTGCGCTAGTAGCTTGTTTTGGGTGATAGTGTGACAAGAAAATGTTACGAACCATTTGGGATATTTGTTATGTTTTTGGTGTATTTGAAGATATTGTATGAGCGGGGTTTTGAGGGAGAAGGCGGGAGAGAGACACAGAAGATGGACCAGGTGCTGTGAGTCCGCTAACGGCGAGGAGAGGGGACGGAGACGGACTCGTGTGGAGTCTCTGGTCGAACACCGTTGTTGATCCCAGGCGGCCGGTCGAGGTGGTCCGATGAGTCGTGGGGTGAAGAAGAAGGGTCCTGAGCTCCAACTGTTTGTGCACGAAGTGATTGAACTTTGATAAGTGTGGTGCCTTGTCTTTTCCTTTTATATTTTATTCTCTATTAATTATATAGTTCCAGTAATATCTATAAAGAGTAAATCATTTAATCGTATCTGGTGCATTGTCTGTTATTTGGGCGGGGTGGGGTACATCACACAGCATCCACACAAACTAATTACTCAGATTGGCGGGGCCGAGGGCTGTTTCCCTAGACGACAGCGATCCGAGCGACCCTGAGGCTGGCCAGGGGGGCTACACTAAATCTCTTTTTTTGTGTGCGATCCCTGTCCTTCCATTTCCTACATATTCACGTGCCTATCTCAAAGCCCTCAAATGCCACTATCGTAAATGCTTCCAGTACTCCCCATGGCAGAGCAGGTCAGCCATAGACAACTCTCAACGCAAAGAAATAATTTTATCCCGCAGATCTTTTCAACTTACCGTCTCTCTCACGTTAAAGCTGTGACGTCTAGGGTTAGACATTTTTATCTCATTTATCTCACGGTTTATAAAATTCTATCAGGCCGCTCTTCTGCCAGCGAACCACCGAGGAAAACAGTTCCCGCCCAAACAATCTTTCCTTCGAAATCAAACTCTCCAGTCCAGTCAACATCCTTGCGAATAAGCTGCACCATCTCCAGCTTAATTGCATCCTTCCTACAGTGTGGTGATTTAAACTGCACACGGTGATCCAAGCGCACCCCAATGAATAATTTGTACCACTATAACATGACATACCAACTCCACCAAAGGTCTTATTGGTGAAGGCAAACAAACCACGGAACTCCTTCACCATCTGAACTACGGGGCACAAAACACAGGGAGGTCCCTTTAGAACAGAGATGAGGAGGGATTTCTCCAGCTTGCGGTTGGCGAATCTGTGGTATTCGTTGTGATAAACTGCTGCTTGTGTGGAGCCTTTCTGCATGTGCTCAAATTTTCTGGACTTGTTGAAATGTTGAGATACCCTTGGACGCAGTGGAATTTCTCTTTGGAACTGTAACGAGCTGATGGTTTCGTCTGAAGCACTAACCCACAGGAAAGACAGGACAGCTCAGCGCACATTTTATCCATACTGAATTCGCTTCATCTTATCCGTCCACCTGTTACCAGAAGTGTTATAATTGATCGGAACCAGATGGAGAAAGCGTTTGTTTAAAAAAAAAAATACTTGCCGGTGCTTGCAGCAGTAGGCTTTCCAGGTAATGTAATATCTTTGTATCACGTACGGGGCATCGCAGATTCACTGTATCTTGCTGCCCAAGGTGCATATGCAGTAGTGCATTTTCCCTGATATTGGACGATGAAAAAAAAAACACCTTCGAAATTATTTTAGTTTCTAACTGTAATTCCTGTTAATTTAAGAGTTTAATTTTGCATGGGAGTATGATTTAGGTGTTTGATGGTGTAGGATTTAAGTGTTTGTTTGGGTTATGACTGGTGATAACGGGGCTTGGAATGTAGGGACTCTCCAGTGAGGGAAATTTTGTTCTTTCCTGTGAGTCTGAAAGAGAGATTTTCGCGGTCTTTTGTCGGTAGACCTGGTAGACCACTAGACGGAGTGGAGTGGGAGAGAGGATACGAAAGTCGGAGAAACCAGGAGGAGGTTGATGGTTAATGAGTGTCCGTATCACAGTGAGCTCAAACGTGCACTTTTGACTTTTCCTTTAAAATGGGCTCTTTATCCTTTCATTTTTCTTACGAACTCTATATTCAGATTAAGATTTATAAAGTTCAATAAGTTAATTACATACGGTGTACTGTCGGATATTTTGCAGCGCGGAATTGTAACCGGGTAATACATCACGCAGCCCCCACACGAACGAGATTTCTCAGTTTGGCGGGCCAGAAGTTGTCTTCCCCGAGACGAACACGTGGTGGCCGAGCCTAAAGGTTACAATTATGGGAGCTACTTTCGGGATTGATTCCGTTGGTGCTGTGTGATTGCCCTGAGCATTGATCCAGTAGGCTGTCTGTTTAAATCTGTGCTGATATGGGTGCTGCTGGGGTGCACCGGTGGTGCTCCTCTGTGGGGTTACCTGGAACTAATTCATCCGTGTTGAGTGGAGTGGATATTCGTACCCCGGATGAACTGTTAATTGGACTTTTGTGTACGGATAACGATATTGGCAAAGTTGAGATCGTAGCGCGGCGTTTTGATCAAAATCGCGGGCTCAGACCTTGTTTTAGTTTAGACTATCGATGCCTTAACGGTAGTGGAAATGCCATCGTGTATCGGTTCCCCAGGTGAGGCAGGACCATGGCCTGGCCATACTATCTGGGCGGAGGAGAAGGTAGAGTAGAGGACAGAGTCACAAGTTGAATTTACCGCAGCTGGGGGCGGAGGTTTCAAAAACACGTTTCCATCATCTCTGAGGAGTGAGGGGAAAGAGTGGTCGTATTTGGATGTCAAATTAGTCCCCGTCACTAATGAAGAGTGAGAGTTCTGAGTTGGCAGCAGTCCTTACCGCCGTGGCGAATAATTGGCCCAGTGCACAGGCAGTGGGTCGCCACCGGAAGCTAAATATATTCTCTAGAATAACGCCCACCATCGAGGGGAAGAGGAGTATGATACCAGGGCTCTGCAGACCTCTCATTTGTTACATGAGTGGTAGTGCGCTGATGACGGTGAGGGACAGAGATTTTTTGGGAAGTTTGAAGGCGTTGGCGGCAGACGTAGTGAGAGCTGAGTAAACTACGGTTAGCGAGTATCTAGAGGCTTTGGAGAGCGTTTTTAGTACGATAGGGAGCTCACTGAAGCTCATGGCGGGGTTTCAGAACATGCGTCAGGAGAAACATGGAAACATAGAAACATCGAAAACCCACAACACAATACAGCCCCTTCGGCCGACGGAGTTGGACCGAACATGTCCCTACCTTAGAAATTACTACACTTACCTATAGCCCTCTATTTTACTCAGCTCCATGTACCTACATAAAAATCTCTTAAAAGACCTTTCCATATCCGCCTCCACCGCCGTTGCCGGCAGCCCATTCCACGCACTCCCCACTCACTGAGTAAAAAACTTACCCCTGACATCTCTGTACGTAATCCCGAGCACCTAAAACCTTTGTCCGCTTGTGGCAACCGTTTCAGCCCTGTTAAAAAAGCCTCTGACTATCCACACGATCAATGCCTCTCACCATCTTGTATACCTCTATCAGGTCACATCTCATCATCCGTGGCTCCAAGGAGAAAAGGCCGAGTTCTATCAACCTAATCTCATAAGGCATGCTCCCCAATCCAGGCAACATGCTTGCAAATCTCCTCTGCACCCTTTCTATGGCTTCCACATCTTTCCTGTAGTGAGGTGACCAGAGTACTCTGTGTGTTCTGACAAGGGTCCTATATGGATGCAACATTACCTCTCGCCTCCAAAATTCAATTCCACGATTGATGAAGGCCAACACACCGTACGACTTCTTAACCACAGAGACAACCTGCGCAGCTGCTTTGAGTGTCCTATGGACTAGGAAACCAAGATCTCTCCGATCCTCCACACTGCCAAAAGTCTTACCGTTAATACTATATTCTGCTATCATAATTGACCTACCAAAATGAACCACTTCACACTTATCTGGGTTGACCTCCATCTGCCACTTCTTAGAGAATTTTGCATTCTATCTATATAAGCTGTGACCTCCGACAGCCCTCCGCACTAGCCACAACACCTTCAATCTTTGTGGCACCATGAAACTTACTAACCCATCATTCCACTTCGTCATGCAGGTCATTTACAGAAATTACGCAGAGTAAGGGTCCCAGAACAGATACCTAGGACACTCCACTGGTGCCCGACCTGCATGCAGAATATGATCCGTTTACAACCATTCTTTGCTTTCTCTGGGCACGCCAGTTCTGGTTCCACAATGCAGTGCCTCCTTTGATCCCTTGCCTCCCTAATTGCTCAATAAGGCTTGCGTTGGGTACCTTATCAAATGCCTTGGTGAAATCCATATACACTACATCTACTGCTCTATCTTCATGTGTTTAGTCACATCCTGAAAAAAATCAATCAGGCATGACCTGCCCTTGGCAAAACCACGCTGACTACTCTTAATCATATTATACCTCTCCAAAATTTCATAAATCTTGTCTCTGAGGATCTTCTCCATGAACTTACCAACCACTGAGGTAAGACTCACAGGTCTATAATTTCCTGAGCTATCTCTACTCCTTATCTTCAATAAAGGAACCACAACCCCAACCCTCCAATCCTCCGGAACCTCCCCCGTCCCCATTGATGATGCAAAGATCATCGCCAGAGGCTCAGCAATCTCCTCCGTCGTTTGCACAGTAGCCTGGGGTGCATCTCATCCGGTCCCAGCGACTTACCCAAATTAATGCTACCAAGAGCTCCAGCACATCCTCTTTTTTAATATCTAGATGCTCAAGCTTTTCAGTCTGCTGCAACTCATCACTACAATCAACAAGATCCTTTTCCATGGCAAATCCTGAGGTTAGGTATTCATTAAGTACCTCTGCTATTTCCTTCGGTTCCATACACACTTTCCCACGGTCACACTTGATCGGTCCTCTTCTTTCCACGTCTTATCCTCTTGCTCATCACATACTTGTAGAATGCCTTGTGGCTTTGCTTTTTCCTGCCCGCCAAAGTCTTCTCATGGCCTCTTCTGGCTTTCCTAATTTTCTTCTTAAACTCATTCCTATTTCCCTTATAATCTACTAGTTTTCTAAAATTACCTAGCTCTCTAAACCTTTTGTAAGCTTTTCTTTTCTTCTTGACTAGATATATTACAGCCTTTGTACACCGCTGTTCCTGTACCCAACCATAAATTCCCTGTCTGATTGTAACGTACCTATGCAGAACTCCACACAAGTATCCCCTGATTATTTGCCACATTTGTTCCATACTTTTCCCTGAGAACATCTATTTCCAATTTAAACCTCCAATTTCCAGCCTGATAGCCCCATAATTCCCCTTACTCCAATGAAACGTTTTTCTAACTTGTCTGTTTCTCTCTCCAATGTTATTCTAAAGGAGATAGAATTACGATCACTATCTCCAAAATACTCTCCCACTGAGAGATCTGACACCTTACCAGGTTCATTTCCTAATGCTAAATCAAGTACAGCCTCTCCTCTTGTAAGCTTATCTGCATATTGTGTCAAGAAAACTTCCTGAACACACCTAACAAACTCCACCCCATGTAAACCCCTTGCTCTAGTGAAATTAAAATCTCCAATCACGACAATGTGTTATTATCACGCCTTTCCAGGATCTGTTTCCTTATCTGCTCCACGATATCCCTGTTACTGTTGGGCGGCCTATAAAAACACCCAGTAAGTTTATTGACCCCTACTTGCTCCTAACCTCCACCCACGGAGTTTCCATAGACAACCTGCCCATGGCGTCCACCTTTTCTGCAGCCGTGACGCGATCTCTGATCAATAGTGCCACACCCAGCTCTTTTGCCTCCCGCCCTGTCCTTTCTGAAACATCTAAAACCTGGCACTTGAAGTAAACATTCCTGTCTCTGGTCCACGCAAGTCTCAGTAATCACCACCACATCATATGTCCAAGTAGTGATCCACGCTGTAAACTCATTCGCTTTGTTCACAACACTCCTTGCGTTAAAATATGCACATCTCAAACCTTCGGATTGAGTGCGACCTTTCTCTATCACCTGCCTGTCCTCCCTCTCGCACTGTCTACAACAGGGCTGTCAAACTACCCGCCGCGAAGAGGTCCAATCGAGCCCGCGGGATGATTCAGGGAAAAAAATATATATATTCACGACCATTTATTATGTATCTGTACGGCATCCGAACTCTCTCTCTCCCCCACCGCTCTCTGTGTCGCCTGGTGCGCAGAAGCTTGTTGTGTGTACTTGGAAAACAATTTTGTCCGGAAGTAATATTGGACACGGCCTACCCTATCACACTGAAGACTGCTGGTTCAGTAGAGTGGTTGTGCTGAGACGTTCTTTTTTTACAATTACGTGCGGAAGTTGGACGATTCATGAACCAGAAAGGGAAACCAGTGACAGACCGGATGACCCAGACTGGCTTCATGATCTTGCATTTTTGGTCGATATAACAGAGCATTTAAATGTACTTCATGTTAACATGCAAGGCCGCAACAAACGTGTTACAGAATACTCCGACAGCATTCATGCCTTTCAAATTAAATTAGGCCTGTGGGAGATGCAACTATCCCGGAGCTTTCCAGCTCAATTCCCCTCTTTGCAGTCCGTGCGTGTCGCTCATGGGAATGATGACAACATGAATAGGTAGAAGGGCAAAATATCACGGCTAAAATGTGAGTTACAGAATCGTTTCCAAGTCCTCACTCAGCTCGAGAAGGAATTCTCACTGTTTTGCTCGCCGTTTTGCCGTCAACACAGCATTAGATGTGCCGGAGGAACTCCAAATGGATCTAAATGAAATTCAGTGTAACTCGGCTTTGAAATATATATTTGAGAGTTTGGGTCTGGACGCATTCTATCAATACCTGGGACCGATGTACCCCAGGATAACACACTTTGCATCAAAGATCCTTTGCGTGCTTGGGACAACATATCTCTGTGAGCAGGCGTTCTCCTTGATGAGCATTAACAAATCCAAACTGAGCTCGCAGCTTACACACAGACAATTAAATGACATTATGAAAATGACAACTGCCCAGAAACTGGTCCCTGAGGTTGACAGACTGGTTAAAGCCAAGAGATCTCAGGTGTCTGTAAGCCGCTAAGTGAAATATGAATGACACTGTTCGATGCACTGCGACTTGTAAGCAAAATGCATCATGAAATATTGACTGTCAGAATATTGTGATTCATTCATTTTCTGACTATTCTATTATTGTAAACGTGTTCACTTCAATGAAAGTTAGAGGCTAACTGTGTTCATTGTCTGCGTTTGTTTGCTGGAAGCAGGCTGATGAAAACTAGGTGCATTTGTGTAGCCTACATTTACAATTTGTTTCTTTAGGTCTACATTTGTATCTGCTAATATTTGATTTCAGATAGTTTATTAATGGAAAGGATGTGACTCCCAGAACAATCTTAGCCAAAATAGCATCGTTTTTTCTTCCGCATCACAACTTTCTTGTAGCCTACGACTGTAAGTTAACACCAATCATAAAGAATAATGCTTGCTCGGCAATCTTCTTCATAAGAAACAAAACTCGTGAAGTGAAACACTTTGTAATTACAGCAGACTCTGAGACATACGAGAGCAGGTTGAAAAAACGAAGGCAACGAAAGCTGTGGGAGCACGCGCGTGCACCACTGATCCGGCCCGCATGAAGTCGCATTTTGCCGAAGCCGGCCCGTGACCTAAACTGAGTTTGAAATCCCTGTCTTACTTGATGAGCCACTGTGATGACCTTGACCTTATGACGTTCTACCTGATCAATATTGCAGCTCCCCAGCCTCTTTTACCTCCGTATGGACTGTTTGAATCATCTGAATCCTGGAAGGTTTAGCTATCATTCCTGCCCTACACTTAACCAGATCTCTGTAATGGAATGATCACCGTGCCATGTACTAATCCAGGCTCTAAGTACATCTGCCTTGACTGTTATGCGTCCTGTACTGAAATAAACAAGATCCAAACCCACAGTGCCATTATACTCATCAACAAGGCTTCATTTGGACTTCCTCTTGGTGTCCACTAGAACAATTGCTTATCTTCCGCAAGATGCGACTTGCTGACCTGTCCCTCCCCCACCAACCCACCACACCCCATCCGCATGCCTTATGTTAACTTTCTTCAAGGAAGCTCTAGTAAACTGACCCATGAGAAAATAAGCTTCCTTTCGGTTGGAGAATAAAACATCATCCTTACACCAGTCCCAACTATCCTGGAAGATCTGTGTACCTGTTGCTCTTCCGCTTGCACCAGATTTTAGCCACACATTGAACTGCATTACCTTACAATCTCTCCTCTCACAATCATGTAGCAACAAGAGTAATGCTGAGATCTGCACCCAGATCTGCACAACTACTTGGATCCTCTTAGCGGGATCTTTTCTCTTTGTTGTTAGTTCTAATAACGACCACGACCCCTGGCTGATCACCGTGAACTTTCAGAATGGCCTGCACCTTCTCCGAGATACCCTTAGCCATGAAACGTTAATGACAACGCAGCGTCCTGCAATCTCACCGAATTCCACAGATACACCTGTCTGTGTCCCCTCCAGCTAAAGTGTTTTCTGCCGGTAACTCATATCCTTCCATCACCGGTGTACTCATGCGCTTATATAACAATATTTTTGGAATAAAAAATATTTTAAAATTCATTGAGTGTTCATTTTGGTTGAGCTCATGGTATTCATATGTGCATTTTCAAACAAGGGAGACACTGCACACGTGAGAAGACAAAACACTTTATTACAGTTCATCTATCTCCTTCTCTGACGCTCTCTCGCTCTCTCTCGCTCTCTCTCTCCCTCTCTCTCTCTCTCTGTCTGCCTCTCGCTCCATCTTCCTCTTTCAGCAGAGTGTTCCCTTCTTCAACTCCAGCCATTATGTAGTCAAATACAAAACCTTATTTCCCTCTTGCAATGAAGAATGTGCCCTTTTTATACCCTTCAAAACCCCTTGCAATGATACATTTCCGTCTTTGTCGGTTCAGCTGCAGCCACCGAAACTCATATAACCTTCAGCCCAGGCAATCATATATTTCACCATTTCAACTATTATGGCTGAACTTGGCTCTCTGAAAGCATTGTTGGAGACTAGTTGTCTGGCACTTTCTCAAAAGACCCCACTCAAAGTTAACACAGTTTTAGAACCATAGAACCATAGAAACTACAGCACAGAAACAGGCCCTTTGGACCTTCTTGGCTGTGCCGAACCATTTTCTGCCTAGTCCCTCTGACCTGCACACGGACCATATCCCTCCATACACCTCCCATCCATGTATCTGTCCAATTTATTCTTAAATGTTAAAAAAAGAACCCGCATTTACTACCTCGTCTGGCAGCTCATTCCATATTTCCACTACTCTCTATGTGAAGAAGCCCCCCATAATTTTCCCTTTAAACTGCCCCCCCCGTCACCCTTAACCCATGTCCTCTGTTTTTGTTTCTCCCCTTGCCTCAGTGGAAAAAGCCTGCTTGCATTCACTCTATCTCTACCCATCATAATTTTATATACCTCTATCAAATCTCCCCTCATTCTTCCACGCTCCAGGGAATAAAGTCCTAACCTATTCAACCTTTCGCTGTAACTGAGTTTCTCAAGTCCCGGCAACATCCTTGCAAACCTTCTCTGCACTCTTTCAACTTTATTTATATCCTTCCTGTAATTTGGTGACCAAAACTGAACACAATACTCCAGATTCCGCCTCACCAATGCCTTATAGAACCTCATCATAACATTCCAGCTCTTATACTCAATACTTCGATTAATAAAGGCCAATGTACCAAAAGCTCTCTTTACGACCCTATCTACCTGTGACGACATTTTTAGGGAATTTTGTATCTGTATTCCCAGATCCCTCTGTTCCACTGCACTCCTCAGTGCCTTACCATTAACCCTGTATGTTCTACGTTGGCTTGTCCTTCCAACGTGCAATACCTCACACTTGTCAGTATTAAACTCCATCTGCCATTTTTTCAGCCCATTTTTCCAGCTGGTCCAAGTCCCTCTGCAGGCTCTGAAAACCTTCTTCACTGTCTACTACACCTCCAATCTTTGTATCATCAGCAAACTTGCTGATCCAATTTACCACATTATCATCCAGATCATTGATATATTTGACAAATAAGAATGGACCCAGCACTGATCCCTATGGCACACCACTAGTCACAGGCCTCCACTCAGAGAAGCAATTCTCTACCACCACTCACTGGCTTCTTCCATCGAGCCAATGTCCAATCCAATTTACCACCTCTCCATATATACCTAGCGACTGAATTTTCCTAACTAACCTCCCATGCGGGACCTTGTCAAAGGTCTTACTGAAGTCCATGTAGACAATATCCACTGCCTTCCCTTCATCCACTTTCCTGGTAACCTCCTCGAAAAACTCCAACAGATTGGTCAAACATGACCTACCACGCACAAAGCCATGTTGACTCTCCCTAATAAGCCCCTGTCTATCCAAATGCTTGTAGATTCTGTCTCCTAGTATTCCGTCCAATAACTTACCTACTAGTGACGTTAAACTCACCGGCCTCTAATTTCCCGGATTACTTTTCGATCCTTTTTTAAACAACGGAAGAACATGAGCCACTCTCCAGTCCTCCGGCACTTCACCCGTAGACAACGACATTTTAAATATTTCTGCCAGGGGCCCCGCAATTTCAACACTAGTCTCCTTCAAGGTCCGAGGGAACACCCTGTCAGGTCCCGGGGATTTATCCACTTTAATTTTCCTCAAGACAGCAAACACCTCCTCCTTTTCAATCTGTACAGTTTCCATGGTCTCACTACTTGATTCCCTCAATTCCATAGATTTCATGCCAGCTTCCTTAGTAAATACAGACGCAAAAAACCTATTTAAGATCTCCCCCATTTCCTTTAGTTCCGCACAAAGCCGACCACGCTGATCTTCAAGAGGACCAATTGTATCCCTTACAATCCATTTGCTCTCAATATACTTGTAAAAGCTCTTTGTATTATCCTTCACTTTGACTGCCAAGGCAACCTCATGTCTTCTTTTTGCCCTCCTGATTTCTTTCATAAGTATTTTCTTGCACTTCTTATACTCCTCAAGCACCTGATTTACCCCCTGTTTCCTACACATTTCATACAACTCCCTCTTCTTCTTTATCAGAGTTGCAATATCCCTTGAGAACCAAGGTTACTTATTCCTATTTAATTTGCCGTTAATCCTGACAAGAACATTCAAACTCTGCACTCTCAAAATTTCCCCTTTGAAGGCTTCCCACCTACCAATCACATCTTTGCCAGAGAACAACCTGTCCCAATCCACGCTTTTTAGATCCTCTCTCATTTCTTCAAATTTGGCCTTCTTGCAGTTCAGAACCTCAACCCTAGGACCAGATCTATCCTTCTCCATGATCAAATTGAAACTAATGGTGTTATGATTACTGGAACCAAAGTGCTCCCCTACACAGACTTCCGTCACTTGCCCTAATTCGTTTCCTAACAGGAGATCCAATATTGCATCCCCTCTAGTTGGTCCCTCTATATACTGATTTAGACCCCTAACAGTATGGGAGTCCCAATCAATGTATGGAAAATTAAAATCCCCTACCACCACAACTTTATGTTTCCTGCAGTTGTCTGCTGTCTCTCTGCAGATTTGCTCTCCCAAGTCTCGTTGACTATTGGGTGGTCTGTAATACAATCCCACTAATGTGGCCATACCTTTCCTGTTTCTCAGCTCCACCCATAATGACTCAGTAGACAAGCCCTCTAATCTGTCCTGCCTGAGCACTGCTGTAATATTTTCCCTAACAAGCAATGCTACTCACCCACCTTTCATTCCTCTGCCTCGATCACATCTGAAACATCGGAACCCTGGAATATTAAGCTGCCAGTCTTGCCCCTCCTGTAGCCAAGTTTCACTAATTGCTATAACATCTTAATTCCACGTGTCAATCCACGCCCTCAACTCATCCGCCTTCCCCGCAGTACTCCTAGCATTGAAATATATACATCTCAGAAGATTTTTACCACCACTCACAACCTTTCTATCAGCGGATTTGCTTAAACTTTCAACATCATTTATTTTCACCCCAGCCACACTGTCAGCTCTGGCACTCTGGTTCCCATCCCCCTGCAAATCTAGTTTAAAGCCTCCCCAATAGCACTAACAAACCACCCTGAAATGATATTGGTCCCCCTGTAGTTCAAGTGTAACCCGTCTCTCTTGTACAGGTCCCACCTGCCCCAGAAGAGGTCCCAATGATCCTGAAATCTGAAACCCTGCCCCCTACACCAGTTCCTCAGCCACTTGTTCCTCCTTCAAAGCATCCTATTCCTACCCTCACTGGCACCTAGCACAGGTATCAATCCTGAGACTACCACACTTGAGGTCCTGCTTTTCAACTTCCTACCAAGCTCTCTATACTCACTGCCCAAGACCTCCTCACTCTTCCTTGCTATGTTATTGGTACCGATGTGCACCACGACATCTGGCTGGTCACCCTCCCAATTCAGAATGTCATGCAATCGATCAGAGACATCCTTGACCCTGGCACCCGGGAGGAAACAAACCATCCTGGATTCTCTGTCACGACCACAGAACCTCCCATTTACACCTCTAACTATCGACTCCCCTATCACTACCGCTCTCCTCTTTTTCACCCCTCCCTTCTGCATTGAAGAATCTTGGTAAATGCCCCCTGTACACTCTCAATCTTTCCACGTGCTTTCTATAATAAGGCGAGCAGAATGAACAGAATACTGCAAGAATGGACTGATCAGAGTTTGATAGAGATGCAACATTACCCTGTAGCTCTTCAACTCAGTCCCCTGAGCAATGAAGACCAACACATCAGAAGCATTCTTAATCACCCAATTATCGTGCGTGAAAATTTTGAGGGATTTATGGATCAGCACAAATCCCTCTGTTGCACTATCCCTCTGTTCCTCTATATTGCGATAAATCCTGCCTTTTGTACTCCCTAATCCAGTCTGATTTTTCATCGGGTATCACCTCAAACTTTTCCGGATGGAACTAAATTTGTAACTTCACAGCCCAGCTCTTCAGTTTGTCGATGTCCCTTTATAACCCATGAACACCTTCTAAACTTTCCACAGCACCATCAGCCTTCGTCTCTTTTATTTATTTAGAGGTGCAGCGAGGAACTGGTCATTCCAGCCAGATGAGTCCTGGAGCCCAGAAACATCAAATTTCATCCTCGCCTCATCAGAGAAGAAGTTACAATGACAAATTAATCTACTGTTTTTGCATTTGGGAGAAAACCCGCGCTTATCACAGGGAAGATGTAGAATCTCCTTATAGAGGATGTTGGAATTGCACTCCAATTTCCAAGCCTCCGACCAACTTGACCTTCGACCCCAACATCGGCCGAAAGCCGCAGGCAAAGTCGAGGATTTGAGGCCTTCCCTCCTGAGATTCTCGATCGCACGGTGGCAGCAACAGCGATCTGGGCATTTTAGAAGCTTCTCCAGATGTTCCTCCGTGCTTCTTACAGCTGTCTCTATCAAATCAGAATTGTGCACGGTACCTTTTTAACAAACACGATATGAAAGACAAAGCCGCATTTGATCACTGTTGATCAAATTTCTGGAACACTATCTGGTTACACCCCTGTCGGTAGCCATTAGGATTGATCGTGGAAATGTAGATGCAATGAGGATATGGCAGGGAATTGGAGAAGGCGTTTTGTAGTAAAGGGTAGTTTTGATGTTCTTTCTGATTGGATCCTCCTTAACATTTGGAATTTCCTGCAGTTTTTTGTTTTGTTCAGTATGGTCGAATTGAGACTGTTAGGGTGGATCCTGTACATAGGATGCATTGCAAATATTAAATGTAGTGGCAATCAATTTTCAGATATTACCTTGGATTGTAGAGTGAAGTTAAAATTTAGCCCTGAACAATAGTTTCCCTGGATCTGCGGTACTGGAGTTTATTGCAAACAAGACAATGCTGCTTAACATTAATTTTGGGGGCCAGGACAGGGTGTGTGAAGGAATGGGTATGTGAAAACTACATGTTATTTAAAGGAAGCATTGTAGATACATTGTAACTATAAAGTGTCATGCCATTAACTTTGATCTTTAACATATAAAAAGTTCTGTAATATTGGGTTTGGAGGCCTCTTACACCAAGAGACCCCCAATATATTGCCCGCTGCTCGTTTCTTGTTGAACAATACAGTTGCATATCCACTGGCTTCAGCGTCAGTCCGTTGACTTTGTTCACGTTACAACCGAGATATTATATATATATTTTTCTTTTTTTTTTGATTTTCACAACATATTTCATTTAGCTAAATTTATTCTAAGTTTCTGTTTTATAGCTCTTGGATTCAATAAACATGTGGAGTGATGGGGAGACATTCAGGAGATGACTCAATAAAGAGATATCAAGAGATTGACATTGTTGGTCATGCCGCAACGGAATAGTGACTGGCACTCTGTAAAATGATTTGCTGGATAGGGGAGATTCATGTCTTCAGACCTCTGTAGCTGAACTGTGAGCGAGGCCCGGTGGCACGGTATGTGGAGTTGCTTTGCTGGGCCAGAGTTGCAGGTGACCGGGTTTGAACCTGACATTATCCAATTGTGTGTGGGTGTGTGTGAGTGTGTGTGTGTGTGTGTGTGTGTGTGTGTGTGTGTTTTTGTGCGCGTGTGTGTGTGTGTGCGTGCGTGTGTGGGTGTGTATGTGCACTCAAGACTTCATGCATGGAAACAGGTTAAGTGATCAGGGCCTTTTCATTCGCGACGGAAGGAGAGTAGGGGTGACTCAATGGATGTTTTCCCAGGACTGAAATGGCTAACACGGGGCGGGGCGAGTGGCCTGATTTTAAAGTGTTTGGATGATGTCAGAGGTGGAATTAACTTCTTTATTTTAAACAGAGTTTTGGGGTTGCATGGAACGCGCTGCCAGGGGTGTTGGTGGAGTCGAACACCCCAGTGTTTGACTCACTGATTAAAATGTCGTGGAAGATTGAAATATCGAGGCGAATGTAGAAGGTGAGTGAGTGTTCACCGCCGTCTACCAGCTTCTCACTTGCTGCTGCCGGTGGAAGGTGTCTGCATGTGACCCTCTCTCGCTCACTTCTCCTGAGGGAAGGTCCCTGCATAACAATGATCTCCCTCATTGGGAGATAAGGGACATTAAGAAATTCTATGATCGGCGCATGAATGATAGAATAATGGAGGATTACGTGTGAGCGAATGGTTTGATTGATCTCGGAGTGTGCAAAGAGTAAGCACAACATCGTGCGCCAAAGGGCTGCTACTGTGCGATGATGATCGACTCTGCATATTCCCTGTGTGTGCGCGTGTGGGCAGATGCTGTGCGAGAGTGCGTGGTGTCCGTTTTCCACGGATGCTGCGGTTTCCTCACACAGATCCGAACGACTTGCGACGTCAGTGGTTAATCGGCTACCGTAATTTTCCCCAAAAGAGATTTTAGAGATCTAGGCAGAAAGCTGAGAAGTAGAAGTAGGAGTGTTAACATCTGCATTGCTATCTGGCCACGTGTCAGTGATGGTAGAAGCAGAATAGTATGACAGAAAACTTCGTGGCTGAGTAACGGGTGCAAGAGCCAGGGTTTCAGCTTCTTGGATCATTAGGATCTGTTCTGGAGGAGGAATGGCCTGATAAAAGTTTGCATCTGAATGCAAGGGGGGACAAATATTCTCGCTGGCAGGTTTTCAGTCGCCATCGGGGAAGGTTTAAACAAATTTCCCACGATGGTGGGAACCGGAGTAACGGAATTCTGGTTAGAACGGATGGTAAAAATCAAATTGGAAGAAGGTATCGGGGGTTCAGAGTACAGCAGAAATGCCATGCGTTTCTGGGGAAAAAAATGAGCTGAGTGCAGGTTAGATACAGTCCAAAAACAAAGAAATATTCAAACGGGAAAATATTACTAGTTTAGCTGACAAGGATGTATTCAGAGCTCATGTAAAAGCAGAAGATATGGCGTGCAACAAGGCAAACACTCGCGGGAACATATAGGTTTGGAAAGCTTTTAAAAACCTGCAGAAAGCAACTAAAAATGATAAAGAGGAAAAGATGAATTATGAAAGGAAAGCAGCAAACAATATCAAGGTGGCTACAAAAAGCCAGCTTCAAACCTGAAAGAGATGAGTGTGGATATAAGAGCGCTGGAAAATGAGGTCGGAGCAATAATAACGGGGGGACAAGGAGCTGGCAGATGAAATAAATGAGTGTCTTGATTCAGTGGAAGACACTAGCAGTATGCCGGGTGTGAAATAGTATGGCGGAAGGGAAGTGAGTACAGTTGCTTTTATAACGGAGTTGGTGCTCAAAATGCTGAAAGACATAGAAGTACGTACATACGTCACCAGAACCAGATGAACTGCGCCTTCGAGATTGTGGAGGGATTTGTAACGATCTTTCAAGAATCATAAAACTTTCTTGTAGTTCCGGAAGGCTGGAAAACTGCAAATGTCCTCCACTCTTTAAGATGAAGGGAGATAGCAGAAAAGGAATTATAGAGCAGTTACCCTGAATTCAGTGACTGGGAAGAGGTTAGACTCACTTGGTAAGGATAATGTTCCGGTGCACTCGGTGACACAGGACAAATATGACAAAGTCAGCATGGGTTCTGGAAGGGAGCATCTTGCCAGGCGAACCTGTTGGAATTATTTGAGGAGAATACAAGTAGGATCAATAAATATGATGAAGTTGTTGTTGAATGTATGGATTTTCAAATAACGCCGATGACAAGGTGCCACACAGGAGGCTCCTTCCTAAGGCAAGAGCCCATAGAATGCAGGAAGGCTGCTAGCATGTTTAGAGCATTGGCTGATTGGTACGAGGAAGCAAGTAGGAATAAAAAGATCCTGCTTGTGACTAACGGTGTTGCACAGGGGTTGTGATCGGACTTGTGTCATTCCCTATAGTATGTCAATGGTTTCGATTGTGGGATAGATGGATTATTGCCAAGTTTGCAGATGATACGTAGATTAGTGGAGGAGCAGGTAGTTTAGGGAAACCGGAAGGCCTCAGAAGGACTTCAATACATTTGCAGAATGCGCAAGTAAGTGGCAAACTACTTACGATGTTGGTAAATACATTGTATGGACTTTGGTAGGTTAAATAAACGTGCAGACCATTCTCTAAATGGGCAGAAAAAAACAAAAATCTGGGAGGCAGAGTTGAAAGTCGTAGTGCAAAATACCCTAAGAGTTAACTTGCAGACTGTGTCGTCGGTGAGAAAAGCAGTCGCAGTGTGACTACGTTTTTCAAGAGATCTCGACTATAAGAGCAGGGATGAGTATTGTGAACAGTTTTGGGTCCCTTATCTTGGAAAAGGCCAGGGAGTGGGGCTGGGGAGGGCAATAAAATGGGACCAGCTACGCTTGCATTCCGGAGCAGTCTTGATGGGCCATTTAGCCTAATTCTGCTTCTATGTCTTAATGAGCTTATAAGGAGAAGTAAACCGAAATGACAGATGAATGACGGGCGAAGATGTGCAATTCTGGCACACGGATCAGAGGAACACACACAAAATGCTGACGGAACAGAACAGATCAATCAGTATCCATGGAGAGGAATAAAGTGTCGAACGTCCCAGTCAGGACCATATCGCAGGTCTGAAAAGGAAGGGTAAAGACACTGGAGGAAGAAAGTGGGTGGAGAAGAGGGATTACTAGTTAACAGGTGAAGGATGATGACAGGTGATGGGAGAAGGTGGGTTGATTGGAGAATGGGTTGAAGTGAGAAGTCGGGAGTTAATAGGTGGAAAAGGTAAAGGGTTGAATTTGAAGCCGAATAGGAGGGAAGAGCGGTGAACGGGAAGGATGAGGAGACCAGAGAGGAGATGGGCAGGTGTGGAGAAGAGATGAGGCAAGAGGGAATTCAGAATGGGAAATTGAAACAATATAGAGGGAAGGAGAGGGAAAAGTGGCTGGATTAAAAAAAAAATCTGTGTTTACCTCGTCAGGTTTGCGACTAATCAGATGGAATATGACGCGTTTATCTTCTCAGCTGTGGATTGCATCATCGTGGCATGACAGGAGAGGGTGCAGCGAAATGTCGGAATAAGAATGTGTAATGGAATTAAAATGGTCGACCCGTACGAAGTGCTGCTTGTTACAAATGGAGCGAAGGAGCTTGTCAAAGCGCTCCCCCGATCCATAACGGGCCACAAATGGACATCCGATGAACCGATTGCTATTTCGCATTTTTTTTCTGGTGCGAATTTTGATTCCAGCCTGTAGGTGGGATGCTTAATTAGTCTTGTGTTGTCTTCCTTAGTGCATACAACGAAAGAGAGTTTTGGAAGTTCGATAACTTACCAGGACCAGATGGTATAAAACCCACGGTACTGATTGGGTGGTTGAAGAGATCGTGGAAGCATTAGTAATGATATTTTAGGAATCGCAGATTCTACAACAGTTCAGCAAGTCTGGAAAATTAAAAATTGTCACTACAGTTTTCCGGAAAGAACAGAGGCAGAAGTAAGGAAACTATAGGCCAGTTAGCTAGTCTGACCTCAGTGGTTGGGAGGATGTGGAATCGATTATGCAGTCTGGGGCCTCAGGGTACTTGAGCCACATCATAAAATAGGCCTTGGTCAGCAATCTTTCCTCAAGGGAAGACCTTGCCTGTCAAATATTTTGGATCCGCTGAAGAAATTAAAAAAAAACCGTGCAGACAAATGCGAATAGGTTGATGTGAACTTGATTTTAAGAATGCATATCGCCACATAGTAGGCGACTTAACAAGTTACCTGATCAGGTTACTGCAAAAGAGATTCCAGCACTAATAAAGCATTGACTGATTGGCAGAAGGGAAAGCGTGAGAATAAAGTGAACATTTTCTTGTTGGCTGCAAGTGACCAGAAGTTCTGTGTTGTGCCGATTATTAATATGTCAATAATTTGGATAATGGGATTCATGGCTTTGTTGCAATGTTTGCAGACGAAATGAAAATATATGGAGAGGTAGGTAGGTTTGGAGAAGTACAGTAGCTGCAGAAGGGCTTGGATTTGGAAAGTGGGCAAAGAAATTACTGATGGAATACAGTATCGGGAGGTGTATAGTCTTGCAGTTTGGAGGAAGAAATGAAAGGGATGATATCTTTTAAATGTAGAGAAAATAGACTAATGCTGAGTCTCAAGGGGACTTGCCAGCTCTTGTGCATGATTCCGTAAAGATTCATTTGCAGGTTGAGGCTGTTGTGAAGTAGACAATTGAGATGTTAGCCTTCATTCTCGGAGGACTAAAACATACCAGAAAGAATGTGATGCTGAGACTTTGGAAAGCACTCGTGTGGCCTCACTTTGAGTATTGTGAGCAGCCGCGGGGGCCTCATCTTAGAAATGATGCGCTGAAACTGGAGAGGGTTCAACGGCGGTTCTCGTAAATTATTCCACTATTAAATAGCTTGTCAGATAAAAATCGCTTGGTTATTTGGAAGCTGCATTCACTGGAATTGAGAACAATGAGCGTTGAGCGAATTGAAAGCTATCGAAAAATGAATGACCTTCTTAGGGTGGAAGTGGTTACCATGTTTCCTATGGTGGTGAAGTCTATGATCAAAGGATACTGTCGCAGGACAGAGAGATCTCCTTTTAGAATGGAGATGAGCGGGAAATACTTTAGCCAGAGAGCGGCAAATCTGTGTAAATATTTGCTTCAGACAGCTATGAGGCCATGACTTTAAGTATGTTTCAGGCAGAGGTTAAGAGATTCCGCACGAGAAATGACATGAATGATACGATGAGAAATCAGCAGATTGTGGCTGACAGGAAAATTGGATCAGCCATGGTGAAATGGCGAGGCAGGTTCGATGGGTAAAATCGCCTACTTGTTCTCCAATATCTGAGGGCCTTATTGTCTGATGGATAAGAAACGAGGAGCATATTTCTCTCTTCTATCACCAAAATATTAATTTATTTCATAGGCGCCGGGATTACCTAAGTGCAATGACCAAATCCCAGCTGATCCCCCCACATTCGTGACTGGTAGTATAAAGGATCCCTTGTGACATCGGTATTCCCGACTATTCTAGAATAGACAACTTACTATGAGGGATAGAACATTCCAAATCATTATACAATTATTATATTGATGTTACTGTCCGATGTTGTCATTCAAAGAGAGGACAATTAAAAACAAATATGCCGTAAATCAGAGGCAAAAGGTTAATTTTCGATTGAAACAACAATTGATTTTTTATAAGCTATATTCCTGTGATCAGCTATAGTAGTCGGAAAATTCACCCTAGCCGAGACAATATTTTTTTTCCCGTGAAAAATATAAGAAATTAATCCCCGTTGTTGAATTGCTGTTCATCGGCTGGAAAGTGAGATTCGAAAATAACTGTCACTTGTAGCTCAAATCAAATAATCTTTCAAATCATTGTTTTGATGTTGCAAGAGGGAATAATTGTGTTTACATTTTATTTGTAGATCTCACCCACTGCAGCAAACAGGTATTTCACTCCATTCTTCAGTTCCTCCCTGAATTTTCTCTGCGTCAGTCCATAGATACACGTGTTGGTGCAGGTACTGAGTGAATCCAACATAAACCCACATTGGTGCAGGATATAGGTCGGTTTGCTGAGATATCTGTCTGTATAGAAATAGTTTTCGACTTGCCAGCTAAAAGAATGTACAACATTGGGCATCCAAAATAATATAAAATTGGCTGAAAGAGCGAACAACAGAATCATTGACTTTCTCCGATTCGCCACCTCTGGATCAGTAAGATTTTCGCTGCTTTTCCGAAGTACCTGCCGAATTCTGTTTGTCGCTATAATCCGTTTGACGGTTGAAACATTAAAGAGCACAATTAAACAGATTGGTATTAACGGTGTTGTGATGCTGTGAAATACCTGGTAGGCTTTCCACAGGGGTGACGTGGAGTATTCAGCCACAGGGACACAACGCCATCGATCCACAGCAAAGTAAGACGGAATGGCCTTGGCACAACACGCTGCACTCACGGTTGCGATCACCACAGTCGCTGTTCTCTCGGTGCAATATCGGTTCCGCAGCTTCTGACAGCAGATGGCGACGCAGCGATCGAAAGTGAAAGCAACCGTCAACCAAACGGAACAGTCCCATGTTGCGAGACTCAGGACAAGTAGCACTGAACACGCCGGAGGTATGAGCAAAAAATTAACAAACAAATAGATATAATTTATTCTCTGTAATATAATCACTACGATGACCATCATCAGATCGGCTACCGCCATGGACACCAGGTAAAGAGTGATGCACTTGGAAAGACCGCACTTCCCGCGAGACAGGATCACAATCGCTGTTACATTAACTGAAAAAAGTTATTAAGAAAAAAAAAATATCATTTACCGTAGAGTGATCAGTTGTGAATTTATGAGAGTAGTATGAGTAATAGTCGTTTGGGATATTTTCTGGAGTCAGGTTAACAGTCCATTTGCGCTGACAGACATGAGATGTGTATGACCAGATCACGCTGAGTATATGGTTTTAAAGCACAATCTATATCTCATCAGGTTCACGTCCAGAATTTAACTAATGGAATTGTAAGGGATTTCTTCTTTTATGTTACTGCGTAGGCTAATCAAAATGGCGTCTCTGGTAATATAACTGCTGAGAAAGTTCTCTCACTAGCAGCTTGTTTGGGTTATAGAGGGAGTTGTATTCAGTTGGTAACCAATTGAGATAGATGTTATTCTTTCCTGTGTGCCTGTAAACTATTGTGATGCGCGGGTTTTTGGGCAGAAGGCGCGCTGGGGAGAGGGAGAGTGGACGTGATGCCGTGAGCTAGCCGACGGGGCGGACCCCGAGCCGGAGTCCGAGGTCCAGGCTCTTCGACGAGGAGTGGAGACGAAGACAGACTCGTGTGGAGCATCTGGTCGACCACCGTGGTTGGTCCCAGAAGGTGGGTCGAGGTGGTCAGAGGGGACTTAATGGTGAAAAGAGGATCGTTACTAGAGCAACAACTGTTTGTGCACGAAGAGGTTGAGCTTTGATAAGTTTGGCGCCTTTCACTTTCTTTTTATATTTTATCTCTATTAATTACTTAGTTCCAGTAATATCTATAAATTGCAATCATTTACTCATAAATGGTGCATTGTCTGTTATTTGGCGGGGTGGGGTGCATCACACAGCATTTACACAAACTCAGTTATCCGGTTTGGCGGGGCCGAAGGCTGCTTCCCCTAGACGACAGCGAGTTGAGCGAGCTGAGGCTTATCGGTGAGTGGGTGGGGGCGGCTACAGAATGAACGCCGGAAACCGGCAGCAGAGCGCCTTCCGGCATCTCCGTTAAGTAGTGAACAATGTTCCCGATACCAGTCCCGGAAGGTGAGGTTCTCAAAAGCTATCCTGATAGGATGGCGTTTTGCTGAGAACAGGATGTATGGTGGAGCGAATGGATTTAATTTCAGACCGCATGGCGTATTTGAACTTCTTTAAAAGGAATTGTTTAATTGCCTTACATTTAAAATCAAATTATGTCATAATTACATTGACAAAATAGCCATGAGTGCATTTCACTGGAAATCAGGAGGTATTTAGAGACGGCAGGGAAAGCCTTCTGACCTCACAAGATGTGAAACGCTCAGGACGGACTGCTCACAGTCTGGCAGTTTATCCAGTATAAAGTCAGATGTCAAACGCTGTGCGCTCCGCGAAGAAGCACAGAGACACCAGCGAGGCGTCATGAATTTATGGTGCCCGACGACCAGAGAGATGCCAAACTTTGAATGGGTGCCGCGTGCAAGTTATTGAGTGTCCACGACCATTGAGTACACTTCCACCGCACTATGAGCGGAAATGAGCCGGGACTGCAGAGGGAGCTATCACGCCACACCGACTGGGCGGTGACCGGGTCTGGTTACTCATTGCTGTCACTATCAGAATGCTATGTGAAGTAGTGTTTTTGCAACCTGTTTTGATGAAATCCTCGCGAACGGCCTCGATGCGAAGCGTTGAATATTTATTCCTCTTCGTAGGTGCTGCCTGACCGACTGAGTTCCGCCAGGAATGTGTATGTATGATATTGTCCTGTCTGCGCCTTTTGCAAACATGTTTAAGCATTTCTGGCATATAGTTGTGTTAACAATAGTACGACGTGGTAATATATGCTTAGGTTAAAATCACACACACACACACACACACACACACACACACACATATATATATATATATATATCAAACCCCTCAGTCAAATACCCATGAATAATTAAACAGTTAAATTAAGGCGAAATACAGTTAGAATATAAATCAGTGGCGAAGGTTGCTTTTCATCGTCCAGTGACTGCACAAATGCATAATACACCCAAGGCATCAAGATACAGTTAATCTACGATACCACTAACGTGATGCAAAGAAGTAACATTACCTGGAGCACTGATTGCTGCAAGCACCGGGCAGTAAATTCTGACGATGTTGTAAATTGCGGAATATCCCATTTTATAACTGTAGTGACGATCAGTTGTACAAAATGTCACAAATGTCTGCAAACACTGCTTTAAAGATTGCTTATGTACCAGTCAGAACTACGCTTTATTCAATTAGTGTTCCCAATGGTGTTATTAGACACAATCTACTGAACAATCACGCAGTGCCAACTACTTTTAAACATTGTGTTATTATCTATCATATTTAGTTATTCGAGAAGAATCAGAAAGACATTCTTTGACGTTGTTTCCAAAGATATTCAGTGAAGAGCACGAGTGCAGACCTGTTTCGCAATGCTTGAATCGTTAAACATAGTATTTTATCATTATAATCTTCATTAATATTTGGATAACAAACGCTATCTCATTCAGTTACCGATCAATTATTATATTACCAGTATCAGGTGTACCAATAAGATGAAATCAGTTCAATGTGGGTGAAATGTGCTATCAACCAACCTTGGAGGGGCCAATTTAGTCGCCGTCTTGTCTTTCCAGTGTTGTCAGTGCTTCAGGCGACAGCATCAGCCAGTTAAATCTTCAAAGAGAAATCTAACTGCGTGCCCGATATCAACAAGCCCAACCAAATGGAGTACCTGCGGAAGCAACTGTTTGTGCCATGGAAACCAAATGGTGAAGCAAGTGGGCGGCATCTTGCCGTCATCATCGAGGCATTGGAGGTGTTTGGTTACTGTCTTATACCTGTACAAATTATTAATTAGCTCGCCCTTAGTTCACCCTGTGCAATTTCGGTGACAAAACAGTAGCAAAAAATAATTAAGCTGAATATTGTACAGTTATTGACTGGAATAGAAGGCTGGAGTTTGAAGGCATGATCCAAGCGCGGGGATTGTTTCCCTCGGCGGTTACGTGACTGAGGAGAGGCGTGACAGAATTATATAAAAAATTATATATGTATGTGTGTGTATATATATATATATATATATATATATATGGGGTAGACAGTAAAGTCAAGTCAAGTCACAAAACTACACCAGACTACAGACCTACACAGGACAACGTAAAGTGCACAAAACAGTGCAGAACAGTACAATAAATAATAGACAAGACAATTGCACAGTAGAGGAGAAATTGCAATATAATAATCTGTCCATGTGCAATTAAAAATTGTGCCCTAGTGCTCAAGTTAAGAAATAAATAAATTAAAGCAGCACCAGGTTTGGAGAGGTTGCTGCCGCCTGCTGACGCGCCGCCTATCGTCAGCATTATTATTCCTGGTAAAAAAAAATAAAATTCATTCAGCTGAAGGCACTGCTTTAAGTTCAGAGACAGTGTAAATTCAATGATGTGGAGGAAGAGATTATTCCTTTACGTTGAGAGTGGTTGGTACCTGGCAGGCACTGCCACGGGGAGCGGAAGAAGCATGTGTGATAGCGACATTTAAGAGGTTTCCGACAGGCACATGAATATGCAGGAAATCGAGGGATATGGATCATACAGAAAGAGAGGAGATCTGTTTTTATTTGTCATTGTATTTACCATAGGCATAGTCAGCCGAGGTGCTATAATGTTCTGTGTTATCAATGACCGGTAATAATGTCAGCCAGGAGCACACACAACTTTATCTGTGACCACTAATGAGAATGCTGGATGATGTGTTACCACAGTGGCGCCAGTGCTAAGTAAGACGCCAAGCAGGAAGAGGAAGGATCAACGCCAGCGCATTCCGTGTTCAACGTGAAAGCGGGCGATGAACTTGGAAGACAGTGTGCCCAAGGGGTTGGTTCAGTGGAATCGTATCAGTTATAGGGATCATTGAGTTCTTTCCCATGGCGGTTGGGAACTGTGCAATGATGACAGGTTACATCTATAATGAAGGGGAGCAAAATTCCTCTCCAGTTGTTTAGGTGACAGGACCTGTTATTGTTTACAGCTACGAGGCACGATGGTAGGAACCAATGCTGCAGGTCAATATATCCCACTCAGCGGACTGTAGAATGGAGGCCGAGTAATACTGAAAGGAAATCCAGGTCGGCACAGGACTATGGTTAGACTGAGATACTGAAGTGTTTATTTCTGTTTAGACCGATACAGCAGAGATTGGATTTATGGTGCCAACCACTCTGCTGTGTAGATAGGACATCAATAACCCACTCTACACTGTGAACTGCCAACCCAGCATAGATCAAACTTAGAGCACAATGTGGACAGGGAACTCTGCACCAGGATATTTCAACACGAGAAATACACTGACCTGCATAATCCAGTTGTTGATGTGGACAGAGTCGGTACTGTAGAATTCCAGCGAAATCCACAGCAAAGAGGTCAGCAAATTAAAAAACAAACATGGTCCGGCGGGGATACAGATCTCTACACTTCATTAAGGGAGGATGTTGTAGGTTTATCCACCATTCGACACTCATGCCAGCAATTCGCCTCTCCACCACACACACACTGCACAGTACAGAAAGAGTCAGGCGTTTTCCATAAGGACAATGAAGTCTGCAAATTAACACACACACATATTTTAATCAACTCAACGCGCTGTGCAGTGAGCACTCTGACAGGAACGAAGTCAGCACTCTTGTCCACTGCTGGAACCGAGGATAACCACAGAACTACAAGGACCAAAATAAGTAAAAATCTGTCACGAGACAGAAATTCATTGAAACGAGCAATCGCTTTCCTCCCACTGTTTAAGGTTAGGATACTTAGGAGAGAGCTGATAATATAAACCATGTTGACATGACCTCAAATTCGCAGAAGGCATATCTCAAGTCTCTACATGTAGTGTTATAAACAAAAATGCCATGTAAACCGTAGACGTGTTTTAACATGGACTGAAGGCTCTCCTACAGGCGATAAATAAAGAGCGATGTAATACTTTTTCCATATAGGGGGGTGCAACAGGGATCGTTCATGGCCTCCTATGTGGTACTGAGAGCAGGCTGGAGGGTTGGAACAGTGTGGCACTGCAAGATGTTGCACTGTAATGCGGAAGGTAACGCAGACAAACATGTTGGAGGAATTTTGCAGCCTCGGGCAGTATCTATGGAGAGGAATAAATTTTATCAGAATCAGGTTTATTGTCACCGGCATGTGTCCTGAAATTTGATAACTTAGCGGCAGCAGTACAATGTAAAACATAGTATAGACGGAAAAAAGCAAAATATTAAAATAGTAATAATAAATAGGTCAATCAATGATAGTAGGCGTATATTGAATAGATTAAAAATCATGCAAAACAGGAATAATATGTATTTGAAAAGTGAGCAAGTGCCAAGGGTTCAATGTCCATTCCGGAAGCGGATGGCAGAGCGGAAGAAGCTGTTCCTGAATCACTGAATGTGTGCCTTCAGGCTTCTGTACCTCCCACCTGCTAGTAGCAGTGAGAACAGGGCATGTTCTGGGTGCTGGAGTTCCTTAATAACAGACGCTGCCTTTCTGAGACACCACTCTTTGAAGATGTCCTAGGAACTTTGCAGGCTAGTACCAAAGATGGAACCAACCAAATTTGCGACCCTCTGCAGCTTCTTTCGTTGCTGTGCACTTACCACGCCTCTCACTACCAGTCAGTAATGTAGTCTGTCAGAATGCTTTCCACGGTACAACTACAGAAGTTTTTGAGTGTGTTGTTGACATACCAAATCTCTTCAACTCCTAATGAAGGATAGCTGCCGTTTTGCCTTATTTATAACTGCATTGATATGTTGCGCACAGGTTAGATCCTCAGAGATCTTGACACCCAGGAACAACTTGAAACAGTTTACACGCTCCATTTCTGATCTTTCTTCGCCTTACCCTTCCTAAAGTCCAGAATCAACTCTTTCGTCTTCCTGACGTTGTGTGCCAGGTTGTTGATGCGACACCACTCCACTAATTGGCATATTTTTGATGGTCTTTGATCTATGCTTACCCACGCAGTCATATGTATATAGAGAGTACAGCAGTGGGCTAAGCACACACCCTGAGATGTACTAGTGTTGATTGTCCGCGAGGAGGAGATATTATCACCAATACTCACAGATTGTGGTCATCCCATTAGGAAGTCGAGGATCCAATTGCAGAAAGAGGTCCAGATGCCCCGGTTCTACAACTTCTCAATGACCATTTTTGGAATGATGGTATAGTCGATGAACAGCATCCTGACGTAGGTGTTTGTGCTGTCCAGGTGGTCTAAAGCCATGTGAATTGCGATTGAATTTCTTCTGCTGTTGACCTATTGTGGCGATAGGCAAATTTCAATGGGTGAAGGCCCTTGCTGAGACAGGAGAATAGTCCAGTCATGACCAAACTGTCAAAGCATTTAATCTCTACAGATGTGAGTGCTACCGGGCGATATTCATTAAGGCAGCTCATATTATTCTTATTAGACACTGGCATAATTGTTGCCTTTTTGAAGCGCGGGAACTTCCTCCAGTCTATTGTCAGTGTTTTACACATATCTGTCGTTGAAGTGCTGAGGATGTACTCGGCTGCAACTGTGCAATAAAGTGCTGAGTGCGGGCAGGCCAGAGTGCTCACTGCAGATAGCGTTGGGTTATACACAGTAAGTGTGTGTCGCATTCTTGAACGTGTTAGGTTGTGCAGTATATTTTCCTTATAGTTAGCTGCTTGTTATTTCTGCAGACTGTAGTGTGTGTGTCTCGGTCGTGGGGGTGTTGGGGCTTTCATAGTGGGGGTCGAGTGCTTGGGGCTTATACCAGGAATATATCGGCAACTGCTCGCATTGTTGATATTGCAGAAGTCTGTGTTCTGGCAGCATCATGTTTGCTTACTACATTTCCATCTCCTTGATGTATAGTGTTGGAATTTTACTAGGCCGAATCTGTGCATCCAAAAACTGGTTTGTACAGATCTGTCCTATCCTGGAGCTGAAAGCTCCCTGTCTATGGTGGGGAGAGTGTGGTCTTTGTTGCGCTGCGATTTCACAATGTGGATTGGTTTGACTGTGAGTGATCTGCACAGCGGTGTGGTTGGTGTTGTAAATCCTTTCTGTGCTCTATCACGAGATAAGTAAATAAGTATTTCAGCACCTCTGTCCCACCATTGTCGTAGGGGGAATAGGTCTTCCTTTCAACATTACTCGAATTTGCCTCTACCGTCCGTGGAAAGATATCTGCTGATCTGTAAGCATTGCTTGCCACCACCATGCCACACAATTTTAAACTCTCCCAAGCGCTGGCAGTGAAACGGCATTATCTTAGGTGTAGCCTGTTGGCATTACACCGGATCTACCTGCCCTGGAAGTGAGTTAAATGATCCCGATATCGGAAACAATCCCACTGCACCAATTCCTTTGCTACACGTTTAACTGTAGTGCCTTCCTAGCTCTTCGCACGGTTGCACGAGGAACAGAGGGTATACCTGAAATCAACATAATGAAGACTTTATTCTAAATTTACAAGTTAATTCCCTGTATTGCTTTGGACAACCTCATCTCCCTCTTTCTCCCCACCTCTCTCTCTCTCTTTCTCTATCGCTCTCTCTCTCAGCCCGTCTGTCTCTTTCTCTCTGTGTTCCTCCTCCTCCCTCTACCCCTCTATCCCTCTTTCTCACACTCTTGCTGTCTCTCTCTCTCATTACTCTCTCTCTGTCTCCGTTGTTTAGAGCCTTTGGGATCATGACAACTGGCTGCTCATCCTTCCTGTGCTTGCTCGGTGTCATGCTTAACACTGGTGCCAATGAGGTAACGCACCATTCTGCAGTCCCTTTTGTGTTTACAGTAAAAATTATGTGCGCCCTTTGCTAACATCATTGCTTCTCACCGAGAGCACAGTATAGTATAGCACATGAATAACACCACGGCACACGATGTCTCTGCTGAACAAATGTCAAAAAAAAAAACTAATGTAAGGGGGTTTCGTCTGTTATCTTACTGCCTAGGCTAATTAAAATGGCTTCTTTGTTCAGTTAAGTTATACTTGGGAATGTTTCTTTGTTATGTTAAACGCTGAGAAGGTTTTTGCTCTAGTAGCTTGTTTTGGGTGAGAGTGTGACAAGAAAATGTTACGAACCATTTGGGATATTTGTTATGTTTTTGGTGTATTTGATGATATTGTATGAGCGGGGTTTTGGGGGAGAAGGCGGGAGAGAGAGGCAGAAGATGGACCAGGGGCTGTGAGTCCGCTAATGGGGTCGCATTGCGAGCGGGGCGTTCGGCGAGGAGAGTGGACGGAGACGGACTCGTGTGGAGTATCTGGTCGAACACCGTTGTTGATCCCAGGCGGCCGGTCGAGGTGGTCCGAGGGGTCGTGGGGTGAAGAAGGAGGGTCCTGAGCTCCAACTGTTTGTGCACGAAGTAATTGAACTTTGATAAACGTGGCGCCTTGTCTTTTCCTTTTATATTTTATTCTCTATTAATTATATAGTTCCAGTAATATCTATAAAGAGTAAATCATTTAATCGTATCTGAGCATTGTCTGTTATTTGGGCGGGGTGGGGTACATCACACAGCATCCACACAAACTAATTACTCAGATTGGCGGGGCCGAGGGCTGTTTCCCTAGACGACAGCGATCCGAGCGACCCTGAGGCTGGCCAGGGGGTCTACAATAAATCTCTCTTTTTGTGTGCGATCCCTGTCCTTCCATTTCCTACATATTCACGTGCCTATCTCAAAGCCCTCAAATGCCACTATCGTAAATGCTTCCAGTGCTCCCCATGGCAGAGCAGGTCAGCCATAGACAACCCTCAACGCAAAGAAATAATTTTATCCCGCAGATCTTTTCAACTTACCCTCTCTCTGACGTTAAAGCTGTGACGTCTAGGGTTAGACATTTTTATCCCATTTATCTCACGATTTATAAAATTCTATTAGGCCGCTCTTCTGCCAGCGAACCACCGAGGAAACAGTTCCCGCCCAAACAATCTTTCCTTCGAAATCAAGCTCTTCAGTCCAGTCAACATCCTTGAGAATAAGCTGCACCATCTCCAGCTTAATTGCATCCTTCCTACAGTGTGGTGATTTAAACTGCACACGGTGATCCAAGCGCACCCCAATGAATAATTTGTACCACTATAACATGACATACCAACTCCACCAAAGGTCTTATTGGTGAAGGCAAACAAACCACGGAACTCCTTCACCATCTGAACTACGGGGCACAAAACAGAGGGAGGTCCCTTTAGAAAAGAGATGAGGAGGGATTTCTCCAGCTTGCGGTTGGCGAATCTGTGGTATTCGTTGTGATAAACTGCTGCTTGTGTGGAGCCTTTCTTCATGTGCTCAAATTTTCTGGACTTGTTGAAATGTTGAGATACCCTTGGACGCAGTGGAATTTCTCTTTGGAACTGTAACGAGCTGATGGTTTCGTCTGAAGCACTAACCCACAGGAAAGACAGGACAGCTCAGCGCACATTTTATCTATACTGAATTCGCTTCATCTTATCCGTCCACCTGTTACCAGAAGTGTTATAATTCATTGGAACCAGAAGGTGAAAGCGTTTATTAAAAAAAAATACTTGCCGGTGCTTGTAGCAGTAGGTTTTCCAGGTAATGTAATATCTTTGTATCACGTACGGGGCATCGCAGATTCACTGTATCTTGCTGCCCAAGGTGCATATGTAGTACTGCATTTTCCCTGATATTGGACGATGAAAAAAAACACCTTCGAAGTTATTTTAGTTTCTAACTGTAATTCCTGTTAATTTAAGAGTTTAATTTTGCATGGGGGTATGATTTAGGTGTTTGATGGTGTAGGATTTAAGTGTTTGTTTGGGTTATGACTGGTGATAACGGGGCTTGGAATGTAGGGGCTATTCAGTGAGGGAAATTTTGTTCTTTCCTGTGAGTCTGAAAGAGAGATTTTCGCGGTTTTTTGTCGGTAGACCTGGTAGACCACTAGACGGAGTGGAGTGGGAGCGAGGATACGAAAGTCGGAGAAACCCGGAGGAGGTTGATGGTTAATGAATGTCCGTATCACAGTGAGCTCAAACGTGCACTTCTGACTTTTCCTTTAAAATGGGCCCTTTATCCTTTCATTTTTCTTACGAACTCTATATTCAGATTAAGATTTATAAAGTTCAATAAGTTAATTACATACGGTGTACTGTCGGATATTTTGCAGCGCGGATTTGTAACCGGGTAATACATCACGCAGCCCCCACACGAACAAGATTTCTCAGTTTGGTGGGGCCAGAAGTTGTCTTCCCCGAGACGAACACGTGGTGGCCGAGCCCAAAGGTTACAATTGTGGGAGCTACTTTCGGGATTGATTCCGTTGGTGCTGTGTGATTGCCCTGAGCATTGATCCAGTAGGCTGTCTGTTTAAATCTGTGCTGATATGGGTGCTGCTGGAGTGGTCCGGTGGTGCTCCTCTGTGGGGTTACCTGGAACTAATTCATCCGTGTTGAGTGGGGTGGATATTCGTACCCCGGATGAACTGTTAATTGGAATTTTGTGTACGGATAACGATATTGGCAAAGTTGAGATCTTAGCGCGGCGTTTTGATCAAAATCGCGGGCTCAGACCTTGTTTTAGTTTAGACTATCGCTAACGTAACAACAGTGGAACTGCCATCGTGTATCGGTTCCCCAGGTGAGGCAGGACCATGGCCTGGCCATACTATCAGGGCGGAGGAGAAGGTAGAGGAGAGGACAGAGTCACAAGTTGAATTTACCGTAGCTGGGGGCGGAGGTTTCAAAAACACGTTTCCATCGTCTCTGAGGAGTGAGGGGAAAGAGTGGTCGGATTTGGATGTCAAATTAGTCCCCGTAACTAAGTGAAGAGTGAGAGTTCTGAGTTGGCATCAGTCCTTACCTCCGTGGCGAATAATTGGCCCAGTGCACAGGCAGTGGGTCGCCACCGGAAGCTGAATATATTCTCTAGAATAACGCCCACCCTCGAGAGGAAAGAGGAGTATGAGACCAGGGCTCTGCAGACCTCTCAGTTGTTATATGAGTGGCAGTGCGCTGATGACGGTGAGCGACAGAGATTTTTTTGGAAGTTTGAAGGCGTTGGCGGCAGACGTGGTGAGAGCTGAGTAAACTACGGTTGGCGAGTATCTAGAGGCATTGGAGAGCGTTTTTAGTACGATAGGGAGCTCACTGAAGCTCATGGCGGGGTTTCAGAACATGCGTCAGGAGAAACATGGAAGCATAGAAACATCGAAAACCTACAGAACAATACAGCCCCTTCGGCCGACGGAATTGGACCGAACATGTCCCCACATTAGAAATTACTACTCTTACCTATAGCCCTCTATTTTACTCAGCTCCATGTACCTACATAACAATCTCTTAAAAGACCTTATCGTATCCGCCTCCACCACTGTTGCCGGCAGCCCATTCCACGCAGTCCCCACTCACTACGTAAAAAACTTACCCCTGACATCTCTGTACGTAATCCCGAGCACCTAAAACCTTTGTCCGCTTCTGGCAACCATTTCAGTCCTGTTAAAAAAGCCTCCGACTCTCCACACGATCAATGCCTCTCATCATCTTGTATACCTCTATCAGGTCACATCTCATCATCCGTGGCTCCAAGGAGAAAAGGCCGAGTTCTATCAACCTAATCTCATAAGGCATGCTCCCCAATCCAGGCAACAAGCTTGCAAATCTCCTCTGCACCCTTTCCATGGCTTCCACATCTTTCCTGTAGTGAGGCGACCAGAGTACTCCGTGTGGTCTGACAAGGGTCCTCTATGAATGCAACATTACCTCTCGCCTCCAAAATTCAATTCCACGATTGATGAAGGACAACACACCGTAGGACTTCTTAACCACAGAGACAACCTGCGCAGCTGCTTTGAGTGTCCTATGGACTAGGAACCCAAGATCTCTCTGATTCTCCACACTGCCAAGAGTCTTACCGTTAATACTATATTCTGCTATCATAATTGACCTACCAAAATGAACCACTTCACACTTATCTGGGTTGACCTCCATCTGCCACCTCTTAGAGAATTTTGCACGCTATCAATATACCCTGTGACCTCCGACAGCCCTCCACACTAGCCAGAACACCTTCAACCTTTGTGGCACCATGAAACTTACTAACCCATCCCTCCATTTCTTCATCCAGGTTATTTACAGAAATTACGCAGAGTAAGGGTCCCACAACAGATACCTAGGACACTGCACTGGTGCCCGACCTCCATGTAGAATATGATCCGTCTACAACCACTCTTTGCTTTCTCTGGGCACGCCACTTCTGGTTCCACAATGCAGTGCCTCCTTGGATCCCTTGCCTCCCTAATTGCTCAATAAGGCTTGCATTGGGTACCTTATCAAATGCCTTGGTGAAACCCATATACACTACATTACTGCTTTATCTTCATGTGTTTAGTCACATCCTCAAAAAAATCAATCAGGCATGACCTGCCCTTGGCAAAGCCACGCTGACTACTCTTAATCATATTATACTTCTCCAAATTTTCATAAATCTTGTCTCTCAGCATCTTCTCCATGAACTTACCAACCACTGAGGTAAGACTCACTGGTCTATAATTTCCTGAGCTATCTCTACTTCTTTTCTTCAATAAAGGAACCACAACCCCAACCCTCCAATCCTCCGGAACCTCCCCCGTCCCCATTGATGATGCAAAGATCATCGCCAGAGGCTCAGCAATCTCCTCCGTCGTTCGCACAGTAGCCTGGGGTGCATCTCATCCGGTCCCAGCGACTTACCCAAATTAATGCTTCCAAGAGCTCCAGCACATACTGAGGTTAGGTATTCATTAAGTACCTCTGCTATTTCCTTCGGTTCCATACACTCTTTCCCACGGTCACACTTGATCGGTCCTCTTCTTTCCACGTCTTATCCTCTTGCTCATCACATACTTGTAGAATGCCTTGTGGCTTTGCTTTTTCCTGCCCGCCAAAGTCTTCTCATGGCCTCTTCTGGCTTTCCTAACTTTCTTCTTAAACTCCTTCCTATTTCCCTTATAATCTACTAGTTTTCTAAAATTACCTAGCTCTCTAAACCATTTGTAAGCTTTTCTTTTCTTCTTGACTAGATATATTACAGCCTTTGTACACCGCTGTTCCTGTACCCAACCATACATTCCCTGTCTGATTGTAACGTACCTATGCAGAACTCCACACAAGTATCCCCTGATTATTTGCCACATTTCTTCCATACTTTTCCCTGACAACATCTGTTTCCAATTTAAACCTCCAATTTCCAGCCTGATAGCCCCATAATTCCCCTTACTCCAATGAAACGTTTTTCTAACTTGTCTGTTTCTCTCTCCAATGTTATTCTAAAGGAGATAGAATTACGATCACTATCTCGAAAATACTCTCCCACTGAGAGATCTGACACCTTACCAGGTTCGTTTCCTAATGCCAAATCAGGTACAGCCTCTCCTCTTGTAAACTTATCTACACATTGTGTCAAGAAAACTTCCTGAACACACCTAACAAACTCCACCCCATGTAAACCCCTTGCTCTAGTGAAAAGAAAATCTCCAGTCAGGACAATGTGTTATTGTCACGCCTTTCCAGGATCTGTTTCCTTATCTGCTCCACGATATCCCATTACTGTTGGGCGGCCTATAAAAACACCCAGTAAAGTAATTGACCCCTACTTGCTCCTAACCTCCACCCACAGAGTTTCCATAGACAACCTGTCCATGACGTCCACCTTTTCTGCAGCCGTGACGCGATCTCTGATCAATAGTGCCACGCCCAGCTCTTTTGCTTCCCCCCCTGTCCTTTCTGAAACATCTAAAACCTGGCACTTGAAGTAAACATTCCTGTCTCTGAGCCATGCAAGGTCTCAGTAATCACCACCACATCATATCTCCAAGTAGTGGTCCACGCTCTGAGCTCATTCGCTTTGTTCACAACACTCCTCGCGTTAAAATGTACACATCTCAAACCTTCGGACTGAGCGCGACCTTTCTCTATCACCTGCCTGTCCTCCCTCTCGCACTGTCTACAACAGGGCTGTCAAACTACCCGCCCGCGAAGAGGTCCAATCGAGCCCGCGGGATGATTCAGGGAAAAAAATATATTCACGACCATTTATTATGTATCTGTACGGCATCCGAACTCTCTCTCTCCCCCAGCGCTCTCTGTGCCGCCTGGTGTACAGAAGCTTGTTGTGTGTACTTGGAAAACAATTTTGCCCGGAAGTAATATTGGACACGGCCTACCCTACCACACTGAAGACTGCTGGTTGAGTAGAGTGGTTGTGCTGAAACGTTCTTTTTTTACAATTACGTGCGGAAATTGGACGATTCATGAACCAGAAAGAGAAACCAGTGACAGAGTGGATGACCCGGACTGGCTTCATGATCTTGCAGTTTTGGTGGATATAACAGAGCACTTAAATGTACTTCATGTTAACATGCAAGGCCGCAACAAACGTGTTACAGAATACTACGACAGCATTCGTGCCTTTCATATTAAATTAGGCCTGTGGGAGATACAACTATCCCGGAGCTTTCCAGCTCAATTCCCCTCTTTGCAGTCCGTGCGTGTCGCTCATGGGAATGATGACAACATGAATAGGTAGAAGGGCAAAATATCACGGCTAAAATGTGAGTTACAGAATCGTTTCCAAGTCCTCACTCAGCTCGAGAAGGAATTCTTACTGTTTTGCTCGCCGTTTGCCGTCAACGCAGCATCAGATGTGCCGGAGGAACTCCAAATGGATCTAAATGAAATTCAGTGTAACTCGGCTTTGAAATATAAATTTGAGAGTTTGGGTCTGGACGCATTCTATCAATACCTGGGACCGATGTTCCCGAAGATAACACACTTTGCCTCAAAGATCCTTTTCGTGCTCAGGACAACATACAGTATCGGGAGGTGTATAGTCATGCAGTTCGGTGGAATAAATGAAAGGGATGGTATCTTCCAAATGTAGAGAAAATAAACTAATGCTGAGTCTCAAGGGGACTTGCCAGCTCTTGTGCATGATTCCGTAAAGATTCATTTACACGTTGAGGCTGTGGTGAAGTAGACAAATGAGATGTTAGCCTTCATTTCTGGAGGACTAAAACTTAAAAGCAAGAATGTGATGCTGAGACTTTGGAAAGCACTCCTGTGGCCTCACTTGGCGTATTGTGAGCAGCCGCGGGGGCCTCATCTTAAAAATGATGTGCTGAAATTGGAGAGGATTCAACGGCGGATCCCATAAATTATTCCACTATTAAATAGCTTGTGAGATAAAAAGCGCTTGATTTTTTGGAAGCTGTATTCACTGGAATTGAGAACAATGAGCGGTGATCGAATTGAAAGCTATTAAAAAATGTGTGACCTTCATAGGGTGGAAGTGGCGACCAGGTTTCCTATGGTGGTAAAGTCTATGATCAAAGGATACTGTCGCAGAACAGAGAGATCTCCTTTTAGAATGGCGATGAGCGGAAATACATTAGCCATAGAGCGGTGAATCTGTGCAAATATTTGCCTCAGACAGCTATCAGGCCATGACTTTAAGTATGTTTCAGGCAGAGCTTAATAGATTCCGCATGAATAAAGACATTAGTGATATGATGAGAAATCAGCAGATTGTGGCTGACAGGAGAATTGGATCAGCCATGGTGAAATGGCGAGGCAGGCTCGATTGGTGAAATCGCATAATTCTGCTCCAATATCTGAGGGCCTTATTGTCTTATGGATAAGGTCAGAGGAGCACATTTCTCTCTTCTATCACTAAAATATTAATTTATTTCAAAGGCGCCGGGATTACCTAAGTGCAATGACCAAATCCCAGCTGATCTCCTCACATTCGTGACTGGTAGTATAAAGGATCCCTTGTGACATCGGTATTCCCGACCATTCTGGAATGGACAAGTTACTATGAGGGATAGAACATTCCAAATCATTATACAATTATTATATTGATGTTACTGTCCGATGTTGTCATTCAAAGAGAGGAAAATTAAAAACAAACATGCCGTAAATCAGAGGCAAAAGAATAATTTTCGATTGAAACAACAATTTATATTTCATATGCTATATTCCTGTGATCAGCTATAGTAGGCGGAAATTTCACTCTAGCCCAGTCAATATTTTTTTTTCCGTGAGAAGTATAAGAAATTAATCCCTGTTGCTGAATTGTTGTTCATCGTCTGGAAAGTGAGATTCGAAAATAACTGTCACTTGTAGCTCAATTCAAATAATCTTCCAAATCATTGTTTTGATGTTGCAAGAGGGAATAATTGTGTTTACATTTTATTTGTAGATCTCACCCACTGCAGCAAACAGGTATTTCACTCCATTCTTCAGTTCCTCCCTGAATTTTCTCTGTGTCAGTCCATAGATACACGTGTTGGTGCAGGTACTGAGTGAAGACAAGATAAACCCACATTGTTGCAGGATATAGGTCGGTTTGCTGAGATATCTGTCTGTATAGAAATAGTTTTCGAGTTGCCAGCTCAAAGAATGTACAACAGTGGGCATCCAAAATAATATAAAATTGGCTGATAGAGCGAACAACAGAATCATTGACTTTCTCCGGTTCGTCACCTCTGGATCAGTACTATTTTCGCTGCTTTTCCGAAGTACCTGGCGAATTCTGTTTGTCGCTATAATCCGATTGACGGTTGAAACATTAAAGAGCATGATTAGACAGATTGGTATTAACGGTGTTGTGATGCTGTCAAACACCTGGTAGGCTTTCCACAGGGGTGACGTGGAGTAGTCAGCCACAGGGGCACAACGCCATCGATCCACAGCAAAGTAAGACGGAAAGGCCTTGGCACAACACGCTGCACTCACGGTTGCGATCACCACAGTCGCTGTCTTCTCGGTGCAATATCGGTTTCGCAGTTTCTGACAGCAGATGGCAATGCAGCGATCGAAAGTGAAAGCCACCGTCAATAAAACGGAGCAGTCCCAGATTGCGATACTCAGGACAAGGAGCACCGAACACGCCGGAGTGATGAGCAAAAAATTAGTAAACAAATAGATATAATTAATTCTCTGTAATATAATAACTACGATGACACCCATCAGATCGGCTACCGCCATGGACACCAGATAGAGAGTGATGCATTTGGAAAGACCGCATTTCCCGCGGGACAGGATCACAATCGCTGTTAAATTAACTGAAAAAAGTTATTAAGAAAAAATTACTATCATTTATCGTAGAGTGATCAGTGTGACTTTATGAGAGTAGAATGAGTAATAATCGATTGGGACATGTTCTAGAGTCAGGTTAATAGTCCATTTGCGATGACAGACATGGGATGCGTATGACCCGATCACGCTGACTATATGGTTTTAATGAACAATCTATATCTCGCCAGTTTCACGTCCAGAAGTTAACTAATGGAATTGTAAGGGGTTTCTTCTTTTATGTTACTGCTTAGGCTAATCAAAATGGCTTCTTTGGTAATATAACTGCTGAGAAAGTTCTCTTGCTAGCAGTTTGTTTGGGTTATAGAGGGACTTGTTTTCAGTTGCTAACCAATTGAGATAGATGTTATTCTTTCCTGTGTGTCTGTGAGCTATTGTGATGCGCGGGTTTTTGGGCAGAAGGCGCGTTGGGGAGAGGGAGAGTGGACGCGATGCCGTGAGCTAGCCGACGGAGCGGACCCCGAGCCGGAGTCCGAGGTCCAGGCTTTTCCACGAGGAGAGGAGACGAAGACAGACTCGTGTGGAGCATCTGGTCGACCACCGTGGTTGGTCCCAGAAGGTGGGTCGAGGTGGTCAGAGGGACTGAATGGTGAAAAGAGGATCGTTACTAGAGCAACAACTGTTTGTGCACGAAGAGGTTGAGCTTTGATAAGTTTGGCGCCTTTCACTTTCTTTTTATATTTTATCTCTATTAATTACTTAGTTCCAGTAATATCTATAAATTGTAATCATTTACTCATAAATGGTGCATTGTCTGTTATTTGGCGGGGTGGGGTACATCACACAGCATTTACACAAACTCAGTTACCCGATTTGGCGGGGCCGAAGGCTGCTTCCCCTAGACGACAGCGAGTTGAGCGAGCCTGAGGCTTACCGTTGAGTGGGTGGGGGCAGCTACAGAATGAACGCCGGAAACCGGCAGCAGAGCGCCTCAGGCCTCTCCATTAAGTAGTTAACAATGTTCCCGATACCAGTCCGGGAAGGTGAGGTTATCAAAAACTATCCTGATAGGATGGCGTTTTGCTGAGAACAGGGTGTATGGTGGAGCGAATGGATTTAATTGCAGACCGCATGGCGTATTTGAACTTCTTTAAATGGAATTTAATTGCCTTACATTTAAAATCAAATTATGTCATAATTACATTGACAAAATAGCCACGAGTGCATTTCACTGGAAATCAGGAGGTATTTAGAGACGGCAGGGAAAGCCTTCTGACCTCACAAGATGTGAAACGCTCAGGACGAACTGCTCACAGTCTGGCAGTTTATCCAGTATAAAGTCAGATGTCAAACGCTGTGCGCTCCGTGAAGAAGCACAGAGACACCAGCGAGGCGTCATGAATGTATGGTGCCCGACGACCAGAGAGATGCCAAACTTTGAATGGGTGCCGCGTGCAAGTTATTGAGTGTCCACGACCATTGAGTACACTTCCACCGCACTATGAGCGGAAATGAGCCGGGACTGCAGAGGGAGCTATCACGCCACACCGACTGGGCGGTGACCGGGTCTGGTTACTCATTGCTGTCACTATCAGAATGCTATGTGAAGTAGTGTTTTTGCAACCTGTTTTGATGAAATCCTCGCGAACGGCCTCGATGCGAAGCGTTGAATATTTATTCCTCTTCGTAGGTGCTGCCTGACCGACTGAGTTCCGCCAGGAATGTGTATGTATGATATTGTCCTGCCTGCGCCTTTTGCAAACATGTTTAAACATGTTGTTGTATATAGTTGTGTTAACAATAGTACGACGTGGTAATATATGCTTAGGTTAAAATCACACACATATATACACACACACACACACACACACACACACACACACACACACACACACACACACACACACACACATATATATATCAAACTCCTCAGTCAAATACCCATGTATAATTAAACAGTTAAATTAACGCGAATTACAGTTAGAATATAAATCAGTGCCGAAGGTTGCTTTTCATCGTCCAGTGACAGCACAATGCATTCTACACCTTGGGCATCAAGGTACAGTTAATCTACTATACCACTAACGTAACGCAAAGAAGTAACATTACCTGGAAGACTGATTGCTGCAAGCACCGGGTAGTAAATTCTGACGATGTTGTAAATTACGGAATATCCCATTTTATAACTGAAGTGACGATCAGTTGTACAAAATGCCGTAACTGTCTGCAAACACTGCTTTAAATATTTCTTATGTACCAGTCGGAACCACGCTTTATTCAATTAGTGTTCCCAATGGTGTTATTAGGCACAATCTACTGAACAAACACGCAGCGCAAACTATTTTTAAACATTGTGTGATTATCTATCATATTCAGTTATTGGAGAAGAATTAGAAAGACATTCATTTGACGTTGTTTCCAAACATATTCAGTGAAGAGCGCGAGTGCAGTTCTGTTTCGCAATGCTTGAATAGTTAAACACATTATTTAATCATTATAATCTTGATTAATATTTGGATAACAAGCGCTATCTCATTCAGTTACCGATCAATTCTAATATTGCCAGTATCAAGCGTACCAATAAGATGAAATCAGTTCAATGTGGGTGAAATGTGCTATCAACCAAACTTGGAGGGGCCAATTTAGTCGCCGTCCTGTCTTTCCAGTGTTGTCAGTGCTTCAGGCGACAACATCAGCCAGTGAAATCTTCAAAGAGAAATCTAACTGCGTGCCCGATATCAACAAGCCCAATTTAATAGAGTACCCGTGGAAGCAACTGTTTGTGCCGTGGAAACCAGATGGTGCAGGAAGTGGGCGGCATTTTGCTGTCATCATAGAGGCATTGGAGGTGTTTGGTAACTGTCCTATACCTGTACAAATTATTAATTAGTTCGTCCTTAGTTCACCCTGTGCAATTTCGGTGACAAAACAGTAGGAAAAAATAATTAAGCTGAATATTGTACAGTTATTGACTGGAATAGAAGGCTGGAATTTGAAGGCATGATCCAAGCGCGGGGATTATTTCCCTCGGCGGTTACGTGACTGAGGAGAGGCGTGACAGAATTATATAAAAAATTATATATGTATGTGTGTGTATATATATATATATATATATGGGGTAGACAGTAAAGTCAAGTCAAGTCACAAAACTACACCAGACTACAGACCTACACAGGACGACATAAAGTGCACAAAACGCTGCAGAGCAGTACAATAAATAATAGACCAGACAATTGCACAGTAGAGGAGAAATTGCAATATAATAATCTGTCCATGTGCAATTAAAAATTGTGCCCTAGTGCCCAAGTTAAAAAATAAATAAATTAAAGCAGCACCAGGTTTGGAGAGGTTGCTGCCGCCTGCTGACGCGCCGCCTATCGTCAGCATTATTATTCCTGGTAAAAAAAAATAAAATTCATTCAGCTGAAGGCACTGCTTTAAGTTCAGAGACAGTGTAAATTCAATGATGTGGAGGAAGAGATTATTCCTTTACGTTGAGAGTGGTTGGTATCTGGCAGGCACTGCCACGGGGAGCGGAAGAAGCATGTGTGATAGCGACATTTAAGAGGTTTCCGACAGGCACATGAATATGCAGGAAATCGAGAGATCTGGATCATACAGAAAGAGAGGAGATCTGTTTTTATTTGTCATTGTATTTACCATAGGCATAGTCAGCCGAGGTGCTATAATGTTCTGTGTTATCAATGACCGGTAATAATGTCAGCCAGGAGCACACACAACTTCATCTGTGACCACTAATGAGAATGCAGGATGATGTGTACGACGCCAAGCAGGAAGAGGAAGAATCAACGCCAGCGCATTCCGTATTCAACGTGAAAGCGGGCGATGAACTTGGAAGACAGTGTGCCCAAGGGGTTGGTTCAGTGGAATCGTTTCAGTTATAGGGATCATTGGGTTCTCTCCCATGGCGGTTGGGAACTGTGCAATGATGACAGGTTACATATATAATGGAGGGGAGCAAAATTCCTCTCCAGTTGTTTCGGTGACAGGACCTGTTATTGTTTACAGCTACGAGGCACGATGGTAGGAACTAGTGCTGCAGGTCAACATATCCCATTCAGCGGACTGTAGAAGGGAGGCCGAGTAATACTGAAAGGAAATCCAGGTCGGCACAGGACAATGGTTAGACTGAGATACTGAAGTGTTTATTTCTGTTTAGACCGATACATCATAGATTGGATTTATGGTGCCAACCACTCTGCTGTGTAGATAGGACATCAATGACCCACTCTACACTGTGAACTGCCAACCCACCATAGATCAAACTTAGAGCCCAATGTGGACAGGGAACTCTGCACCAGGATATTTCAACACGAGAAATACACTGACCTGCATAATCCAGTTGTTGATGTGGACAGAGTCGGTACTGTAGAATTCCAGCGAAATCCACAACAAAGAGGTCAGCAAATTAAAAGAACAAACATGGTCCGGCGGGGATACAGATCTCTACACTTCATTAAGGGAGGTTATTGAAGGTTTATCCACCATCCGACACTCATGCCAGCAATTCGCCTCACCCCACCACCACCCCCCACCACACACACACTGCACAGTACAGAAAGAGTCAGGCGCTTTCTATAAGGACAATGAAGTCTGCAAATTAACACACACACATATTGTAATCCACTCAACGCGCTGTGCAGTGAGCACTCTAACAGGAACGAAGTCAGCACTCTTGTCCACTGCTGGAACCGAGGATAACCACAGAACTACAAGGACCAAAATAAGTAAAAATCTGACACGAGACAGAAATTCATTGAAACGAGCAATCGCTTTCCTCCCACTGTTTAAGGTTAGGATATTTAGGAGAGACCTGATAATATAAACCATGTTGACATGACCACAAATTCGCAGAAGGCATATCTCAAGTCTCTACATTTAGTGTTATAAACAAAAATGCCATGTAAACCGTAGACGTGTTTTAACATGGACTGAAGGCTCTCCTACAGGGGATAAATAAAGAGCGATGTAATACGTTTTCCATATGGGGGCGGGGGGTGCAACAGGGATCGTTCATGGCCTCCTATGTGGTACTGAGAGCAGGCTGGAGGGTTGGAACAGTGTGGCACTACAAGATGTTGCACTGCAATGCGGAACGTAACGCACACAAACATGTTGGAGGAATTTTGCAGCCTCGGGCAGTATCTATGAAGAGGAATAAATTTTATCAGAATCAGGTTTATTGTCACCGGCATGTGTCCTGAAATTTGATAACTTAGCGGCAACAGTACAATGTAAAACATAGTATAGACGGAAGAAAGCAAAATATTAAAATAGTAATAATAAATAGGTCAATCAATGATAGTAGGCGTATATTGAATAGATTAAAAATCATGCAAAACAGGAATAATATGTATTTAAAAAGTGAGCAAGTGCCAAGCGTTCAATGCCCATTCCGGAAGCGGTTGGCAGAGCGGAAGAAGCTGTTCCTGAATCACTGAATGTGTGCCTTCAGGCTTCTGTACCTCCCACCTGCTAGTAGCAGTGAGAACAGGGCATGTTCTGGGTGCTGGAGTTCCTTAATAACAGACGCTGCCTTTCTGAGACGCCACTCTTTGAAGATGTCCTAGGAACTTTGCAGGCTAGTACCAAAGATGGTGCCAAACAAATTTGCGACCCTCTGCAGCTTCTTTGGTTGCTGTGCACTTGCCACGCCTCTCACTACCAGTCAGTAATATAGTCTGTCAGAATGCTTTCCACGGTAAAACTACAGAAGTTTTTGAGTGTGTTGTTGACATACCAAATCTCTTCAACTCCTAGTGAAGGATAGCTGCCGTTTTGCCTTATTTATAACTGCATTGATATGTTGCGTCCAGGTTAGATCCTCAGAGATCTTGACACCCAGGAACAACTTGAAACAGCTTACACTCTCCATTTCTGATCTCTCTTCGCCTTACCCTTCCTAAATTGCATAATCAACTCTTTCGTCTTACTGACGTTGTGTGCCAGGTTGTTGATGCGACACCACTCCACTAATTGGCATATTTTTGATGGTCTTTGATCTGTACTTACCCACGCAGTCATACGTATATAGAGAGTACAGCAGTGGGCTAAGCACACAGCCTGAGATGTACCAGTGTTGATCGTCTGCGAGGAGGAGATATTATCACCAATACTCACAGATTGTGGTCATCCCATTAGGAAGTCGAGGATCCAATTGCAGAAGGAGGTCCAGATGCCCCGGTTCTACAACTTCTCAGTGACCATTTTTGGAATGATGGTATAGTCGATGAACAGCATCCTGACATAAGTGTTTGTGCTGTCCAGGTGGTCTAAAGCCATGTGAATTGTGATTGAATTTCTTCTGCTGTTGACCTATTGTGGCGATAGGCAAATTTCAATGGTTGCAGGCCTTTGCTGAGACAGGAGAATAGTCCAGTCATGACCAAACTGTCAAAGCATTTAATCTCTAAAGATGTGAGTGCTACCGGGCGATATTCATTAAGGCAGCTCATATTATTCTTATTAGACACTGGCATAATTGTTGCCTTTTTGAAGCGCGGGAACTTCCTCCAGTCTATTGTCAGTGTTTTACACATATCTGTCGTTGAAGTGCTGAGGATGTACTCGGTTGCAACTGTGCAATAAAGTGCTGAGTGCGGGCAGGCCAGAGTGCTCACTGCAGATAGCGTTGGGTTATACACAGTAAGTGTGTGTCCCATTCTTGAACGTGTTAGGTTGTGCAGTATATTTTCCTTATAGGTAGCTGCTGGTTATTTCTGCAGACTGTAGTGTGTGTGTCTCGGTCGTGGGGGTGTTGGGTCTTTCATAGTGGGGGTCGAGTGCTTGGGGCTTATACCAGGAATATATCGGCAACTCCTCGCATTGTTGATATTGCAGAAGTCTGTGTCCTGGCAGCATCATGTTTGCTTAATACATTTCCATCTCCTTGATGTACAGTGTTGGAATTTTACTGGGCCGAATCTGTGCATCCAAAAACTGGTTTGTACAGATCTGTGCTGTCCTGGTGCTGAAAGCTCCCTGTCTACGGTGGGCAGAGTGTGGTCTTTGTTGGGCTGCGATTTCACAATGTGGATTGGTTTGACTGCCAGTGATCTGCACAGCGGTGTGGTTGGTGTTGTAAATCCTCTCTGTGCTCTATCACGAGATAAGTAAATAAGTATTTCAGCATCTCTGTCCCACCATTGTCGTAGGGGGAATAGGTCTTCCTTTCAACATTACTCGAATTTGCCTCTACCGTCCGTGGAAAGATATCTGCTGATCTGTAAGCATTGCTTGCCACCACCATGCCACACAATTTTAAACTCTCCCAAGCGCTGGCAGTGAAACGGCTTTATCTTAGGTGTAGCCTGTTGGCATTACACCGGACCTACCTGCCCTGAAAGTGAGTTAAATGATCCCGATATCGGAAACAATCCCACTGCACCAATTCCTTTGCTACACGTTTAACTGTAGTGCCTTCCTAGCTCTTCGCACGGTTGCACGAGGAACAGAAGGTATACCTGAAATCAACATAATGAAGACTTTATTCTAAATTTGCAAGTTAATTCCCTGTATTGCTTTGGACAACCTCATCTCCCTCTTTCTCCCCACCTCTCTCTCTCTATCTCTCTCTCTCTCTCTCTCTCTCTTTCTCTCTGTGTTCCTCCTCCTCCCTCTACCCCTCTATCCCTCTTTCTCACACTCTTGCTGTCTCTCTCTCTCATTACTCTCTCTCTGTCTCCGTTGTTTAGAGCCTTTGGGATCATGACAACTGGCTGCTCATCCTTCCTGTGCTTGCTCGGTGTCATGCTTAACACTGGTGCCAATGAGGTAACGCACCATTCTGCAGTCCCTCTTGTGTTCACAGTAAAAATTATGTGCGCCCTTTGCTAACATCATTGCTGCTCACCGAGAGCACAGTATAGTATAGCACATGAATAACACCACGGCACACGACGTCTCTGCTGAACAAATGTCAAAAAAAAAACAACTAATGTAAGGGGGTTTCGTGTCTTATGTTACTGCCTTGGCTAATTAAAATGGTTTCTTTGTTAAGTTATACTTGGGAATGTTTCTTTGTTATGTAAACGCTGAGAAGGTTTTTTGCGCTAGTAGCTTGTTTTGGGTGATAGTGTGACAAGAAAATGTTACGAACCATTTGGGATATTTGTTATGTTTTTGGTGTATTTGAAGATATTGTATGAGCGGGGTTTTGAGGGAGAAGGCGGGAGAGAGACACAGAAGATGGACCAGGTGCTGTGAGTCCGCTAACGGCGAGGAGAGGGGACGGAGACGGACTCGTGTGGAGTCTCTGGTCGAACACCGTTGTTGATCCCAGGCGGCCGGTCGAGGTGGTCCGATGAGTCGTGGGGTGAAGAAGAAGGGTCCTGAGCTCCAACTGTTTGTGCACGAAGTGATTGAACTTTGATAAGTGTGGTGCCTTGTCTTTTCCTTTTATATTTTATTCTCTATTAATTATATAGTTCCAGTAATATCTATAAAGAGTAAATCATTTAATCGTATCTGGTGCATTGTCTGTTATTTGGGCGGGGTGGGGTACATCACACAGCATCCACACAAACTAATTACTCAGATTGGCGGGGCCGAGGGCTGTTTCCCTAGACGACAGCGATCCGAGCGACCCTGAGGCTGGCCAGGGGGGCTACACTAAATCTCTTTTTTTGTGTGCGATCCCTGTCCTTCCATTTCCTACATATTCACGTGCCTATCTCAAAGCCCTCAAATGCCACTATCGTAAATGCTTCCAGTACTCCCCATGGCAGAGCAGGTCAGCCATAGACAACTCTCAACGCAAAGAAATAATTTTATCCCGCAGATCTTTTCAACTTACCGTCTCTCTCACGTTAAAGCTGTGACGTCTAGGGTTAGACATTTTTATCTCATTTATCTCACGGTTTATAAAATTCTATCAGGCCGCTCTTCTGCCATCTAACCACCGAGGAAAACAGTTCCCGCCCAAACAATCTTTCCTTCGAAATCAAACTCTCCAGTCCAGTCAACATCCTTGCGAATAAGCTGCACCATCTCCAGCTTAATTGCATCCTTCCTACAGTGTGATGATTTAAACTGCACACGGTGATCCAAGCGCACCCCAATGAATAATTTGTACCACTATAACATGACATACCAACTCCACCAAAGGTCTTATTGGTGAAGGCAAACAAACCACGGAACTACTTCACCATCTGAACTACGGGGCACAAAACACAGGGAGGTCCCTTTAGAACAGAGATGAGGAGGGATTTCTCCAGCTTGCGGTTGGCGAATCTGTGGTATTCGTTGTGATAAACTGCTGCTTGTGTGGAGCCTTTCTGCATGTGCTCAAATTTTCTGGACTTGTTGAAATGTTGAGATACCCTTGGACGCAGTGGAATTTCTCTTTGGAACTGTAACGAGCTGATGGTTTCGTCTGAAGCACTAACCCACAGGAAAGACAGGACAGCTCAGCGCACATTTTATCCATACTGAATTCGCTTCATCTTATCCGTCCACCTGTTACCAGAAGTGTTATAATTGATCGGAACCAGATGGAGAAAGCGTTTGTTTAAAAAAAAAAATACTTGCCGGTGCTTGCAGCAGTAGGCTTTCCAGGTAATGTAATATCTTTGTATCACGTACGGGGCATCGCAGATTCACTGTATCTTGCTGCCCAAGGTGCATATGCAGTAGTGCATTTTCCCTGATATTGGACGATGAAAAAAAAAACACCTTCGAAATTATTTTAGTTTCTAACTGTAATTCCTGTTAATTTAAGAGTTTAATTTTGCATGGGAGTATGATTTAGGTGTTTGATGGTGTAGGATTTAAGTGTTTGTTTGGGTTATGACTGGTGATAACGGGGCTTGGAATGTAGGGACTCTCCAGTGAGGGAAATTTTGTTCTTTCCTGTGAGTCTGAAAGAGAGATTTTCGCGGTCTTTTGTCGGTAGACCTGGTAGACCACTAGACGGAGTGGAGTGGGAGAGAGGATACGAAAGTCGGAGAAACCAGGAGGAGGTTGATGGTTAATGAGTGTCCGTATCACAGTGAGCTCAAACGTGCACTTTTGACTTTTCCTTTAAAATGGGCTCTTTATCCTTTCATTTTTCTTACGAACTCTATATTCAGATTAAGATTTATAAAGTTCAATAAGTTAATTACATACGGTGTACTGTCGGATATTTTGCAGCGCGGAATTGTAACCGGGTAATACATCACGCAGCCCCCACACGAACGAGATTTCTCAGTTTGGCGGGCCAGAAGTTGTCTTCCCCGAGACGAACACGTGGTGGCCGAGCCTAAAGGTTACAATTATGGGAGCTACTTTCGGGATTGATTCCGTTGGTGCTGTGTGATTGCCCTGAGCATTGATCCAGTAGGCTGTCTGTTTAAATCTGTGCTGATATGGGTGCTGCTGGGGTGCACCGGTGGTGCTCCTCTGTGGGGTTACCTGGAACTAATTCATCCGTGTTGAGTGGAGTGGATATTCGTACCCCGGATGAACTGTTAATTGGACTTTTGTGTACGGATAACGATATTGGCAAAGTTGAGATCGTAGCGCGGCGTTTTGATCAAAATCGCGGGCTCAGACCTTGTTTTAGTTTAGACTATCGATGCCTTAACGGTAGTGGAAATGCCATCGTGTATCGGTTCCCCAGGTGAGGCAGGACCATGGCCTGGCCATACTATCTGGGCGGAGGAGAAGGTAGAGTAGAGGACAGAGTCACAAGTTGAATTTACCGCAGCTGGGGGCGGAGGTTTCAAAAACACGTTTCCATCATCTCTGAGGAGTGAGGGGAAAGAGTGGTCGTATTTGGATGTCAAATTAGTCCCCGTCACTAATGAAGAGTGAGAGTTCTGAGTTGGCAGCAGTCCTTACCGCCGTGGCGAATAATTGGCCCAGTGCACAGGCAGTGGGTCGCCACCGGAAGCTAAATATATTCTCTAGAATAACGCCCACCATCGAGGGGAAGAGGAGTATGATACCAGGGCTCTGCAGACCTCTCATTTGTTACATGAGTGGTAGTGCGCTGATGACGGTGAGGGACAGAGATTTTTTGGGAAGTTTGAAGGCGTTGGCGGCAGACGTAGTGAGAGCTGAGTAAACTACGGTTAGCGAGTATCTAGAGGCTTTGGAGAGCGTTTTTAGTACGATAGGGAGCTCACTGAAGCTCATGGCGGGGTTTCAGAACATGCGTCAGGAGAAACATGGAAACATAGAAACATCGAAAACCCACAACACAATACAGCCCCTTCGGCCGACGGAGTTGGACCGAACATGTCCCTACCTTAGAAATTACTACACTTACCTATAGCCCTCTATTTTACTCAGCTCCATGTACCTACATAAAAATCTCTTAAAAGACCTTTCCATATCCGCCTCCACCGCCGTTGCCGGCAGCCCATTCCACGCACTCCCCACTCACTGAGTAAAAAACTTACCCCTGACATCTCTGTACGTAATCCCGAGCACCTAAAACCTTTGTCCGCTTGTGGCAACCGTTTCAGCCCTGTTAAAAAAGCCTCTGACTATCCACACGATCAATGCCTCTCACCATCTTGTATACCTCTATCAGGTCACATCTCATCATCCGTGGCTCCAAGGAGAAAAGGCCGAGTTCTATCAACCTAATCTCATAAGGCATGCTCCCCAATCCAGGCAACATGCTTGCAAATCTCCTCTGCACCCTTTCTATGGCTTCCACATCTTTCCTGTAGTGAGGTGACCAGAGTACTCTGTGTGTTCTGACAAGGGTCCTATATGGATGCAACATTACCTCTCGCCTCCAAAATTCAATTCCACGATTGATGAAGGCCAACACACCGTACGACTTCTTAACCACAGAGACAACCTGCGCAGCTGCTTTGAGTGTCCTATGGACTAGGAAACCAAGATCTCTCCGATCCTCCACACTGCCAAAAGTCTTACCGTTAATACTATATTCTGCTATCATAATTGACCTACCAAAATGAACCACTTCACACTTATCTGGGTTGACCTCCATCTGCCACTTCTTAGAGAATTTTGCATTCTATCTATATAAGCTGTGACCTCCGACAGCCCTCCGCACTAGCCACAACACCTTCAATCTTTGTGGCACCATGAAACTTACTAACCCATCATTCCACTTCGTCATGCAGGTCATTTACAGAAATTACGCAGAGTAAGGGTCCCAGAACAGATACCTAGGACACTCCACTGGTGCCCGACCTGCATGCAGAATATGATCCGTTTACAACCATTCTTTGCTTTCTCTGGGCACGCCAGTTCTGGTTCCACAATGCAGTGCCTCCTTTGATCCCTTGCCTCCCTAATTGCTCAATAAGGCTTGCGTTGGGTACCTTATCAAATGCCTTGGTGAAATCCATATACACTACATCTACTGCTCTATCTTCATGTGTTTAGTCACATCCTGAAAAAAATCAATCAGGCATGACCTGCCCTTGGCAAAACCACGCTGACTACTCTTAATCATATTATACCTCTCCAAAATTTCATAAATCTTGTCTCTGAGGATCTTCTCCATGAACTTACCAACCACTGAGGTAAGACTCACAGGTCTATAATTTCCTGAGCTATCTCTACTCCTTATCTTCAATAAAGGAACCACAACCCCAACCCTCCAATCCTCCGGAACCTCCCCCGTCCCCATTGATGATGCAAAGATCATCGCCAGAGGCTCAGCAATCTCCTCCGTCGTTTGCACAGTAGCCTGGGGTGCATCTCATCCGGTCCCAGCGACTTACCCAAATTAATGCTACCAAGAGCTCCAGCACATCCTCTTTTTTAATATCTAGATGCTCAAGCTTTTCAGTCTGCTGCAACTCATCACTACAATCAACAAGATCCTTTTCCATGGCAAATCCTGAGGTTAGGTATTCATTAAGTACCTCTGCTATTTCCTTCGGTTCCATACACACTTTCCCACGGTCACACTTGATCGGTCCTCTTCTTTCCACGTCTTATCCTCTTGCTCATCACATACTTGTAGAATGCCTTGTGGCTTTGCTTTTTCCTGCCCGCCAAAGTCTTCTCATGGCCTCTTCTGGCTTTCCTAATTTTCTTCTTAAACTCATTCCTATTTCCCTTATAATCTACTAGTTTTCTAAAATTACCTAGCTCTCTAAACCTTTTGTAAGCTTTTCTTTTCTTCTTGACTAGATATATTACAGCCTTTGTACACCGCTGTTCCTGTACCCAACCATAAATTCCCTGTCTGATTGTAACGTACCTATGCAGAACTCCACACAAGTATCCCCTGATTATTTGCCACATTTGTTCCATACTTTTCCCTGAGAACATCTATTTCCAATTTAAACCTCCAATTTCCAGCCTGATAGCCCCATAATTCCCCTTACTCCAATGAAACGTTTTTCTAACTTGTCTGTTTCTCTCTCCAATGTTATTCTAAAGGAGATAGAATTACGATCACTATCTCCAAAATACTCTCCCACACAGAGATCTGACACCTTACCAGGTTCATTTCCTAATGCTAAATCAAGTACAGCCTCTCCTCTTGTAAGCTTATCTGCATATTGTGTCAAGAAAACTTCCTGAACACACCTAACAAACTCCACCCCATGTAAACCCCTTGCTCTAGTGAAATTAAAATCTCCAATCACGACAATGTGTTATTATCACGCCTTTCCAGGATCTGTTTCCTTATCTGCTCCACGATATCCCTGTTACTGTTGGGCGGCCTATAAAAACACCCAGTAAGTTTATTGACCCCTACTTGCTCCTAACCTCCACCCACGGAGTTTCCATAGACAACCTGCCCATGGCGTCCACCTTTTCTGCAGCCGTGACGCGATCTCTGATCAATAGTGCCACACCCAGCTCTTTTGCCTCCCGCCCTGTCCTTTCTGAAACATCTAAAACCTGGCACTTGAAGTAAACATTCCTGTCTCTGGTCCACGCAAGTCTCAGTAATCACCACCACATCATATGTCCAAGTAGTGATCCACGCTGTAAACTCATTCGCTTTGTTCACAACACTCCTTGCGTTAAAATATGCACATCTCAAACCTTCGGATTGAGTGCGACCTTTCTCTATCACCTGCCTGTCCTCCCTCTCGCACTGTCTACAACAGGGCTGTCAAACTACCCGCCGCGAAGAGGTCCAATCGAGCCCGCGGGATGATTCAGGGAAAAAAATATATATATTCACGACCATTTATTATGTATCTGTACGGCATCCGAACTCTCTCTCTCCCCCACCGCTCTCTGTGTCGCCTGGTGCGCAGAAGCTTGTTGTGTGTACTTGGAAAACAATTTTGTCCGGAAGTAATATTGGACACGGCCTACCCTATCACACTGAAGACTGCTGGTTCAGTAGAGTGGTTGTGCTGAGACGTTCTTTTTTTACAATTACGTGCGGAAGTTGGACGATTCATGAACCAGAAAGGGAAACCAGTGACAGACCGGATGACCCAGACTGGCTTCATGATCTTGCATTTTTGGTCGATATAACAGAGCATTTAAATGTACTTCATGTTAACATGCAAGGCCGCAACAAACGTGTTACAGAATACTCCGACAGCATTCATGCCTTTCAAATTAAATTAGGCCTGTGGGAGATGCAACTATCCCGGAGCTTTCCAGCTCAATTCCCCTCTTTGCAGTCCGTGCGTGTCGCTCATGGGAATGATGACAACATGAATAGGTAGAAGGGCAAAATATCACGGCTAAAATGTGAGTTACAGAATCGTTTCCAAGTCCTCACTCAGCTCGAGAAGGAATTCTCACTGTTTTGCTCGCCGTTTTGCCGTCAACACAGCATTAGATGTGCCGGAGGAACTCCAAATGGATCTAAATGAAATTCAGTGTAACTCGGCTTTGAAATATATATTTGAGAGTTTGGGTCTGGACGCATTCTATCAATACCTGGGACCGATGTACCCCAGGATAACACACTTTGCATCAAAGATCCTTTGCGTGCTTGGGACAACATATCTCTGTGAGCAGGCGTTCTCCTTGATGAGCATTAACAAATCCAAACTGAGCTCGCAGCTTACACACAGACAATTAAATGACATTATGAAAATGACAACTGCCCAGAAACTGGTCCCTGAGGTTGACAGACTGGTTAAAGCCAAGAGATCTCAGGTGTCTGTAAGCCGCTAAGTGAAATATGAATGACACTGTTCGATGCACTGCGACTTGTAAGCAAAATGCATCATGAAATATTGACTGTCAGAATATTGTGATTCATTCATTTTCTGACTATTCTATTATTGTAAACGTGTTCACTTCAATGAAAGTTAGAGGCTAACTGTGTTCATTGTCTGCGTTTGTTTGCTGGAAGCAGGCTGATGAAAACTAGGTGCATTTGTGTAGCCTACATTTACAATTTGTTTCTTTAGGTCTACATTTGTATCTGCTAATATTTGATTTCAGATAGTTTATTAATGGAAAGGATGTGACTCCCAGAACAATCTTAGCCAAAATAGCATCGTTTTTTCTTCCGCATCACAACTTTCTTGTAGCCTACGACTGTAAGTTAACACCAATCATAAAGAATAATGCTTGCTCGGCAATCTTCTTCATAAGAAACAAAACTCGTGAAGTGAAACACTTTGTAATTACAGCAGACTCTGAGACATACGAGAGCAGGTTGAAAAAACGAAGGCAACGAAAGCTGTGGGAGCACGCGCGTGCACCACTGATCCGGCCCGCATGAAGTCGCATTTTGCCGAAGCCGGCCCGTGACCTAAACTGAGTTTGAAATCCCTGTCTTACTTGATGAGCCACTGTGATGACCTTGACCTTATGACGTTCTACCTGATCAATATTGCAGCTCCCCAGCCTCTTTTACCTCCGTATGGACTGTTTGAATCATCTGAATCCTGGAAGGTTTAGCTATCATTCCTGCCCTACACTTAACCAGATCTCTGTAATGGAATGATCACCGTGCCATGTACTAATCCAGGCTCTAAGTACATCTGCCTTGACTGTTATGCGTCCTGTACTGAAATAAACAAGATCCAAACCCACAGTGCCATTATACTCATCAACAAGGCTTCATTTGGACTTCCTCTTGGTGTCCACTAGAACAATTGCTTATCTTCCGCAAGATGCGACTTGCTGACCTGTCCCTCCCCCACCAACCCACCACACCCCATCCGCATGCCTTATGTTAACTTTCTTCAAGGAAGCTCTAGTAAACTGACCCATGAGAAAATAAGCTTCCTTTCGGTTGGAGAATAAAACATCATCCTTACACCAGTCCCAACTATCCTGGAAGATCTGTGTACCTGTTGCTCTTCCGCTTGCACCAGATTTTAGCCACACATTGAACTGCATTACCTTACAATCTCTCCTCTCACAATCATGTAGCAACAAGAGTAATGCTGAGATCTGCACCCAGATCTGCACAACTACTTGGATCCTCTTAGCGGGATCTTTTCTCTTTGTTGTTAGTTCTAATAACGACCACGACCCCTGGCTGATCACCGTGAACTTTCAGAATGGCCTGCACCTTCTCCGAGATACCCTTAGCCATGAAACGTTAATGACAACGCAGCGTCCTGCAATCTCACCGAATTCCACAGATACACCTGTCTGTGTCCCCTCCAGCTAAAGTGTTTTCTGCCGGTAACTCATATCCTTCCATCACCGGTGTACTCATGCGCTTATATAACAATATTTTTGGAATAAAAAATATTTTAAAATTCATTGAGTGTTCATTTTGGTTGAGCTCATGGTATTCATATGTGCATTTTCAAACAAGGGAGACACTGCACACGTGAGAAGACAAAACACTTTATTACAGTTCATCTATCTCCTTCTCTGACGCTCTCTCGCTCTCTCTCGCTCTCTCTCTCCCTCTCTCTCTCTCTCTGTCTGCCTCTCGCTCCATCTTCCTCTTTCAGCAGAGTGTTCCCTTCTTCAACTCCAGCCATTATGTAGTCAAATACAAAACCTTATTTCCCTCTTGCAATGAAGAATGTGCCCTTTTTATACCCTTCAAAACCCCTTGCAATGATACATTTCCGTCTTTGTCGGTTCAGCTGCAGCCACCGAAACTCATATAACCTTCAGCCCAGGCAATCATATATTTCACCATTTCAACTATTATGGCTGAACTTGGCTCTCTGAAAGCATTGTTGGAGACTAGTTGTCTGGCACTTTCTCAAAAGACCCCACTCAAAGTTAACACAGTTTTAGAACCATAGAACCATAGAAACTACAGCACAGAAACAGGCCCTTTGGACCTTCTTGGCTGTGCCGAACCATTTTCTGCCTAGTCCCTCTGACCTGCACACGGACCATATCCCTCCATACACCTCCCATCCATGTATCTGTCCAATTTATTCTTAAATGTTAAAAAAAGAACCCGCATTTACTACCTCGTCTGGCAGCTCATTCCATATTTCCACTACTCTCTATGTGAAGAAGCCCCCCATAATTTTCCCTTTAAACTGCCCCCCCCGTCACCCTTAACCCATGTCCTCTGTTTTTGTTTCTCCCCTTGCCTCAGTGGAAAAAGCCTGCTTGCATTCACTCTATCTCTACCCATCATAATTTTATATACCTCTATCAAATCTCCCCTCATTCTTCCACGCTCCAGGGAATAAAGTCCTAACCTATTCAACCTTTCGCTGTAACTGAGTTTCTCAAGTCCCGGCAACATCCTTGCAAACCTTCTCTGCACTCTTTCAACTTTATTTATATCCTTCCTGTAATTTGGTGACCAAAACTGAACACAATACTCCAGATTCCGCCTCACCAATGCCTTATAGAACCTCATCATAACATTCCAGCTCTTATACTCAATACTTCGATTAATAAAGGCCAATGTACCAAAAGCTCTCTTTACGACCCTATCTACCTGTGACGACATTTTTAGGGAATTTTGTATCTGTATTCCCAGATCCCTCTGTTCCACTGCACTCCTCAGTGCCTTACCATTAACCCTGTATGTTCTACGTTGGCTTGTCCTTCCAACGTGCAATACCTCACACTTGTCAGTATTAAACTCCATCTGCCATTTTTTCAGCCCATTTTTCCAGCTGGTCCAAGTCCCTCTGCAGGCTCTGAAAACCTTCTTCACTGTCTACTACACCTCCAATCTTTGTATCATCAGCAAACTTGCTGATCCAATTTACCACATTATCATCCAGATCATTGATATATTTGACAAATAAGAATGGACCCAGCACTGATCCCTATGGCACACCACTAGTCACAGGCCTCCACTCAGAGAAGCAATTCTCTACCACCACTCACTGGCTTCTTCCATCGAGCCAATGTCCAATCCAATTTACCACCTCTCCATATATACCTAGCGACTGAATTTTCCTAACTAACCTCCCATGCGGGACCTTGTCAAAGGTCTTACTGAAGTCCATGTAGACAATATCCACTGCCTTCCCTTCATCCACTTTCCTGGTAACCTCCTCGAAAAACTCCAACAGATTGGTCAAACATGACCTACCACGCACAAAGCCATGTTGACTCTCCCTAATAAGCCCCTGTCTATCCAAATGCTTGTAGATTCTGTCTCCTAGTATTCCGTCCAATAACTTACCTACTAGTGACGTTAAACTCACCGGCCTCTAATTTCCCGGATTACTTTTCGATCCTTTTTTAAACAACGGAAGAACATGAGCCACTCTCCAGTCCTCCGGCACTTCACCCGTAGACAACGACATTTTAAATATTTCTGCCAGGGGCCCCGCAATTTCAACACTAGTCTCCTTCAAGGTCCGAGGGAACACCCTGTCAGGTCCCGGGGATTTATCCACTTTAATTTTCCTCAAGACAGCAAACACCTCCTCCTTTTCAATCTGTACAGTTTCCATGGTCTCACTACTTGATTCCCTCAATTCCATAGATTTCATGCCAGCTTCCTTAGTAAATACAGACGCAAAAAACCTATTTAAGATCTCCCCCATTTCCTTTAGTTCCGCACAAAGCCGACCACGCTGATCTTCAAGAGGACCAATTGTATCCCTTACAATCCATTTGCTCTCAATATACTTGTAAAAGCTCTTTGTATTATCCTTCACTTTGACTGCCAAGGCAACCTCATGTCTTCTTTTTGCCCTCCTGATTTCTTTCATAAGTATTTTCTTGCACTTCTTATACTCCTCAAGCACCTGATTTACCCCCTGTTTCCTACACATTTCATACAACTCCCTCTTCTTCTTTATCAGAGTTGCAATATCCCTTGAGAACCAAGGTTACTTATTCCTATTTAATTTGCCGTTAATCCTGACAAGAACATTCAAACTCTGCACTCTCAAAATTTCCCCTTTGAAGGCTTCCCACCTACCAATCACATCTTTGCCAGAGAACAACCTGTCCCAATCCACGCTTTTTAGATCCTCTCTCATTTCTTCAAATTTGGCCTTCTTGCAGTTCAGAACCTCAACCCTAGGACCAGATCTATCCTTCTCCATGATCAAATTGAAACTAATGGTGTTATGATTACTGGAACCAAAGTGCTCCCCTACACAGACTTCCGTCACTTGCCCTAATTCGTTTCCTAACAGGAGATCCAATATTGCATCCCCTCTAGTTGGTCCCTCTATATACTGATTTAGACCCCTAACAGTATGGGAGTCCCAATCAATGTATGGAAAATTAAAATCCCCTACCACCACAACTTTATGTTTCCTGCAGTTGTCTGCTGTCTCTCTGCAGATTTGCTCTCCCAAGTCTCGTTGACTATTGGGTGGTCTGTAATACAATCCCACTAATGTGGCCATACCTTTCCTGTTTCTCAGCTCCACCCATAATGACTCAGTAGACAAGCCCTCTAATCTGTCCTGCCTGAGCACTGCTGTAATATTTTCCCTAACAAGCAATGCTACTCACCCACCTTTCATTCCTCTGCCTCGATCACATCTGAAACATCGGAACCCTGGAATATTAAGCTGCCAGTCTTGCCCCTCCTGTAGCCAAGTTTCACTAATTGCTATAACATCTTAATTCCACGTGTCAATCCACGCCCTCAACTCATCCGCCTTCCCCGCAGTACTCCTAGCATTGAAATATATACATCTCAGAAGATTTTTACCACCACTCACAACCTTTCTATCAGCGGATTTGCTTAAACTTTCAACATCATTTATTTTCACCCCAGCCACACTGTCAGCTCTGGCACTCTGGTTCCCATCCCCCTGCAAATCTAGTTTAAAGCCGCCCCAATAGCACTAACAAACCACCCTGAAATGATATTGGTCCCCCTGTAGTTCAAGTGTAACCCGTCTCTCTTGTACAGGTCCCACCTGCCCCAGAAGAGGTCCCAATGATCCTGAAATCTGAAACCCTGCCCCCTACACCAGTTCCTCAGCCACTTGTTCCTCCTTCAAAGCATCCTATTCCTACCCTCACTGGCACCTAGCACAGGTATCAATCCTGAGACTACCACACTTGAGGTCCTGCTTTTCAACTTCCTACCAAGCTCTCTATACTCACTGCCCAAGACCTCCTCACTCTTCCTTGCTATGTTATTGGTACCGATGTGCACCACGACATCTGGCTGGTCACCCTCCCAATTCAGAATGTCATGCAATCGATCAGAGACATCCTTGACCCTGGCACCCGGGAGGAAACAAACCATCCTGGATTCTCTGTCACGACCACAGAACCTCCCATTTACACCTCTAACTATCGACTCCCCTATCACTACCGCTCTCCTCTTTTTCACCCCTCCCTTCTGCATTGAAGAATCTTGGTAAATGCCCCCTGTACACTCTCAATCTTTCCACGTGCTTTCTATAATAAGGCGAGCAGAATGAACAGAATACTGCAAGAATGGACTGATCAGAGTTTGATAGAGATGCAACATTACCCTGTAGCTCTTCAACTCAGTCCCCTGAGCAATGAAGACCAACACATCAGAAGCATTCTTAATCACCCAATTATCGTGCGTGAAAATTTTGAGGGATTTATGGATCAGCACAAATCCCTCTGTTGCACTATCCCTCTGTTCCTCTATATTGCGATAAATCCTGCCTTTTGTACTCCCTAATCCAGTCTGATTTTTCATCGGGTATCACCTCAAACTTTTCCGGATGGAACTAAATTTGTAACTTCACAGCCCAGCTCTTCAGTTTGTCGATGTCCCTTTATAACCCATGAACACCTTCTAAACTTTCCACAGCACCATCAGCCTTCGTCTCTTTTATTTATTTAGAGGTGCAGCGAGGAACTGGTCATTCCAGCCAGATGAGTCCTGGAGCCCAGAAACATCAAATTTCATCCTCGCCTCATCAGAGAAGAAGTTACAATGACAAATTAATCTACTGTTTTTGCATTTGGGAGAAAACCCGCGCTTATCACAGGGAAGATGTAGAATCTCCTTATAGAGGATGTTGGAATTGCACTCCAATTTCCAAGCCTCCGACCAACTTGACCTTCGACCCCAACATCGGCCGAAAGCCGCAGGCAAAGTCGAGGATTTGAGGCCTTCCCTCCTGAGATTCTCGATCGCACGGTGGCAGCAACAGCGATCTGGGCATTTTAGAAGCTTCTCCAGATGTTCCTCCGTGCTTCTTACAGCTGTCTCTATCAAATCAGAATTGTGCACGGTACCTTTTTAACAAACACGATATGAAAGACAAAGCCGCATTTGATCACTGTTGATCAAATTTCTGGAACACTATCTGGTTACACCCCTGTCGGTAGCCATTAGGATTGATCGTGGAAATGTAGATGCAATGAGGATATGGCAGGGAATTGGAGAAGGCGTTTTGTAGTAAAGGGTAGTTTTGATGTTCTTTCTGATTGGATCCTCCTTAACATTTGGAATTTCCTGCAGTTTTTTGTTTTGTTCAGTATGGTCGAATTGAGACTGTTAGGGTGGATCCTGTACATAGGATGCATTGCAAATATTAAATGTAGTGGCAATCAATTTTCAGATATTACCTTGGATTGTAGAGTGAAGTTAAAATTTAGCCCTGAACAATAGTTTCCCTGGATCTGCGGTACTGGAGTTTATTGCAAACAAGACAATGCTGCTTAACATTAATTTTGGGGGCCAGGACAGGGTGTGTGAAGGAATGGGTATGTGAAAACTACATGTTATTTAAAGGAAGCATTGTAGATACATTGTAACTATAAAGTGTCATGCCATTAACTTTGATCTTTAACATATAAAAAGTTCTGTAATATTGGGTTTGGAGGCCTCTTACACCAAGAGACCCCCAATATATTGCCCGCTGCTCGTTTCTTGTTGAACAATACAGTTGCATATCCACTGGCTTCAGCGTCAGTCCGTTGACTTTGTTCACGTTACAATCGAGATATTATATATATATTTTTCTTTTTTTTTTGATTTTCACAACATATTTCATTTAGCTAAATTTATTCTAAGTTTCTGTTTTATAGCTCTTGGATTCAATAAACATGTGGAGTGATGGGGAGACATTCAGGAGATGACTCAATAAAGAGATATCAAGAGATTGACATTGTTGGTCATGCCGCAACGGAATAGTGACTGGCACTCTGTAAAATGATTTGCTGGATAGGGGAGATTCATGTCTTCAGACCTCTGTAGCTGAACTGTGAGCGAGGCCCGGTGGCACGGTATGTGGAGTTGCTTTGCTGGGCCAGAGTTGCAGGTGACCGGGTTTGAACCTGACATTATCCAATTGTGTGTGGGTGTGTGTGAGTGTGTGTGTGTGTGTGTGTGTGTGTGTGTGTGTGTGTGTTTTTGTGCGCGTGTGTGTGTGTGTGCGTGCGTGTGTGGGTGTGTATGTGCACTCAAGACTTCATGCATGGAAACAGGTTAAGTGATCAGGGCCTTTTCATTCGCGACGGAAGGAGAGTAGGGGTGACTCAATGGATGTTTTCCCAGGACTGAAATGGCTAACACGGGGCGGGGCGAGTGGCCTGATTTTAAAGTGTTTGGATGATGTCAGAGGTGGAATTAACTTCTTTATTTTAAACAGAGTTTGGGGGTTGCATGGAACGCGCTGCCAGGGGTGTTGGTGGAGTCGAACACCCCAGTGTTTGACTCACTGATTAAAATGTCGTGGAAGATTGAAATATCGAGGCGAATGTAGAAGGTGAGTGAGTGTTCACCGCCGTCTACCAGCTTCTCACTTGCTGCTGCCGGTGGAAGGTGTCTGCATGTGACCCTCTCTCGCTCACTTCTCCTGAGGGAAGGTCCCTGCATAACAATGATCTCCCTCATTGGGAGATAAGGGACATTAAGAAATTCTATGATCGGCGCATGAATGATAGAATAATGGAGGATTACGTGTGAGCGAATGGTTTGATTGATCTCGGAGTGTGCAAAGAGTAAGCACAACATCGTGCGCCAAAGGGCTGCTACTGTGCGATGATGATCGACTCTGCATATTCCCTGTGTGTGCGCGTGTGGGCAGATGCTGTGCGAGAGTGCGTGGTGTCCGTTTTCCACGGATGCTGCGGTTTCCTCACACAGATCCGAACGACTTGCGACGTCAGTGGTTAATCGGCTACCGTAATTTTCCCCAAAAGAGATTTTAGAGATCTAGGCAGAAAGCTGAGAAGTAGAAGTAGGAGTGTTAACATCTGCATTGCTATCTGGCCACGTGTCAGTGATGGTAGAAGCAGAATAGTATGACAGAAAACTTCGTGGCTGAGTAACGGGTGCAAGAGCCAGGGTTTCAGCTTCTTGGATCATTAGGATCTGTTCTGGAGGAGGAATGGCCTGATAAAAGTTTGCATCTGAATGCAAGGGGGGACAAATATTCTCGCTGGCAGGTTTTCAGTCGCCATCGGGGAAGGTTTAAACAAATTTCCCACGATGGTGGGAACCGGAGTAACGGAATTCTGGTTAGAACGGATGGTAAAAATCAAATTGGAAGAAGGTATCGGGGGTTCAGAGTACAGCAGAAATGCCATGCGTTTCTGGGGAAAAAAATGAGCTGAGTGCAGGTTAGATACAGTCCAAAAACAAAGAAATATTCAAACGGGAAAATATTACTAGTTTAGCTGACAAGGATGTATTCAGAGCTCATGTAAAAGCAGAAGATATGGCGTGCAACAAGGCAAACACTCGCGGGAACATATAGGTTTGGAAAGCTTTTAAAAACCTGCAGAAAGCAACTAAAAATGATAAAGAGGAAAAGATGAATTATGAAAGGAAAGCAGCAAACAATATCAAGGTGGCTACAAAAAGCCAGCTTCAAACCTGAAAGAGATGAGTGTGGATATAAGAGCGCTGGAAAATGAGGTCGGAGCAATAATAACGGGGGGACAAGGAGCTGGCAGATGAAATAAATGAGTGTCTTGATTCAGTGGAAGACACTAGCAGTATGCCGGGTGTGAAATAGTATGGCGGAAGGGAAGTGAGTACAGTTGCTTTTATAACGGAGTTGGTGCTCAAAATGCTGAAAGACATAGAAGTACGTACATACGTCACCAGAACCAGATGAACTGCGCCTTCGAGATTGTGGAGGGATTTGTAACGATCTTTCAAGAATCATAAAACTTTCTTGTAGTTCCGGAAGGCTGGAAAACTGCAAATGTCCTCCACTCTTTAAGATGAAGGGAGATAGCAGAAAAGGAATTATAGAGCAGTTACCCTGAATTCAGTGACTGGGAAGAGGTTAGACTCACTTGGTAAGGATAATGTTCCGGTGCACTCGGTGACACAGGACAAATATGACAAAGTCAGCATGGGTTCTGGAAGGGAGCATCTTGCCAGGCGAACCTGTTGGAATTATTTGAGGAGAATACAAGTAGGATCAATAAATATGATGAAGTTGTTGTTGAATGTATGGATTTTCAAATAACGCCGATGACAAGGTGCCACACAGGAGGCTCCTTCCTAAGGCAAGAGCCCATAGAATGCAGGAAGGCTGCTAGCATGTTTAGAGCATTGGCTGATTGGTACGAGGAAGCAAGTAGGAATAAAAAGATCCTGCTTGTGACTAACGGTGTTGCACAGGGGTTGTGATCGGACTTGTGTCATTCCCTATAGTATGTCAATGGTTTCGATTGTGGGATAGATGGATTATTGCCAAGTTTGCAGATGATACGTAGATTAGTGGAGGAGCAGGTAGTTTAGGGAAACCGGAAGGCCTCAGAAGGACTTCAATACATTTGCAGAATGCGCAAGTAAGTGGCAAACTACTTACGATGTTGGTAAATACATTGTATGGACTTTGGTAGGTTAAATAAACGTGCAGACCATTCTCTAAATGGGCAGAAAAAAACAAAAATCTGGGAGGCAGAGTTGAAAGTCGTAGTGCAAAATACCCTAAGAGTTAACTTGCAGACTGTGTCGTCGGTGAGAAAAGCAGTCGCAGTGTGACTACGTTTTTCAAGAGATCTCGACTATAAGAGCAGGGATGAGTATTGTGAACAGTTTTGGGTCCCTTATCTTGGAAAAGGCCAGGGAGTGGGGCTGGGGAGGGCAATAAAATGGGACCAGCTACGCTTGCATTCCGGAGCAGTCTTGATGGGCCATTTAGCCTAATTCTGCTTCTATGTCTTAATGAGCTTATAAGGAGAAGTAAACCGAAATGACAGATGAATGACGGGCGAAGATGTGCAATTCTGGCACACGGATCAGAGGAACACACACAAAATGCTGACGGAACAGAACAGATCAATCAGTATCCATGGAGAGGAATAAAGTGTCGAACGTCCCAGTCAGGACCATATCGCAGGTCTGAAAAGGAAGGGTAAAGACACTGGAGGAAGAAAGTGGGTGGAGAAGAGGGATTACTAGTTAACAGGTGAAGGATGATGACAGGTGATGGGAGAAGGTGGGTTGATTGGAGAATGGGTTGAAGTGAGAAGTCGGGAGTTAATAGGTGGAAAAGGTAAAGGGTTGAATTTGAAGCCGAATAGGAGGGAAGAGCGGTGAACGGGAAGGATGAGGAGACCAGAGAGGAGATGGGCAGGTGTGGAGAAGAGATGAGGCAAGAGGGAATTCAGAATGGGAAATTGAAACAATATAGAGGGAAGGAGAGGGAAAAGTGGCTGGATTAAAAAAAAAATCTGTGTTTACCTCGTCAGGTTTGCGACTAATCAGATGGAATATGACGCGTTTATCTTCTCAGCTGTGGATTGCATCATCGTGGCATGACAGGAGAGGGTGCAGCGAAATGTCGGAATAAGAATGTGTAATGGAATTAAAATGGTCGACCCGTACGAAGTGCTGCTTGTTACAAATGGAGCGAAGGAGCTTGTCAAAGCGCTCCCCCGATCCATAACGGGCCACAAATGGACATCCGATGAACCGATTGCTATTTCGCATTTTTTTTCTGGTGCGAATTTTGATTCCAGCCTGTAGGTGGGATGCTTAATTAGTCTTGTGTTGTCTTCCTTAGTGCATACAACGAAAGAGAGTTTTGGAAGTTCGATAACTTACCAGGACCAGATGGTATAAAACCCACGGTACTGATTGGGTGGTTGAAGAGATCGTGGAAGCATTAGTAATGATATTTTAGGAATCGCAGATTCTACAACAGTTCAGCAAGTCTGGAAAATTAAAAATTGTCACTACAGTTTTCCGGAAAGAACAGAGGCAGAAGTAAGGAAACTATAGGCCAGTTAGCTAGTCTGACCTCAGTGGTTGGGAGGATGTGGAATCGATTATGCAGTCTGGGGCCTCAGGGTACTTGAGCCACATCATAAAATAGGCCTTGGTCAGCAATCTTTCCTCAAGGGAAGACCTTGCCTGTCAAATATTTTGGATCCGCTGAAGAAATTAAAAAAAAACCGTGCAGACAAATGCGAATAGGTTGATGTGAACTTGATTTTAAGAATGCATATCGCCACATAGTAGGCGACTTAACAAGTTACCTGATCAGGTTACTGCAAAAGAGATTCCAGCACTAATAAAGCATTGACTGATTGGCAGAAGGGAAAGCGTGAGAATAAAGTGAACATTTTCTTGTTGGCTGCAAGTGACCAGAAGTTCTGTGTTGTGCCGATTATTAATATGTCAATAATTTGGATAATGGGATTCATGGCTTTGTTGCAATGTTTGCAGACGAAATGAAAATATATGGAGAGGTAGGTAGGTTTGGAGAAGTACAGTAGCTGCAGAAGGGCTTGGATTTGGAAAGTGGGCAAAGAAATTACTGATGGAATACAGTATCGGGAGGTGTATAGTCTTGCAGTTTGGAGGAAGAAATGAAAGGGATGATATCTTTTAAATGTAGAGAAAATAGACTAATGCTGAGTCTCAAGGGGACTTGCCAGCTCTTGTGCATGATTCCGTAAAGATTCATTTGCAGGTTGAGGCTGTTGTGAAGTAGACAATTGAGATGTTAGCCTTCATTCTCGGAGGACTAAAACATACCAGAAAGAATGTGATGCTGAGACTTTGGAAAGCACTCGTGTGGCCTCACTTTGAGTATTGTGAGCAGCCGCGGGGGCCTCATCTTAGAAATGATGCGCTGAAACTGGAGAGGGTTCAACGGCGGTTCTCGTAAATTATTCCACTATTAAATAGCTTGTCAGATAAAAATCGCTTGGTTATTTGGAAGCTGCATTCACTGGAATTGAGAACAATGAGCGTTGAGCGAATTGAAAGCTATCGAAAAATGAATGACCTTCTTAGGGTGGAAGTGGTTACCATGTTTCCTATGGTGGTGAAGTCTATGATCAAAGGATACTGTCGCAGGACAGAGAGATCTCCTTTTAGAATGGAGATGAGCGGGAAATACTTTAGCCAGAGAGCGGCAAATCTGTGTAAATATTTGCTTCAGACAGCTATGAGGCCATGACTTTAAGTATGTTTCAGGCAGAGGTTAAGAGATTCCGCACGAGAAATGACATGAATGATACGATGAGAAATCAGCAGATTGTGGCTGACAGGAAAATTGGATCAGCCATGGTGAAATGGCGAGGCAGGTTCGATGGGTAAAATCGCCTACTTGTTCTCCAATATCTGAGGGCCTTATTGTCTGATGGATAAGAAACGAGGAGCATATTTCTCTCTTCTATCACCAAAATATTAATTTATTTCATAGGCGCCGGGATTACCTAAGTGCAATGACCAAATCCCAGCTGATCCCCCCACATTCGTGACTGGTAGTATAAAGGATCCCTTGTGACATCGGTATTCCCGACTATTCTAGAATAGACAACTTACTATGAGGGATAGAACATTCCAAATCATTATACAATTATTATATTGATGTTACTGTCCGATGTTGTCATTCAAAGAGAGGACAATTAAAAACAAATATGCCGTAAATCAGAGGCAAAAGGTTAATTTTCGATTGAAACAACAATTGATTTTTTATAAGCTATATTCCTGTGATCAGCTATAGTAGTCGGAAAATTCACCCTAGCCGAGACAATATTTTTTTTCCCGTGAAAAATATAAGAAATTAATCCCCGTTGTTGAATTGCTGTTCATCGGCTGGAAAGTGAGATTCGAAAATAACTGTCACTTGTAGCTCAAATCAAATAATCTTTCAAATCATTGTTTTGATGTTGCAAGAGGGAATAATTGTGTTTACATTTTATTTGTAGATCTCACCCACTGCAGCAAACAGGTATTTCACTCCATTCTTCAGTTCCTCCCTGAATTTTCTCTGCGTCAGTCCATAGATACACGTGTTGGTGCAGGTACTGAGTGAATCCAACATAAACCCACATTGGTGCAGGATATAGGTCGGTTTGCTGAGATATCTGTCTGTATAGAAATAGTTTTCGACTTGCCAGCTAAAAGAATGTACAACATTGGGCATCCAAAATAATATAAAATTGGCTGAAAGAGCGAACAACAGAATCATTGACTTTCTCCGATTCGCCACCTCTGGATCAGTAAGATTTTCGCTGCTTTTCCGAAGTACCTGCCGAATTCTGTTTGTCGCTATAATCCGTTTGACGGTTGAAACATTAAAGAGCACAATTAAACAGATTGGTATTAACGGTGTTGTGATGCTGTGAAATACCTGGTAGGCTTTCCACAGTGGTGACGTGGAGTATTCAGCCACAGGGACACAACGCCATCGATCCACAGCAAAGTAAGACGGAATGGCCTTGGCACAACACGCTGCACTCACGGTTGCGATCACCACAGTCGCTGTTCTCTCGGTGCAATATCGGTTCCGCAGCTTCTGACAGCAGATGGCGACGCAGCGATCGAAAGTGAAAGCAACCGTCAACCAAACGGAACAGTCCCATGTTGCGAGACTCAGGACAAGTAGCACTGAACACGCCGGAGGTATGAGCAAAAAATTAACAAACAAATAGATATAATTTATTCTCTGTAATATAATCACTACGATGACCATCATCAGATCGGCTACCGCCATGGACACCAGGTAAAGAGTGATGCACTTGGAAAGACCGCACTTCCCGCGAGACAGGATCACAATCGCTGTTACATTAACTGAAAAAAGTTATTAAGAAAAAAAAAATATCATTTACCGTAGAGTGATCAGTTGTGAATTTATGAGAGTAGTATGAGTAATAGTCGTTTGGGATATTTTCTGGAGTCAGGTTAACAGTCCATTTGCGCTGACAGACATGAGATGTGTATGACCAGATCACGCTGAGTATATGGTTTTAAAGCACAATCTATATCTCATCAGGTTCACGTCCAGAATTTAACTAATGGAATTGTAAGGGATTTCTTCTTTTATGTTACTGCGTAGGCTAATCAAAATGGCGTCTCTGGTAATATAACTGCTGAGAAAGTTCTCTCACTAGCAGCTTGTTTGGGTTATAGAGGGAGTTGTATTCAGTTGGTAACCAATTGAGATAGATGTTATTCTTTCCTGTGTGCCTGTAAACTATTGTGATGCGCGGGTTTTTGGGCAGAAGGCGCGCTGGGGAGAGGGAGAGTGGACGTGATGCCGTGAGCTAGCCGACGGGGCGGACCCCGAGCCGGAGTCCGAGGTCCAGGCTCTTCGACGAGGAGTGGAGACGAAGACAGACTCGTGTGGAGCATCTGGTCGACCACCGTGGTTGGTCCCAGAAGGTGGGTCGAGGTGGTCAGAGGGGACTTAATGGTGAAAAGAGGATCGTTACTAGAGCAACAACTGTTTGTGCACGAAGAGGTTGAGCTTTGATAAGTTTGGCGCCTTTCACTTTCTTTTTATATTTTATCTCTATTAATTACTTAGTTCCAGTAATATCTATAAATTGCAATCATTTACTCATAAATGGTGCATTGTCTGTTATTTGGCGGGGTGGGGTGCATCACACAGCATTTACACAAACTCAGTTATCCGGTTTGGCGGGGCCGAAGGCTGCTTCCCCTAGACGACAGCGAGTTGAGCGAGCTGAGGCTTATCGGTGAGTGGGTGGGGGCGGCTACAGAATGAACGCCGGAAACCGGCAGCAGAGCGCCTTCCGGCATCTCCGTTAAGTAGTGAACAATGTTCCCGATACCAGTCCCGGAAGGTGAGGTTCTCAAAAGCTATCCTGATAGGATGGCGTTTTGCTGAGAACAGGATGTATGGTGGAGCGAATGGATTTAATTTCAGACCGCATGGCGTATTTGAACTTCTTTAAAAGGAATTGTTTAATTGCCTTACATTTAAAATCAAATTATGTCATAATTACATTGACAAAATAGCCATGAGTGCATTTCACTGGAAATCAGGAGGTATTTAGAGACGGCAGGGAAAGCCTTCTGACCTCACAAGATGTGAAACGCTCAGGACGGACTGCTCACAGTCTGGCAGTTTATCCAGTATAAAGTCAGATGTCAAACGCTGTGCGCTCCGCGAAGAAGCACAGAGACACCAGCGAGGCGTCATGAATTTATGGTGCCCGACGACCAGAGAGATGCCAAACTTTGAATGGGTGCCGCGTGCAAGTTATTGAGTGTCCACGACCATTGAGTACACTTCCACCGCACTATGAGCGGAAATGAGCCGGGACTGCAGAGGGAGCTATCACGCCACACCGACTGGGCGGTGACCGGGTCTGGTTACTCATTGCTGTCACTATCAGAATGCTATGTGAAGTAGTGTTTTTGCAACCTGTTTTGATGAAATCCTCGCGAACGGCCTCGATGCGAAGCGTTGAATATTTATTCCTCTTCGTAGGTGCTGCCTGACCGACTGAGTTCCGCCAGGAATGTGTATGTATGATATTGTCCTGTCTGCGCCTTTTGCAAACATGTTTAAGCATTTCTGGCATATAGTTGTGTTAACAATAGTACGACGTGGTAATATATGCTTAGGTTAAAATCACACACACACACACACACACACACACACACACACACATATATATATATATATATCAAACCCCTCAGTCAAATACCCATGAATAATTAAACAGTTAAATTAAGGCGAAATACAGTTAGAATATAAATCAGTGGCGAAGGTTGCTTTTCATCGTCCAGTGACTGCACAAATGCATAATACACCCAAGGCATCAAGATACAGTTAATCTACGATACCACTAACGTGATGCAAAGAAGTAACATTACCTGGAGCACTGATTGCTGCAAGCACCGGGCAGTAAATTCTGACGATGTTGTAAATTGCGGAATATCCCATTTTATAACTGTAGTGACGATCAGTTGTACAAAATGTCACAAATGTCTGCAAACACTGCTTTAAAGATTGCTTATGTACCAGTCAGAACTACGCTTTATTCAATTAGTGTTCCCAATGGTGTTATTAGACACAATCTACTGAACAATCACGCAGTGCCAACTACTTTTAAACATTGTGTTATTATCTATCATATTTAGTTATTCGAGAAGAATCAGAAAGACATTCTTTGACGTTGTTTCCAAAGATATTCAGTGAAGAGCACGAGTGCAGACCTGTTTCGCAATGCTTGAATCGTTAAACATAGTATTTTATCATTATAATCTTCATTAATATTTGGATAACAAACGCTATCTCATTCAGTTACCGATCAATTATTATATTACCAGTATCAGGTGTACCAATAAGATGAAATCAGTTCAATGTGGGTGAAATGTGCTATCAACCAACCTTGGAGGGGCCAATTTAGTCGCCGTCTTGTCTTTCCAGTGTTGTCAGTGCTTCAGGCGACAGCATCAGCCAGTTAAATCTTCAAAGAGAAATCTAACTGCGTGCCCGATATCAACAAGCCCAACCAAATGGAGTACCTGCGGAAGCAACTGTTTGTGCCATGGAAACCAAATGGTGAAGCAAGTGGGCGGCATCTTGCCGTCATCATCGAGGCATTGGAGGTGTTTGGTTACTGTCTTATACCTGTACAAATTATTAATTAGCTCGCCCTTAGTTCACCCTGTGCAATTTCGGTGACAAAACAGTAGCAAAAAATAATTAAGCTGAATATTGTACAGTTATTGACTGGAATAGAAGGCTGGAGTTTGAAGGCATGATCCAAGCGCGGGGATTGTTTCCCTCGGCGGTTACGTGACTGAGGAGAGGCGTGACAGAATTATATAAAAAATTATATATGTATGTGTGTGTATATATATATATATATATATATATATATATATATATATATATATATGGGGTAGACAGTAAAGTCAAGTCAAGTCACAAAACTACACCAGACTACAGACCTACACAGGACAACGTAAAGTGCACAAAACAGTGCAGAACAGTACAATAAATAATAGACAAGACAATTGCACAGTAGAGGAGAAATTGCAATATAATAATCTGTCCATGTGCAATTAAAAATTGTGCCCTAGTGCTCAAGTTAAGAAATAAATAAATTAAAGCAGCACCAGGTTTGGAGAGGTTGCTGCCGCCTGCTGACGCGCCGCCTATCGTCAGCATTATTATTCCTGGTAAAAAAAAATAAAATTCATTCAGCTGAAGGCACTGCTTTAAGTTCAGAGACAGTGTAAATTCAATGATGTGGAGGAAGAGATTATTCCTTTACGTTGAGAGTGGTTGGTACCTGGCAGGCACTGCCACGGGGAGCGGAAGAAGCATGTGTGATAGCGACATTTAAGAGGTTTCCGACAGGCACATGAATATGCAGGAAATCGAGGGATATGGATCATACAGAAAGAGAGGAGATCTGTTTTTATTTGTCATTGTATTTACCATAGGCATAGTCAGCCGAGGTGCTATAATGTTCTGTGTTATCAATGACCGGTAATAATGTCAGCCAGGAGCACACACAACTTTATCTGTGACCACTAATGAGAATGCTGGATGATGTGTTACCACAGTGGCGCCAGTGCTAAGTAAGACGCCAAGCAGGAAGAGGAAGGATCAACGCCAGCGCATTCCGTGTTCAACGTGAAAGCGGGCGATGAACTTGGAAGACAGTGTGCCCAAGGGGTTGGTTCAGTGGAATCGTTTCAGTTATAGGGATCATTGAGTTCTTTCCCATGGCGGTTGGGAACTGTGCAATGATGACAGGTTACATCTATAATGAAGGGGAGCAAAATTCCTCTCCAGTTGTTTAGGTGACAGGACCTGTTATTGTTTACAGCTACGAGGCACGATGGTAGGAACCAATGCTGCAGGTCAATATATCCCACTCAGCGGACTGTAGAATGGAGGCCGAGTAATACTGAAAGGAAATCCAGGTCGGCACAGGACTATGGTTAGACTGAGATACTGAAGTGTTTATTTCTGTTTAGACCGATACAGCATAGATTGGATTTATGGTGCCAACCACTCTGCTGTGTAGATAGGACATCAATAACCCACTCTACACTGTGAACTGCCAACCCAGCATAGATCAAACTTAGAGCACAATGTGGACAGGGAACTCTGCACCAGGATATTTCAACACGAGAAATACACTGACCTGCATAATCCAGTTGTTGATGTGGACAGAGTCGGTACTGTAGAATTCCAGCGAAATCCACAGCAAAGAGGTCAGCAAATTAAAAAACAAACATGGTCCGGCGGGGATACAGATCTCTACACTTCATTAAGGGAGGATGTTGTAGGTTTATCCACCATTCGACACTCATGCCAGCAATTCGCCTCTCCACCACACACACACTGCACAGTACAGAAAGAGTCAGGCGTTTTCCATAAGGACAATGAAGTCTGCAAATTAACACACACACATATTTTAATCAACTCAACGCGCTGTGCAGTGAGCACTCTGACAGGAACGAAGTCAGCACTCTTGTCCACTGCTGGAACCGAGGATAACCACAGAACTACAAGGACCAAAATAAGTAAAAATCTGTCACGAGACAGAAATTCATTGAAACGAGCAATCGCTTTCCTCCCACTGTTTAAGGTTAGGATACTTAGGAGAGAGCTGATAATATAAACCATGTTGACATGACCTCAAATTCGCAGAAGGCATATCTCAAGTCTCTACATGTAGTGTTATAAACAAAAATGCCATGTAAACCGTAGACGTGTTTTAACATGGACTGAAGGCTCTCCTACAGGCGATAAATAAAGAGCGATGTAATACTTTTTCCATATAGGGGGGTGCAACAGGGATCGTTCATGGCCTCCTATGTGGTACTGAGAGCAGGCTGGAGGGTTGGAACAGTGTGGCACTGCAAGATGTTGCACTGTAATGCGGAAGGTAACGCAGACAAACATGTTGGAGGAATTTTGCAGCCTCGGGCAGTATCTATGGAGAGGAATAAATTTTATCAGAATCAGGTTTATTGTCACCGGCATGTGTCCTGAAATTTGATAACTTAGCGGCAGCAGTACAATGTAAAACATAGTATAGACGGAAAAAAGCAAAATATTAAAATAGTAATAATAAATAGGTCAATCAATGATAGTAGGCGTATATTGAATAGATTAAAAATCATGCAAAACAGGAATAATATGTATTTGAAAAGTGAGCAAGTGCCAAGGGTTCAATGTCCATTCCGGAAGCGGATGGCAGAGCGGAAGAAGCTGTTCCTGAATCACTGAATGTGTGCCTTCAGGCTTCTGTACCTCCCACCTGCTAGTAGCAGTGAGAACAGGGCATGTTCTGGGTGCTGGAGTTCCTTAATAACAGACGCTGCCTTTCTGAGACACCACTCTTTGAAGATGTCCTAGGAACTTTGCAGGCTAGTACCAAAGATGGAACCAACCAAATTTGCGACCCTCTGCAGCTTCTTTCGTTGCTGTGCACTTACCACGCCTCTCACTACCAGTCAGTAATGTAGTCTGTCAGAATGCTTTCCACGGTACAACTACAGAAGTTTTTGAGTGTGTTGTTGACATACCAAATCTCTTCAACTCCTAATGAAGGATAGCTGCCGTTTTGCCTTATTTATAACTGCATTGATATGTTGCGCACAGGTTAGATCCTCAGAGATCTTGACACCCAGGAACAACTTGAAACAGTTTACACGCTCCATTTCTGATCTTTCTTCGCCTTACCCTTCCTAAAGTCCAGAATCAACTCTTTCGTCTTCCTGACGTTGTGTGCCAGGTTGTTGATGCGACACCACTCCACTAATTGGCATATTTTTGATGGTCTTTGATCTATGCTTACCCACGCAGTCATATGTATATAGAGAGTACAGCAGTGGGCTAAGCACACACCCTGAGATGTACTAGTGTTGATTGTCCGCGAGGAGGAGATATTATCACCAATACTCACAGATTGTGGTCATCCCATTAGGAAGTCGAGGATCCAATTGCAGAAAGAGGTCCAGATGCCCCGGTTCTACAACTTCTCAATGACCATTTTTGGAATGATGGTATAGTCGATGAACAGCATCCTGACGTAGGTGTTTGTGCTGTCCAGGTGGTCTAAAGCCATGTGAATTGCGATTGAATTTCTTCTGCTGTTGACCTATTGTGGCGATAGGCAAATTTCAATGGGTGAGGGCCCTTGCTGAGACAGGAGAATAGTCCAGTCATGACCAAACTGTCAAAGCATTTAATCTCTACAGATGTGAGTGCTACCGGGCGATATTCATTAAGGCAGCTCATATTATTCTTATTAGACACTGGCATAATTGTTGCCTTTTTGAAGCGCGGGAACTTCCTCCAGTCTATTGTCAGTGTTTTACACATATCTGTCGTTGAAGTGCTGAGGATGTACTCGGCTGCAACTGTGCAATAAAGTGCTGAGTGCGGGCAGGCCAGAGTGCTCACTGCAGATAGCGTTGGGTTATACACAGTAAGTGTGTGTCGCATTCTTGAACGTGTTAGGTTGTGCAGTATATTTTCCTTATAGTTAGCTGCTTGTTATTTCTGCAGACTGTAGTGTGTGTGTCTCGGTCGTGGGGGTGTTGGGGCTTTCATAGTGGGGGTCGAGTGCTTGGGGCTTATACCAGGAATATATCGGCAACTGCTCGCATTGTTGATATTGCAGAAGTCTGTGTTCTGGCAGCATCATGTTTGCTTACTACATTTCCATCTCCTTGATGTATAGTGTTGGAATTTTACTAGGCCGAATCTGTGCATCCAAAAACTGGTTTGTACAGATCTGTCCTATCCTGGAGCTGAAAGCTCCCTGTCTATGGTGGGGAGAGTGTGGTCTTTGTTGCGCTGCGATTTCACAATGTGGATTGGTTTGACTGTGAGTGATCTGCACAGCGGTGTGGTTGGTGTTGTAAATCCTTTCTGTGCTCTATCACGAGATAAGTAAATAAGTATTTCAGCACCTCTGTCCCACCATTGTCGTAGGGGGAATAGGTCTTCCTTTCAACATTACTCGAATTTGCCTCTACCGTCCGTGGAAAGATATCTGCTGATCTGTAAGCATTGCTTGCCACCACCATGCCACACAATTTTAAACTCTCCCAAGCGCTGGCAGTGAAACGGCATTATCTTAGGTGTAGCCTGTTGGCATTACACCGGATCTACCTGCCCTGGAAGTGAGTTAAATGATCCCGATATCGGAAACAATCCCACTGCACCAATTCCTTTGCTACACGTTTAACTGTAGTGCCTTCCTAGCTCTTCGCACGGTTGCACGAGGAACAGAGGGTATACCTGAAATCAACATAATGAAGACTTTATTCTAAATTTACAAGTTAATTCCCTGTATTGCTTTGGACAACCTCATCTCCCTCTTTCTCCCCACCTCTCTCTCTCTCTTTCTCTATCGCTCTCTCTCTCAGCCCGTCTGTCTCTTTCTCTCTGTGTTCCTCCTCCTCCCTCTACCCCTCTATCCCTCTTTCTCACACTCTTGCTGTCTCTCTCTCTCATTACTCTCTCTCTGTCTCCGTTGTTTAGAGCCTTTGGGATCATGACAACTGGCTGCTCATCCTTCCTGTGCTTGCTCGGTGTCATGCTTAACACTGGTGCCAATGAGGTAACGCACCATTCTGCAGTCCCTTTTGTGTTTACAGTAAAAATTATGTGCGCCCTTTGCTAACATCATTGCTTCTCACCGAGAGCACAGTATAGTATAGCACATGAATAACACCACGGCACACGATGTCTCTGCTGAACAAATGTCAAAAAAAAAACTAATGTAAGGGGGTTTCGTCTGTTATCTTACTGCCTAGGCTAATTAAAATGGCTTCTTTGTTCAGTTAAGTTATACTTGGGAATGTTTCTTTGTTATGTTAAACGCTGAGAAGGTTTTTGCTCTAGTAGCTTGTTTTGGGTGAGAGTGTGACAAGAAAATGTTACGAACCATTTGGGATATTTGTTATGTTTTTGGTGTATTTGATGATATTGTATGAGCGGGGTTTTGGGGGAGAAGGCGGGAGAGAGAGGCAGAAGATGGACCAGGGGCTGTGAGTCCGCTAATGGGGTCGCATTGCGAGCGGGGCGTTCGGCGAGGAGAGTGGACGGAGACGGACTCGTGTGGAGTATCTGGTCGAACACCGTTGTTGATCCCAGGCGGCCGGTCGAGGTGGTCCGAGGGGTCGTGGGGTGAAGAAGGAGGGTCCTGAGCTCCAACTGTTTGTGCACGAAGTAATTGAACTTTGATAAACGTGGCGCCTTGTCTTTTCCTTTTATATTTTATTCTCTATTAATTATATAGTTCCAGTAATATCTATAAAGAGTAAATCATTTAATCGTATCTGAGCATTGTCTGTTATTTGGGCGGGGTGGGGTACATCACACAGCATCCACACAAACTAATTACTCAGATTGGCGGGGCCGAGGGCTGTTTCCCTAGACGACAGCGATCCGAGCGACCCTGAGGCTGGCCAGGGGGTCTACAATAAATCTCTCTTTTTGTGTGCGATCCCTGTCCTTCCATTTCCTACATATTCACGTGCCTATCTCAAAGCCCTCAAATGCCACTATCGTAAATGCTTTCAGTGCTCCCCATGGCAGAGCAGGTCAGCCATAGACAACCCTCAACGCAAAGAAATAATTTTATCCCGCAGATCTTTTCAACTTACCCTCTCTCTGACGTTAAAGCTGTGACGTCTAGGGTTAGACATTTTTATCCCATTTATCTCACGATTTATAAAATTCTATTAGGCCGCTCTTCTGCCAGCGAACCACCGAGGAAACAGTTCCCGCCCAAACAATCTTTCCTTCGAAATCAAGCTCTTCAGTCCAGTCAACATCCTTGAGAATAAGCTGCACCATCTCCAGCTTAATTGCATCCTTCCTACAGTGTGGTGATTTAAACTGCACACGGTGATCCAAGCGCACCCCAATGAATAATTTGTACCACTATATCATGACATACCAACTCCACCAAAGGTCTTATTGGTGAAGGCAAACAAACCACGGAACTCCTTCACCATCTGAACTACGGGGCACAAAACAGAGGGAGGTCCCTTTAGAAAAGAGATGAGGAGGGATTTCTCCAGCTTGCGGTTGGCGAATCTGTGGTATTCGTTGTGATAAACTGCTGCTTGTGTGGAGCCTTTCTTCATGTGCTCAAATTTTCTGGACTTGTTGAAATGTTGAGATACCCTTGGACGCAGTGGAATTTCTCTTTGGAACTGTAACGAGCTGATGGTTTCGTCTGAAGCACTAACCCACAGGAAAGACAGGACAGCTCAGCGCACATTTTATCTATACTGAATTCGCTTCATCTTATCCGTCCACCTGTTACCAGAAGTGTTATAATTCATTGGAACCAGAAGGTGAAAGCGTTTATTAAAAAAAAATACTTGCCGGTGCTTGTAGCAGTAGGTTTTCCAGGTAATGTAATATCTTTGTATCACGTACGGGGCATCGCAGATTCACTGTATCTTGCTGCCCAAGGTGCATATGTAGTACTGCATTTTCCCTGATATTGGACGATGAAAAAAAACACCTTCGAAGTTATTTTAGTTTCTAACTGTAATTCCTGTTAATTTAAGAGTTTAATTTTGCATGGGGGTATGATTTAGGTGTTTGATGGTGTAGGATTTAAGTGTTTGTTTGGGTTATGACTGGTGATAACGGGGCTTGGAATGTAGGGGCTATTCAGTGAGGGAAATTTTGTTCTTTCCTGTGAGTCTGAAAGAGAGATTTTCGCGGTTTTTTGTCGGTAGACCTGGTAGACCACTAGACGGAGTGGAGTGGGAGCGAGGATACGAAAGTCGGAGAAACCCGGAGGAGGTTGATGGTTAATGAATGTCCGTATCACAGTGAGCTCAAACGTGCACTTCTGACTTTTCCTTTAAAATGGGCCCTTTATCCTTTCATTTTTCTTACGAACTCTATATTCAGATTAAGATTTATAAAGTTCAATAAGTTAATTACATACGGTGTACTGTCGGATATTTTGCAGCGCGGATTTGTAACCGGGTAATACATCACGCAGCCCCCACACGAACAAGATTTCTCAGTTTGGTGGGGCCAGAAGTTGTCTTCCCCGAGACGAACACGTGGTGGCCGAGCCCAAAGGTTACAATTGTGGGAGCTACTTTCGGGATTGATTCCGTTGGTGCTGTGTGATTGCCCTGAGCATTGATCCAGTAGGCTGTCTGTTTAAATCTGTGCTGATATGGGTGCTGCTGGAGTGGTCCGGTGGTGCTCCTCTGTGGGGTTACCTGGAACTAATTCATCCGTGTTGAGTGGGGTGGATATTCGTACCCCGGATGAACTGTTAATTGGAATTTTGTGTACGGATAACGATATTGGCAAAGTTGAGATCTTAGCGCGGCGTTTTGATCAAAATCGCGGGCTCAGACCTTGTTTTAGTTTAGACTATCGCTAACGTAACAACAGTGGAACTGCCATCGTGTATCGGTTCCCCAGGTGAGGCAGGACCATGGCCTGGCCATACTATCAGGGCGGAGGAGAAGGTAGAGGAGAGGACAGAGTCACAAGTTGAATTTACCGTAGCTGGGGGCGGAGGTTTCAAAAACACGTTTCCATCGTCTCTGAGGAGTGAGGGGAAAGAGTGGTCGGATTTGGATGTCAAATTAGTCCCCGTAACTAAGTGAAGAGTGAGAGTTCTGAGTTGGCATCAGTCCTTACCTCCGTGGCGAATAATTGGCCCAGTGCACAGGCAGTGGGTCGCCACCGGAAGCTGAATATATTCTCTAGAATAACGCCCACCCTCGAGAGGAAAGAGGAGTATGAGACCAGGGCTCTGCAGACCTCTCAGTTGTTATATGAGTGGCAGTGCGCTGATGACGGTGAGCGACAGAGATTTTTTTGGAAGTTTGAAGGCGTTGGCGGCAGACGTGGTGAGAGCTGAGTAAACTACGGTTGGCGAGTATCTAGAGGCATTGGAGAGCGTTTTTAGTACGATAGGGAGCTCACTGAAGCTCATGGCGGGGTTTCAGAACATGCGTCAGGAGAAACATGGAAGCATAGAAACATCGAAAACCTACAGAACAATACAGCCCCTTCGGCCGACGGAATTGGACCGAACATGTCCCCACATTAGAAATTACTACTCTTACCTATAGCCCTCTATTTTACTCAGCTCCATGTACCTACATAACAATCTCTTAAAAGACCTTATCGTATCCGCCTCCACCACTGTTGCCGGCAGCCCATTCCACGCAGTCCCCACTCACTACGTAAAAAACTTACCCCTGACATCTCTGTACGTAATCCCGAGCACCTAAAACCTTTGTCCGCTTCTGGCAACCATTTCAGTCCTGTTAAAAAAGCCTCTGACTCTCCACACGATCAATGCCTCTCATCATCTTGTATACCTCTATCAGGTCACATCTCATCATCCGTGGCTCCAAGGAGAAAAGGCCGAGTTCTATCAACCTAATCTCATAAGGCATGCTCCCCAATCCAGGCAACAAGCTTGCAAATCTCCTCTGCACCCTTTCCATGGCTTCCACATCTTTCCTGTAGTGAGGCGACCAGAGTACTCCGTGTGGTCTGACAAGGGTCCTCTATGAATGCAACATTACCTCTCGCCTCCAAAATTCAATTCCACGATTGATGAAGGACAACACACCGTAGGACTTCTTAACCACAGAGACAACCTGCGCAGCTGCTTTGAGTGTCCTATGGACTAGGAACCCAAGATCTCTCTGATTCTCCACACTGCCAAGAGTCTTACCGTTAATACTATATTCTGCTATCATAATTGACCTACCAAAATGAACCACTTCACACTTATCTGGGTTGACCTCCATCTGCCACCTCTTAGAGAATTTTGCACGCTATCAATATACCCTGTGACCTCCGACAGCCCTCCACACTAGCCAGAACACCTTCAACCTTTGTGGCACCATGAAACTTACTAACCCATCCCTCCATTTCTTCATCCAGGTTATTTACAGAAATTACGCAGAGTAAGGGTCCCACAACAGATACCTAGGACACTGCACTGGTGCCCGACCTCCATGTAGAATATGATCCGTCTACAACCACTCTTTGCTTTCTCTGGGCACGCCACTTCTGGTTCCACAATGCAGTGCCTCCTTGGATCCCTTGCCTCCCTAATTGCTCAATAAGGCTTGCATTGGGTACCTTATCAAATGCCTTGGTGAAACCCATATACACTACATTACTGCTTTATCTTCATGTGTTTAGTCACATCCTCAAAAAAATCAATCAGGCATGACCTGCCCTTGGCAAAGCCACGCTGACTACTCTTAATCATATTATACTTCTCCAAATTTTCATAAATCTTGTCTCTCAGCATCTTCTCCATGAACTTACCAACCACTGAGGTAAGACTCACTGGTCTATAATTTCCTGAGCTATCTCTACTTCTTTTCTTCAATAAAGGAACCACAACCCCAACCCTCCAATCCTCCGGAACCTCCCCCGTCCCCATTGATGATGCAAAGATCATCGCCAGAGGCTCAGCAATCTCCTCCGTCGTTCGCACAGTAGCCTGGGGTGCATCTCATCCGGTCCCAGCGACTTACTCAAATTAATGCTTCCAAGAGCTCCAGCACATACTGAGGTTAGGTATTCATTAAGTACCTCTGCTATTTCCTTCGGTTCCATACACTCTTTCCCACGGTCACACTTGATCGGTCCTCTTCTTTCCACGTCTTATCCTCTTGCTCATCACATACTTGTAGAATGCCTTGTGGCTTTGCTTTTTCCTGCCCGCCAAAGTCTTCTCATGGCCTCTTCTGGGTTTCCTAATTTTCTTCTTAAACTCCTTCCTATTTCCCTTATAATCTACTAGTTTTCTAAAATTACCTAGCTCTCTAAACCATTTGTAAGCTTTTCTTTTCTTCTTGACTAGATATATTACAGCCTTTGTACACCGCTGTTCCTGTACCCAACCATACATTCCCTGTCTGATTGTAACGTACCTATGCAGAACTCCACACAAGTATCCCCTGATTATTTGCCACATTTCTTCCATACTTTTCCCTGACAACATCTGTTTCCAATTTAAACCTCCAATTTCCAGCCTGATAGCCCCATAATTCCCCTTACTCCAATGAAACGTTTTTCTAACTTGTCTGTTTCTCTCTCCAATGTTATTCTAAAGGAGATAGAATTACGATCACTATCTCCAAAATACTCTCCCACTGAGAGATCTGACACCTTACCAGGTTCGTTTCCTAATGCCAAATCAGGTACAGCCTCTCCTCTTGTAAGCTTATCTACACATTGTGTCAAGAAAACTTCCTGAACACACCTAACAAACTCCACCCCATGTAAACCCCTTGCTCTAGTGAAAATAAAATCTCCAGCCACGACAATGTGTTATTGTCACGCCTTTCCAGGATCTGTTTCCTTATCTGCTCCACGATATCCCTGTTACTTTTGGGCGGCCTATAAAAACACCCAGTAAAGTAATTGACCCCTACTTGCTCCTAACCTCCACCCACAGAGTTTCCATAGACAACCTGTCCATGAAGTCCACCTTTTCTGCAGCCGTGACGCGATCTCTGATCAATAGTGCCACGCCCAGCTCTTTTGCTTCCCTCCCTGTCCTTTCTGAAACATCTAAAACCTGGCACTTGAAGTAAACATTCCTGTCTCTGAGCCATGCAAGTCTCAGTAATCACCACCACATCATATCTCCAAGTAGTGGTCCACGCTCTGAGCTCATTCGCTTTGTTCACAACACTCCTTGCGTTAAAATGTACACATCTCAAACCTTCGGACTGAGCGCGACCTTTCTCTATCACCTGCCTGTCCTCCCTCTCGCACTGTCTACAACAGGGCTGTCAAACTACCCGCCCGCGAAGAGGTCCAATCGAGCCCGCGGGATGATTCAGGGAAAAAAATATATTCACGACCATTTATTATGTATCTGTACGGCATCCGAACTCTCCCTCTCCCCCAGCGCTCTCTGTGCCGCCTGGTGTACAGAAGCTTGTTGTGTGTACTTGGAAAACAATTTTGCCCGGAAGTAATATTGGACACGGCCTACCCTACCACATTGAAGACTGCTGGTTGAGTAGAGTGGTTGTGCTGAGACGTTCTTTTTTTACAATTACGTGCGGAAATTGGACGATTCATGAACCAGAAAGGGAAACCAGTGACAGAGTAGATGACCCGGACTGGCTTCATGATCTTGCAGTTTTGGTGGATATAGCAGAGCACTTAAATGTACTTCATGTTAACCTGCAAGGCCGCAACAAACGTGTTACAGAATACTACGACAGCATTCGTGCCTTTCAAATTAAATTAGGCCTGTGGGAGATACAACTATCCCGGAGCTTTCCAGCTCAATTCCCCTCTTTGCAGTCCGTGCGTGTCGCTCATGGGAATGATGACAACATGAATAGGTAGAAGGGCAAAATATCACGGCTAAAATGTGAGTTACAGAATCGTTTCCAAGTCCTCACTCAGCTCGAGAAGGAATTCTCAGTGTTTTGCTCGCCGTTTGCCGTCAATGCAGCATCAGATGTGCCGGAGGAACTCCAAATGGATCTAAATGAAATTCAGTGTAACTCGGCTTTGAAATATAAATTTGAGAGTTTGGGTCTGGACGCATTCTATCAATACCTGGGACCGATGTACCCCAAGATAACACACTTTGCCTCAAAGATCCTTTTCGTGCTCAGGACAACATACAGTATCGGGAGGTGTATAGTCATGCAGTTCGGTGGAATAAATGAAAGGGATGGTATCTTCCAAATGTAGAGAAAATAGACTAATGCTGAGTCTCAAGGGGACTTGCCAGCTCTTGTGCATGATTCCGTAAAGATTCATTTACACGTTGAGGCTGTGGTGAAGTAGACAAATGAGATGTTAGCCTTCATTTCTGGAGGACTAAAACATAAAAGCAAGAATGTGATGCTGAGACTTTGGAAAGCACTCCTGTGGCCTCACTTGGCGTATTGTGAGCAGCCGCGGGGGCCTCATCTTAAAAATGATGTGCTGAAATTGGAGAGGGTTCAACGGCGGATCCCATAAATTATTCCACTATTAAATAGCTTGTGAGATAAAAAGCGCTTGATTTTTTGGAAGCTGTATTCACTGGAATTGAGAACAATGAGCGGTGATCGAATTGAAAGCTATTGAAAAATGTGTGACCTTCATAGGGTGGAAGTGGCGACCAGGTTTCCTATGGTGGTAAAGTCTATGATCAAAGGATACTGTCGCAGAACAGAGAGATCTCCTTTTAGAATGGCGATGAGCGGAAATACATTAGCCATAGAGCGGTGAATCTGTGCAAATATTTGCCTCAGACAGCTATCAGGCCATGACTTTAAGTATGTTTCAGGCAGAGCTTAATAGATTCCGCATGAATAAAGACATTAGTGATATGATGAGAAATCAGCAGATTGTGGCTGACAGGAGAATTGGATCAGCCATGGTGAAATGGCGAGGCAGGCTCGATTGGTGAAATCGCATAATTCTGCTCCAATATCTGAGGGCCTTATTGTCTTATGGATAAGGTCAGAGGAGCATATTTCTCTCTTCTATCACTAAAATATTAATTTATTTCAAAGGTGCCGGGATTACCTAAGTGCAATGACCAAATCCCAGCTGATCTCCTCACATTCGTGACTGGTAGTATAAAGGATCCCTTGTGACATCGGTATTCCCGACCATTCTGGAATGGACAAGTTACTATGAGGGATAGAACATTCCAAATCATTATACAATTATTATATTGATGTTACTGTCCGATGTTGTCATTCAAAGAGAGGAAAATTAAAAACAAACATGCCGTAAATCAGAGGCAAAAGGATAATTTTCGATTGAAACAACAATTTATATTTTATATGCTATATTCCTGTGATCAGCTATAGTAGGCGGAAATTTCACTCTAGCCCAGTCAATATTTTTTTTTTTTCCGTGAGAAGTATAAGAAATTAATCCCTGTTGCTGAATTGTTGTTCATCGTCTGGAAAGTGAGATTCGAAAATAACTGTCACTTGTAGCTCAATTCAAATAATCTTCCAAATCATTGTTTTGATGTTGCAAGAGGGAATAATTGTGTTTACATTTTATTTGTAGATCTCACCCACTGCAGCAAACAGGTATTTCACTCCATTCTTCAGTTCCTCCCTGAATTTTCTCTGTGTCAGTCCATAGATACACGTGTTGGTGCAGGTACTGAGTGAAGACAAGATAAACCCACATTGTTGCAGGATATAGGTCGGTTTGCTGAGATATCTGTCTGTATAGAAATAGTTTTCGAGTTGCCAGCTCAAAGAATGTACAACAGTGGGCATCCAAAATAATATAAAATTGGCTGAAAGAGCGAACAACAGAATCATTGACTTTCTCCGGTTCGTCACCTCTGGATCAGTACTATTTTCGCTGCTTTTCCGAAGTACCTGGCGAATTCTGTTTGTCGCTATAATCCGATTGACGGTTGAAACATTAAAGAGCATGATTAGACAGATTGGTATTAACGGTGTTGTGATGCTGTCAAACACCTGGTAGGCTTTCCACAGGGGTGACGTGGAGTATTCAGCCACAGGGACACAACGCCATCGATCCACAGCAAAGTAAGACGGAATGGCCTTGGCACAACACGCTGCACTCACTGCTGCGATCACCACAGTCGCTGTCTTCTCGGTGCAATATCGGTTCCGCAGTTTCTGACAGCAGATGGCAACGCAGCGATCGAAAGTGAAAGCCACCGTCAATAAAACGGAGCAGTCCCAGATTGCGATACTCAGGACAAGGAGCACCGAACACGCCGGAGTGATGAGCAAAAAATTAGCAAACAAATAGATATAATTAATTCTCTGTAATATAATAACTACGATGAGACACATCAGATCGGCTACCGCCATGGACACCAGGTAGAGAGTGATGCATTTGGAAAGACCGCATTTCCCGCGGGACAGGATCACAATCGCTGTTAAATTAACTGAAAAAAGTTATTAAGAAAAAATTACTATCATTTATCGCAGAGTGATCAGTGTGACTTTATGAGAGTAGAATGAGTAATAATCGATTGGGATATTTTCTAGAGTCAGGTTAAAAGTCCATTTGCGATGACAGGCATGGAATGCGTATGACCCGATCTCGCTGACTATATGGTTTTAATGAACAATCTATATCTCGCCAGTTTCACGTCCAGAAGTTAACTAATGGAATTGTAAGGGGTTTCTTCTTTTATGTTACTGCTTAGGCTGATCAAAATGGCTTCTTTGGTAATATAACTGCTGAGAAAGTTCTCTCGTTAGCAGTTTGTTTGGGTTATAGAGGGACTTGTTTTCAGTTGCTAACCAATTGAGATAGATGTTATTCTTTCCTGTGTGTCTGTGAGTTATTGTGATGCGCGGGTTTTTGGGCAGAAGGCGCGCTGGGGAGAGGGAGAGTGGACGCGATGCCGTGAGCTAGCCGACGGAGCGGACCCCGAGCCGGAGTCCGAGGTCCAGGCTTTTCCACGAGGAGAGGAGACGAAGACAGACTCGTGTGGAGCATCTGGTCGACCACCGTGGTTGGTCCCAGAAGGTGGGTCGAGGTGGTCAGAGGGACTTAATGGTGAAAAGAGGATCGTTGCTAGAGCAACAACTGTTTGTGCACGAAGAGGTTGAGCTTTGATAAGTTTGGCGCCTTTCACTTTCTTTTTATATTTTATCTCTATTAATTACTTAGTTCCAGTAATATCTATAAATTGTAATCATTTACTCATAAACGGTGCATTGTCTGTTATTTGGCGGGGTGGGGTGCATCACACAGCATTTACACAAACTCAGTTACCCGATTTGGCGGGGCCGAAGGCTGCTTCCCCTAGACGACAGCGAGTTGAGCGAGCCTGAGGCATACCGGCGAGTGGGTCGGGGCGGCTACAGAATGAACGCCGGAAACCGGCAGCAGAGCGCCTCAGGCATCTCCGTTAAGTAGTTAACAATGTTCCCGATACCAGTTCCGGAAGGTGAGGTTATCAAAATCTATCCTGATAGGATGGCGTTTTGCTGAGAACAGGATGTATGGTGGAGCGAATGGATTTAATTTCAGACCGCATGGCGTATTTGAACTTCTTTAGATGAAATTTAATTGCCTTACATTTAAAATCAAATTATGTAATAATTACATTGACAAAGTAGCCATGAGTGCATTTTACTGGAAATCAGGAGGTATTTAGAGACGGCGGGGAAAGCCTTCTGACCTAACAAGATGTGAAATGCTCAGGACGAACTGCTCACAGACTGGCAGTTTATACAGTATAAACTCAGATGTCAAACTCTATGCGCTCCGTGAAGAACAACGGAGATACCAGCGAGGCGTCATGAATGTATGGTGCCCGAGGACGAGAGAGATGCCAAACTTATGAATGGGTGCCGCGTGCAAGTTATTGAGTGTCCACGACCATTGAGTAAACTTTCACCGCACTGTGAGCGGAAATGAGCCGGGACTGCAGAAGGAGCTATCACGCCACACCGACTGGGCGGTGACCGGGTCTGGTTAGTCATTGCTGTCACTATCAGAATGCTATGTGAAGTAGTGTTTTTGCAACCTGTTTTGATGAATTCCTCGCGGAGAGCCTCGATGCAAAGCGTCGAACATTTATTCCTCTTCGTAGGCGCTGACTGATCGACTGAGTTCCGCCAGGAATGAGCATGCATGTTATTGTCCTGTCTGCGCCTTTTGCAAGCATGTTTAAACATTTCTGGCATACAGTTGTGTTAACAATAGTACGACGTGGTAATATATGCTTAGGTTAAAATCACACACACACACACACACACACACACACACACACACACACACATATATATATATATATATATATATATATATATATATCAAACTCCTCAGTCAAATACCCATGCATAATTAAACAGTTAAATTAACGCGAATTACAGGTAGAATATAAATCAGTGCCGAAGGTTGCTTTTCATCGTCCAGTGACAGCACAATGCATTCTACACCTTGGGCATCAAGGTACAGTTAATCTACGATACCACTAACGTAACGCAAAGAAGTAACATTACCTGGAAGACTGATTGCTGCAAGCACCGGGTAGTAAATTCTGACGATGTTGTAAATGACGGAATATCCCATTTTATAACTGAAGTGACGATCAGTTGTACAAAATGCCGTAACTGTCTGCAAACACTGCTTTAAATATTTCTTATGTACCAGTCGGAACCACGCTTTATTCAAATAGTGTTCCCAATGGTGTTATTAGGCACAATCTACTGAACAAACACGCAGCGCAAACTATTTTTAAACATTGTGTGATTATCTATCATATTCAGTCATTGGAGAAGAATTAGAAAGACATTCATTTGACGTTGCTTCCAAACATATTCAGTGAAGAGCGCGAGTGCAGTTCTGTTTCGCAATGCTTGAATAGTTAAACATATTATTTAATCATTATAATCTTCATTAATATTTGGATAACAAGCGCTATCTCATTCAGTTACCGATCAATTATAATATTGCCAGTATCAGGCGTACCAATAAGATGAAATCAGTTCAATGTGGGTGAAATGTGCTATCAACCAAACTTGGAGGGGCCAATTTAGTCGCCGTACTGTCTTTCCAGTGTTGTCAGTGCTTCAGGCGACAACATCAGCCAGTGAAATCTTCAAAGAGAAATCTAACTGCGTGCCCGATATCAACAAGCCCAACTTAATGGAGTACCCGTGGAAGCAACTGTTTGTGCCGTGGAAACCAGATGGTGCAGGAAGTGGGCGGCATCTTGCCGTCATCATAGAGGCATTGGAGGTGTTTGGCAACTGTCCTATTCCTGTACAAATTATTAGTTAGTTCGCCCTTAGTTCACCCTGTGCAATTTCGGTGACAAAACAGTAGGAAAAAATAATTAAGCTGAATATTGTACAGTTATTGACTGGAATAGAAGGCTGGAGTTTGAAGGCATGATCCAAGCGCGGGGATTGTTTCCCTCGGCGGTTACGTGACTGAGGAGAGGCGTGACAGAATTATGTAAAAAAAATATATATATATGGGGTAGACAGTAAAGTCAAGTCAAGTCACAAAACTACACCAGACAACAGACCTACACAGGACGACATAAAGTGCACAAAACAGTGCTGAGCAGTACAATAAATAATAGACAAGACAATAGGCACAGTAGAGGAGAAATTGCAATATAATAATCTGTCCATGTGCAATTAAAAATTGTGCCCTAGTGCCCAAGTTAAAAAATAAATAAATTAAAGCAGCACCAGGTTTGGAGAGGTTGCTGCCGCCTGCTGACGCGCCGCCTATCGTCAGCATTATTATTCCTGGTAAAAAAATATGTCATTCAGCTGAAGGCACTGCTTTAAGTTCAGAGTGAGTGTAAAAAATTCAATGATGTGGAGGAAGAGATTATTCCTTTACGTTGAGAGTGGTTGGTATCTGGCAGGCACTGCCACGGGGAGCGGAAGAAGCATGTGTGATAGCGACATTTAAGAGCTTTCCGACAGGCACATGAATATGCAGGAAATCGAGGGATATGGATCATACAGAAAGAGAGGAGATCTGTTTTTATTTGTCATTGTATTTACCATAGGCATAGTCAGCCGAGGTGCTATAATGTTCTGTGTTCAGCTACGAGGCACGATGGTAGGAACTAATGCTGCAGGTCAACATATCCCACTCAGCGGACTGTAGAATGGAGGCCGAGTAATACTGAAAGGAAATCCAGGTCGGCACAGGACAATGGTTAGACTGAGATACTGACGTGTTTATTTCTGTTTAGACCGATACATCATAGATTGGATTTATGGTGCCAACCACTCTGCTGTGTAGATAGGACATCAATAACCCACTCTACACTGTGAACTGCCAACCCAGCATAGATCAAACTTAGAGCACAATGTGGACAGGGAACTCTGCACCAGGATATTTCAACACGAGAAATACACTGACCTGCATAATCCAGTTGTTGATGTGGACAGAGTCGGTACTGTAGAATTCCAGCGAAATCCACAGCAAAGAGGTCAGCAAATTAAAAAACAAACATGGTCCGGCGGGGATACAGATCTCTACACTTCATTAAGGGAGGATGTTGAAGGTTTATCCACCATCCGACAGTCATGCCAGCAATTCGCCTCTCCCCCACCACACACACACTGCACAGTACAGAAAGAGTCAGGCGTTTTCTATAAGGACAATGAAGTCTGCAAATTAACACACACACATATTGTAATCAAGTCAACGCGCTGTGCAGTAAGCACTCTAACAGGAACGAAGTCAGCACTCTTGTCCACTGCTGGAACCGAGGATAACCACAGAACTACAAGGAACAAAATAAGTAAAAATCTGACACGAGGCAGAAATTCATTGAACCGAGCAATCGCTTTCCTCCCACTGTTTAAGGTTAGGATATTTAGGAGAAAACTGATAATATAAACCATGTTGACATGACCTCAAATTCGCAGAAGGCATATTTCAAGTCTCTACATGTAGTGTTATAAACAAAAATGCCATGTAAACCGTAGACGTGTTTTAACATGGACTGAAGGCTCTCCGACAGGCGATAAATAAAGAGCGATGTAATACTTTTTTCCATATGGGGGCGGGGGTGCAACAGGGATCGTTCATGGCCTCCTATGTGGTACTGAGAGCAGGCTGGAGGGTTGCAACAGTGTGGCACTGCAAGATGTTGCACTGCAATGCGGAACGTAACGCACACAAACATGTTGGAGGAATTTTGCAGCCTCAGGCAGTATCTATGAAGAGGAATAAATATAATCAGATTCAGGTTTATTGTCACCGGCATGTGTCCTGAAATTTGATAACTTAGCAGCAGCAGCACAATGTAAAGCATAGTACAGACGGATAAAAGTAAAATATTAAAATAGTAATAATAAATAGGTCAATCAATGATAGTAGACGTATATTGAATAGATTAAAAATCATGCAAAACAGGAATAATATGTATTTAAAAAGTGAGCAAGTGTCAAGCGTTCAATGCCCATGCCGGAAGCGGATGACAGAGCGGAAGAAGCTGTTCCTGAATCGCTGAGTGTGTGCCTTTAGGCTTCTGTACCTCCCACCTGTTAGTAGCAGTGAGAACAGGGCAAGTTCTGGGTGCTGGAGTTCCTTAATAACAGACGCTGCCTTTCTGAGACACTACTCTTTGACGATGTCCTAGGAACTTTGCAGGCTAGTACCAAATATGGAACCAACCAAATTTGCGACCCTCTGCAGCTTCTTTTGTTGCTGTGCACTTGCCACGCCTCTCAATACCAGTCAGTAATGTAGTCTGTCAGAATGCTTTCCACGGTAAAACTACAGAAGTTTTTGAGTGTGTTGTTGACATACCAAATCTCTTCAACTCCTAATGAAGGATAGCTGCCGTTTTGCCTTATTTATAACTGCATTGATAAGTTGCGTCCAGGTTAGATCCTCAGAGATCTTGACACCCAGGAACAACTTGAAACAGCTTATACTCTCCATTTCTGATCTCTCTTCGCCTTACCCTTCCTAAAGTCCAGAATCAACTCTTTCGTGTTCCTGACGTTGTGTGCCAGGTTGTTGATGCGACACCACTCCACTAATTGGCATATTTTTGATGGTCTTTGATCTATGCTTACCCACGCAGTCATATGTATATAGAGAGTAGTGCAGTGGGCTAAGCACACACCCTGAGATGTACCAGTGTTGATCGTCTGCGAGGAGGAGATGTTATCACCAATACTCACAGATTGTGGTCATCCCATTAGGAAGTCGAGGATCCAATTGCAGAAGGAGGTCCAGATGCCCCGGTTCTACAACTTCTCAATGACCATTTTTAGAATGATGGTATAGTCGATGAACAGCATCCTGACGTAGGTGTTTGTGCTGTCCAGGTGGTCTAAAGCCATGTGAATTGCGATTGAATTTCTTCTGCTGTTGACCTATTGTGGCGATAGGCAAATTTCAATGGGTGCAGGCCCTTGCTGAGACAGGAGTATACTCCAGTCACGACCAAACTGTCAAAGCATTTAATCTCTACCGATGTGAGTGCTACCGGGCGATATTCATTAAGGCAGCTCATATTATTCTTATTAGACACTGGCATAATTGTTGCCTTTTTGAAGCGCGGGAACTTCCTCCAGTAACAGAGAGAGTTTCAAAACGTCCTTGAATACTCCGGCCAATTGGTTGGCACAGGTTTTCAGAGCCTTTCTAGGTACACGATCGGCCGCCTTGCAAGAGTACATCCTGAAAGATAGTGTGGGAGATTGTTCCGATCAGTGAATTTCAGTCTATTGTCAGTGTTTTACACATATCTGTCGTTGAAGTGTTGAGGATGTACTCGGTTGCAACTGTGCAATAAAGTGCTGAGTGCGGGCAGGCCAGAGTGCTCACTGCAGATAGCGTTGGTTTATACACAGTAAGTGTGTGTCCCATTCTTGAACGTGTTAGGTTGTGCAGTATATTTTCCTTATAGGTAGCTGCTGGTTATTTCTGCAGACTGTAGTGTGTGTGTCTCGGTCGTGGGGGTGTTGGGGCTTTCATAGTGGGGGTCGAGTGCTTGGGGCTTATACCAGGAATATATCGGCAACTCCTCGCATTGTTGATATTGCAGAAGTCTGTGTCCTGGCAGCATCATGTTTGCTTACTACATTTCCATCTCCTTGATGTATAGTGTTGGAATTTTACTGGGCCGAATCTGTGCATCCAAAAACTGGTTTCTACAGATCTGTGCTGTCCTGGTGCTGAAAGCTCCCTGTCTACGGTGGGCAGAGTGTGGTCTTTGTTGGGCTGCGATTTCACAATGTGGATTGGTTTGACTGCGAGTGATCTGCACAGCGGTGTGGTTGGTGTTGTAAATCCTCTCTGTGCTCTATCACGAGATAAGTAAATAAGTATTTCAGCACCTCTGTCCCACCATTGTCGTAGGGGGAATAGGTCTTCCTTTCAACATTACTCGAATTTGCCTCTACCGTCCGTGGAAAGATATCTGCTGATCTGTAAGCATTGCTTGCCACCACCATGCCACACAATTTTAAACTCTCCCAAGCGCTGTCAGTGAAACGGCTTTATCTTAGGTGTAGCCTGTTGGCATTACACCGGACCTACCTGCCCTGGAAGTGAGTTAAATGATCCCGATATCGGAAACAATCCCACTGCACCAATTCCTTTGCTACACGTTCAACTGTAGTGCCTTCCTAGCTCTTCGCACGGTTGCACGAGGAACAGAGGGTATACCTGAAATCAACATAATGAAGACTTTATTCTAAATTTACAAATTAATTCCCTGTATTGCTTTGGACAACCTCATTTCCCTCTTTCTCCCCACCTCTCTCTCTCTCTCTCTCTCTCTCTCTCTCTCGCTCTCTCTCTCTTTCTCTCTGTGTTCCTCCTCCTCCCTCTACCCCTCTATCCCTCTTTCTCACACTCTTGCTGTCTCTCTCTCTCATTACTCTCTCTCTGTCTCAGTTGTTTAGAGCCTTTGGGATCATGACAACTGGCTGCTCATTCTTCCTGTGCTTGCTCGGTGTCATGCTTAACACTGATGCCAATGAGGTAACGCACCATTCTTCAGTCCCTTTTGTGTTCACAGTAAAAATTATGTGCGCCCTTTGCTAACATCATTGCTGCTCACCGAGAACACAGTATAGTATAGCACATGAATAACACCACGGCACACGATGTCTCTGCTGAACAAATGCCAAAAAAAAAAAACTGATGTAAGGGGGTTTCTTCTCTTATGTTACTGCCTAGGCTAATTAAAATGGCTTCTTTGTTAAGTTAAGTTATACTTGGGAATGTTTCTTTGTTATGTTAAACGCTGAGAAGGTTTTTGCGCTAGTAGCTTGTTTTGGGTGAGAGTGTGACAAGTAAATGTTACGAACCAATTGGGATATTTGTTATGTTTTTGGTGTATTTGAAGATATTGTATGAGCGGGGTTTTGCGGGAGAAGGCGGAAGAGAGAGACAGAAGATGGACCAGGTGCTGTGAGTCCGCTAACGGCGAGGAAGGGGACGGACTCGTGTGGAGTCTCTGGTCGAACAAATGTTGATCCCAGGCGGCCGTTCGAGGTGGTCCGAGGGGTCGTGGGGTGAAGAAGAAGGGTCCTGAGCTCCAACAGTTTGTGCACGAAGTGATTGAACTTTGATAAGTGTGGCGCCTTGTATTTTCCTTTTATATTTTATTCTCTATTAATTATATAGTTCCAGTGATATCTATAAACAGTGAATCATTTAATCGTATCTGGTGTATTGTCTGTTATTTGGGCGGGGTGGGGTACATCACACAGCATCCACACAAACTAATTACTCAGATTGGCGGGGCCGAGGGCTGTTTCCCTAGACGACAGCGATCCGAGCGACCCTGAGGCTGGCCAGGGGGGCTACACTAAATCTCTCTTTTTGTGTGCGATCCCTGTCCTTCCATTTCCTACATATTCACGTGCCTATCTCAAAGCCCTCAAATGCCACTATCGTAAATGCTTCCAGTACTCCCCATGGCAGAGCAGGTCAGCCATACACAACTCTCAACGAAAAGAAATAATTTTATCCCGCAGATCTTTTCAACTTACCCTCTCTCTGACGTTAAAGCTGTGACGTCTAGGGTTAGACATTTTTATCCCATTTATCTCACGGTTTATAAAATTCTATCAGGCCGCTCTTCTGCCAGCGAACCACCGAGGAAAACAGTTCCCGCCCAAACAATCTTTCCTTCGAAATCAAGCTCTCCAGTCCAGTCAACATCCTTGCGAATAAGCTGCACCATCTCCAGCTTAATTACATCCTTCCTACAGTGTGGTGATTTAAACTGCACACGGTGATCCAAGCGCACCCCAATGAATAGTTTGTATCACTATAACATGACATTCCAACTCCACCAAAGGTCTTATTGGTGAAGTCAAACATACCACGGAACTCTTTCACCATCTGAACTACTGGGCACAAAACAGAGGGAGGTCCCTTTAGAACACAGATGAGGAGGGATTTCTCCAGCTTGCGGGTGGCGAATCTGTGGTATTCGTTGTGATAAACTGCTGCTTGTGTGGAGCGTTTCTGCATGTGCTCAAATTTTCTGGACTTGTTGAAATGTTGAGATATCCTTGGACGCAGTGGAATTTCTCTTTGGAAATGTAACGAGCTGATGGTTTCGTCTGAAGCACTAACCCACAGGAAAGACAGGACAGCTCAGCGCACATTTTATCCATACTGAATTCGCTTCATCTTATCCTTCCACCTGTTACTAGAAATGTTATAATTGATCGGAAGCAGAAGGCGAAAGCGTTTGTTTAAAAAAAATACTTGCCGGTGCTTGTAGCAGTAGGTTTTCCAGGTAATGTAATATCTTTTTATCACGTACGGGGCATCGCAGATTCACTGTATCTTGCTGCCCAAGGTGCATATGCATGGTGCATTTTCCCTGATATTGGACGATGAAAAAAAAAACCTTCGAAGTTATTTTAGTTTCTAACTGTAATTCCTGTTAATTTAAGAGTTTAATTTTGCATGGGGGTATGATTTAGGTGTTTGATGGTGTAGGATTTAAGTGTTTGTTTGGGTTATGACTGGTGATAACGGGGCTTGGAATGTAGGGACTCTCCAGTGAGGGAAATTTTGTTCTTTCCTGCGAGTCTGAAAGAGAGATTTTCGCGGTCTTTTGTCGGTAGACCTGGTAGACCACTAGACGGAGTGGAGTGGGAGAGAGGATACGAAAGTCGGAGAAACCCGGAGGAGGTTGATGGTTGATGAATGTCCGCATCACAGTGAGCTCAAACGTGCACTTCTGACTTTTCCTTTCAAATGGGCCCTTTATCTTTTTATTGTTCTTACGAACTCTACATTCAGATTAAGATTTATAAAGTTCAATAAGTTAATTACATACGGTGTACTGTCTGATATTTTGCAGCGCGGATTTGTAACCGAGTATTAATCACGCAGCACCCACACGAACAAGATTTCTCAGTTTGGCGGGGCCAGAAGTTGTCTTCCCCGAGACGAACACATAGTGGCCGAGCCTAACGTTTACAATTATGGGAGCTACGTTCGGGATTGATTCCGTTGGTACTGTGTGATTGCCCTGAGCATTGAACCAGTGGGCTGTCTGTTTAAATCTGTGCTGATATGGGTGCTGCTGGGGTGGACCGGTGGTGCGCCTCTGTGGGGTTACCTGGAACTAATTCATCCGTGTTGAGTGGGGTGGATATTCGTACCCCGGATGAATTGTTAATTGGACTTTTGTGTACGGATAACGATATTGGCAAAGTTGAGATCGTAGCGCGGCGTTTTGATCAAAATCGCGGGCCCAGACCTTGTTTTAATTTAGACTATCGCTGACGTAACGGTAGTGGAACTGCCATCGTGTATAGGTTCCCCAGGTGAGGCGGGGCCATGGCCTGGCCATACTATCAGGGCGGAGGAGAAGGTAGAGGAGAGGACAGAGTCACAAGTTGAATTTACGGTAGCTGGGGGCGGAGGTTTCAAAGACACGTTTCCATCGTCTCTGAGGAGTGAGGGGAAAGAGTGGTCGGATTTGGATGTCAAATTCGTCCCCGTCACTAAGTGAAGAGTGAGAGTTCTGAGTTGGCATCAGTCCTTACCACCATAGCGAATAATTGGCCCAGTGCACAGGCAGTGGGTCCCCACCGGAAGCTAAAAATATTCTCTGAAATAACACCCACCGTCGAGGGGAAGGAGGAGTATGAGACCAGGGCTCTGCAGACCTCTCAGTTGTTACATGAGTGGCAGTGCGCTGATGACGGATAGCGACAGAGATTTTTTTGGAAGTTTGAAGGCGTTGGCGGCAGACGTGGTGAGAGCTGAGTTAACTACCGTTGGCGAGTATCTCGGGGCATTGGAGAGCGTTTTTAGTACGATAGTGAGCTCACTGAAGCTCATGGCGGGGTTTCAGAACATGCATCAGGAGAAACATGGAAACATAGAAACATCGAAAACCCACAACACAATACAGCCCCTTCGGCCGACGGAGTTGGATCGAACATGTCCCTACCTTAGAAATTACTACACTTACCTATAGCCCTGTATTTTACTCAGCTCCATGTACCTACGTAAAAATCTCTTAAAAGACCTTATCGATTCCGCCTCCACCACAGTTGCTGGCAGCCCATTCCACGCACTCACCACTCACTGAGGAAAAAACTTACCCCTGACATCTCTGTACGTAATCCCCAGCACCTAAAACCTTCGTCCGCTTGTGGCAGCCATTTCAGCCCTGATTAAAAAAAAAAGCCTCTGACTATCCACACGATCAATGCCTCTCATCATCTTATACACCTCTATCAGGTCACCTCTCATCCTCCGTGGCTCCAAGGAGAAAAGGCGGAGTTCGCTCAACCTAATTTCATAAGGCATGCTCCCCAATCCAGGCAACATCCTTGCAAATCTCCTTTGCACCCTTTCTATGTCTTCCACATCTTTCCTGTAGTGAGGCGACCAGAGTACTCCATGTGGTCTGACAAGGGTCCTATATGGATGCAACATTACCTCTCGCCTCCAAAATTCAATTCCACGATTGATGAAGGCCAACACACCGTACAACTTCTTAACCACAGAGACAACCTGCGCAGCTGCTTTGAGTGTCCTATGGACTCGGAACCCAAGATCCCTCTGATCCTCCACACTGCCAAGAGTCTTACCGTTAATACTATATTCTGCTATCATAATTCACCTACCAAAATGAACCACTTCACACTTATCTGGGTTGACCTCCATCTGCCACTTCTCAGAGAGATTTGCATTCTATCCATGTACCGCTGTGACCTCCGACAGCCGTCCACACTAGCCAGAACATCTTCAACCTTTGTGGCATCATGAAACTTACTAACTCATCCCTCCACTTCGTCATCCAGGTCATTTATAGAAATTACGCAGAGTAAGGGTCCCAGAACAGATAGTAGGACACTCGACTGGTGCCCGACCTCTATGTAGAATATGATCCGTCTACAATTACTCTTTGCTTTCTCTGGGCGAGCCATTTTTGGTTCCACAATGCAGTGTCCCCTTGGATTCCTTGCCTCCCTAATTGCTCAATAAGGCTTGCATGGGGTACCTTATCAAATACCTTGCTGAAATCCATATACACTACATCCACTGCTCTATCTTCATGTGTTTAGTCACATCCTCAAAAAAATCAATCAGGCACGACCAGCCCTTGACAAAGCCACGCTGACTACTGTTAATCATATTATACCTCTCCAAATTTTCATAAATCTTGTCTCTCAGGATCTTCTCCATGAACTTACCAACCACTGAGGTAAGACTCACTGGTCTATAATTTCCTGGGCTATCTCTACTCCTTTTCTTGAATAAAGGAACTATATCCCCAACCCTCCAATCCTCTGGAACCTTTCCCGTCCCCATTGATGATGCAAAGATCATCGCCAGAGGCTCAGCCATCTCCTCCGTTACCTCCCACAGTAGCCTGGGGTACATCTCATCCGGTCCCCGCAACTTACCCAAATTGATGCTTTCCAAGAGTTCCAGCACATCCTCTTTTTCAATATCTAGACGCTCAAGCTTTTCAATCTGCTGCAAGTCATCACTACAATCAACAAGATCCTTTTCCATGGCAAATCCTGAGGTTAGGTATTCATTAAGTACCTCTGCTATTTCCTTCGGTTCCATACACACTTTCCCACGGTCACACTTGATCGGTCCTCTTCTTTCCACGTCTTATCCTCTTGCTCATCACATACTTCTAGCATGCCTTGGGGTTTTGCTTAATCCGGCTCGCCAAATTCTTCTCATGGCCCCTTCTGGCTTTCCTAATTTTCTTCTTAAAATCCTTCCTATTTCCCTTATCATCTACTAGATCTCTAACATTACCTAGCTCTCTAAACCTTTTGTAAGCTTTTGTTTTATTCTTGACTAGATATATTACAGCCTTTGTACACCAGTGTTCCTGTACCCTACCATACATTCGCTGTCTCATTGTAACGTACCTATGCAGAACTCCACACAAGTATCCCCTGGTTATTTGCCACATTTCTTCCATACTTTTCCCTGAGAACATCTGTTTCCAATTTAAACCTCCAATTTCCAGCCTGATAGCCCCATAATTCCCCTTACTCCAATGAAACTTTTTTCTAACTTGTCTGTTCCTTCTCTCTCCAATGTTATTGGAAAGGAGATAGAATTACGATCACTATCTCCAAAATACTCTCCCACACAGAGATCTGACACCTGATCAGGTTGATTTTCCAATAGCAAATGAAGTACAGCCTCTCCTCTTGTGGGCTTACATGCATATTGTGTCAAGAAAACTTCCTGAACACACCTAACAAACTCCACCCCATGTAACCCCCTTGCTCTAGTGAAATTAAGATCTCCCATCACGACAATGTGTTATTATTACACCTTTCCAGGATCTGTTTCCCTATCTGCTCCTCGATATCCCTGTTACTATTGGGCGGCCTATAAAAAACACCCAAGTTATTGACCCCTTCCTGTTCCTAAGCTCCACCCGCAGATTTTCTATAGACGACCCCTCCATGGCGTCGACCTTTTCTGCAACCGCGACACTAACACTGATCAACAGTGCCACGCCCCCACCTCTTTTGCCTCCCTCCCTGTCCTTTCTGACACATCGAAAACCTGGGATTTGAAGTAAACATTCCTGTCCCTGAGCCATCCAAGTCTCTGTAATCGCCACCACCTCACATCTCCAAGTTCTGATCCACGCTCTAAATTCATTCGGTTTGTTCGCAACACTCATTGCTTTAAAATATGCACATCTCAAACCTTCGGACTGAGCGGGTCCCTTCTCTATCACCTGCCTATCCTCCCTCTCGAACTGTCTACAACAGGGCTGTCAAACTACCGGCCCGCAAAGATGTCCAATCCGGCCCGCGGGATGATTTGTGGAAAAAAGTATATTCACGACTATTTATTATGTATCTGTACGGCGGCCAAACTTTTTCTCTTTCTCCCACCGCTCTCTGTGCCGCCTGGCGCAGCAGCTTGTGGTGTGTACTTAGAAAACAATTTCGTTCGAAAGTGATATTGGACACGGGCTGCCCTACCACACTGAAGTCTCCTGGTTGAGTAGAGGGGTTGTGCTTAAACTTTCTTTTTTTTACAATGACGTGCGGAAATTGGACGATTCATAAACGAGAAAGGGAAATCGGTGATAGAGTTGGACGACCCAGACTGGCTTCATGATCTTGCATTTTTGGTGGATATAACAGAGCACTTAAATGTGCTTAATGTTAACATGCAAGGCTGCAACAAACTTGTTACGGAATACGTCGACAGCATTCGTGCCTTTCAAATTAAATTAGGCCTGTGGGAGATGCAACTATGCGGGAGCTTTCCAGCTCAATTCCCCTCTTTGCAGTCCGTGCGTGTCGCTCATGGGAATGATGACAACATGAATAGGTAGAAGGGCAAAATATCACGGCTAAAATGTGAGTTACAGAATCGTTTCCAAGTCCTCACTCAGCTCGAGAAGGAATTCTCACTGTTTTGCTCGCCGTTTGCCGTCAACGCAGCATCAGATGTGCCGGAGGAACTCCAAATGGATCTAAATGAAATTCAGTGTAACTCGGCTTTGAAATATAAATTTGAGAGTTTGAGTCTGGACGCATTCTATCAATACCTGGGACCGATGTACCCCAAGATGACAGACTTTGCCCGAAAGATTCTTTGCATGTTCTGGACAGCATATCTCTGTGAGCAGGCGCTCACCATAATGAACATTAACAAATCCAAACTGCGCTCGCAGCTTACACACAGACATCTAAATGACATTATGAAAATCACAGCTGCCTAGACACTGGTTCCTGAAGTTGACAGGCTGGTTAAAGCCAAGAGACCTCAGGTGTCTGTAAGCAGCAATTAAAAAATGAGTGACACTGTTCGATGCACTGCGACATGTAAGCAAAATGCATCATGAAATATTGAGTGTCATAATGTTCTGATTCATTCATTTTCTGACTATTCTATTATTGTTAATGTGATCACTTCAATAAAAAAATAGAGACTAACTGTGGTCATAGTCTAAGTTTGATTGCTGGAAATAGGCTAATAAAAATTAGGTGCATTTGTGTAGCCTATATTTACAATTTGTTTCGTTAGGTCTACATTTGTGTCTGCTAATGTTCCATTTCAAATAGTTTGTTAATGGAAAGGGTGTGACTCCCAAAACAACCTTAGCCAAAATAGCATCGTTTATCTATCTCGCATCGCAACTTCCTTGTAGCCTACGATTGTAAGGAATACCAATCATATAAAAAAAAAAAAAAAAAAATTCTTGCCAGGCTATCTTCTTCATAAGAAACAAAATTCGTGAAGTGAAGCACTTTGTAGTTATAGCAGAGACTGGGACACATGAGAGCAGGTTGAAAACACGAAGGCAATCAAAGCTGTGGGAGTAGTCGCGCGTGCATTTGCGCGTGCACCACTGATCCGGCCCGCATGAAGTCGCATTTTGCCTAAGCCGGCCCGTGACCTAAAATGAGTTTGAAATCCCTGTCTTACTTGATGAGCCACTGTGATGACCTTGACCTTATGACGTTCTACCTGATCAATATTGCAGCTCCGCAGCCTCTTTTACCTCCGTATCGACTGTCTGAATCATCTGAATCCTGGAAGGTTTAGCTATCATTCCTGTCCTTTTCTCAAGCAGATCACTGTAATGGAATGATCACCGTGCCAGGTACTAATCCAGGCTCTAAGTACATCTGCCTTGACTGTTATGCGTCCTGTACTGAAATAAACGAGATTCAAACCCACAGTGCCATTACACTCATTAACAAGGCTTCATTTGGACTTCCTTCTGGTGTCCCCCGAAAACTTATTTACCTTCCCCAAGATGTTACTTGCTGACCTGTCCCCTCTCCCTCCAACCGACCACACCACCCCCAAGGCATGCCTTATGTTAACTTTCTTCAGGGCAGCTCTAGTAAACTGACCCATGAGAAAATAAGCTTCCATTCATTTCTTGAATAAAACATCTTCCTTACACCAGTCCCACCTATCCTGGAAGATCTGTGTACCGGATGCCCTTCCGCCTGCACCAGATCTTAGCCACACATTCAACTGTATGACCTTACCATCTCTTACCTCACAATCATGTGGCAACAGAAGTAATGCTGAGATCTGCACCCAGAGTTTCTACTTCTTAACTTTCTGCCCAACTACCTGGATTATCTTACCAGGATCTTTTCTCTTTGTTGTTAGTTCTAATAAGGAGCACGATCCCTGGCTACTCACCGTGAACTTTCACAATGGCCTGCACCTTCTCAGAGACATCCTTCTGCCAGTAACTCATATCCTTCCATCACAGGTGTACACATGCGCTTATATAACAATATCTTTGGAACAAAAAATGTTTAAAATCATTGAGTGTTCATTTTAGTTGAGCTCATGGTATTTATATATGCATTTTCAAACAAGGGAGACACTGCACACGTGTTATGACAAAACACTTTATTACTGTTCATCTATCTCCTTCTCTGACGCTCTCTATTGCTCTCTCTCTCTCTCTCTCTCTCTCTGACGCCTTCTCTTGTTCTCTCTCTCTCTCTCTGTTCTCGCTCTGTCTTCCTCTTTCAACAGAGTGTTCCCTGTTTCAACTCCAGCCATTATGTAGCCAAATACAAAACCTTATTTCCCTCTTGCAACAAAGAATGTGCCCTTTTTATACCCTTCAAACCCCTTGCAATGGTACATTTCCGTCTTTGTCGGTCCAGCTGCAGCCACCTAAACTCATATGACCTTCAGCCCAGGCAATCATGTTTTTCACCATTGCAACTATTATGGGCGAACTTGGCTCTCTGAAAGCATTGTTGTTGGAGACTGGTTGTCCGGCACTTTCTCAAAAGACCCCACTCTAAGCTAACACCGTTTTATCTTACAGAATTCTATTTTATTTTAGAATCACCCAAGGAGAAATCACAGTTAACTTTTTGCTTACAGCACGGCCCTGGCAGGGCGTTCCACCACTCAACATTCTCTGTGTGTAAAATAAACCTGCCTCTGGCACCCCTCCCTCTGTAATTTCCTCTGAATACAAAAAAGGTATGTCTTCGTGTGGCAGCCATTGCCACCCTCCCGAGAATGTGCTGCGTTTCCACGTTATCCATCTTTTTGGCTTCTCTTGTAGACCTCTGTCAAGTTTCCTCTCGTCCCCCTTTGCTCTAAAGAGAAAAGCCCCAGTTTGCAAAACTTTTCCTCATACTACACATTCTCTAATTAAGGCAGAATCTTGGTGACTGCCCCCTGTACCCTCTCAATCTTTCCACGTACTTTCTGTAACAAGGTCAGCAGAACTGGGCAGAATACTGCAAGCATGGACTGAAGCGAGTTTTATAGAGATGCAACATTACCCTGTAGCTCTTGAACTCAGTCCCTGAATAATGAAGGCAATACATCATAAGCAGTCTTAATCATCCAATTATCGTGCGTGAAAATTTTGAGGGATTTATGGATCAGCACAAATCCCTTTGTTGCACTATCCCTCTGTCCCTCCATACTGCGATAAATCCTGCCATTTGTACTCCCTAATCCAGTTTGATTTTTCATTGTGTATCACCTCAAACTTTTCCGGATGGAACTTCATCTGTAACTTCTCAGCCCAGCTCTTCACCTTGTCGATGTCCCATTATAACCCATGAACATCTTCTAAACTATCCACAACACCACCAGCCTTCGTGTCTTTTATTTATTTAGAGGTGCAGCGAGGAACTGGCCATTCCAGCCAGATGACTCCTTGCGCCCAGCAACATCAACTTCACCCTCGCCTAATCAGAGGACAAGTTACAATGAGAAATTAATCTAATATTTTTGGATTTGGGAGAAAATCCGCACGTATAACAGGGAGGATGTACAATCTCCTTACAGAGGACGCTGGGATTGCACTCCACTTTCCAAGGCCCCAAGTTGGAATAGCGTCATGCTAACTGCTACGCTACATGTTGCCCCAACTTTCAGTTTGGCAACCCACGTGTCCATTTCCCCTTTCAAGTCATTTACAAAAATCTGAAACAGTGGGTTTCCAGAACAGACCTCATGGTAACGATCCATCTACCAGCAGGCACATACTCTCTGGGCAAGGTATATCAGGAAGCCAAGTTTCTGGCGATCCCATGCCTCCTGAGTTTCTGGATGAGTCTATTATGGGGAATCTTGTCGGTCATCTCATTTAATTCCAATTACAGAGAAATCACCATTCTACCCAATTGAACTTAATTTGTCGTCTCCGCAAAAGGTAATTCAGGTGAGTAAAGCATGACCTGCCCCTAGCAAAGCATATAACTGGCCTTAAAGGAAAAATTATAGATCAGATTATTATACAAATGGTAAAAATGCAGCCTACCGCTGTATAGAGGGATTTGGAACTGTATGTGCAGGATTCACAAAAGGTTGGTTTGCAGGTGCAGTAGGCTATCAAGAAGGCAAATGGACTGTGGCCTTCTTTGCTAGAGGGATTGAATTTAAGAGCAGGGAGGTTATTATGCAACTGTACAAGGTACTGGTGAGGCTGCAGCTGGATTACTGCGAGCAGTTCTGGTATCCTTACTTGAAGAAGGATATTATGGCTTTGGAGGCCGTGCAGAGGAGGTTCACCAGGTTGATTCCAGAGATGAAGAGGTTAGAATATGAGGAGAAATTGAGTTTCCTGGGACTGTACTCGCTGGAGTTCAGCAGAATTGGAGGATGTCTTATAAGAACATATAAACTTATGAAAGGGATAGATAAGGTTGCCAAGTTTGTCATTGCTGGGGTGGTAGTGGGGATAAACTCCCACTATCTATAAAGCACTCCAAATGGTCTGCGTCTCTAACAGCCTTTAACAACAAAGTCCAATTCTTGGACTTCACGTGTGGCTTAGCGACTAGGCCCGGCGGAACTGTTTCTATTGACCAAGAGAAGAGGCAAATGCAGAGCACTGGTGCCTCAAAAACAGTTGCTTCGCGCGGGTGGGCCTCGACAGCTTTGGGCGGTTCCCTGCATGGAGAAATAAAACCCTGAGTATAACGTTCCGCTGCCTTACAGCTATTTCCACCCATGGGAAAGGCTTCGGGAGTAAACCCCGAGGAAGAAATTTGGATCCGGGATCCCTAAGGTAGTGTTTTGCTGTTTACAGTTTCACTCTAGCAGCCTCTGTAACGACACTGGTTACACGCTGTATTGGCGCTTGCTCTTGTATTGGACTATATCAGTGACGTGGAGTGGGGGGTGGGGGTGGACAGCTTCATGGACAATATCCAGTTCATCAAATATTCCCGCCCATGCTTACGCCCTGGTGACGACACGGTCCACCAGAGGCACAAACCCATGTCTCCTGGGAGCGACGGCTGGCTACTACTACTACTACTACAAGATAGAGACAGGAAATGTTTCCAATGGCAGGTGAGATATGAAATAGGGGACATAGCCTCAAGATTCGGGGGAGTAGATTTAGGACGGAGATGAGGAGGAATTGCTTTTCATAGAAAGTGTTGAATCAGTGGAATTGTCTGCTAAATGAAGCAGTGGAGGCTAGTTATTAAATTTATTTAAGACAAGGTTGGATAGATTTTAGCATAATAAGGGTGTTAAGCATTACGGAGAAAGGCCAGGCAGGTGTAGTTGAGTCCATGGCCAGATCAGCTATGATCTTATTAAATGGTGAAAGAGGCTCGAATGGCCAGATGGCCTAATCCTATTCCTATTTATGATGCTCTTATGTTCATTATGCGTCTCTAAATACTCATCAATCCTATCTGTAAGAATTCTTCCGAATAGTTCAGCCTGTGTTATTGCCGAAGTCACTGTTTTACAATTCCGAGGATTATCGCTATTACCGATTACCTTTCTTGATTAAGCCTATATTTCGAGTTTATATTTAGATACTACCCTCTCTCAATGAACTTGAATTGATTGCAGAACAAACAGTAATGAGTAAGCCCCTGACTGAAGGAGTCAAAGAAAGATAGGTCAATTCAGCTTAATATCGACCAGGTAATCCTGAATACAAACTGCAGCTTCGCTCACCATTCCAAAATCTTCCATTATTCGTTTATTCTTTGCCTATGGTCGGCTCCGTCTGGGGACAGTCGAACATTACGTTGCTACTGACAGGATTAGACCGTATCGGTTCCCACTTCCGTTTCCTATGTCTTTTGTCCTGGGGTTCTCAATCTCAATAAATATCTATCTATCTATCTATCTATCTCTCTCTCTCTCTCTCTCTCTCTCTCTCCCTTCTCCCTTCTCCCTTCTCCTTCGCTCCCTTACTCTCTCCCTCCCTCAAATGATTTACTAGAATATAGTTCAAACTGGCAGGTAGAGAATGAGAAGGAAAAAAGGGTGAAGGAAAAGACGGGTGTGACGGGAAAATATACTCCAAGATCAGACAGTTGTATCAGAAAATTGAAGCAGAGGTAACGGGTTCGCCTCAAGATTCAATTTAACAGGGTGGGACGTGAGGTGCAACAGAAAATTCTCTGAGATGGCAGGGCCGATGATGCGGTCGGGATCAGCTGCAAACATCTGTTTTGTAACTCTAAGGCAACACACAAAAAATGTAAAGGTATAAACAGTTGACTGGAATCTGATGAAATGTCTCGGCTGAAATCGTCGACAGTGTACTCTTTTCCAGAGAAGCTGCCTGGCCTGCTGAGTCCCTCCAGCATTTAGAGTGTGGAAAAAGAAATCAGTCGACCTTTCGGGCCGAGACCCATTAACAGGACTTTCAGTTTATGTGTGCTGTTTTGTTGTTCGGGAATAGGCACTTGGAGAGATTTTCTCGTGTTTGTTTTGTAACATGATTTCCATTTAAAAGTGATCATAAAGGCAGCTGAGTTGTAATACTTTACAGCATTTATTTCTAACGGTTCATGAGTTTAAAAATCCGGTTCAGTGGGTATTTCACCGCATTCTTTAGTTCCTCTCGGAATTTGCTCTGAGCCAGAGCGTAAATACAGGAGCAGGAACTGAGCATCTAAAACATTGCCGCTGTGTATTCTGTGATGTAACGGAGATCCGTGACTGAATAATAAACATAAATTAGTGACACCCGTTGAGAGATGGAAAATACAAACCGTGTTGCACACAGCAATAGGAAACTATAGGTTATGCTGAAGAGTAAAACGATGGATTTCCATCGGTTCTCCATCTCCCGGTCCTTGTCATTCTCTCCACTCTTTTTGTCCCCGGAGTCCCTCGCGGGCTCAACTGGCCACTAGAATCCGCCTGATAGTCAGAATATTTAACAGAAAAATAAGAAAGAATGGGATACCAGGGAGGAAAATGCGGTGAAAATTGTCAAATGCCGCCCATGAAAGAAAGTTTTGTAGCTCGTTGTTAAAATACAACCACAGGGAACTCCATCAATTATTTTAAAAGCCTCCAATGTAAAGCTCAAGGGCATACTCTCCAAGCAGGCCAGCATCTTCACTGTCCCGATAACCACGGCCGCCGTTCTCCTGGTGCAAGGTTTTGTTTTCAGCTTCTCACTGCAAATAGCTACAAATCGACAGTAAAGCGACAGTCAGCCAGAATGAGGTCGCAGTGCTCGTAAATATCAGTCAAGCACGGAGTATGCGCTGAGAATTTATTTCCAGGAATGATCGGGAAAATCATTCCAAACAGTCTTCGTCAGCAGTGGATCCACGATAGCCACAAGGAGATCGGCCGCTGCCATTCCCACCAGGCAGTGAGTGACACATTTGGAGACACCGCACTTTCCCCGGGACAGGATCACAATCGCTACCCAGGTCGCTGGAAGAGAGACAGGAAACAGTTAGTTGAGAAAATACTGATTAGAAGCCAATGCAGCAGTTTGAGGGGATCCTGTAATATTTCCACTTTATTGTTGCATTTAGTGGTGGGAGGGTGGAGAGAGGGCGCAGAGCTGGCGGAGACAGAGAAGGAGTTTACACAGTAAAATAAAGTCAATATGATCTGAATAAGGATTCCTCACTGATGACCGAAATGTGAAGTCAATACTGGAATGAACATTTTCTCCCGGCGCCTTCCGCGTCTCGTCTGGATGAAATGAATAAATTCGGATGCTGATAGCGGGATTCTTTCATTAGACAATCATCAACTTTCATGGCGATCCCTGTCAGCGACTGAACAGCCGAAGAATGGAACAAAAAACGGAAATCCTGGAAACACTTCTCTAGGCAAAACAGAATGTGTGGGAAAACGGTGAAAGTATCTGTCCTCAGAACTGTTCTCAGGGAGACCTCTGACAGGAGCGTTAACTGGTTTCTCTTTGGATACAAGCAGCTTGGGGCTCTGTCTTTCCGACATTCCCTGAGTTTTTTCCTATTCCAGCATTTTCCACCTCACTGACTTTACAACAGAACATTGATGGATTCCAGCAGATACAGCGCAGTCTGACACAACCTCGTAGATAGACATGACGCCTCCCACCGAATCCATTACAGGGAGGCGAGGAAAGGAATTCAACGTCCAGCGACAAACTCAGTGTCTCCGGTGGGACAGGCTTTTGGTTTCATTTCAAAGACTGAGCTTTGTCATAGAGCAGCTACACTTGTAGATTTAATCTTTTTTTTGTCTAATTAGTAGTCTATTAACGCAGACTAGCGACATCGACTGATCCCTACCCTCTGTCTCTATACACACACACACACACACACACACACACACACACACACACACACAGTCGCACTACATGCACACACACACACAAATAGACACACGCATTCGCTCACACGGACACATATACTCACATACACCACACAGACACACAAACACACACACGCAGAAACACGGATACGAAGAATATACGATGGAGAGAACAAGGCCAGAAGAGAGAGACAGAGAGTGAGTAAGAGAGTTCCCTGCTCTTGCATTCATTTGCTTCACCGAACAAATGCAAGTCTCAATCCATATGTTAAATGACCGACTTGACTAAGCCTCTATCATCAGAGATCTGTCTCCGTGCTTTCCAGGGTCATTCTGGCCCGTCAAATTTCTTCATATTCCACTGTTCAGTATCTCCTGGCCTTGTCTCACATTCGCAAAAGCAAGTCCCCTGCTTTCATAAGGTGGAAGACCCAAGTGCAAGACACAGACACTGAAGTACTAGGGACAGGACTAAGATACAGGCTGAGGGCAAGGACATGGACACGAAAACCGGGAACCCGGAACAGGACCGTACAAGAGAGCTAGGAGCCCCGGCTTGGACTCCGAGCCAGAGACTGGACAAAGACCCAGTAACTGGGTCTTGCCTCTGGCTCGGACCCCAGGACTAGGCAAGGATGAGGTTTGGCAAGCAGGCAGGGCGAGGCTGGAGTCTTCAGGCTTGAGGCTAGAGGCGAGGCTTGGCAGGAGGCAGGAGGTTGGAGTCTTCAGGCTTGAGGCTAGAGACTTGAGGCGAGGCTTGGCAGGAGGCAGGAGGCTAGAGATTTGAGGAGAAGATTGGCAGGAGGCAGAAGGCTAGAGATTTTAGGCGAGACTTGGCAGGAGGCAGGAGGCTAGAGACTTGAGGGGAAGCTTGGCAGGAGGCAGGAGGCTAGAGACACGAGCCGAGGCTTGGCAGCAGGCAAGAGTCTTCAGGCTTGAGGCTAGGCAGGAGTCTGGAGTCTCTCCTGGGCAGGGCGCGGTTCACCACCTAATGGAGGCATGGAACAGGAAGGGACAGAACCAACCGCAGGTAACGGCAAGACGGCCTGGCTTACCGGACAGAGGCAAGGGACAGTAAGGGACAGAACCACCCGCAGGTAATGGCAATCGGCCTGGCTTACCCGATGGAGGCAAGGGACAGGAAGGGACAGAACCACCCGCAGGTAACGGCAAGTGGCCTGGCTTACCCGGCGGAGGCAAGGGACAGGAAGGGAGCTAGGTACAGGGTGGCTCCAGGACAAGACCGCAGGCGAGATGACGCGAGAGTTACCAGCAAGACCAGGCAAGGCTTCAGGCAATGCAAGGCGAAATGAGAACTTAAGGCGAGGGGAGAGTTACCGACAAAACAAGACAAGGCTTCGGCCAATGCAAGGCGAATGCGATAACTTCAGGCGAGGCGAGAGTTACCGGAAAAACAAGGCAAGGATTCAGGCGAGGAAACAGAAGGCAGAGGAAGGGATCCAAGGAGTAAGGACAAGAACAATCCAGCAGCCACGCCCTGGTCTCTGAAGGTATTTATGCAGCCAGCCCCAACTTGCATCAGCTGGCTCAATTAGTGCTCAACAAGAACAGAAACAGGGTAGACAGGAAAACCTGGAGCAAGGGTCGATGGACCGGACCGTGAACTGGAATCCGGAATTCACGGACCGGACAATGACATCTGCTGATTTAAATGTAAATGATTTCTATTATTCCATCTATGATCTTAACGACTTTTATAACCTCTTATGCGAATATTTATCCATATTGGGCTATTAGCAAGGTACAAGTATACATTACAACCGACATTTCGATGACAACCCCCACCAGGGAGGATGCCTGATGGCAACGAAACCTGGGTTGTAATTTGAAGGGTTTATTTGTCAGATACGTTGGGAAAGCACTGGATTCTTTGTCAGTCATTCATTCAGTTTTTACTGGTCTAATAGTCTGTCAATATTTCTTCCGAATGATCACAGGGAAGGGGAGAATGCAATTTAGCCCCTGTCAATTGCCCTTGATAAAATGAGAATTGTACGGTGACTGCATTGTGACCTAGTGCATGATGAGGAGGCAGAAGCTGAAATTTCCAGTAACCGTGGATAAAGGGATCCTGAGATCAGTCAAGCAATGCGTTCTAATCATTTGTAAATGTTGTGTGGGAGATCTAAACACGAGCGTCAATAACCCCTCGGGACTCTCCACGATCAAGGTGCTCTCCCCAACGTACTGATCAGGAGTTAGATATAATTTCCGCTGGAAACTCCTCCCCAGACCCACAACCGGACACAAAGGCAGTACCGACCTCTGTAAGTGTATTCGCATTTTCAGTAAAGTATTCCCACCCAGCCGCTGTGGAGCAACTTCACAGGTCCCGGGATCGATGAAAGTTGCGCCCGAAATCGGGCACTGACTCTAGCTGCTTCGAATCCAAGAACAAACGTCACATTTTAACCGTGAAATAGATCTTATTCTCGGAAAAACATACCCTATCCTTCAACGTCAGCAAGACGAAAGAATTGGTTGTTGACTTCAGAAGGAGTAGCGGAACGCACAACCCAATTTACAACGGTGGTGCGCACGTGGAACAGGTCAAAAGCTTTTACTTCCTCTGGGTTAATATCAGAAATGACCTGACTTGGTCCAACCAAGCAGAGTTCACTGCCAAGAAGGCCCACCAGCGCTTTACTTCCTGAGAAAACTAAAGACATTTGACCTGTCCTCTAAAACCCTCAATAATTTTTATAGATGCACCGTAGAAAGCATTCTTCTAGGGTGCATCACAACCTGGTATGGAAGTTGTCCTGTCCAAGACCGAAAGAAGCTGCAGAAGATCGTGAACACGGCGCAGCACATCACACAAACCAATCTTCCGTCCGTGGACTCACTTTACACCGCACACTGTTGGAGCAGTGCTGCCAGGATAATCAAGGACACGACCCACCCAGCCAACACACTTTTCGTCCCTGTTCACTCCGGGAGAAGGCTCAGGAGCTTGAAGACTCGTACGGCCAGATTTGGGAACAGCTTGTTTCCAACTGTGATAAGACTGCTGAATGAATCCTGACCCAGATCTGGGCCGTACCCTCCAAATATCCGGACCTGCCCCTCGGTTTTTTTTTTGCACTACCTTACTTCCCATTTTTCTATTTTCTATTTATGATTTATAAGTCAAATTTTTAATATTTACTAATTTTAACTATTTTTAAAACTTGTAATGTTTAATATTTGTAATCCAAGGAGTGTGAAGCGCAGAATCAAATATCGCTGTGATGATTGTACGTTCTAGTACCAATTGTTTGGCGACAATAAAGTATAAACAATGTAAAGAAAAAAGTATAAATTATGTCGTGGATATGATTCTGACCCCGACCATGGTAATTCTGCTCTCTTCCTTTGCCTCTTTCCTCGTACCACCCAAGAACAGAAGGGGCAGTATTTTACGGCCAATGAAGGTATCATCCAGTTCGCGGTTGGTGTCTGGAAGGACACTAGTGCGGTCACTTTCTATGCGCACCATCCAACACTAGTCCTGCGGGCCTGCTGTCTGGGATCTTCAATTCCAGGAGCATTGTGTTTTCAAGCGAGTTTCTCAGACAGTCAGGGCATAGCAGAAGCAGTCAGGCTAGTGCCCAAATGGCCTGCTCAGAAGGGAAGGGTAATATCAGGCAGTGTGGTAGTGATAGAGTACTCAGACATAAGAGGGACCAACAGGCGATACTGTGGCGGCAAATGAGTTACCAGGATGCTGTGTTGGTTGCTGGGTGCTAGGGTCCAGGGTGTATCAGAGCGGCTACAGGATATTCTCAATGAGGAGGGGTATTACTCAGAGGTCATGGTGCATACTGGTACTAATGTCAACTGCAAACAAAGGGGAAGAGGTTCTACACAGTATATATAGTTAGAAAAGAGAATGAAGAGAAGGACCTCAAGGTAGTAATCTCCGGATTACTGCCAGTAACACGGGCTACTGTAGGTAGGAATGGGATGATAGTAGAAGTGAATGTAGTGGCTGAGGAGATGGCACAGTGTTAGAGTTTCAAGTTCATTGATCAAGTTCTGGGAATATGATGATCTGTACGAGAGGGACCGATTGCACCTGAACTGAAGGGGAATGAAAATGCTGGCCGGGAGATTTGGTAAAGGTACTCGGGAGTGTTTACACTAAACTTGTTGGGGGCGGGGAGTCAGAATACCAGGTCAGTATGTGAAGGATCGGACAGGCAAAATCAAATTGACAGGTTTGATGAGACGGATGATTTAAAGGGCGTGAATGTAAAATGTATTATGTGTAAAGGTGATGAACATAGAACATGGATCAGTACATGAAGCTACAGTTGTGACTATTACAGAGACTTGGGTAAGAGATGGACAGGGATGAGTGATTAATATGCAAAGATTTTGAATTTTTAGGAAAGATAGAGAAAGAGGTAAAAGAGACGAGATCCACACGAGTAATCAGAGACAATATCACAGCTGCACTCAGAGGAATAAGAGTCGAGAGTCCTGACACCAAATCCATTTGGGTATAACTGAAGAATATGATGGGATTGTACGACTACCTAGTGTTGGGTAATGGGACTATCCAGACAATTGACCTCTCAGTGGGCGAACAGTTAGGTGACAATGACCACAACTTCTGCACAATAGATAAGGATGGGAAAGTCCTAATTTGGAGTTGGAAAATTACGAGGACATTAGGCAGGATCTAGGATATGTCAATTGGGAACACCATTTATCCTGGCAAGTGCACATCAGGCATGCGGATTGTGTTTAAAGGTCAATTGCATGGAGTACGGAAAAGGTATATTGCTGATAAAAGGAAGGACAGCGTTAGGGAAGATAAAAGAACCTTGAATGTCCAAGGAAGTGATGAATTGAGTTAAAAAGAAAAAAAAAAGGAAAAGTATTCGGAAGTTAGGATCTAGCCAAGTACATGATTATTATAAAGAAGTCAGAAAAAGAACTAAAGATGGGAATTATGAAAGCCAAGATGTAATCATTGCAAGTAGAATTAAGGTGAATCCCAAGGCACCCTATACAGACATCAAGAGCAAGAGGATAACTGGAGAGACGGTAGGACTATTCAAGGATAAAGAGAAGAACATTTATTTGGATGTCCAGAATCAGAGTGAAATAATAAGTACTTTCCTTCAGTACTTACCATGGAAAATTATATGGATGTCCAGATGATCAGTGCTGCATGGATACTATGTAGGACGTTTTGAGATAAAGGAGGAGGAAGTGTGGATTCTCCTCAGGAGTATTAAGTTTGATAAGCCCCTGGGGCCTGAAGGCATTTGCCCTACGTTATAGAAGGATACACGACTCGAGATTTCCGGGAATTTGTCCGATATCTTCGTGTCGTTTTTCGGCACAGACAAGGTCCCAGTGGACTGCTGAATGGCTTATATAAGAAGGCAAAAGTGAAAAATCCTGGGAACTACAGACTGTTACATCTCACGACAGTTGTACGGAAATTGCTGGCGAAATTTTTTTGGGATTGGATCTCTGAACATTTGGAAACTGAGAGTCCTAATTAGGGAGAGGCAGCATGGGTCTATGTAGAACAATTGATGTCTTAAGTATTTAATTGACTTCTGACAGGGTGATGAAAGAGATCGATTAAGGGTGCGCAGAGGATCTAATCGACATGGATTTTACTAAGGTGTTTAACAAAGTCCCTCTTGGGAGGCTAATCTAGGAGACTAGGATGCATGGGATCCGCAGCAAATTTGCTGTTTAGATTCAGAACTGTCTTCAGTATAAAAGGCAAAGTGTAGCAGTCAAAGTGACTCCTTCAAGTTTGAGGTCTGTAATTAATGAAGAACTGCAGGGAGCTATGCTGGGACCGCTGATGTTTGTGAAATATAAAAATGACTGTTTTCTACTCGGAGAGTGGTGGATGCCTGGAATGTGCTGCTTGCTATGGTAGTGGGCATAAATACTTTACGGGCATTTAAGGGCCATTTAGATAAACACCTGCATATGAAGAAGATGGGTGGGGGGGGGGTGGATATGGCCATTGTGTTGATCGAAGGGATTAGTTTTGGCGGGTTTATTGATTTATTTATTGGCTGATTCGGTATAACATTGTGGACCGAACGGTCTGGTCCTGTGCTGAACTGTTCTATGTCCAGAAGGCACAGTGTGCAGTGGCCAATAAATGTGTCATTCAGCTGGCCTTTGGTCTCTGGAAGGAAACCCGTGCGATCAGTTTCTATTCTCACCATCTAACACTTGGCCTGTGGACCTGCTATCCGAGATCTTCAGTGTCAGGGTGTAGCAGTTTTTAAGCGTGGCTTTCAGACAGTCAGGCCGTATCTATTGAGATTCTTTGTCTATTTTGCCTCTGCGTGCTTCTATAAATTTCTCTAAGCTCAAAACGAGACTAATAAACCATGCGGATGTTCATTAGGCTACACCGAATCCCTGGAGAGTTACCAGATGAAAAGCAGCCTCAGAATAGCCCAGAAGTATGTTGTTTATTCAGCATTATTGAATAGAGTATGCGGTCCCGAGATCAGACACGATCCTTAACCCTATTCCATAGACAGAGTTCTCATTATAATTCCGGGTACGAATTGCTATGGGAGCAGTTATGATAAACAATAAAGTGATCTTGATCATCGTAAAGGAAAGTTCCGAGTCTCAGAATTTCAGTGGAATCGGACAGACGTATTCCTGGGCTTTATAAATAGACGTATTGGGGAAGCAGATCAGCAACGTCCTGGTACGTACAAGTGGTCGGTGGGATTTCGTGAGGTGTGCCAGATTGACGTGGTTTAGGTTGTGTCGAAAAATCAAGAATATACTGGAGACATTGAACATGGATACCAAGAATGACAACGATGAAAACACGCATCACTTTACGGAAAAAGTAGCTGAGCTAACGACTACACATTGAATATTAACTTAACACATGATCCGGCTGATCTATTCAATACAGTGTTTTCTGTGATTCTTTGAGTATTGTGTTCTGCATTAGCAAAGATGAAATTATGTTTAGAGTGCGAGAAACAAAATCAACTAGAATAAATAATTCTAAGGCGTGGTATTTTAGTGAGCCAATTGTTTGCTGGAACCGGCTTTGATCACCTTGAACCAAATGGATTGCGAGTGGATCTGATAAAGATACTTAAAATTTCAGAGGTGTTTGATCATAAAAGAACACCTGACGAATGGTCTCGGGCCGAAACATTGACTGTTTATTCATTTCCACAGATGCTGCCTGACCTGTGTTCCCCCAACAATTTGTATATGTTTGCCTTCGAATTACAGTGTCTCCTGAGTTTCTCGTGTTTGTGTTACCAGTATTCCAAACTTGCGATGAAAGAAAAAAAACATTGATGAAGCAGATGACCCAAAAGACAAATGTGAGGAATTCCTGCAGAGGAGTCCTGGGCCTGGAGTGATGGACGCCAACAAACAAAATTGTTTTCCTTTGTGCGGGAGATAACTACCACCTTTGGAGTGTCCTCGCTCTGGTTATTGGTAAACGTAGTTTTATCTAAGGCAGACTGGACAAGGGTAGGCTTTATCATTGGCTAGAGAGATGGCAATGATGAGTCATGGAATGAAGGTGAATTAGCAGGAGATGACTAAAATTCCTTTTCCGTGCTGGATTCGGGGTGTTCACAGATCGGCAGGTGACAGAATAGGGGAAACAGCTATGCATAAACTAACCTTTTGTATCATTGTTCATTACCTTCCCGATCAACTGTTCTTAAATTCAATTACCAGCTCTCCGCCGTTTCTGAGTTTAGATGTTACATGTAGCTCACTTGGACAGGTCACCGATGTAGATTGTGTGCAGATGTTTCCGAAATTCAGTACCGTTCACTGGCCCAAAAATAAATAGCTGCCTCCTAGAAGAGAAAGAAAATCCGTCGGTGTGTTTCCAATTTGTGAAGAGGTTCTCAATCCATGTCAGCATATTTTATCCCTATCTGATGTCCTTTAATATTAGATTATGAAGACACGCAGTCCTTTTTTTCTTGTCAGTTAGTAGTGCATGCATTAAGAAATTATACAATATTTCCTCCGGTGTGATATCACAAAACACAGGAGAGACCAAGACTGAAAAAAACTAACAAATCCACATAAATATACCATATAGTTACAACAGTGCAACATACCATAACTTGATGAAGAAGTCCATGAGAACAGCGAAGTTCAAACTCTCTCAAATGTGCCACATCTCACGCAGACGGAGAGAAGGAAGAAAAACTCTCCCTGCCATACCCGACCACGGTCCGACTATGAGTCATCCGAAAACTTTGAGCTCTGATCAAATCTCCGACACCGAGTGCTGAGCGCCATCACCATACGAAAGATTCGACCTCCTTCTAGGTCGCCAACAGTAGGCAAAGCCGGGGATTTTGAGGCCTACCCTCCGAAAGATTCCCGACCGCGCAGTAACGACAAGAGCGAAAGAGCGTTTCAGAATTTTTTCCAGATGTTCCTCTATGTTTTCACGTCCACCTTCACCAAACCAGAATTGTCCACGGCCCCTATTTAACAGATACGATGTCATTTTTCATCGGAGGGTTGCGCACGCGCGGCGCGCTGCTTCTCTTCTCCTCCTGGGACATATTAATTTAATTCTTATGGGCATACAATGTCTATGTATGCCAGATATATATGCTGTAGTATGTATTTATATTTATTGTGTGGTTTTACTGTTTTAGTCTTCTTGTGTTATTTTGTTACGTTGCATCAGAACCGTAGTGACAATTAATTTATTCTCCTTTACTGGAAATGACATTAAACAATCTTAGATGACAGTTAGAGGAAAGGATTAGGGGGACATAAGACAAAGACAGGCAAATGGGGGTAGATCAGGAAAGCTCCTTGGTCAGAATAGAGATTGGTCTGAATGGCCTCTTCCATCTTCTATAGATCGATGAATCAAATACTTCAGATACTTATCTACTGGTTCGCCATTTGCTTATATATGTTACCGCATGCGCTGCAGTTGGCATAATGTCTGCCTTCCTTTATTTCTAAATCCTGCACTGTATTGTTACAGCCTGACTTCTTTTGGTATCATCCCGAAGGTGACGGCACAAGAAATAGATCCAGCCTTTGATGGAACGCGCCATCAACCACAGTTAATAAAACAGAAGAAGACAGGATGTAAAACGAAGCCACCATCTCCAACACAATAGAAAACTGTTGTGGTTTCCAGCAGTCGAACAACCCATCTTCAAGCTACCTCTGCAGGCATCCCTCAGAACTGTCTCCTGGGCCGAATAGTATTTAACTGTTTCAACGGCGATTCCCCTCCCTTCTCAAAGTCACATGTGGGGATATTCGCTGAATTGTTTCAACAACTATTCGTCTATTTCCGATTTCACAGGGAATAAAACACGCCATTCAAGGATGCGTAGATTATTCATAATTAATATAGCACTCACCGGGGTTCACAGACAATGATGCTCCAGCAGAACAAGATCCAACCAGCTACCAGTTGCATCTAATATTTCTACTACCGTGATTGCTGCTTTACCAGCACGCTTGTGGTAATTTTCAGCACGATGAATTACGTACCATTGAGCTTCTGATTGAAGAATGTTCTCCCAGTTTGGTAAATGATCTATGTCTTTATTCCTTTTACTAACGTTCAGTACCAGATACTCCACTACGCTGTATTCCATCCGACATCTCTGTGCCCATTGTTCTCGTCTCTCAGAGTACCTCTGCAGACTCTGCTTTGTCGACATAAGCTATCCCTCCGCCTTTCTTTATATTGTCCACAAACTTAGCCGTAAAGCCAACAATTCCATCATGATGATTACTGACATTTAACGGCCTGGTTATGATTTTTACTGCGATGCTGTAGATATTTTATTATAGAAGTTCTGTGAGAACAGTCTAGACTGTTCTGGACTTGTCTGGGTTTGAGCTGAGATAAGAAGTTTTGTTATTCAGCTTAGGAATTTGGTATCATCTAATCAGGATGGTACGTTTGGGAGGAGCTTTCAGAGGGCGCGGTTGGAAGATCTCTGTTGGCGGGAGCCGGAGGAAGTGGGTGGAAAAAATATGGCTGACGATGCCATATGGGTGAGGTTCTTTGTGAAGATGAATTTCTTCAAGAAAGCAGAACCGATTCTCATGTGAGAGACCCGCTTGTTCAAGCGACGTTCGTAAGGTGATGTGTGCTTTCGGGCAAACCAAGCTCGTGAGTGACAGACGACTTCAAGATGAAATCCAACTTAAGTGCACATTCGAATGCTTAAGAGTAATGGGCTCATTTGCCTTTTTTCTTTCTTTTCTTAAAATTGACATTCTTAAATACACTTTTTTAAAAATTTGAATACAGTGTGAGATCCGTTATTCCATGCTGGAGACAGTAAGTCACGCAGCGTTCACACAAACGAATACTTGGGTGGGCGAGATATCTCAACATCTCAGATTTAGCGGCACCGAGGTTACACCGTAGATATACGAAGCTGGAGAAAGTAGGTTTATTGTTGCGGAATCCAATGGCTGTTGGCGTGAGGCCAACGAGCTGGTTTTCCGGAGACCCCCAGTATAAGGGGGTTTCAGACATCATCGATTTTTGACGTTATCCGTGAAAAGTTGCGGTCCTAACGAGACACCTGGGGAAACCCACGTCACCAATAAGTATCGAGAAAGGGCGACGTTTTTTTTTTTTCCCAGTATCCTTTCTAGTATCTTTTCTGTAATACCATGGGTTGTATTTTCTTTAGCATCCTCCAGCTGGAGTCTTATCAAAGGCCTTCTTAATATCCATGCAAACAAGATCCACAGACGATAAATTGAACTGTCCTTCCTGTGACTTCCACTTAAGGAAACCATGCTGATCTCGGCCGACATTGTCATGTGCCTCCAAGAATCCCTAAAATTAATTCTTCATAATGGGCTTCAAAATCTTCCCAACGATTGAAAGGCAACTGGCCTAACATTCCCTATCTTTTGCCTCCCTCTATTCTCAAAGATGAAAGTGACGATTGCAAATTTCCATTTATCAGGAATCATTCTCGAAACTAATCATTTTAAAATATCACTAAACATGCCTCGACAATCTATTTGGCTACCTCTTTCAGAACACTGGGGTGCAGTCCATCAAGTCAAGGTGAGCTGTCTTCTTCAGATATTTCAGCTTCACAAACATATTCTCGTTAGTAATATTGACTATGCTCACTTCTGCCCCGACTCTCTTCAATTTCTCAATCTTAAATATTTTGCGTGTTTTATTAACCGCTTGGCACTCCTACCAAATTCCTTCCGCATCTGTTCATCACTGGTGTTGATGTATACCCTTCCTGATAATTCGTCATATCCACCCCTTCTCCCATCCTTACCCAACAGCCAAATAAATGGGCTCACACTGTCTACTTTTCCTATGCCCTTTGTAAATTAATGTAAATTTGTCATCTATCAGATCTCTTCGCAATTTCTGTCCTTTTCTACAGGATTATGACATAAGTGTCGATGTATGTGTTTGATAGGGTGGCAACTGAAGTTTGACTTCGTTGGGAAGCGCAGAAGCACAAATAACTGTTGTTTTATTCTTCGGACACATTATATCAATTCCCGCAGTTCTTCGTGTTATATGTAAAGGTACGAGTCGCGATATGTTAAAAATGAAATCAACACTAAGTTTGGAATCACCGTTAAGGACAATTTATTCTGATGAATAAAAACAATAAGCGTTTGAACAAATCCAATATAACAGCACAAAACTTCAGAAGCTGGGATCTGAAAGAGAAACGAGAACAAAGTTGTGGAAAAGACCCATAGCACTTGAAAGAGACAGAATTGACAGTAGATCGCCAAAAGTTAGACTTTAATTCATTGATACAGGTTTTTCTATTTCCCAACCCAATTAAGACACAAGACCAGCAAACCCGAGCCATCTGTTTACAAAGACAGTGGCACAAACTGGTTCGTAATGTTGGTGGTGATTGTCCAATTCAAAGCATAGTTTTGTACTTGATGGACATTTAAATGGATATGGCGTTTATTAAGTGGAAGTGGAATAAGTTATTTAAAAAGATCTGTGAAATTATTTTGCCAGCAGAACCGAACAAGGCGCTGGGACTAGCATCTCATAGGACTATGAGATATTGGAGCAGAGTTACGCATCTTCCCTCTCAGCCCCAATTGCATGCATTCCCCAACCCCCGCCTGTATCACTTCATGCCCTGACTAATCAAGTATCGATCAGCCACTGCCTTAAATATACCCAATGACTTACTTGTCCTGCACAGCCATCTGGGCAATGCAGTCCACAGATTCACTAATCTCTGGCTAAACAAATTCCTCGTCGTCTTCATTCTACTCTGAGGCCTTGTTCTCTGGTCTTAGACATCCCCACATCAGGAACATGCTCTATCGAGGCCTTTCAACATTCGATAATGTTAAGTGAGGTCATCGCTCATTCTTCTGAATAACAGTGAGTAGAGGCCCAGAGCTATCAACGGTTCATTATATAACAAGTCTTTTAATCCCAGAACCATTTTTGTGAATGTCCTTTGCAAACTCTTCGATATCAGCTCATTCTTTCTTAGATCGTCTTAGATCACGGGCCCAAAACTTCTCACAATACCCCAACTGAGGCCTCAGCAATGCTTTATTACTAACTAGCTTTTATATTCTAGTCTTCTTGAAAGGAATGCTAAAATTGCATTTGCCTTCCTGAACACCAATTCAGTCTACAAATTAACATTTAGGAAATCCTGCATGAAGACTCATTGCAACTCAGATTTTTGTTGTTTTTTTTTTCTCCAATTAGAAAATAGTCTGCTATTTTCTGCTACAAAAATCCATGACCATACACGGCCCGAAACTGTATTCTATCTGCTACCTCTTTGGCCTTCCTCTGATCGCTCTAAGTCCTTCTGCAGCCTCTCCACTTCCTGAAACTACCTAGCCCTCCACCTATCTTCACGTAATACGCAAACCTGACCTCAATGCCATTACTTCTGCCATCCAAGTCATTGACATATGAATTAAACAGAAAGTGTCCAAACACAAACTCCTGTGTAATAGCTGTCGCCGTCGGCGAACCAGAAAAGGTTTAATTTATTCCCAGTCTTTGTCTCTTGCCAATCAGGCAATAGTCTGCCCATGCTACACCAAGGCTCTTAACTCGTTAAGCAGCCTCATGTGTTGCATCTTGTCAAAGGCCTTCTGAATATCGAAGTTCACAACATCCATCGATTCTCCTTTGTTTAGCCTGCTTCTTATTTCCTGAAAGAATTCCGACAAATTTGTCAGGCAAGACTTTCCCTGAAGCAATCCATGCTGACTATCGCCTATTTTATCATGTTCCCGCAGGTAAGCCGAAATCACATCGTTAACAATTGTTTCCAACGGTTCCCCAATGACTGACGTCAGACTACCTGGCCTGTAATTTCCTTTCTGAGGCCTCTCTCCCTTCCTGGAAAGTGGAGTGACATTTGCAGTTTTCCATTCCTAAAGATCCATGCTGGAATTAATTGATTCTTGAAAGTTCAGAATCAATCGTGATTCCCTTCACAATCGCTTCTAAGAACGTTATCCGATCAATCAGTCTCCATTAAAGCAAGTGTTATTGTTTTACAATTCCCAACGTTATCCCTATTAACTTTTTCAATCAAGCTAAATACATAGAGTTTATATTTAGATATTACCCGCTCTAGATGAACTTGACTTGACTCTGCAGACCAACCAGTAAAGAGCAAGCCCCTGACTGACCACTTTCTTTAATTATATACATAATCTTTCTGTTCGCGATTTTCACCAACCAACGCCCCGCTTGTGTGGTTTAAAAGTTATCTGAACCATTGTTATTGTATTAACATGAGTCTGATTCAGATTTTTCCATCTAGCAGACTGACATTTCAGAAAACGACCTTTTCAAACTCCTCCATCATTCCTGTTCTCTGTTCCGGGTCGGCTCTGTGTTGACACAGCCTAATATAACGTTGACACCGGTCATATTTGGAACATATCAATTCTCTTTTTGCCTTCACTACGTCTTTTGGTTGAAAGTTCGCAACAACAATCTCTCTCTCTCTCTCTCTCTCTCTCTCTCTCTCTCTCTCTCTCTCTCTCTCTCTCTCTCTCTATACCTCTATCTCTTTCTCCCTCCCTCTCTTTTCCCTCTCTCCCTTTCACTCTTTCCCCCTTTCACCTTCTCTTGCTCTCGTTGTCTCTCCCGCGTGAATCTTTCCCGCTCTCACTCTCTCTATTTCTTTCTCCCGACCTCTCTCTCCTTCTCTCACCATCTCTTACACACTCTCTCCCCATCTCTGTCGCTCTTCCTGTCCTGTCGTTCTCTCTCCTGCTCTCGCTCTATCCCTCCTGCGCACTCCCTCTTCCCCTTTTCTCTCGCTATCTCTTCGTCTCTCTCCCTTTCACGCCCTCCCCCTCTCAATCTCTCTCTCATGCTCCAACTCTTTTTCCCTAGTTCTCTCTCCCTCTCTTGTTCTGTTCTGCTCCATCTCCCTCTCTCTCTTCCTTCTCTCGCACTTTCTCTCCTGCCTCTCTCCCTCTATCTATTCCTCTCTAGCTGCCTCTGCCTCCCACCTCTCCCCCGCGGGCTCCATTGCGATCCCTCCTTTTTCGTGATTTTTCGTTCACACGCCCACTCTCTCTGACTCTCTCTCTCTCTCTCCCTACTTCCATAGATGCTGCCCGGCCTGCTGAGTTTCTCCAGCATTTAGCTTGTGGAAAAGAGCAAACAGTGGACTTTTCGTGCCAAGAGCCTCTGACTTTAAGTGAGTTGCTTTGTATTTCGAATGTCTTCAGATTTTCTCGAGTTTTGTTTTGCAATTCTGTTCATCACATTATTTCCATTTAACAACAAATGCGGGTATAGAATGGGGAGCATGAAGGCAGCTGAATTGTAATACTTCACAGCATTAATTTCTCAATTTTCAGCAGTATCAAAATCCGGTTCAGTGGGTATTTCACCGCATTCTTTAGTTCCTCGGAATTTGCTCTGAGTCAGGGCGTAAATACACGTGTTGGTGCAGGAACTGAGAATCTGCAGTATGTCTGATGCGTGTTTTGTGATGTAACGGGGATCCGTGATGGAATCATAAACATAACTCATTAAAAACCGTTGACAGACAGAAAATACCACCATTGTTCCCCACAGCAATATAAAACTACCGGTTATGCTGAAGAGCAAAACTATGGATTTGCGTCGGTTCTCCATCTCCCGGTCCTTGTCATTCTCTCCGCTCCTTTGTCCCCGGAGCCCCCTGCGGGCTCGACTGGCCGCTAGAATCCGCCGGACAGTCTGAATGTTGAACAGCAAAATCAAAAAGAATGGGACCCAAGGGACTAAAAAGACGTCAAACATATCGAATGCCGCCCAAGAAGGAGATGTACTGAAACTTGCTGTGTTAACACAATGCCAGGAAACACCGTCAATTATTTCTCTGGGCTCGATACTAAAGCACCAAGGGACAGTCTCCAAACAGGGCAGCACACTCACGGTCCGGATAACCACAGCCGCCGTTCTCTCGGTGCAATATTTTGTTTTCAGCTTCTCACAGCAAATAGCCACAAATCGATCGACAGTGAAAGCGACAGTCAGCCAAACTGAGGTCGCAGTGCTCGCAAACATCAACCACGTATCGAATTTGCACACAGGAGTGATGAACAGGAATGACCGCCGAAAATAAATCGAAGAGTAGCGGATCGGAGATAACGACCAGCAGATCGGCCGCTGCCATTCCTGTCAGATAGCGAGTGACACATTTGGAGAGACCGCACCTTCCCCGGGAGAGGATCGCAATTGCCAATCAGTTGGCTGGAAGAGAGACAGGGAACAGCAAGTTGAGAAGATACCCAGCAAGAGCAAGTGTAACAGTTCGAGGGCATCTTGTAATCTTTCCACTTTATTGTTGCATTTAGCGGTGAGAGGCTCGATAGAGGGCGCAGAGATTGCGGAGGCAGAGAAGAGGTTTACATCGTAAAATAAAGTCAATATTGTTCGACTTCGAATTCCTCCCTGATGAATGACATGGGAAGTGGCAGCAGGAAGCTAAATGTTGATAACGATCTCATCAGAAACGAATATTTCTGTTTTTAGGTGTTCTGCAGGACTGTTTTTATAGTGCTTTTCTACACGCTTGGATGCTGATGCTTTTTCGGCTGATGGAGCTGTCAGGTCGTTGCGTGAGGGGGAAGTTTGGAGGAGCTTTGGGGTTTTAACTGTCATTCATTTTTTGGGGCACTCCTCTGTTTTCGTGGATTTCTGCGAAGAAAAGGGAAGTTCAGGATATATATTCTATACATGTTCCATCTGTATTGTAAGGATATCCGTTTAATGTATCTATACAGGATCTGTTCCGGCGCCTTACGCGTCTCGGCTGGATGAAATGACCAAATCCGTACTCTGATGGCGGATTTCTTCCAGAAGAAAATCGTTAACTTCTATGACGCTTCCTTCCAGCGACTGAACGGCCAGAAGACGGAACAAAAATTGTTAATGCTGGAAACGCTCATCCAGGCAAAACAGACATGTGGAAAGACAGTTGAAGTGCCTCTCCTCAGAAATGCTCTCAGACAGACCCTTGACACCAGTGTTTCTCCTTGACATAAAAGTTTCTTGGGGCTCAGTGTTTCCAGAATTCCCCATGATTGTTTCAGCATTTGCCATCTCATCGACTTTACAACAGAACATTGTCTGATTCTAACAGATACTGCGCAGTCTGCCACAACTTCACAGTCAGACATGACGCCTCGCACTGAATACATCACAGGGAAGCACGGGAGAGGAATTCAACGTTCATCAGAATACTTAGCGCCGTAGACAGATGTCTGCAAAGGTTTCAGATGTAGATATAATAGAATGCATTTCACAGTATTGAGAGCTGTGAAGCATAACTCGGTTGTTTTGATTGGCTTAGGAAATATTTCCATTGAGCTTTCCATCAACTTAGAAACATAAAAACATTGAAAACCTACAGCACAATACAGGCCCTTCGGCCCACAAAGCTGTGCCGAACATGTCTTTACCTTAGAAATGACCTAGGGTTACCCAGGGCCCTCTATTTTTTCAAAGCTCCATGTACGTATCCTGGAGTCTCTTAAAAGATCCTATCGCATCCGTCTCCATCACCGTCGCCGGCAGCCCATTCCACGCACTCACCACTCTCTGCGTAAAAAAACATAGCCCTGACATCACCTCTACACCTTCCTCGCACCTTAAGACCGTGCCCTCTCGTTCTAGCCATCTCATACCTGGGAAAAAGCTTCTGACTATCCGCACGATCAAAGCCTCTCATCAACTTGTACACCTCTATCTAGTCACCTCTCATCCTCCATCGCTCCAAGGAGAAAAGGCCGAGTTCACTTAACCTATTTTCATAAGACATGCTCTCCAATCCATGAAACATCCTTGTAAATCTCCTCTGCAACCTTTCTGTGGTTTCCACATCCTTCCTGTAGTGAGGTGACCAGAACTGAGCACAGTGCTCCAAGTGAGGTCTGACCAGGATCCTACACTGCTGCAACATTACACCTTGGCTCCTAAACTCAATCCCACGATCGATGAAGGCCATTGCACCTTATGCCTTCTTAACCACAGACTCAACCTGCGCAGCAGCACTGAGTGTCCTATGGACTCGGATCCCAAGATCCCACTAATCCTCCACACTGCCAAGGGTCTTACATATTAATACTATATTCTGCCATCATATTTGTTACTACCAAAATGAGCCACCTCACAACTATCTAGGTTGAACTGCATCTGCTACTTGTCAGCCCCGCTTTGCATCCTATCAGTGTCCCGCTGTAACCTCTGGCAGCCCTCCGCACTATCCACAACACCCCCAACCTTTGTGCTATCAGCAAATTTACTTAGCCATCCCTCCATTTCCTCATCCAGGTTACTTACAAAAATCAAGAACAGCAGGGGTCCAAGAATAGATACTTAAGGCAAACCACTGGTCACCGACCTCCGCGCAGAATATTAGCCGTCTACAAACAATCTTTGCATTCTGTGGGCAAGCCAGTTCTGGATCCACAAAACAATGTCCCCTTGGATTCCATGCATCCATACTTTCTCAGTAGGCCTTGCACGGGGTACCTTATCAAATCCCTTGCTGAAATCCATATTCACTACATCTACTGCTCTACCTTCATCAATGTGTTTAGTCACATCCTCAAAAAATTCAGTTCGGCTCGTAAGTACGACCTACCTTTGGAAAAGCCATGCTGACTACTCTAAATCATATGCCTTTTGAACTGTTCATAAATCCTGCCGCTCAGGATCTCCTCTGTCAGCTTATCAACCACTGAAGTAAAGCTCACTGATCCATAATTTCCTGGGCTATCTCTACTCCCTTTCTTGAATAAGGGAACACCATCCGCAATCCTTCAATCCTTCGGATCCTCTCCCGTCCCCATTAATGATGTACAGATCAATGCCAGATGATTAGTAATCTCTTCCTTCGCCTACTCAGGAGCCTGAGGTACATCTCGTCCGGTCCCGGTGACCTTTTCAACTTGATTCTTTCCAAACCTCCAGCACATCCCCTTACTTAATATCTACCTGCTCAAACTTTTCAATCCGCTGTAAGTCATCCCTACAATCGCCAATGTCCTTTTCCGGAATGAATACTAAAGCGAAGTATACATTAAGTAACACTGGCAGCTCCTCCGGTTCCATACACACTTTTCCATCGTCACACTTGATTGCTCCTATTCTCTCACGCCTTATCCTCTTGCTCTTTGTATACTTGTAGATTGCCTTGGAGTTTTCGTTAATCCTGTCCGCCAAAGCCTTCTCCTACCGCTGTTGTCTCTCCTAATTTCATTCCTAAACTCTTTCCTGCTTGCCTTATGATCTTCTAGCTCTCTGTCATTACCTAGTTTTTTTTTTTGAATATTTCATAAGCTCTTATTTTCTTCTTGACTAGATTTACAGCAGGCTTTCTACATCACGGTTCCTGTACCTTACCAGCCTTTCCCTGTCTCATTGGAACGTACTTGTGCAGAATCCCAAGCAAATATCCCCTGAACATTTGCCACATTTCTTCCGTACGTCTCCTTGAGAATATCTGTATCCAATTTATGCCTCGAAATTCCTGCCTCATAGCCTCATCTTTCCCCTTACTCCAATTAAACGGATTCCTAAGTTGTCTGTTCCTATCCCTCTCCAACTATATGTTAAAGGAGATGGAATTTTGATCACTATCTCCAAAATGCTCTCCCACTGAGAGACCTAACACCTGAACGGGTTCATTTCCCACTACCAGATCAAATGCAGCCTCTCCACTTGTAGGCTCATCTAAAAATTGGGATCAACAGTGCCACGTAACCACCTCTTTTGGCTCCCTGCCTTTCCTTTCCGGAACATCTAAGGCCTGGCACTGGAATTAACCATTCCTGCCCAAGTAGATACACATGCTCTAAGTTCAACCGCTTTGTTCATAATACTCCTTGCATTAAAATAGACACATCTCAAACCATCGATCTGAGTGTGTCCCTTCTCTATCACCAGCCTATCCCCTCTCTGGCAGTGTCTCCAAGCTCTTTCTATTTGTGAGCCAACCGCCTCTTCCTCTATCTCTTCAGTTCGGTTCCCACCCCTCCAGCAATTCTAGTTTAAACGTTTCCCAATAATCTTTGCAATTCTACCCGCCAGTCTTTTGGTCGCGATAGGATTCAAGTGCAACCCGTCCTTTTTTTTAGCAAGTCATGCCTGCCCCAAAAGAGTTCCCAACGATCCAGAAATCTGAATCTCTTGTCTTCTGCTCCAATCTCTCAGCTACGCATTTATCCTCCACCCCATTCTGTTACTATACTCACTGCCGCGTGGCACAGGCGGTAATTCCGAGATTGCTAGCTTTGAAGTCCTGCTTTGCACCTCCTTCCTTAATGACCTGTAGTCTGTTTTCAGGACCTCTCTATTTTCCTACCTATGTCGTTGGTACCAACATTTACCACGACCTCTGGTTGTTCTCCTTCCCACTGCAGGATATCATGGACACAATCAGGAACATCGAACCCTGCCACCTTGGAGGCAAACAACCAATTTCTGTATATTCAGACATATTGAACACGTTTATTAAAATTTCCTAACAGTTTCCTGCTTCAACACGAAACTCCTCACACTTGCTAAAATGTTGCTTCCAGTCGATGGTTTTCTTGTTGTTTCTTATTCCGACAACCGATCACATACAAATGCAGGCCAATAATTAGTGTAACATCCCCGGGCTGTTTCAGCACAAGACCAAAACCACAGAGAGCAGAACGTCCCGTTGTGGATCACAAACCGCTGGAGGAATGCTGCCTTACCCGTTCAGTTCCTCTAAATTCGGCGGACTGGCTGAATTCTTGCAGCGGATTGTTTTTAGATCCATACCCCAGAATACACAATCCTGGTGATTCCATTCCATTCCAGAAATGCGGAATTCTGGGACTGGACATCTGACAGTTGAAGCTAGCGATAGAAACAATCACAGCACTGGAATTACACTTCATGTCCCACCAATCCCATCTGGCACACTACTTACCAGGTATTCCAAAGGCTGAAATAAAAGGATAGTAAATGTCTTCTATCTGCCAGATGACTGGATACACCATTTCAGTGAGAATCTGTGATTTCTGTTGCTCCTGATTTCACTGCTCCGGTAGACACTCTGAGCTGATGCTTTCTTAAATAGCCCAGATTTATACAGAGGATCAGTCTCCACAGATAAGGTCACCACGCTGACTTTCTGAGTTGCAGTTGCTTGAACAAACACTTTAATTGAACACCATTGCCTTTCATTAAAGAAAAACACATCAAGTGTCTTGGGTATTACCTCAGAAAAATCAGGCGGGTAGCTTTACTTACAAAGACTGAGCAGATACATTTAAATATTTTATATTTTTGTTGGCTAATTATTCACCTCTCAACGCAGACGAGCGTTGCCATTGCAATTCTGTTGAACAATGCTTGAATCGTCGAACATGTTTTTTATTATCATTATACTCTTCTTTTTTTATTGAAAACAAACGCTATCTCCTACAGGTGCTGATCAATTATAACATTGTTAGTAACAGTTGTACTAATTCGATGAAGTGAATTCAATGTGGGTGAAATGTGGTACGAGACTTCCAAGGAGGTCTCAATTTAGTCGACGCCTTGTCTTTCCAATGACTTTGAGCTTCAGGCGATAACATCAGTTAGGGAAATTGATTGCATGCTAGAATACGTCATTATTTCAACTGCTCCAATAGAATTGGGTCGGTTTTGAATAACTGTGTTTAGCTATGCTCACCACACCGCCGGAAGATGTAATTAGACTGGAGATTGGTGCAAAGTTTATCATATATAAATTCGCTGGACTAGAAAACTTGTGTTACAGGGCAAGAATGGATGAAAGGAGCCGATTTCTCGGTGGTTAGCAGGCTGAGGGGAGACCTGAGGGAATTTTATAAAACATAAGAGATACGTAGGGATTAGAGAATCAATATCTTTCTTCGTGGGTTACAAATGTCCAATACCAGAATTCACAGACCTAATGTGAGTGTGAGAGGTTACTTTTAAAGGGGTGCTGGGTGAGATTATATCTTGACGTTGAGACTGGTCGATGTCTGGCAGACGCTGCAATTGAGTGTGGTGAAAGCATTTACGATAGTGGCAAAATGCTCTTTCAGATAGGCACATTGATAAGTCGGAAATGGAGGGACATAGAATACACCCACACAGAAAAGAAATTTTATTTTATTTGTCATTGTATTCAGCAAGACCATCTTAAGCCGAGGTGCTATAATGTCCTGTGTTCTCGCTGAGCAGAAATGATGTTAGCCCAAGGGCACACATATCTTTATCTGTGACCACGAGTGAGACTGCTGGATGGCACATTACCTCATTGGTGCCAGTGCTGAGCATGATCCAGAGCACCACAGGAACGGTGAGCAGCCAGATGAGGGAGAATGAGAGAGAGGATGAGGGAGCAGTAGCTGAGAGGGGAAGGGGAGAGAGAGGATGAGAAGGAGAGAGTGAGATGGAGATGAGGAGAAGCGATGTTCAAGAAAAGGAATATATGAAATTAACTACCAACACACATAAAAGTTGCTGGTGAACACAGCAGGCCAGGCAGCATCTATAGGAAGCGGTATAGTCGACGTTTCGGGCCGAGCGCCTTCATCAGGACTAACTGAAAGAAGAGCTAGTAAGAGAGTTGAAAGTGGGAGGGGGGGGGAGATACAAAATGATAGGAGAAGACAGGAGGGGGAGGGATGGAGCCAAGAGCTGGACAGTTGATTGTCAAAAGGAATATGACAGGATCATGGGACGGGAGGAATAGGGAGAAAGAAAGTGTGGGGGGGGCGGAAGCCCAGCGGATGGACAATAACGGATGGGGTACAAGGGGGGTTGGGGCATTAACGGAAGTTAGAGAAGTCAATGTTCATGCAATCAGGTTCGAGGCTACCCAGACGGAATATAAAGTGTTGCTCCTCCAACCTGAGTGCGGCTTCATCTTTACAGCAGAGGATGCCGTGGATAGCCGTGGATTAACTTGTAACTTCAGAATAACATCCTTTGTTATATTGATCCAGGATTATTTCCAGTAGACGTGCAAACGGACGAAGAAATAAGAATGCAGTACACTTAACCGTGTACTAAGGAGTTGGTGCAGAGGGATAGATTCGGTTATTGGTATCATAGAGCTCTCTTCCAAGGCACGTGGGACCGGCGCAATGACCACGGGTTTCTCTCCCAGGAGCAAACTCCCCCAGCAGTATGTTTTCTGGAAGCATTTGGAAGAGTTTTAAATATGTAGCAACGTAGTGGGAACGAATTTTGCAAATTGGCGGATCCATTCGGCAGACGGTGAAGGTGAGGTCGTGTAATACTAAAACGAAGTCCCGGCGGCTAGAATGATGATGGGACTATAGTGCTGAAGTGTTTATTTGTTTTTGTATCGATAGGTCTTAGGGTGGATTTACAACATCAACTATTTGCTGTGCAGATAAGACATTAACGATGAATCCTACACTATGAACTCTTGACCCAATAAAGATCACACTCAGCCCAAAGTCAACGTGGAGCACTACACTAGCCTATCCCAAATTGAAGAGGCCACAAGTGTACACACACAAGTGTTCGGACTGCAGAGATACAACTATGCAGCATGGATGTCTGCATGCAGAAAACAAACACCTTCCTGAGGCAGAGCGACGTGCTGGATGCAGAGGCTCATAGAATAATAGGCAAAGAAAAGAGGAACCGTGTCCCTTTTAGGGAGACGGGAAGATGTATTGAGGGTGAATGGCCGTGAAATTGAAGAGTAGAACGTGAGGGCAGAGAAAAGGTATCCCCATTCTTGGAGGAGGAACCCGCAGTGGGGCTGGAATCAACAACACACTGCCCAAATCCATGACCAACTCATCAATTACTCAGACAAAACACCCTGCGGGTCAATGTTCCTCTAACTTACAGACAATGAGGAAAGAAATATGGCGTCCCTTCCGGCCACTACTTGACGGAAAGATTTGCCGGATCGAATCGGAGTACAATGTGTATGCCTATTAAGCGTCGTTTTCAGTACAGCAACAGAAATCAGAGTGCTCCAATGAACCTTCCTGTGCCCGAAGATTCGATTAAAAGGTCGCACTTTCTTATTGTTATCTGGTTCTGAATGTCATTAGTATTCCAGCCTGTAACGGGGGTTGCTCAGTTCGTCCTGTGTTACCTTCTTTGGTGCATGAAATAGAAGGGAGTTGCGGAAAGTAAATAAGTCACCTACACCTGATGGGTTAGAGGCAGTTGAAGAGATCGTGGGGGCATTAACAGTGCTCTCTCAAGAATCACTGGGTTCTGGAATGGTTACAAAAGAATGGAAAATTGCAAATGTCATTCCAGTACATAGGACGGAGAGAGACAGAAAAAGTGAAAACTTTAGAGAGTCAATCTGATCTCAGTGGTTAGGAAGATACTGGAATGCACTTTTAAGTCTTAAGTCTCACATTACTTGGAAGGCCATGATAAACAACGCCATTGACAGCGTAATTTCTTCAGGGAAAATCTGTCTTAACAAATCTTCTGGAAATATTTGAAGAAGCATCAAGCAGTATAGGCAAAGAGGAATCAGTAGATGTTGTCTCTTTGGATTCTTAGATAGACACGTGGCGCTCAGAAAAATACAGGGCTCAGCGGTAGGGAAATTCTAGGCAGCTTCTGGAGTAGGTCATATGGTCGGCAGAACATTGTGATCCGAAAGTCCTATAATGTGCTATAGATTTCTATGTTCTTTGTTCCATGAAATGAAATGATATGACAATAACATCGACAAAAAATGACATGATTGCATTTCACTGGAAATCAGGAGATCTTTGGAGACGGCGAGAGAACCTTTCTGACCTCACAAGACGTGATACTGCTCTCAGGGCTAACTGGTCACAGACTGAAACAGCAATAATGTTAAAGTCAGATGTCACACTCTACGCGATCCGTCAAGTAGAACGGTGATACCAGATGCGGAAGCAACTGTTGTGCCATTAAATACCACGGATTCACCATTCTCACTCGAAATGAATTTTTATTCTAAGTGGACGTACGTCTGTTTTGTGACTGGTAGATCAGATGGTGAAGTAAGTGCCAATCATACTTGCCCTCGTCATGGAGGCACTGGAAGAGCTCGGATATTGTGTTATATTTGTAAAAGTTATTAATTAGGTCGCGATTGGATCACTGTGTGCAGTTCTGGTCACACAACCGTTGGAAGGATGTAAATAAGCTGGAAATGGTGCACATTTTTCGCATAAATACTGTCTGGACTGGAGCGGCTGAGTTACAATTAAATGGGCAGTACTGTTCTCCTTGGTGGTTTATGGGGTGAGGGAAGACCTAATAGAATTTATAAACCACAAGTACCAAAGATAGTGTAGACAATCAGCATTATTTTCTCGGGTTAAAAAAGTCCATTACCAGAATTCACAGCTTTAAGGTGAGGGAGAGGGTAAGTTAACAGATGTGCGGGGAGACATTAATTCTTTACGTTGCGATTGCTCGGTTCTTGGCACGCACTGTCATGGAGAGTAGAGGAAGCAGTTATGACATTGGCATCGAACAGCTTCCAGAGAGGCAATTGAATATGTAGGAAATGGAGGGACATGGATAACATAGAAAAAGAAAAGATTTGTGGCCACGAGGATGGTGTCAGCGCTATGAATGATTCCGAGCAGGCGTAGGCAGAGTGCATTTTATTGTGATGATCTCAGGATTATTCCCTGTTCCAGGCGCAAGCCGGGTAAGAAATAGGAAGGCTGTGCAGGTAAAGGTGTGGCGAAGGAGTTGCAGCAGTGCGATCGTTTCAGTGATACGGATTAATAAGCTCTCTGTCTGGGCAGGTGAGACCTTTGCAATGTAACAGTTTCCACCTCATATGAAAGGGAGCAAAATCCTTTAACAGTTGGTTCGCTGGCGTGTTTATATTTGTGTAGAATGTGGTAGGAGCTAATGCTTCAGTCTTGGAGATACTATTTAGCAGACGGAAGAGGAGAGGTCGGGTAATACTGAAAGTAATTCCAGCTGCAGTCTGATCGGACTGAGGTGTTGGCGTTTATTTATTTTTTGTAGCGATACACCGCAGACCACCAGCTGTGTCGATAAGACATGGACAACCCACTCTACACTGCGAACTCCCAACACAACAAAGATGACACTCAGCCCATTGTGGACAGCGAGCTTTATGCTGGCATTTTTTTTTCAACACTAGAAAGACACAGACCTACAAAAACCATTATTATTATTATTATTTTTGCCTGCACACAGTGTGTCCAGTGCTGTTCCAAAGGTCCACAGTAGGGGAGTGAGCAAGGAGAAATCAAACATTCTCCAGCGAATACACAGACTTCTACAACATCAATAAGGTGGGCTATTGAAGATATACCGGTGGTTTAACCATAACCCCTTACTCTGCTTTGACAGACAGACGTGCACACGCACTATACAATATAGAAAATAAAAATTGTCAGGAGTGAGTTAGAAGGAGAATGAAATCTACAAATGACGTCCTTCATTAATGATACACCCATATACTGTAAATAACTCAACGTGCTGTGCAGTGAGCCCTCTCACAGCACGCAGTCAGCCCACTTGACTACTGTCAGAATCTAGTACAGCACCTGCACTCCAAGGACAGAAATAAATAAAACACTTATACGAAACTGCAATTCCTGGATTCGAGCAATTACCCGCCTCGCACTGAGTATCCTTCAGAGTATACAGCAGAGACCACCTCAATTGAAACCTCTTGACTTGATATCAAATTCACAAAAGGCATACCTGAAGTCTCCATGTGAGATATAAGATTATCAACAACAACAACAACAATAATAACAACAACAAAAGCAGATTCTATATAAATCATGGAAGTGTTTTAGCATGGATTGAAGGCTGTCAGACTAGCGAAGCAAAAAGCTGCAACAAAGTTTCCAGCTAGAGATTTGAAAGTTATGGGGTTCAGCAGCGATAGAAACGTAGAAACATTGAAAACCTACAGCACACTGTAATGAAGTCTGGTTGCTGAAGGTAGATGATTATTTGTGCAGCTCAGAAAATAGACATTTGGCAACATAGATAGGGATATGAATAACAACAGAAACATGAGATTACACAACCTTGATAACTTGGCAGACCAAGAAATAGAAGATAACACAGACAGCGCCGTAAGGCCTTCACCACAGCCTGAATGGGGAATGAATATAAGTGATTTGAGCCCTTTCTGTGGTTGGGGCAGCGATCAAATGGACTGTCCGAAGATGGTTCCGACAAAGCGCCCTCGATGTCATTATAAGGCAGACCATTCCATCCTCTTCTGTACATCGATATCAGGGCCGGTTAGCATGATCCATATTCACCTTGTTGGTGTCCCGGACTTGATTGCCACTGCAGTGTTTTAGATATCAGAAATTCAAGGACATAAGTCTATAATAAAACTGAAATCTGACAGATCTGAAGGAAGCATCAAGCATACGAATGACAAAGCTGCATTTTAATAACTGTTGAATCAATTTCTGGAACAACCTCTGCTTCCAGTCTTGCAGGCTGCCATTAGGGTTGATGTCGAAGATATGCATGCATACAAGGACATAATCGTTAAATCGGAAAGGGTTTCAGGAGTACAGAGTAGTAATGTTGCCATTTTGGTTTAGATTATCTTAAAGCTTCTCTTAAAGTTAATCAGTTGCGCCAATGAGGGACATTTAACCTGTGTTATGGACATCGGGTATATTTCAAATATTAATTTAGCTGGCAACCAAACTTCAGACGTGAGCGTGGATTGTACGAGGGGTGATTGATAAGTTCGTCGCCTAAGGTAGAAGGAGTCAGACAGTGCTTACCTGCAATTTTCAATTATCTGAGACAGAAATACCACAAAAGATATTAACTTCAAACTTTCTGCATAACCAGCAAAGAGTTGAACTGCACGTGCTTGTAATGAGAGCTGTATAACTTATCTCCTTCTACCTAAGGCCGCGATCTTATCAATCACCCCTCGTAGAATTAATTTAAAATGCAGCCCAGAAATTCAGTCTGCAATTGTTCGTATGCAGAAGGAGCTAACCGAATCCTACATGTAATTCAAAGGAAGCATTGTAGAAGTATTTTAACTATAGAATGCTTAAGCTGTTACCTTGGATCATTAACAGATAAAATGTCATGTAACGTTGGGTCTCCTCGAACAGTGTCTCTGTATGATATCTGCTGGCCATTTTTATTGTACAAAACAAATTAATATCCACCGGATTTAGGGACTGTTTGGTGAAATTGTTCAGGTTCAAAAACGTGTATTATTTTTCGCTTTAAACAACATAGTTTATTTAGATAAACCTATTCTAACTGTACTGTTTATAATTCTTTGATTCAACAAACATAGAGATGGGTCTCTGAACACAGTACGAGCAATGATGGGGATATCAGTGTTTGATCGTTTTGTTTTCGAACAGCCCGGGCACTAGTATTGAAGATTTTATCAGTGCTAAGGCAACTCTGGTAACAATTAGCTTCCACAGGCACCATAGACTACGTAGTCTACTTTAAATAAGTATTTCACAACCTGTACCAATGAAATTGTACAATTATAATTCAGCCCCTGCAAAATGTCATCTGATATAAACCCACATCACTTTTTTTGTCGAGGGTTTTCCTTCCAGTATAATGGCGGAAGTAATTTTGTTGGATATGCGGTGATTTCACCTCAGCATCAGATGAGGCGGCAGACTGTCTTCTTCCTGTTCTGCTCAAACAGTGCAACATGCTTGCTTGCTCAAGATTTTTCTTCCTTGCAGCTGGTGATGTAGCGATTATTTACAAAGAGTCCTGCTATGGCTCAGACAACGCAAATAACGATGGAGCCATAAAAACTACGCGGGTTGCGCACCTCTTCGGGAACTCGACAAACAACCAAAATAAAAAAACACAAGCAACGGTGAAATAATTCCGATTTTTCCTGCAATTCCGTTACCACCTGCAATTGCTATTATAATGCGTACGGCTAATTCAATTGTGATGATTAACAGCAGCTACACCAGAACTTTATTAACTGGTATTGAACCCGAGTGTAATCAGGCTTTCGATTTAATTTCAAATTCTACTGATGAACTTAGTACTTTTTATTGTTGCTGTGTTTTCTCTGTCCGTAGAAGCTGATCCAAGTCGTAGAAATGAAAATCGTAAGTGTGATAAACTTTTAAAATGAGAAAATAATCTTTGGTTTTGAATTGCTGAGAGGATATCAAGTGATACTGGATCATTCTTCACGTACAACGTGGTAAAGGAATTGACAGCTGTCTTGCTGTTTAAGCATCGGTTCATAAATGCCCTTACTTTCATAAATCTAAAGGGGCTGTTGAAAAACGCAACAGGGCTCTATAAACAAGCTTGGCGACATTGACTGAGAAAATTAGGCTCCTGTTGTGAGATTTGCTTCCAGTGGCTCTCGTGGCAATCAACTGCGCCCTAAACAACGAAATATGTTTATACCACATGAAATAGGGTTGGAATGTCCTCTGCACTCGACAGTCCGTAAATTCCTTCCTTTTTAATTAAACAGAAAAACATCAATATTCCGAATGAAAGCATGATGCAGTATTGTGTAGCACAAATACAATCTTCTAAAGGTTTCCATGAACAAGAAACTAAATCCCAGAAGAAGACGAGGGGTAGAAAATGTTAGATCTATCAGCAGGAGAGTGGTTACTGCTGACAACTGACGAAAGAATTGCTTTGAGCTCCCATGCAATATATCTTTCAATTACTGCTAGCAGAATATACTGTATTGAAGGTTCGAGGAAAGCCGTTGAGCGTTCACACATCCCACACGGAGCAATCAGCTCACTCTGCTCTTCTTGGGCACTCGTATGGTTGCTGTCCTTTTAAAGCAGTCGGGAACCACAGACTGCAGCAGTGAGAATTATAGATGTCCCTGAACGTCCTCACCAGTTGATTGATGATGGATGGATATGCCTTTTTCCCAAGAGTAGAGCAATCTAAAATCAGACAGCATAAGTGTAGGTTAAACGTTAGAAGGGAAATATCTAAAGGATCAATACTCATCTTTATTCGCTATAGATATCCACATTCATAAGGAATCGACAATGGTATGTAGACATGCAACAAAAAGCAACATTCAACAATTCTGCAGAACAAAGAACCCTAAAAAAAAGTTAGTTTCAATTTCTGATAAATAAAATTATGCATAGATAAATAAACACCAGCAAGTATTTACACTATAAACAACATTACAAATGGATAGAGGAAGTGGGGAGAGTTGATGGTATCCTGTTGCTTGTACGTGGGAGGGGAGGGGGCTTTGGGGTGCTAACGTTTTCTGCAATTTGTTCTTCAGGGTTTAGGGTTTTCCTACTTCGTAATGTCTCTGGAGAGTAAAATATTCAGATTATCTAATGAATGCATTTTCGAGTGTTAAGTGGAACCTTTGATTGCAGTATTGAATAAAAGGTGGTTAAAATGTTTACAATGCAGTGCAGTGACTGGGGTAAGAGATAGGAGCATTGAGTTTAAAGAGGCAGGATTTCCATGACGAACTGTCTCTGCAGACTTTGGACACACTTTAAAGGACCCTGCAAATCATTTTCTCAGTCTTATTTACTTGTTGTTTGTTTGTTTGTTCCTCTCAATTTCTGTCTTAGTTTGCACATTAAGTGTTTGGTCGCCGTGATTTGTGCATAGTTTCTCGTTGATACTATTGTACTTAATATGTTAATATAGAAGCATAGAAACATAGAAAACTTACAGCACCATACAGGCCCTCCGACACACAGAGCTGTGACGAACATGCACCCACCTTAGACGTACACTTGCTTCACCCGTAGCCCTCTACTATTCAAAGTTCCATGTAGCCATCCAGGAGTCTCTTAAAAAACCCTATCGTTTCCGCTTCCACCACCACCACCAGCAGCCCATTCCGCGCACTCACCACAGTGGGCGTAAAAAAAAAAAAAAAAACTACCGCAGACATCTCCTCTGTACCTACTTCCAAGCACCTTGAAACTATGCCCTCTCATGCTAGCCATTTCAGCTCTGGGGTAAAGCCTCTGACTATCCACAGGACCAATGTCTCTGATTATCCTGAACACATCCATCAGGTCACCTGTCACCCTCCGTCGCTCCAAGGAGAAAAGCGCGAGTTCACTAAACCTATTCTCATAAAGCATGCTCCTCAATACAGTCAACGCCATTGCAAATCTCCTCTGTACCCTTTATATGATTTCCACGTCTTTTCTGTAGTGAGACAACCAGAACTGAGCACAGTACTCCAACTGGAGTCTGACCAGCTTCCTATATAGCTGCAACATTACCTCTCCGCTCTTAAAGTCAAACTCACGATTGATGAAGTCCAATAAACAGTAAGCCTTCTTAACCACAGAGATAACCTTCGTAGCAACTTTGAGTGTCCTCTGGACTCGGAGCCCAGGTTTCCTCTGATCCTCCACAAAGCCAAGAGTCTTATCATTAATGCTATATTCCTCCATTATATTTGAACTACCAAAATGAAATACTCCACACTTATCTCGGTTAAGTTCCATCGGCCACTTGTCAGCCCAGTTTTAATTCCTAGCAATATCCCACTGTAACCCCTGACAGCCCTCCACACTACCCACCACACTTGCAACCTTCGTGTCATCAGCAAATCTAACTAGCCCATTCCTCCATTTCCTCATCCAGGTCATTTATAAAATCAGAAAGAGTAGGGGTCCCAGAACATATCTGAGGCACACCACTGGTCACCGACCTCCATGCAGCATATGAACCGTCTACAACCACTGTTTGCTTTCTGTTGGCCAGCCAGTTCTGGATCCACAAAGCAATGTCCCTTTGGATTCCATGCCTCCCTACTTTCTCAATAAGCCTTGCATGGGGTGCCTTATGAAATGCCTTGCTGAAATCCATATAAGCAACATCCATGGAGCTACCTTCATCAATGTGTTTAGTCACATCCTCACAAAATTCAATCAGGCACATAAGGCACGATGTGCCTTTCACAAGGCCACGCTGACTATTCCTAATTATATTATGCCTCTCCAAATGTTCATAAATTCTGCCTTTCTGGATCTTTTCCATCAGCTTAAGTAAGATTCACTGGCGCATAATTTCCTGGGCTATCTCTATTCCCTTGGCTGAATCAGGAAACAACATCCTCAACCCTTCAATCCTCCGGAACCTCTCCCCTCCTCATTGACGATGCAAAGATCTTCGGCAGAGGCTCAGCAATCTCCCCCATCGCTTCCCACGGTAGCCTGGGATACATAGCGTCCGGTCCCGGTGACTTCTCCAGCTTGATGCCTTCCAAAAGCTCCAACACATCCTCGTCCTTAATATATGTATGATTAAGCTTTTTCAGTCCTCTGCACGTCATCCGTACATTCGCCAATATCTTTTCCGTAGTTAATACTGAAGCAAAGTATTCATTAATTAGCTCTTCTATCTTCTCCGGTTCCGTACACATTTCCACTGTCCAATATGATTGGCCCTATCTTTTCACGTCTTATCCTCTTGCTCTTCACATATTTGTAGAATGCCTTAGGATTTTCTTTTAACCTGTTCACCAAGGCCTTCTCGCGATCCCTTCTGGGTCTCCTTAGTTCATTATTAAGCTCATTCCTGTTAGTTTATAAACTTCTAGATCTCTATCATTATCCAGTTTTTTGAAGCTTCCAAAAGCCTGTCCTTTCTTCTTGACCAGATTTACAACTTGATGCTTTCCAAAAGCTCCAGTACATCCCTAATATGTATATGCTCAAGCTTTTTAGTCGCCTGCAAGTCGCGTCTACAATCGCCAAGATCCTTTTTCCGTAGTGAATACTGAAGACTTACCCTATTGCAGTTCACATACTTGTAGATAGCCTTGGGGTTTTCCTTCATCCTGTCTGCCAAGGCCTTCACATGGCACCTTCTGGCTCTCCTAATTTTATTCCTAAGTTCATTCCTGCCAGCCTTGTAGACTTCTTGATTCTTATCATTACCTAGTTTTTTTGAACTGTTCGTAAGCTCTTCTTTTCTTCTTGACTAGATTTACAACCACCTTTGTACACGACGGTTCCTGTACCTTACCATCATTTCCTTATCTCATTGGAACGTAATATGCAGAACCGCACGCAAATATCCCCTGAACATTTGCCACATATCTTCCCTACGTTTCCCTGAGAACATCTGTTTCCAGTTTATGCTTCCCTACCTTATCTGTTCATATCCCTCTTCAAAGCTAAGGTAAAGGGGATAGAGTTGTGATGACTTCCACTGAACGATATGGCACATGACCAGGTTCATTTCCCAATACCAGATCAAGTCCTGTTGCAAGGACGAGGCTGAGGATGAACCCAAGTGCACCCAGGAGCACGGAGGTAAATTCGTGAGGCGTTAGCACCGCCGCGAACGGGGAACCGGTATCCAGGACAGTCTTTTCATGGATACAAGGTTTATATAGAGCATCCAGGAAATGATGAGGAGATTAGAACTGACAGTCCCAAGCAATCAGAAAACGAGATTTACTCACAGTAGAGTCGACCAACGAACTGGCAAAGCATGGCTGTGCCGCCCGCGTTTTATCCAATGTTCGCTAATGGGAACCAGGTGTGCTGTAATTTGTGGAACTCGGAATGATTGTAAATCAGACGAGGGGATGAAGGCCTAATTAAGGATGTAATAGCAAGATGGGAAATTGCCAGACCCAGACAATACCACCCCCCCCTCCCCCACCACAACGGGATTCTCCAGGCTTGTCCGGATGGTCCCGATGGAAGTCTTGGATGAGTGAGTGGACCAGGAAGTAGGAGCGGGGAACGCAGGAACGCTCCTCTGGGCCGTACCCTTCACAGTCGACCAGGTATTGGAGGCCCCTGCCCCTACGGCGCACATCCGGTAGCCGCCGGATGGTGTATGCCGGGTGGTTGTCGATGAGCCGGGCGGCTGGAGGGGTTTCGGTCGGAGGACACAAGGGGCTGAAGGAAAGTGGTTTAAATTGGGAAAGGTGAAAAATAGGGTGGATGTGCATAGATCTTGGTAGTTTAAGTCGGACTGCTGTGGGGTTGAAGATACTTTCGACCTTGAAAGGTCCCAGGAAGCGAGGGGCGAGCTCCTTCGGCTTGTCTTTGCGAGGGATGTCAAACCATCTGCGCAGGTATATACTCAGGCGCAGCAGTCCATTGTCGATGGCAATTCTCCTATTGCGATAGGCTGATCTGATCAGGGCTGTGCGTGAGACCTCCCAAAACTTGCGGCACCGATGGATATGGGCCTGACAGACGGCACTGAAACCTCCTCTTTTTGCGCGGGGAACAGCGGAGGTTGGTACCCAAGGGAGCGCTCGAATGGAGGCATTCCAATGGTAGTACTAACCAGAGAGTTGTGTGCGTACTCAAGCCACGCGATATGGTCACTCGAAGTAGCCGGGTTTTTGCTTGTAATACAAGGTGGCGTCGTCTTCAAGTCCTGGTTGACCTGATCCGTTTGCCCGTTCGTCTGTGGGTGGAAGCCGGATGACAGGCTAACGGAGGCACATCAGGCTTGACAGAAGGCCTTCCATACCTGCGAGATGAATCGGGGACCTCGATCGGAGACGTGGAGGTTGAAGACGTGGCGGACGAGAAGGTCTGCGGTTTCTTGAGCAGAAGGGTGTTTCGATAAGGCTACAAAGTGCATCGTGTTGGAGAACCGCTCTACCACAGTGTGTACTTTAGTGTTTCCGTATGAAAGAGGTGGACCGGCGACAAATTCGAGGGCGATGTGCAACTAAGGACGACAAGGGACAGGTAGTGGACGAAAGAAACACGCAGGTGGCCGATGGGAGGCTTTTCCGCGGGCACAGATTGAACATGCAGAGACACAGGAACGGGTATCCGCTTCCATGGAAGGACACCAAAGTTTTTTTTCAGGAGAGCCAGGATCTAATCACTCCCGGGGTGGCAGGCGAAGCGAGATGTGTGCCCCCACAGAAGAAACTGAAGTCTGACGGAATCAAGCACAAAAAGGCGATCGGCGGGTCCATTGCCGGGGTCAGGGTCATCCCGTTGGGCTTCCTTTGCTATGGACTCAATCTCTTCAGTGAGGATTGCCACTACACAGGATGGTGGGAGGATAGTCTCTGGGCTGGAAATGTCCTCCTTGGAGTTATGTTGGTGGGAGAGTGCGTCCGGCTTCCCATCTTGGACCCTGTACGGCATGTGACGGAAAACTTGAACCGTTCAAAAAGTAATGCCCAACGGATCTGGCGGAAGTTTAAACGTTTGGCGGTCTGCATATATCCCAGGATCTTATGATCAGTCCAAACAATAAACGGGTGTTCCGCCCCTTCAAGTCACTGCCTCCACTCCTCCACTGCTAGCTCGACCGCCAGTAGTTCCCGATTCCCCACGTCGTAATTGCGCTCGGCGGGGGACAGTCGCGAGAAAACAAGGGACAGGATTGCTCCTAACCCAGTTTCGGAGGCGTTAACCTCAGCAATGAATTGACGTCAGGGGTCCGGTGGACCAGGATGCGAGCGGTTGTGAACCGCCTCTTCAGGTCAGTGAATGCCGAATCAGCCTCGGAATCCCAATAAAATGGTGCGGTAGACGATTTAAGCCGGGTGAAGCGCGCCTCCACCCTTCTGTAATACCTGATAAGCCGGCGAGAAAAGTTTGCAAACCCCAAAAGCCGCTGAAGTTGCTTGCGTCTCATGGGTCTGGGCTACTCTTCCACCGCTCTGAGCTTCTCGGGGTCTGCCCTCACCTGTCTGCTCTCGATGATGTATCCCAGGAATCTGACCAAAAGGACGTGGAACTCACATTTCTCCGCCTTCACAAATAACTTGTTCTCCCACAGTCTCTGGAGGACTAGACGGACATGGTGAATGTGTTTCTGGGGGTTGCTAGAATATATTATGATATCATCTAGGTAGACGAACACGAAGCGATTAATGAAGACCCCTCATTACATCATTGATTAGGGCTTGAAAAACGGCGGGTGCATTGATGTCGCCAAACGTCATGACCAAGTATTCGAGGTGGCCCAAACGTGTATTAAAGGCCGCCTTCCACTCGTATCCCTCCCTCATCCTGACCAGATGGTAGGCGCTCCATAGGTCCATCTTCGAGAGGATGGTGTCTCCGTGAAGTGGTTGAAATGCCGAGACAATGAGGGGTCGTGGGTACTTATTTTAACCGTTATATTTTTTTAGACCTCGGTAATCCGTACAGGGACGAAAAGACCCAACCTTCTTATTTACAAAGAAGAACCCGGCGACCACCGGGGAGGATGAAGGTCGAATAATGCCCGCGGAAGAGTCTCACTAGCCACTGTATTTCTCCATGGCCACTCTCTGTGGTCCGGATAAGTTACAAAGACGACTGGTGGGTAACGAGGCCCCGGGGAGACGGTCGATAGCGCAATCATACGCGCGGCACGGAGGCAGTGAAAGAACCCGTTGTTTGCTGAGTACCTGTCCCAGGTCATGGCATTCTGCGGGGACTCCGGACAAGTCGAAAGGTTCCAATACAGGCGGGGTCCCGATAGCCTCCCTAGGGGATGGAGCCGACCGCAGATAGGTGGTTTGGCAAAACGGGCTATTCTCCTGGTAGACCAGTCGATGTAAAGGTTGTGGTGGTTCAACCAGGGATATTCTACAGGGCCTTGAGGAGAATGGATGAGATTAAATCGTACGTCCTCTCGATGACTTCCGGGCAGAATCAAGATCAGGAGGGCGTACAGTGGGTAACCTGAGCCAGCAGTTTTCCGTCCAGCACCCGGGCCTCTAGACGGGTATTTAACGGCTCCCGAGGTAATCAGTCCTACGAAGCAATGTGCTCGTTCAGCACATTTCCCTCAATACTGGAATACACGAAGCTGTAACTCCACGCTTAAATATTGTATTGCAGCGATAGGAAGGTAGCCAGAGGGGCGGAGTTGCTCTGCTGGTAAGGAATGATATCAACTAGTTCGAAGGATATGATATAGGATTGGAAGATATTGAATCATTGTGGGTTGAGTTACTAAGGTAAAAATAAAACCTTATAGGAGTTATATACAGACCTGCAAACAGTAGCTGGGGTGTGGACTACATATTACTAAGGGAAATATTAAAAGAGTATCAAAAGGGCAGTGTCATGATCGTCATTGGAGATTTTAACAGGCAGGTAGATGAAAAAAATCGGGTTGGTAATACATCTAGGAGACTGAACTTATTGAATTCCTATAAGATAGTTGTACATTAGGTTGCAATGAGATAATTAAGGTATGAGCGATATCAAATTGTAAATTACACAATGAATCGGAGGCTATTGGGGAGAACAGATAAAGGAACCCTGAGGAGGCAGTGATCACGTTATGATGGAGGTGAACATGAAATGTAACAGATTGAAAGTAAACTCTGACGTTGCAGCGTTGCAGTGCTGTAGAAAAAAAATACAGATAGGAATTGTCAAAAGTAACTTGGAAGGATATGCTGGCAGGGGTGATATTTGTGCAGAAATGGAATGGGTTTCTTGGAAAAATGAGGAAGATGCAGGATAAATGAGGTCCAAAGACGAAGAAATATTCAGTCAGCAAAATAGGACAACCGGAGAGACAAGGGAATTCAAAGCGAAATTAAAAGCAAAAGAGATGGCATACAACAAAACAACAACAAAACAAACGGAAGATGGAGGATTTGAAAGCTTGTAGAATATTACGGAGTGCTTCTAAAATACTGATTAGGAGGGTAAAGATGAAATATAATGCAAGCTAGCTAGCAATATCAAAGTTGCTAGAAAAGGCCACGGTGAGAAATGAACGGAAGACGAGAGCGTATAACGGGCCGCTGGAAAGTGACATCATAGAAACAAAAAAACGAAGATGGCTGATGAACTACATAAGTATTTTACATCAGTCCTCACTTTGGAAGAATTGAGGGAAGAGAAGTGAGTGCAGCTAGTACTACAAACGAGAAGCTGCTCAAAAAGTTCAAGACCTAAAGGTACATAATTCAGCCCCACCAGATGAACTACATGCTAGAGATTGTGGAGCCATTAGAAATTATCTTTCAAGAATCAGTGGACTATGACTTGGTTCCGGAAAATTGCAAATGTCACTCCACTCTTTAAGAAACGGGCGATTCAGCATAATGAAAGTTATAGACAAGTTAGTCTGAACTCAGTGGTTGGCAAGAGTCAATCGTTCAGGATGAGGTTCTGGTGTACTTGCGGACACTGGACAACATAGGACAGAACAAGCACAGTTTCCTTACGAGAACATCTTGTCTGACGAACCTGTTGAAATTATTGGAGAACATTACAGGTAGGATAGATAACGGGAATACAATGGATGTCGTATACTTAGATTTCAGAAAGCCTATGACAAAGTGCCACACTGGAAGGTGGCAAGGCTCAAGCATTGGTTGATCGGTAGGAGGCAGCGAATAGGAATAACAATATCATTTTTTGGTTGGCTACCAGTGTCTAGTGGTGACCAGCGCAAAATCCTGTTTATTACGGATGGAGGGAAGGAGCGGTTCTCCAAACTATGTCACGTCTCACCGATGTAGATATGGCCGCACCGAGACTAACTAAAACAACGGATGACCCCGGCAGATTCTCGGATGAAGTGTTTTCTCACCTGGAATAACTGCTTGTGGGCCTGAGAGAGAACGTGAATGGGAAGGTGTAGTACTTCGACCACTTTCAGGGATTATTGCCAGGAGAGAAATCGGTGGGCATGGACGAATTGACAAAGGAATCACGAGCGTTCCCTGCAGAAAGTGGAGAGCGGTCTGCGGAGGAGACAGTGAAGATGCAATTGCAGTTGGATCCCGTTGAAGACGACGGAACTTATGGCGAATGACGTGCTGGATATGGATGCTCATGGACTGTTGGTGAGGTGGTAAAAATAAGAGGAAATTTATCTCTGTTAAGGATGAGGGAGGGTGTGTTTAGTGCATATGGCCGTGAAATTGTGAGTGCACCGCCAATGATAACGGAAGGGTAAACACATTCTTTGAAGTAGAATCCGGAGAGAGGTTGGAATCAACAGCACACTGCCCAGGACCATGACCGTCAAGTCGTTCCCTGCATATTTACTTAGACAATAAATCCTGTTGATCAATGGTCTTTTCATTAACAGACAATAAGAGCAGAATGGGGGACTGTCCTCCGGCTAATGTTTTACGCAAGGAATGAACGAATCGAAAAGGAAACCCAGAAAATATCCGTTTTGGAGGAGGAAGGGGTGTCTAGTAAGTGTCGGTTTCAGTTAACAAATAAACCTCTGAGTGATCCTGTAACATCCACTGTACTCGGACATCGGATTAACAGGTCGCCATTTCGTATTGGTTTCTGGTGCGAAATGCAAGTAGCATTCCAGACTGTCACGGCTGCTGCTCAGTTTATGCTGCCTGCCTTGGTGCATAAAACAAAAGAGAGTTACAGAGGTAGATCACTCACCTGGATCACATACTGTACAACCCAGAGCTCTGAAAGGTGTGGATGAAGAGATAGCGGAGGCATAAGTAATTCTCTATAAAGGGTAACTAGATTCTGCAATGATTCCGGGAGACTGGAAAATTACACATGTCATTCCAGTTTCTCGAAGAAAGATGTGCAGAAAAAAAAAATGAAAGGAAACTACAGGCCAGGTAGTCTGACCTCAGTGGTTGAGGGGAATAAACAAACATTTGATAGTTCAGGGGCTCTATTCACTGGAATTCAGAAGAATGAGGGGTGACCTAATTGAAACCTATCGAATGGTGAAAATCCTTGATAGAGTGAATGTGGAGAGAATGTTTCCTATGGTGATAAAGTTTATAATCAGAGAAGGAGGCTTCAGAATAGAGGTGTTTCCTTTCAGAATGGAACTGAGGAGGAATTTCTTTAGTAAAAGAGTGGCTAATCTGTGGAATGCTTTGCTGAAAGGGTGTCTACATGTATGTTTAAAGCAGAGGTTGATGGAGACTTCATTAGTAACGGCAGGAATGATACGATAAGAAGTTAGTAGATTTTGGCAGCAAGATAACTCGAGCAGACATGATGAAAAGGCTTAGTAAACTCGATGGACAAGATAGCATGTTCTGCTCTTTCATCTTGCGGTTTTATGGTCTTATGGATCCGTTCAGAAGAATTTTTTTCTAGCGTTTATTAACAAAACATAGCAGGACTAAGGGATGTCGATTAATCTATTTCAAAGTCGTAACGATGCCTGACCAATGACCAATTCCCCAGGTAATCACCTCACATTCATGACTGGTAAGTACAAAGGAACGCCCACTACTTATCAACTCTCGACCATTCTGGTACAGATATATTACGATAAGGGACATATTGATGTAATTCTTTCTACAATTATTATATTTACTTTACCGTCAGATGCTGACATTCAGAGATAATAAACCGAAACAAAAATCGTATAAACAAAAAAGTCAATGTTTGGATTACATAAGGATTTATTTTTAGGTATTGCGTACGTATTCAATACCATGCAGAGATTTTGTCAACATTGCTGAACGAATCAGATTAATTCCTGTTCAAATGCTTGCAATCAGCCACAGTTGTCGGGAATTCATGATATCCCAGTCAAGAATCTATCCGTGAAGACAATAATAACCATATCCACTGATCGGTTGTATATTCAGACCCGAAATTGCGGTCGCTTGCAGCTCAAATCCAATACTCTTCAAATAATAGTTGTGAAATTTGAAGAAGGAATGATGTTTTTGCATTTTATTTGCAAATCCCGCCCACTGCTACAAAGAGGTATCTCGCTCCATTTTTCAACTCTTTCCTGAATTTTCTCTGTGTTAGCCCATAGATACACGTGTTGGTGCAGGTACTGAGCGAAGCGAACATAAAGGCACATACTTGCAGGATGTAGGTTGGTTTGCTAAAATATCTGTCTGAGTACGTATAGTTTTCGACTTGCCAGTTCATAGAATGTACGACAGAGGGCATCCAAAGTAATATAAAATTGGTTGATAGAGCGAACAACAGAATCATTGACTTTCTCCGCTTTGTCACCTCTGGATCATTACGGTTTTTGCTGCTTTTCTGAAGTACCTGGCGAACTCTATTTGTCGCTATAATCCGTTTGATGGTTAAAACATTAAATAGTAAAATTAAACAGATTGGTAGTAACGGTGTTGTGATGCCGTGAAATACCTGATAGGCTTTCCACAGGGGTGACGTGAAGTATTCAGCTACGGTGACACAACGCCATCGATCCACTGTAAAGTAAAATGGAATGGCCTGAGCACAACACGCTGCAGTCACTGTTACTACGACCACAGTCGCTGTTCTCTCGGTGCAATATCGGATCTGCAGCTTTTGACAGCAGATGGTAACGCATCGATCGAAAGTGAAAGCCACCGTCAACCAAACCGAAGAGTCCCAGGTTGCGAGACTCAGGACAAGTAGCACAGAACACGCGGGAGTTCGGAACAAGAAATTAGCATACACATAGATGTAATTTATCCTCTGTAATATAATAACAATGATGACATAAATCAGATCGGCTATCGCCATGGCCAGCAGGTAGAGAGTGATGCATTTGGACAGACCGCATTTCCCGCGGGACAGGATCACAATCGCCGTTAAATTAACTGAAATAAGTTATTGAAGATAAATTATTATCAGTTATCGCAGAATGATTAGTGTGACTGTACTTCTCTAGTCTGAGTTGTAATCGATCGGATTAATGAAGGAAGAGCAGTAGATGTAGTGTATATGGATTTCAGCAAGGCATTTGATAAGGTAACCCATGCAAGGCTTATTGTGAAAGTAAAGAGGCATGGAATCCAAGGGGACATTGTTTTGTGGATGCAGAACTGGCTTGCCAACAGAAGGCAAAGAGTGATTGTAGACGGGCCATATTCTGCATGGAGGTCGGTCACAGTGGTGTGCCTCAGGGATCTGTTCTGGGACAGTTACTCTTCAGGATTTTTATAAATGTCCTGGATGAGAGGTGGAGTGATCGGTTAGTAAGTTTGCTGGTGACACAAATGTTGGAGGTGTTGTGGATAGTGTGGAGGGCTGTCAGAGGTTACAGTGGGACATTGATAGGATGCAACACTAGGCTGAGAACTGGGTGATGGAGGTCAACCGAGATAAGTGTGAAGTGGTTCATTTTGGTAGGTCAAATATGATGGCAGAGTATAGTATTAATGGTCAGACTCTTGGCAGTGTGGAGGATCAGAGGGATCTTTGAGTCCGAGACCATAGGGCGCTCAAAGCAGCTGCGAAGGTTGACTTTGTGGTTAAGAAAGCGTACGATATATTAGCCTTCATCAATCGTGGAACTGAATTTAGGAACTGGGGAGGTAATGCTATAGCAATATAAGACCCTGATCAGACCCCACTTGGGGTACTGTGCTCAGTTCTGGTCACCTCACTGCAGGAAGGATGTGAAAACCATAGAAAGGGAGCAGAAGAGATTTACAAGGATGTTGCCTGGATTGAGGAGCATGCTTTATGAGAATAGATAGAGTGAACTCGGCCTGTTCTCTTTGGAACGACAGAAAATGAAAGGTGACCTGATAGAGGTGTATAAGATGATGAGAGGCATTGTTCGTGTGGGTAATCAGAGGCTTTCTCCCAGGGCTGAAATGGTTGCCACAAGCGGACACAGGTTTAAGGTGCTGGGGAGTAAATACAGAAGAGATATCAGGGGTAAGTTTTTAACTCAGTAAGCCGTGAATGCGTGGAATGGGCTGCCGTCAACGGTGGTGGAGGCGGATACGATGGGGTATTTTAAGAGACTTTTGGATAAGTATATGGAGCTTAGAAAAATAGAGGGTTATGAGTATGGCTAGTAATTTCTAAGGTAGGAACATGTTCGACAGAACTTTGTGGGCCGAAGGTCCTGTATTGTTCTGCAAGTTTTCTGTGTTTCTGTGTTCACTATGGGCGGTTATCTGGTGTCAGGATAACAGTCCATTTACACTAACTGAGAGGGGATGCGGTTGACCAGATCAGACTCCTCTCGTTACGATGTACAAATCAGATCTCACCAATTTCCCATCCAGCAGTTAAACATCAGACGGAACGGAGAAAGGGCAGCAGCCGCCGGTTTGATGACAAACCTATCCTTGCTGGGAGAAACAGGTAGATAATGCACAGGCAATCTACTCCTCAAAATCATATTTCCTTTGTATGACTGCATTTTCACTGCAAATCGGGGAAGACTCATGAGAAAGTGTCATCAAATGGCGGATATCAAGGTAAATCGTCTGAAATATTCAGGACCCAGGTGCATCGGAAGGTTGCCCATATTTTATGTAATTTTAGTACAATTATCAAACGGCGTGAAATGGTATCACCATTTATTTCTTACACTTAATAGCACTTCAGTGCTTATGTATTAATTCTCATCTAAAACTTAAAGCACGTGGACGGTATAGAGACAATATATTGTTAATTCCGTCAGTCTCTGCTGACAGCAGAGGAAGAATCTAGTTAACGTGGAGAGAGATTTGAACAGAGGATAATACTTGGGACTTAAACACTAACTGCAACGTGTCAGGTTTCCTGGTCCAAACAGTAAACATTCAATGTATTATGAGTTGAAGAATGGTGGGTCTGCTGGCGGCCAGAGACAGATTGAACGGCTCAGAGCTGACCCAGCGGTGAGCGGGCATGGTGAGCACTTGCAATCAGGATGTTACGGGAAGTAGTATCTTTACAACCTGTTCTAATACAGTCCTCGTGAAGGGTCCTTTTCAAAGATGCTGCCTGACCTGTTGAGTTCCACGAACATTGTTTGTATGGTATTTTCATGTCTGCGTCTTTTTAAAGCATGTTTAAATATTTTTGGCACGCAATTATGTCAACAATATGACAACCTGGTAATGTATGCTTGTGTTGAAATCATAGTAATATATACATAAATATATCAAACACCTCAATCATATACACATGTAAAATTAAACCAGTAAACTTACATGAATTACAATTAGAATATATATTAGCAGCGCAAGATTATTTTCTTTGTCCAATTACACAAAAAAATGCACTGGACCGCATATTTTCTTTGTCTGTCAAGATACAGTTTATCTACGATGCCCCGAGCGTAGTACAACGACATGACATTACCTGGAACACCGAGCGCAGCAAGCACCGGGCAGTACATTCTGACGATGTTGTAAATTGCGGAATATCCCATTTTCTACCCGGAACGGCGAACAGTTGCACACATTGTCCCAATTGCCTGCATTTGTTGATTAGAAGAGTTCTTTTATACCAGTCGGAACCACGATTAAATCAGTTCGTACTACCATTGGTGCAATTAGAAGGAATTCATTGAACAAACACGAAGTGTTAGCCATTTTTACTCATTGTGTCATCGTCGATATATTTAGCTCTTCAATGTTAATTATAAGTGCATTAATTTCATGTTCCTTCGAAATATATTCAGTGGAGACTGTCAGTGCAGTTCTGTTTCGCAACGTTTGAATTGCGAAAGAGAAAACATTTTATCGTTATATTCTTTATTTTTCTTCTGAAATACCAGCGGAATCTGCATTTACTGATCAATTATAACATTGTCAGTATCAGGTTTGTCAAAGATGAAGTGAGTTCAATATGTTTAAAATGTGCGATGAGACTTCCTTGGAGGGGACAATTTTGTCGCTGTCTTGTCTTTCAACTGCTGTTAGTGCTTTGGGCGACAGCTGTCGCCAGTTAATATTTCAAAGTGCAATTTGGCTGCGTGTCCAAATATTATCACGAGTTCAACAAGCCCAACCAATCTGAGCAACCGCAGAAGCAACGGTTTGTACCACAGCTCCACCAACCGCAGTTTTAAGAAATTTCTCTTCCCCTCTGTTCTAAATGGACGACCCACTTTTCTGTGCCTTGCAGACTAGATGCTAAAGGAAGTGTGCCGCACCGTTACTGTCATCATACTGGCATTGGAGGTGTTGTAGTATCGTGTTACAATTGTTCGAATTATTAGTTAGGTCGCACTTGGATGACGTTGTGTAGTTTGTGCTCGCCACACCATAGGAAGGATGTAATTAAGCTGAAAATAGTGCAAATATTTCACATGGTATTGTCTTGACTGAAGTGCTTGAGTCAAGGCAGGTGAGACGTTTGCAATGAAGACAGGTTTCATCTTTTAGCCCTTGTGAAATGACAGCTGCTCGCTGCCCTATCTGTGATTCTGTTAGACATATAAACTGGTATCAGGAGTCCTCCTCATCATCCCTGCTCCAGCGCCTGCCATGTAACATGTTTTCTTAACCACCGCATCAACCATGGTAGTCACTGCCGGGAAGCTACAGAATTGTATCCGAAGATCCCTCTGTAGGTCAAATTGTTAAAGGTCCTATCATTAGCAGCGTAAGGTGTCATACCATTTGATCTCAAAATATGAAATAACACATATTTGTCCAGACTAAACCCGCTACGGTGATTGTCTGCCCATATCGCCAAAGGAATTATATCCTGCTGCATCCTTTCTAAACAGTCTATAATGCCACCAATCTTTGTATCATGCACAAACGGAGAACTACACCCACACACATGTTGTGAGAGGATCTGAAGATGCTGGAAGGCTAGGATAACACATGCAAAAGGCTGGAGGAAGTCAGCAGACCAGACAGCACATCTGGAAAAGGTAAAACAGTCGAAGTTTCGGAACAAGACTGTCCGTCAGGATAGATTTACACCCAACCATGTCTTCATGCAAGACACAGACCTCCAGAGAGAATATATCCAATTGCACTGTGCTTTCTGTATTCAATGGCAAAGCCACTTCTGAAACCTACAATCGAACTGTACGCCTTTTTTGTGATGATTCGTGTCTCTTTCATAATTCACACAGTAATTCCTTCAGTACCACGATTTTGGATGTTTGGTTGCGAGACACCATTGCAGTAGCCTTCTAATCCTCCGGCACCACACTTGTAGCAGGTGAGGAAGGAAATCTAATTGGCAGACTCTCTGCTATTGCAATCTACGTTGTATTTGCTACTTTCTGCATCTTAAGGGACTCCTAGATAGCTACACTGAACTTAGAAAAATAGCGAACTATGGGTAACCCTCGTTAATTTCAAACTATGTGTTCCCCATAGCATGGTGGGCCGTAACTTGTCCCGAGTGCAAGGTCTCTTAACAGCCCCAAAAGCATCTGCCTTTACCACCATCCCGAGCAGTAAACTCCGCACATTTTCCCTGTTTAAAAGTGAACGTCGGACATTCCAGCTCCCCTACATTTTCCTCCAATCACCTTAGAATTACGCCTCCTTGTTTTAGCGTCTCCGACTTTGGGTAACATTCCCCGGATGCCCCCTCATTTAATGCCTCCTATCATTTTGTATCCCTCCATCCAGTTACCTCTCATCCTGCTTCCTGGTGGCAGCATTGGGAAGAGAGCATCGCCTGGATGATGGAGTCCTTGATGACGGATGCTGCTTTCCTGTGAGAGTCCTCCTTGTAGATGTGTTCAGCGGTGAGGACGGTCTCACCTGTGATAGACTGGCTGCATCCACAACTTTTCAATTGTTATTGCATTCAAGGGCATTGCTGTTTCTAAACCAGACCAGTCAGGCTCTTCTCCACTATAGATCTAGAGAACATTACCAAAGTTTCAGATCACGTGCTAAATCTGCACAAACTGACATAGCATACGATGTAAATGCTGGGAAATATTTCCACGATGCCAACAAATTCCGCTCATCGGAGCCTCTACACTAAGACAATCTCAGCCAGTGTGGGGATATTACAGTCAGACACTACTCTGCTGTTTTTACTAGTTTCCGGAACCTGCCTACATTTCTGTTCCTCTTTCTGCTGCTGGCATTTCAAAAATCTTTGGAAATTGAAGCACACATCAGTCAAAGTTCCCCTTTGTCAACTCTCTGCTACATCCTGAGGGATGTCCAGTGGGATTGGGGGGATAGGGACCGTCCATGAATTGAAGTCCATTATCGTGGTTGTTCTGTTCTCTGTCCTTGAAGTACTGTGGTTGTTCTAGTGTTTAATGGTGGTGTACAGTGCTGTGAGTTTTATTGTTCTGTGTCCCGGCAGTGAAGGTCTAGATATTGTAAAGTTCACTGTCCCTGTAGTCAAATGTTGACTTTTCTTTTGCAGTCACATATGCAGGGCATGTTTATACCAGAGATAGACCATTCCCTTTCTTACAGTGCGGGCCAGATGTTGTTATGATCTCTGTTCTAACAGTACGGTGCCGGCAGTTTAAACATTATAATTAACTGCATGTGGTTTGTGTCTGCCAATGTACTAAATTCCCCTAAAGGACTTACCCATCAAAATAGTTCGAGAGACCCAAAAGCACTTCCTCTTTAGCATCAACGCGGCACAGAATATCACCGTACTGCCTTTCTCATCACGCTTTCCTCCTTGTACCTTTCCGTAGTGATCACCAATATTCATTTTCTACCTTGCATGCTCTCTCTGGCTCCGGGCAGAAACTCCCACATTTGTCCTCGGGTGGTCCTGTCCTCTCCCCAATATACTGTTGTTTTCTTTGTATGCATAAGATAAGATGCCTTGGGATTCTCATTGATCGTCCTGAATGAGGACATTTCCTGGTAACTCTTCACCTTCCTGAGTCACTATGTGACATGTTTCTTGATTCCTATATGTTCCTCCAAGACCCTGTCTAATTTCATCCCCCTTGTCCTTACATATGGCTCCCTCATATTTTTAAACAAATACAATATTTCTCATCACCCTAATTTCCTGACCATCCTTGTCGTTCTCTACCCTCCTCACAGGGACAGGGAACTACTAAATTCTGACTGGCAGGGCTGTACGTGACTCTCGGATGTCAGATATCAGCTAACATCAGCTCCATCCAGTAATAACCACTAACATCAGCTCCCAGACAATTATCTATGACACCTGCCCAGTTCTTCCACAAGTTTACAATCATCGACCTGCAGGTCCAAACGTATTCTTATCAACAACCATCTGAAACCCTCCAGAATTAATATTCATAAAGCTTTCCCAATTAAATTCCAATCATTTTGCTAGGTTCATTTCCCAATACCATACCAAGTATGTCTCCCTCCCTGGGGGACCATCTACATACTCTTTCTGGAAACCCTCCTGAACACACCAAACAAATAATGCCCCATCCACTCAATGCCTTTACTGACCCGTAGCTCTGGATCCCAACACCTCCTGCACATGCCACATGATAAAAGTCGTCAGGGTGGCTCCAGCATGCTTTCCTGTGAGAATATTACTTCCCCTTCACTGTAACCAATCCCTGTTACACCAGTCCCACTTATACTGGAAGAGAGACCAATGATCTGTGTTCCTGATGTCCCCACTACTGTACCAAATTGTTAGCCACAGATTTAAGTGTGCCTACTTAACATGTCTTACCTCGCAAGCATGTGGCACCTGTAATAATCCTGAAATCACCACCCGAGAGTTCCCGTTTCCTAACTTTCTGCCGGACTCCTTAAATTCTCTTTGCAGGACCTTGTCTCTCTGTTGTTAGTTCTAATAAGGAGCATGACCTCTGGCTATTCATCCTGCCCTTTCAGAATGGCTCCTGTCTCCTCAGAGACATCCTTGGTCATGGCATGATTGGGGTAACTCACCTTACTGCAATCTCACGCATTTCCACACATACTCCTGTCTGTGCCCCCGCTAAAGTGTTTGCTTCACGTGGTTCATATCTTTCCATCCCCGTATATTTATATGCTTTCTAATAGCCTGTTCGTAATGAATATTGTTTGGAAATTCATTCATTGCATTCTTCTTTAATTCAGCTCAGGGAATGTACTTGTACATTCGCAAACAGTGGAGACGGCACAAGTGTTGAAACCACACAATTTGTTAGAACTCGTACTATTGTAATATAGAACAAAGAACTGATGTCTATAGTAGTAGCTGTACATAATTGAAAATAATACTTACCTTCCACTAAACGAGCCGATCTCTGTGACTGAAGTAAACAACAGATTCCGCAATTTCACAGAACCAGTTTTCAATCTCTCTCTCTCTCTCCCTCTCTCTCTCCCCCTCTGTCTCTCCCACTCCCTCTCCCTCTCTCTCTGTCACTGTCTCTGTCACTGTCTCTGTCTCTGTCTCTCTCTCCCTCTCTGTCTTTCTATCTCCCTCTTCCTCACGAACTCTTATTCTCTTCACTATCTCGCTCTCTCTCTCATTGTTTTCTCTGCCTCTCCCACAGGCCCATTCCCTCGCACTAACTCTTGCGTCATCTTTCTCGTGTCCTATCCGTCGCGCTCTCTTCCTTACGTGCTCTCCTTCGCGCCCTCTCCATCACGCCAACTCCCTCGAGCCCTCTCTCCCTCGCGATGTCTCCTTCTGTCGCTCTCGCTCGCGCTCCCCATCGCCATCACGCTTTCCCTCACGCCCTGTAGATCACGCTCACTCTAGCGTCATCTCCATGGCACCCTCTCCCTCACGTGCACTCCTGCGCACCCTTTACTCGCGATGACTCATTCGCTCTCTCCCTCGCGCTGTCTGCTGCTCGCGCTCACTTTCCCAATCTCTCTATCTCTCACAGAACTACAAGTGAACGTAACGGTACTTTGTCTCCAATTGTGAAACAGAAAATATTCTCTTACAGGAAGATATACAATTGGCAGTGAGAAAAGAAAAAAACTACAGGTAGAGAAGGAGAACAAAAAAGGTGAAGGAAAGGACGTGTTTTCACGGGAGCAGGAGTGGTTGCTGCAGACGTAAATATACAAAGATCAGGCAGGTTTCTCAGAACCGGGAAGCAGGGGTAACAGGTTCGCCTCACGCTTCAATTTAACAGTGTCATGGTCCGGTCTGTGAAGTCAGCTTTCCAGTTCACGGTCCGGTCCATCGATACTCATTCCATGTTTTCCCTTGTTCTGTTGGGGTGCCTCTATTGAGGCACATGATTCTCCTTTTGGGCACTCATATGAATAGTTCCTGAGTTCAGCTTGGGTTGCTGGACTGTTGCCTTCCCTTGCCCTTCCTTCTGTAACCCTTGGCTGAAGCCTCGCCTGCTACCCTTCGCCTAACGCCTCTCCTGCGTCTTCACCTATTCTCGCCGTCAAATTCACCGCCGGAGCTGGACAGGAGCCTGGCTGTGTCCAGATAAGGAACCGTCTTTCGTTTTTTGGAACTGTCTCCTTGTGTCCTCGCCTTCGTTAGGTAGGCCCTGCCGTTTGCGGCTACCTTGAGAAGGAACTGTCTCTGTGACCACACTTTCGCTATCTAGTTCCGGCCGTTTGCCGCTACCTAGTGTTGGGAAATGTCTCGTCGTGTTCAGCATTCTGTGTATGAGTCCCGGCCCGACGTCCTGTTCCCAAGGAGGGTCCCGCCTCTGTGTTCCATGTTCCTGTCTCTCAAGACCTAGGCTCTCTGTTCCGCGTTCCTGTGTTCCATGACCAAGGCTCTGTGTTCGGCGTTCCTGTCTACCAAGACCAAGGCGCTGTATTCCTCATTCCTGTCTCCCAAGACCAAGGCTCTGTGTTCCGCGTTCCTGTCTCCCAAGATCAAGTCTGTGCTCCGCGTTCCTGTCTTCCAAGACCAAGGCTCTGGGGTCAGTGTTCCTGTTTCCGCGTTCCTGTGTTTTGCGATCCGTGTTCTTGTCTCCCAAGACCAAGGCTCTGTCTTCCGCGTTCCTGTCTCCGAAGACCAAGGCTCTGTCTTCCGCGTTCCTGTCTCCCAAGACCAAGGCTATGTGTTCCGTGTTCCTGTCTCCCAAGACCAAAGCGCTGTATTCCTCATTCCTGTCTCTCAAGACGTAGGTTCTGTGTTCCTCATTCCTGTCTCCCAAGACCAAAGCGCTGTATTCATCATTCCTGCCTCCCAAGACCACGTTTCTGTGTTCCGCGATCCTGTCTCCCGCGTTCCTTTCTGCCAAGACCAAGCGTCTATGCTCCAGTCTCCCACGTCCATGTCTAAGATTCGTGTCCTCATCCAGTTCTGGTCCCACGTCCTGCCCAGGAGTCCCGCATCCTGCCCTCGACGACACCGGAGTCCGACACCGGTTCAAGATCCTGATACCGGATCCCTGCCCAGTCTCTGGCTCGGAGTCCTTGTCCAGGTTCCAAGTTCCTATTTCCTCGTAGAGGTCCCTCTTTCCTAACCAATGTCTCAGCCCAAGCCTGTGCTCTTGTCCCACCTCTATCTGTGTTCAGTCCCGTCCTTAATTCTAGTCCAGTCCAGTTCACTGTACTTCAGTGTCTGTGTCTTGCATTTGGGGCCGCTCCCAGCCCCCCCTTTGTGACACAGAGAGGGACGTGAGGCGCGAAGAAGGTTTTTCAGGGATGGTGAGGTCAGTGATGCCGTCGGGATCAGCTGTAAACAGCTGTTTTGTAACTCTAAAGCAACACGCACCAAATGGAAAAGAGTAAAGTGTTAACAGGACTCTGATGAAGGGTTTCGGCCTGAAACGTCGACAGTTTATTATTTTCCGCAAAATGCTGCCCGGTCTGCTGTGTTGCTCCAACATTTTGTGTGATGAAAAGAGTAAACAGTCGACGTTTCGTGGCGAGACCCTTCATCAGGATCTGATTTTGTGCGTGTTCTTTTGTATTTCGAGCGAATGCAGATTCTCTCATGACTGTTTTGTTATTCTGTTCATCACATTGTTTCCATTTACCCACAAGGGTGGGGATAGAACAGGCCGTGTCGTACTGGACCAACCGATGCAAAGACAAAGTACCACAAAGACACTAACACACGTAATTCTTTCTCAAACCTTTATTCTTTACTCATAGCATGCTATGGGGGAAGTTACAGACTGGTCTCCCAAAAGAGCCAGTCCAGACGCAGCCCCCGAATTACACAGTTCTCCACAATTTATAACATTGATCAGGTAGCAGGAAATCTTACGATTACAGATTTAGACAGTATTAGAATCATTTCAATCACATGCTAAGATACAACTAGATGTAAAATAATGATTGGTCAGTTAGTTATAATTGTTTTAAGCCAAAGCTAGCCCATCAGTTCCTCATTCGGACCCTTCACCTTTTCTCCAGAACATTCTAGCCCCTACACTATACTTCCCATATTTAGCTATACCTTGAGCTGCTTCGGCAAGATCAGATAGCTCCATATTTGAGCCTTTGCCTCTATTTAGACAGTAATGACTATTACGTCACCGGTTGCTGAATAAAGCTTCTTTTTGACTGTTCAAAACAGTAAGCTAAGGCGCCCACAAAGTTATTGATCATTAATTAATCATTGTTCTTAGTCTACACCCCTATTTACCTACCCCGTCACGCATCATTCCTGCCTTTCATCATACCATGATGACCAAGCAAATGGGGGTCGTGCAGAGCGTCATCATTCTTTCCGTGAAAAGTCGGCATCCAACATTTAGGCAGGTCATTATCACACGGCAAGCAATAATTATAACAATGAGGATAATTAGCCCATGCTGTAAATAAGACCCCCATGATCCTCCCTGAAAGCACCCTAACCAGCCATCCCTCTTCCCCGAACCTTGCCTGATATCATCCAATTGTTTCTTAATAGACTGAATGGCATGGGTCACGTTGTATGATTCGTCAGTAACATGGGTGATACATTTGTCTCCGACTATGACGCATATCCCTCCCTGTTGGGCCAAAATTAATCTTGGTCTGCTGTGCGTAGAGTCGCAACTCCACCAGTTCTCAGTTAACAGCCTTCAGACCTTCCATCGTTCTGTTTCCCAATGCCGCCAGCCCACAAATCAGGAAGTCGTGGGTCTTTGCAGCTATGGCCCCTGCCGAAACCCCTAGAGAGACAGTCCTCAGAAACCCATAGCCCAGAGAAGAGCCCAGAGTAATAGGCTTCCTCCGGTCAATACAGAATTCCTTACTCACGGCTCGAGCTGTCAGTCCCTGTCGAACGTGGGCAACCTGAGGGCAGGGAACAGAAAGTGGTCCAATCGTTCCTACTGCAAGGAGGTTAGGCAGAGGGGTGGTAGCTGTAGTATAGGTAGCGTTGAACAATAACACATATCCTGTCTTGGCCCTGTGACAGGAATTTTTGTAACTCACTATATTATCATGCCACAAGTCCCTGAACCTGCCGACACATGAGTTCCATTGCAATATCCACATACATGCTGAATTATATTAAGGAGGCGCTCGCATTGCTCGTGGATACATTTGCAGGAGAATATTCCCTGGTCTATCCTACATCGGAAGTCCGGATAATGTTTCTTCAGGCAAGGTATCTCCCTGGGAACCCTAGGAAAGACGTATCCCCCTCCCTCCCCTGCAAAACAGAAGGGATAATCCGCAACGCCCTCGCCAGTGGTCTCACCCCTTCTCTTGAGGCACCTTCCCATAGCCCCCGTTTAAACTTTCCTCTTATCCCCTTACATTCGGTCCCGATCTATCCTCCGCTATTAAGTCATGTTCCGCCCAATGTAACCCTGATGGGTTAGCAACAAACAATGCTTCTACAGATTTTACCAAAGGGTAACATGCAGTATGGTTACCATGCAGACGCATATGAGTCTTATAAAATAAATTGTCTTCCAAGCGTAATACCCCGGAGGTATTTATGATAGTGAGAAGCCCAGCAATAGTCTTTAGTCCACCTGCGGAGCCCATCGCTTGCAAACACTTAGGTGGACACAGTGGCTGTGCCCTCGAACCTTAACGGCCGTAGGGGTTTGCAGTAGTATCTGGAATGGCCCTTTCCACCGGGGTCCAAGCTTGGAGCGCTCCCAATCCCTGATCAGTACCGAGTCTCCCATTTTCAACTCCGGCCACTCGGTTCCCTGACCTCCAGTCTCCTTAAAGGTATTCTGTACCTGGGAGTGAGAAACTTTAGAGAGGATGTTAGTTGGCGAAAGTACTTCTGCAATTCGTCCCCCATGACATATAGATCAATTTGGGTGGGAAGCTGCATGTCAGCGTCCCACAGGGTCCTTCCAGGGCGCCCATAAACACTTTCAGCTGCAGATACCCATGTAGTGGAGTGCGGGGTAATTCTCATATGGTATAAAGGAATCGGAAGGACCTTCAGCCAACTCAGTCCGGTTTCGGACATTAACTTAGACAGCTTGTTTATCAGGATGCCGTTCCCCCGTTCCACTATTCCTGCAGCCTTCGGGTGGTAAGCGCAATGAAACTACAGCTCGATGCGCATCACCTCACATAGATCTTTATTTATATTTCCTACAAAGTGAGGGCCATTGTCCGAACTTATTTGTCTGGGCAGTCCGAATCTCGGTATAATCTCTGTAAGCACCAACCTTACCACCGTAGAAGCTTTATTATTGGTGGTCGGAAAGGCTTCAATCCATTTACTGAGCACATCTACAATTACTGAGCAATGCTTACAACAGTACAGGCGTGGTAGTTCGATAAAATCAAGCTGAATACATTCAAACGGGCCACTTGGCAAGGGGTTTTTCCCCGGGGCACACTTTACTCCCTTTCCCGCGTTTGTCTTTTGGCAAATCGAACATGCTTCTATTTTTGCTGCAGCAGCTTCCTTCAGCTTAGGGTGCCACCATGTGCGGAGCAAAATTTTACTCATTCCTCCCTTGCCAAAGTTGGTGTCCGTATGCAAGCAATCGAGCAACATAGGCAGCAATGCATTAGGAATACAAACTTGCCAACTGGGGTATGCCAGAGGCCCGTGAACACCGAATGCACACATCCATGTGTCTTCCAAAGTTGTTTTTCTGAATCAGGGTCGTCCCCCTAGAGTTTTTGAACTGTAGCCCTGTCTGGAGTGCCCAGCGCTCGTAGTGCTTTAGTCAGGGTGAAGGCCAATTGTTCTGCAGTAAAGACTATAACGGTCAACTCCTGCGCAGCCTGCTTGGCAGCCAAATCGGTCCAGTTATTTCCTTTAGTCACTGCAGATTCGTCTTTTCGATGAGCCGAATATTTAATAATGGCGATTTTTCCGGGGAGGTGTATGGCCTGAAGGAGTTTCCTTACATACATGACATTCTGGATGGGGGTCCCGGAGGAGCTAAGGAAAAGGTTCCATTGCAGACAGTCATGAGGAGGCTCAGTCAACTCAGCAGGAGCCGTCTCTAAAAATGTAGCAGGGTTGATACAGAAACATAGAACATAGGTGCAGGAGTAGGTCATTCGGCCCTTCGAGCCTGCAGCGCCATTCAGTACGATCATGGCTGATTATCCAACTCAGAACACTGAACCTGCCTTCTCTCCATCCTCCCTGATCCCTTTAACCACAAGGGCCATATCTAACTCCCTCTTGAATATAGCTCTTAAATCTAACTCCCACAGATTCACCACTCTCTGTGTGAAGAAGTTTTTCCTCATCTCGGTCCTAAAACGCTTCCCCTTTATCCTCAAGCTGTGACCCCTTGTTCTGGACTTCCCCAACATCGGGAACAATCTTCCTGCATCTAGCCTGTCCAATCCCTTTAGAATTTTATACGTTTGAATCAGATGCCCCCTCAATTTTCTAAATTCCAGCAATTATAAGCCGAGAGGATCCAGTCTTTCATCAATTGAAAGTCCTGCCATCCCAGGAATCAATCTGGTGAACCTTCTTTGTACTACCTCTATGGCAAGGATGTCTTTCCTCAGATTAGGGGACCAAAACTGCACTCAATAATCCAGGTGTGGTCTCACCAAGGCCTTGTACAACTGCAGTAGTACCTCCCCGCTCCTGTACTCGAATCCTCTTGCTATCAATGCCAGCATACCATTCGCCTTTTTCACCGCCTGCTGTACCTGCATGCCCACTTTCAATGACTGGTGTACAATGCCACCCAGGTCTCGTTGCACCTGCCCTTTTCCGAATCGGCCAACATTCCGATAATAATCTATTTTCCTGTTTTTGCCACCAAAGTGGATAACCTCACACTTATCCACATTAAATTGCAACTGCCTTGAATTTGCCAACTCACCTAACCTATCCAAGTCACCCTGCATCCTCTTAGCATCCTCCTCACAGCTAACACTGCCGCCCAGCTTCGTGTCATCCGCAAATTTGGAGATGCTGCATTTAATTCCCTCGTCTGAGTTATTAATATATATTGTAAACAACTGGGGTCCCAGCGCTGAGCTTTGCGGTACCCCACTAGTTACTGCCTACCATTCTGAAAAGGTCCCGTTTATTCACACTCTTTGCTTCCTGTCTGCTAACCAATTCTCCACCCACACCCACCAATACCTTACCCCCAATACCGTGTGCTTTAAGTTTGCACACTAATCTCCTGTGTGGGGCCTTGTCAAAAGCCTTTTGAAAATCCATATATACCTCATCCACTGGTTCTCCCCATCCACTCTACTAGTTACATCTTCAAAAAATTCTATGAGCTTTGTCTGACATGATTTTCCTTTCACAAATCCATGCTGACTTTGTCCGATGATTTCACTGCTTTCCAAATGTGCTGTTATCACATTTTTGATAACTGACTCAGGCATTTTCCCGACCACCGATGTTAGGCTAACCGGTCTATAATTCCCCGGTTTCTCTCTCCCTCCTTTTTTAAAAAGCACGGTTACATTAGCCGCCCTGCAATCCTCAGGAAATAATCCAGAATCTAAAGAGTTTTGAAAAAAAGGATCACCAATGCATCCACTATTTCTTGGGCTACTTCCTTAAGCACTCTGGGATGCAGACCATCTGGCCCTGGGGATATTTCTGCCTTTAATCCCTTCAATTTACCTAACACCACTTCCCTACTAACATATATTTCCCTCAGTTCCTCCAACTCACTAGACCCTCGGTCCCCTACTATTTCTGGAAGATTATTTATGTCCTCCTTAGTGAAGACAGAACCAAAGTAGTTATTCAATTGGTCTGCCATGTCATTGTTCCTCATGATCAATTCACCTGTTTCTGACTGTGAGGGACCTACATTTGTCTTAACCAATCCTTTTCTTTTCACATATCTATAAAAGTTTTTACATTCAGTTTTTATGTTCCCTGCCAGCTTTCTCTCATAATCTTTTTTCCCTTTCCTAATTAAGCCCTTTGTCCTCCTGTGCTGGACTGTGAATTTCTCCCAGTCCTCAGGTGTGCCGCCTTTTCTGGCTAATTTGTATGTTTCTTCTTTGGAATTGATACTATCCCTAATTTCCCTTGTCAGCCACGGGTGCACTACCTTCCCTGGTTTATGTTTTTGCCAAACCCGATGAACAATTGTTGTAGTTCATCCATGCGACCTTTAAATACTTGCCACTGCATATCCAGCGTCAACCCTTTAAGTATCATTTGCCAGTCTATCTTAGCTAATTCACGTCTCATACCCTCAAAGTTACCCTTCTTTAAGTTCAGAACCTTTGTTACTGAATTAACTATGTCACTCTCCATTTTAATGAAGGATTCCACCATATTATGGTGACTCTTACCGAAGGGGCCTAGCACTAACTCTAACTAACTCTTCCTCATTGCTCAATACCCAGTCTAGAATGGCCTGCGAATATTCCTTGCATTGACACACAAATACTTCAGGCCTACTTTTACAAGACTCCTAGCCCTTATACAATTATGTTGAAAAGTGGCCCTTTTTGATTTTTGCACTGGATTTGCTGGCCTGCCACTTTTACTTTTCACCGTACTACGTTTTGCTTCTAACCTCAGTTTACAGCCCCCTGTCTCTCTGCTCTTGTTCCCATCCCCTGCCACATTAGTTTAAATCCTCCTGAACAACAGTAGCAAACGCTCCCCCTAGGACATTGGTTCCAGTCCAGCCCTGGTGAAAACCGTCCTGGATGTACCTGTCCCTCATCCTCCAGAACTGGTTCCATTTCCCCAGAAATTTGAATCCCTCCCCCTTGCACCATTTTTCAAGCGACGTATTCATCTGAAATATCCTTCTATTTCTACTCTGACTAGCACGTGACACTGGCAATAATCCAGAGATTATTACCTTTGTTGTCCTACTTTTTAGTTTATCTCCTAACTCCTTAAATTCACATTGTAGGACCTCATCCCGTTTTTTATTTTCCTGTATCTGTGGTACCTATGTGCACCACGACCACTGGCTGTTCACCCTCCAACTCCAGAATGTCCTGTAGCCGCTCGGAGATATCCTTGCCCCTTGCACCAGGGAGGAATCATACCTTCCTGGAGTCTCGTTTGCGGCCGCAGAAACCCCTGTCTATTCCCCTATCACTATAGCTCTCCCACTCCTTTTCCTTCTCTCCTGTGCTACAGAGCCACCCATGGTGACATGAACTCGGCTGCTGTCTTCCCCTGATGAGCCATCTCCCCAACAGTATCCAAAACAGTATATCTGTTTAGGAGGGATATGACCTCAGGGGACTCCTGCACTACCTGCTTAGTGCTGCGCTGTTTACTGGCCTCCCATTCCCTTTCTGCCTGTTTAGCCTGGTATCACCGTATGCAAAGGTGAACAGTGAGTTATTAAGTAATGCTAATTTATAACGGCTTAGTCTGGCCTGAGTCAGATGTTCGGTTTGGTGGGTGGTCAGCGGCGCTACAATGCTATGGGATGAATACACTGTCACTGGCTGTTGGAGGGTGATGTTGGAAGCAGCCGTAACTAGGGAGTAAATGGCCAGGAGCATCTGCGAACAGCGGGGTGATCCCTTCGCTACGAGGTCTAACATAGGGGAATAATAGGCAATAGGCCTGCGTCTATCTCCATGAATCTGAGTGAGTACTGCAGTGGCGCAGTGATCTAAAACATTCAGAGAAAGCTGGAACGGATGGTCATAGAGTGGGCGGCCGAGAGCAGGTGCCCACGAGAGGGATTTCTTCAACTCTTCAAAAGCCTCTCTCTGTTGCTGAGTTAGCTCTAGGGGCCCCGTAATCGAACGGGAAGCCAGAGAGCTAAATGTTTTGTATACAGAGCGATACTGGGAATCCACTGTCTGCAAACGTTTACCAGCCCAAGGAAAGCACGCATGGCTTTCGGCGTGGATGGCAGGGACGTCGCAAGGACAGGGGTCACCCTTTCTGGGGTGAGCTGCCTTTCGGTTGCACTCAGAAGGGTTCCCAGAAATCTCACTTGCTGTTGCGTTCTCTTTGATTTTCGGGGCGGGATCACGTAACCCCACGAATGCAGAGCATTCAGAAGCGCATTGGTGTCCTGTAGGTTTGAGGTTTCTGACGGGCATGCCAGTAGGAGGTCGTCTACGCACTGGAGCCGCCGGGAAATTGTAAATTGTAAATGTCTAAGCTGCCTATGTAATATCTGCGAGAAAATGATGGGGTAGTGCACGAACCCTTGGGGTAACCTAGTCTAAGTGCACTGCTGATCTTGAACGGTAGATGCAAAAAGGTACTGTGACCCGGGAGCAAGTGGAATTGCAAAAAAAAAAAAAAACGCAGATCGACTATGGTAATAACTTGGAAGACCGGTGGAATGTTGCTTAAAATCGTAGGGACCACCGGATGCACAGGCTGCACAATTTCATGCTTTACTCTGGTTGGTTTGGAATCCTTGCTGTAACTCCAAAAATGCTCAACTGCCCTCTTCATGGCCTGCTTATTCCTATCTGGTCAGTCCATATCAGTTCTAATAGCCTTGGACACATCCTCGGGGAAGCACTGCAATATCATCGAATTAAACTGGGGCGAAGTATTGCCGGCATTATAGGCGGCATCTCCAGCGTAGGTTGCATAAAGGGAGCAGAAGCGTTCCCAAAAATCGCAACAGTCTTCTCCAGCCTGTGGGCGGCACTCAAGGACCTTAACGATGTCTGCGGGGCGCTGTAAAGCCTTCTTTAGAGCCTTCGTTGTTTTGTCCATCCGTTCTGCGGGCGGGGCTGCGGTGGAAAAGGACTCCCAATTGGCATGATCCCCTATAGCTTCTTCTTTTTTCTCCTGTTCACTGGTCGCAACAGCCATGCAGCACAAGCTAAAAAGATCCTGCGGAGCCGCCTGAAACATTTGGGTTGTACCAACCAAATAATCGATAAATCCCTCGGGATCGTTTTTCCTGTTCGGGGCCTGATTCATGATCATACACATTTCTTGTGGCTTTCAAGGAGCATAAACCTGCATAGTAGCCGTCTGGTTCGGCTGCCCTACCCTAGGGTTAGAAACGGTCCTGTTGGGAAATTGCCCCGGGTTCCCTCTCCCTCACGGTCTCGAGTCTTCGGAATCATCATTTTCAATGCTAGAGTGATAACCAGTATCCGTCTCAGGGTCTATCAGGGTACTATCTCCCACCAAAAGGTTTCGTCGCTTCCTAGCCTGGCTCCTATTACTCCCCCGTCGCCGAAGTTATCCCCCGGTTCGGGAGGCTGTTGGGCTTGGGGACGGTGTATTCGGAGGTGCTTGGGGTTGGGCAGCCATAACGTTATATGTGGGTGGCGACGTCGTGCGTTGGGGTCGAATGCAGGCAACTGGAATGTGCCATACCTCCTGCTCCTCTGTCTCATTTTCATTAAAATGCATGGGCAGTCCAGACAGGTCAAGACGTACCTCAGTTTTACTTTTCCTGGCTTCATCATTATCTTCCGTCTATCCTTAGCCCACCTATCTCTTTTTTTCCCTATCCTGTTTTTCCTTATTCTTATCGTGATCCTCGCACAGTCCTTTTAATATCTCCCACGGTTTCGAATTTCCTTCATTGTCACATACATTAATCCCTCTGCGACGTGCGTTATGCTCCCAGCTACTTTGCTTAGATCTGTTATTTAAACCCTCGGCCGTTTTTCTCCGATTGGACATTTAAACCTTCCATTTTTGTCCGGTATTAATCTTCCAAATTTCTTCTTCTGCCTTTAGACAGTTATCTAAATCCCATGTCCCACCCAGAGACCAAATTTCACTCCCCAATTTCTTACTTAGCATTGCCGATAACCTTCGGTAAACATTCTCTCTCTCTGGGTTATCTTTACAAAGTTTAAACAATGGCGTGTTGTTTACAGACTTATCTAATGATTATCCCATGCTTCCTAATCGGGTGGTCAGCCACCTCCTTTTCTCACTCCCACTTCAGGGTCCCGACCTTCGCGTGGGGGATTTCCCCTCTTAACAACCGGTCTAAGGCTGGGTGCTGATACTCCAGAGTGCGGCTTTACTACCTTAGAGTCTATAACCCCTACTCCTCGTTAAACTTGTGCCGTGTCTCTCTGCACCCAGTTCAAGGTCCTGACCTTCGCGTGGAGGATTTCCCCTCTTAACAATCGGTCTAAAGCAGGGTGCTGAGACAGGCAAATTATCACAAGTATATCCCAAAACGTATTTACAGCATCCGGATAGATTGCAGAGGAGAGTCACTTCCCCTGTGTTTGGCCAGACGTCTGCTCTGGCCTGTGCTCATCAATTTACTGCGCTACACGCCCCGGCCCCCCACGCCAATTAGAATGGTTATTAGCTCCAAAATGTAATAGGTTACTGCCACTAACTCGCTGACCAATTTGTTGTAACACACTCAAAGAAGATGTAATATATCACTACCAATTATCCGCTGCCCAATTTGTTAGCACCGGCAGGTTTTAAAGCTAGGATTTTACTCTTTGGAGAGAAGGAGGATGAGAGGAGACATGATAGAGGTGTACAAGATAATAAGAGGAATAGGTGGAGTGGATAGCCAGCTCCTCTTTCCCAGGGGACCACTGCTGAAAATAAAAGGGCATGGCTTTAAGGTAAGGGGTGAGAAGTTCAAGGGGAATATTAGAGGAAGGTTTTTAACTCAGAGAGTGGTTGGTGCGTGGAATGCACTGCCTGAGTCAGTGGTGGAGGCAGATACACTAGTGAAGTTTAAGAGACTACTAGACAGGTGTACGGAGGAATTTAAGGTGGGGGCTTATATGGGAGATAGGGTTTGAGGGTCGGCACAACATTGTTGGCCGAAGGGCCTGTACTGTGCTGTACTATTCTATGTTCTATGTTCTATGTATCACAATACTTCGTCGGGGACTGTAACCCCTTACCTTACCTATACTCCGTTGGGGACTCTAGCCTCTCTTTTAACCTGTGGTACTCGGACGATCTCAGCTCAGACTTCGGAAGGAGTCTGTCAGAGGATTACCCGCCAAATGAGGGGATCGTCAAAGTGGTCAAGGAATGAGAGAGGTCAAGGTAAATCTTACCTTGTGGGCCCACCTGTCTCAGGTCACCGCCATCGAGCCAACCGCTGGCGCCGCCTCACGAGAACCTCGTTTTTGGACTCTTGACTTTGGCTCGCCAAATTGTCGTACTGGACCGACCGATGCAAAGACAAGGTATAAGAAAAACACTAACACGTGTAATTCTTTTTCAAACCTTTATTCTTTACTCATAGCCTGCTATGGGGCAAGTTACAGACTGATCGCCCAAAAGAGCCAGTTCAGACACTGCCCCCGAATTACACAATTCTCCACAATTTATAACATTGATCAGGTAGCAGGAACTCTTACGATTACAAGTTTAGATAATGTTAGAATCATTTTAATTACATGTTAAGATACAATTAGATGTAAAATAACCATTGGTCAGTTAGTTATAATTATTTTAAGCCAAAGCTAGCCCATCAGTTCCTCATTCGGACCCTTCTCCTTTTCTCCAGAACATTCTAGTCCCTACAATATACTTCCCATATTTAGCTATACCTTGAGCTGCTTCTGCAAGATCAGGTAGTTCTTTTCTTTAGTCTTTGCCTATCTTTACAGAACGACGACTAGTACGTCACCGGTTGCTGGGTAAAGCTTCTTTTGTACTGTCCAAAACAGTAAGTTAAGGCACCCACAAGGTGATTGATCATTAATTAATCATTGTTATTAGTCTATACCCCTATTTACCTACCCCTTCACACCATCAGGAGCATGAGGGCAGTTGAATTGCAGTACTTTACAGCATTTATTTCTCACGTTTCATGAGTTTAAAAATCCGATTCAGTGGGCATTTCACAGCATTCTGTAGTTCCTCTCGAAATTTGCTCTGAGTCAGTGCGTACACACAGGTATTGGTGCAGGAACTGAGAATCTGCAGCAATTCAGATGTGTGTCCTGTGATGTAACGGGGATCCGTGAGAGAATAAACAAAACTCCTTGAAATCCGTCTGTAGATATAAAATACCACGTATGTTCCCCACAACAATATGAAACTACCTGTTATGCTGAAGAGCAAAACGATGGATTTGCGTCGGTTCTCCATTTCCCGGTCCTTGTCATTCGCTCTACTCCTTTGTCCCCGGAGCCCCCTGCGGGCTCGACTGGCCGCTAGAATCCGCCTGACTGTCAGAATATTGAACAGCAACATCAGAAAGAATGGGACACATGGGGTTAAAATGAGTTGAAACATCACAAATGCCGCCCATGAGGAAGAGTTTGTGAAGCTCGGTGTATAAACACAACCCCAGGGAAAACCATCAATTATTTCTTCAGGTTCGTGTATAAAACCCCAGGGAACAGTCTCCAAACAGGCCAGCACACTCACTGTCCCGATAACCACAGCCGCCGTTCTCTCGGTGCAATATTTTGTTTTCAGCTTCTCACAGCAAATAGCCACAAATCGATCGACCGTGAAAGCGACAGTCAGCCAGACTGAGGACACCGTGCTCGCAGAAACCAACCATTGACCGAATCTGCACACAGCAGTGATCCGCAGGAATGATCGGGGCAAATAAATCTTAGCAGTCCACTTTAGTAGCGGTTCCGAGAAAACGACCAGGAGATCGGCCGCTGCCATTCCCACCAGGTAGCGAGTGATACATTTGGAGAGACCGCACTTTCCCCGGGACAGGATCACAATCGCCACCAAGTTCGCTGGAAGGGAGACAGGGAACAGCAAGTCGAGAAAATACTGAGCAGAAGACAATGCAGCAATTTGTAATATCCTGTAATATTTCCACTTTATTGTTGCATTTAGCGGTGGGAGGGTCTGGAGAGGGCGCAGAGCTGGCGGAGACAGAGAAGGAGTTTACACAGTAAAATAAAATCTTTGTGATCTGAACACGGATTCCTTACTGATGACCGATTCCTTACTGATGACCGAAATGTACAGTGTCAACGGAAAGCTAAAGCTGGGTAACTACCTCCTCAGAGTAAATACTGGAAGGAACATTTTCTACCGGCGCCTTCCCGGTCTCGTCTGGATGAAATGAATAAATCCGGACGCTTATGGCGGGATTCTTCCATTAGACAATCATCAACTTCCATGGCGAACCCTATCAGCGACAGAACAGTCCAGGGACGGAACAAAAACATGAAATGCAGGAAACGCTCATCCAGGGAAAACAGAATATGTGGAAAAAGAGTTAAAGTAGCTCTCCTCAGAACTGTTCTCAGAGAGACCCCTGACACGAGGGTTAACTGGTTTCTTTTTCCATACAAGCTGTTTGGGGCTTAGTGTTACCAGCATTCCCTGAGTTTGTTTCTTATTCCAGCATTTACCACCTCATTGCCTTTACAACAGAACATTGACTGATTCTAACAGATACAACGCAGTCTGAAACAACCTCACAGTCAGACATGACGCCTCCCACTGAATCCATCACAGTGAAACAGCAGAGTGGAATTGAAACTCGGTGCCTTAGTCAGATGTCTGTAACGGTGTGAGGCGCAGATGTAACATAAAACATTTCACAGTATTGACCAATATGAAGCGCCACGTCGGTTGTGTTAATTGACTCAGCATCGACTTCATTGTGTCTTCTATCAACTGCTTTATATTCAGTGATATCGCAGACATTTACTAAAAATCCACATCAGTTTCGTGTTACCGCACGGATCTCCTCACATTTTCTAAAGTGTTACTACAGTCGATGGTTTGATTGTTGCTCCTAAGTAAACAAACACTGACATTCAAACAATCAATTTACATAAGTTCCGTGGGGTGTATAAACACAATATTTGTAAATATAGTGCAGCTACTACAAGACCAAAAGCAGAGAGCCGAACATCCCATTATTAATCACAAACCGCTGGAAGAACGCTTCCTGACCCGCCCAGTCCCACAGAAATCGGTCGATTCGCCGAATTCCTGCTGCGCTTTGTTTTTAGATAGAAATCCCAGCAACTATAGTCCCGGTGTTTCCACTCCACTCCTGAAATGCGGAATACGGGGACTGGAATGTGACAGTTTAAACCGGCGCAGTATCAATCACACCAAACTTCAACATCCACCCAGGGCAGCTGACACTGCGGCTCACCGGGAATTCCAAAGGCTGAAATAAAAGGATAGTAAACGTCTTCGATGCGCCGGATGACTGGATACACCATTTCAGTGTGAACCTGCGATTTATTTTGCCCTCGCATTCACAGCTCCGGCAAACAGCTGATGCATTCCAAGAGGCCCTGATTTATACAGAAGTTCTGTCTCCAGAGATACGGTTATACACCTCACTACCTTTCTTAGTTACAGTTGCTTAAACCAACACCTTAATTCAGTAACAATGTCTCTGTTGTAAATATTGGGGCGATTGGACACAAAAGCATCACCAGTCTTTGGCATTACCTCAGCAGTGTCTCTGGTGGAAATAGGCCGGTAGATTTACTTTCAAAGATTTAGCTTTCTTACGAAGCAGCTACACTTACAGATTTCACCTTTTTGTTAGCTAATTATTCATCTCTGAACGCAGAACAGCGACGCTGACCGATCCCTACCTCTGTCCCTTCAGTTTTTTTATTTTGAACTGTCTTTCAGTCCTTCAGCTTCTTCCTGGTGACACTCACAGACACACACACACACACACACACAATTGCACAAATGAATTTCTCTGTTATAGTGACTGTCCTGCTGTGCATACTATTTATTATAAGTTACTACAAATTGCACATTACACACTTAGACAGAGACAAAACGTAAAGATTTTTACTTCTCATGTATATGAAGGATGTAAGAAATGAAGTCAATAGAATTAAAATACACAAACACAAATTCGAACAAAGATGCAATAGAGAGACCGAGATCAGGATGGAAACGGAAAAACGTGCATGTTGCTGATGTACAAACACGAGAAAATTTGAAGATGTTGGAAATCCAAGACAGCACAAAGAACTCTGCTCAGTTCCTCCAGCATTTTGTGTGTAATGTTGCTGATGTAACAGTCTTTAATGGGTATCTGAGATCTGTCAAAGGACACAATAAGTCGATGTTAAATAGTTCAATCTGCAAAGGAATGAGTAGACTGTTAAATACTACAAAAACACTGGAAATTCGCAGATGAATAGGTACATAGCGGCTGGAAATGAACGAGAGAAAGACAACCGTGAGGTAAATTGTTAGAAGTAAGACAGAGAGAGAGGGAGAGAGATAGATAGATAGATAGATAGATAGACAGAGAGAGAGAGAGAGAGAGATAGAGAGAGAGAGAGGGAGAGAAAGAGAGAGAGAAGTGAAGAATTTAGTCAAGAATAAAAAGGAAAAGTACGTCAAGTTTTGGAAGTTGGATCAAATGGAGTAGTTGAATGTTATACAGAATCAAGAAAAAAATTAAAAACTGAATTTACAAAAGCTAAGACGGGCCATGGAAAGTCCTTGGCAAGTAGAATTAAGGTGAATCCCAAGGCACAAAGAATTAAGGTGAATCCCAAGGCACTCTACACATATATCAAGGCAAGAAAATAACCGAGGAGAGGATAGGACCCATCAAGGATAAAGAGGGGAACATTTGCTTGGCTCCAGAGAAATACGTATTAAGTAATTTGCTTCAGTATTTACCAGAGGGAAAATATGTGGACAAGTAGACAGTGATGCATGTATAAATATGTTAGGGAGTCAAGGAGGAGGAAGTATTGGGTCTCCTAATGAGTATTAAGGTTAATAACATCCTGGGGCCTGAGACTGTTTTGCACCTGATTGGCAGCATCATATCCTTCCTAGGCACAGACGAGTACCCAGAGGACGGGTCAGTGGCGAATGTTAAACCTATATGTAAGAAGGGAACAAGAAAACATCCAGAGAACTGTTGACCGGTAGGTCCTACGTCCTTTGTGCAAATATTGCCGGGGAAACTTCTTCGAGATTGGATATATGAGTATTTGGAATCCAGGGCCTAATTAGGGAGAGCCATCATTTCTTCGTTTGGGGCAGGTCCTATATTCACAACCTGATTGAGTCCCTGACAAAGTGACGAAAAACATAGATGAAGATAGAGTTGATGATGTCGTCCACATGGATTTTACTAAAGCATTTAACAAAGTCCCTCTTGATTAAAGAAAGTGTTTGAAGAGACTTCTTCGAGCTGGAGGTCTGTAATGCGGGGCGTTCTGCAGGGATCTGCGCTGGGACTGCTGCTATTTGTGAAATATTAAAATGACCGGGATGAAAGTGTAGATGGGTGGTATAATATGTTTTTGAATGATTCCAAAAGTGGTGCAGTTGTGGATAGTGAAGAAGACTGGAAAAGAACACAACGCAATGTAGATCATTCTCAGATAAGGACAGTGAAATGGCAGATGGAGCTGAACACTGATAAATGTGAAGTGTTACACCTTGGTAGACCAAAAGCAAGTAGTAAAGGGTTAAGGGGAAGACCATCAACAGTGTTGCTGAACAGAGAGGTTTGCGGTCCACGTTTACAGCTCCTTGAAAGTGACTACTTAGGTCAATCTGCAGTTAAGATGCTGATCAAATGCTTGCTCATATTAGCTGAGTTATTGAGCTCAAAGTTCAAGTGCTAATGTTGCAGCTTTGAAAAGACTCTGGTTGGGCCACATCTCCAGTACTGTATATAGTTCTGGTTGACCCAGTATAAGAAGGATTTCGAGGCATTGGAGTAGGAGCAGAAGAAGTTTACCAGGATGTTTTCTGTTTGAAATGGTGTGTACTAACATAACTGTCCTGACAAACTTGGGCTGTTTTCTTTGAAGTATCAGAGGCTGAGGGGAGATCGGATAGAGGTTTATAACAACATGTGACGCGCAGATAGAGTAGATATGGAGTGTCTTTATCACATGTTAGGAATATCCAATACATTGAAGGTGAGGGTGGTAGTTTGAAAGGAGATGTAAGTGGTATGTTTTTTTTTACTCAGAGTGCTGGACTGGTGGAGATATATACATTAGAGATTTTTACAGAACGTTTAAGTAGGTACATGAACATGAGGAGGATAGATGGAGATGGACTTTGTGTTGAACGGAAGAATTAGCTTTGGGGGCAGCGGGGTTACTTATTTACTTTTCAGATTGTTTGGCACGATATTATGGCCAAACGGTCTGTTGCTGTGCTGTACCATTCAATAATGTGTTCCATATACTGGGAACCAGTATGACAGAGCTGAGCGTAACCCAACAGTTTTACAAGTAGACGACGGGTGTAACATGAATGTAAGGAAGAACAAGCCAATGATGGGTCCAAATTCAAACAGAGAAAAGAGTCAAATTATACCACAGAGGCAATGTTTAAAAAGACAAAGAATACATGATTGAAGGACTGCATGTCGTCTACTGAATGCTAAATCTGTGGCATTGAACTCTGGCGACCTAGGCCTGTACCTGAAAACCAGGTATGATTTGGGAAGGGTTATTTCAAGGGCAAAGAGACAAATTCGAATGAGGTTCGAGCTTATATCGGATGTTCGACAACTCAGGCAGGGTTTGCAAGACATTACATCCTGCAAGGCGGTACCCAATAGCATGAATGGCAGTGATGTTTCACCGCCAGACAAACTCAACGACTTCTATGCCTGCTTTGAAAGGGAGACGTTACCTGCTGCATCTGATAACCCAGTGATCTCTGTCTCAGAGAACGATTTTAGGCTGTGTTTAAAGAGAGTGAACCCTCGCAAGGCAGAGCTTTACAAATGGGGGTGTGGGTGACCTTTTAGAACAGTGGTAAGGAGGAATTATTTTAGCCAGAGAGTTGTGAGTCTGTTGAATTTTCTACGACAGTCTGGGATGAAGGATAAGCCCTTGTAATATTTAAGGAGAATGTTATTGATCGGTCAGGACTTCAAAGGGTATGGTCAGAATGCAGGTGTATGGGGTGAGTGGATTCCAGGATCAGCTATGATGCACTGGCAGATCAGACATGATTCTGCTTTTGCAGCAAAAGAGGATGAAAGGAGATTTGACAGAGGTGTACAAGAGAGAAAAGAAGGATAGATAGTGTGGGCACCCTGTGTCTCTTCACCAGACCTGCAATGGCTAACACGAGAGGATACACCTTTCAGGTAGCTGTAGGAAATTACAAGGGGATGGGTGCCAGAGTCAATTTTATTTTACACACAGATAATGTTGAGTGTTTGGATCTCTCTGCCACGGTGGTGCTGTAAGGAAAGAATTAGCTGTGATTCACCCTTGGCTTATGCTGAAATAAAACGGTTGGCTGTAACAAAACAGTATCAGCTTAGAGTGGCATTGTTTTGAGGAAATACAAGACAACCAGTCTACAGCAATATTTTCAGAGAGTCAAGTGCAGACATAATAGTTTACGTGGTGAAAAACATGTTTGTCTGGGCTGAAGGTCATCAAAGTTCGGGTGGATGCAGCTGGTCCCCGCAAGATTTAAATATACCAGAGTAAGTTGTTTTAAAGGGGATAAAATTGAACATCTTCTCTGATGCAAGGTGGAAAGAGAGTTGTCTAAGGGTAGACCACAGCTGGAGTTGTAATAGGGAACCGAACGTTGAGAAGGAAAGAAAAAGACAGCATGAGAGAGAGAGAGAGAGAGAGAGAGAGAGAGAGAGAGAGAGACAGACAGAGTGACAGGATGAGGCAGAGAAAGGGAGAGAGAGAGAGCCAAAGAGAGAAAGCAAGATAGGAAGAGCAAGAAAGGGAGAAATGAGAGAGTTCAAGAGAGACAGCGAGAGACAGATAGGGAAAGACAGAGACAGAGGGATACAGATAGAGAGATAGAAAAAGGGAGTGAGCGAACTGGCAGCGTGACATTGCCAGATCCCTGACTCCTCCAATATTGCAGAAATTGGCTTGTTTAGTGGATGATCAGTATTATTTTGAGGACTGTATTACTGCTACCGTAGACATTAGTTTGCCTTTCCGCATTGAATTCCTAGGAGTTCTCATAAAGTACTTTGCTTTAATACGAGTGCAGCAATTCCTTTGTTAGAAAATGCATATATGAATGCCGTCAGCCGAATTGAAAAAAAAGAACACTGAATGACAGTTAAAATCATTTTCATTTCAAAGAGGCTTTCGGATAAGCTCAAGAATATACGGAGTTCGAATCACATGCAGCAAAGACTTTAGCGGGGGTGGAGTGAGGGACACAGATAAGAGTATCTGTGGAAATGAGTGAGATTGCAGGATGATGTGATACCTCCATCATGGCAGGGCAGCGTCAGCAGCCAGAGATCGTTGTCTTTATTGGAACTTAGAATAGAGAGAAGGTCCTGCAAATAGAATTTAGGTAGTTGGGTCGAAAGTTAAGAAGTTGGTACTCTTGGGTGGTGATCTGAGGATTAATTCAGGTCCCACATTCTTGCGAGGTAAGAGTTGTTAAGGTGGTAAGCTGCCTTATAATGTGGGAGGTCATGGAGTCGTCAGTGTCACCGTTTACTTCACATGAGGGAAGTGCACCAGCTGCAGTTCCTGACTAACAATGTGATGGAAATTGAGATGGTGATCGACAGACCAAGGATCGTCTGGGACATTGAGACCAGATCATTAGTGTGGTCAGACATAAGTTGCAGGATCCACAATATTTAGTTTCCATGCCTCACAAATAGAGAAAGATTGTTGACAGTGCAAGGGAGAGTGCTAGAGAAGGGATGCGCTCAGTCCGAAGGTTTGAGATGTGTCTATTTTAACACAAGGAGTGTTCTGAACAAAGCAGATGAGCTTTGCTGGGTGTTAGGTGTTTCAGAAAGAACAAAGAGGGAGGCAAAAAAGGTGGGACGTGGAACTTTTGATCACAGATAGTGTCACTGCTGCAAAAAAGATAGACGCCATGGAGGGATTGTCTATGGAATCTCTGTGGTTCGAGGTTAAGAGCACAAATGGGTCAATAATTTCACTGGGTGTTTATCATAGGCCGCCCAATAGTAACAGGGATATTGAGGAGCAGATAGGGAAACAGATCCTAGAAAGGTGTATAATAACAGAGTTGTCGTGATGGGAGATTTTAATTTCCCAAATATCGATTGGCATCTCCCGAGAGCGAGGAATTTAGATGGGGTGGAGTTTTTTTAGGTGTGTTCAGGAAGGCTTCTTGACACAATACGTAGATAAGCTTACAACAGGAAAGATTGTACTTGATTTCGTATTGGGAAATGAACCTGGTCAGGTGTGTCAGTTCTCAGTGGGAGAGCATCTTGAAAATAGTGATCATAATTCTGTCTCCTTTACAATAGCATTGGAGAGAGATAGGAGCAGACCAGTTAGAAAAGCATTAAATTGAAGTAAGGGAAATTATGAGGCTTACATTGGAAACAGGGAAAAGTACGGAAGAAATGTGACAAATATTCAGGGGATATTTGTGTGGAGTTGTGTATAGGCACGCTCCAATGAGACAGGGATGCTATGGTAGGGTATAGGAGCCGTGATGTACAAAAGCTGTAATAAATCTTGTCAAGAAAAAAACGAAGGCCTACAAAAGGTTCAGGGATCTAGGTAATGTTAGAGATCTAGAAAATAATAAGACTGATAGGAAGGAACATAAGAGGGAAACTAGGAGAGCCAGAAGGGGCCATGAAAAGACCTTGGCGGGTAAGATTAATGAAACCCCAAAGCGTTCTACAAATATGTGAAAAGCAAGAGGGTAAGACATGAAAAGATAGGACCTATCAAGTGTGACAGTGGAAAATTGTGTATGGAACGGGAGGAAATAGCAGAGGTACTTAATGAATACTTTACTTCAGTATTCACTACGGAAAAGGATCTTGATGATTGTAATGATGACTTTCAGCAGATTGAAAAGCTTGAGCATTTAGAGATTAAGAAAGAGGATGTGCTGGAGCCTTTGCAAAGCATCGTTGGATAAGTCGCCGGGACTATATGAGATGTACCCCAGGCTACTGTGTGAAGCGACGGAAGAGATTGCTGAGACTCTGGCGATGACCTTTGCATCATCAATAGGGACGGTAGAGTTTCCGAAGGATTGGAGGGTTGCGGATGTTGTTCCTTTATTCAAGAAAGGGAGTAGAGATAGCCCAGGAAATTATAGACCAGTGAGTCTCACCTCACTCATTGGTACGTTGATGGAGGAGATCGTGAGGGACAGGATTTATGAATATTTGGAGAGTTATAATATGTGTACGGGGTCTTTCTTTTTGTTAAATTTTAAATGGCGTCTTTGTTATGTTAATCTGGGGAATGCGGCTTTGTTGTGCTTTAACGCTGAAGAGAGTTTGCGCCAGCAGTTTGTTTTACTTTAAAGTAGATAACCGCCTTCTATTAGCCAATGGGTGGTTATGTATCCTTTTGTTTTCGGATACCATGCTGTATGATATGTCTGTGGACTGAGTTTTGGCTGGGAGTCGGAGGAGAGACGAGGAGGACCGCGGACATGCGGAGAGGCTCCGGTCGATCACTCCGGGTGGTCCCGAGCCGTGAGTCGACAGGATTCGGGTGGACGTCTGAAGTCGAATTGAGCTCCAACTGTAGCGCACAAAGAACTTGGACTTTGATAAGTGTTGGCGCCTTTTTTTTCATTACTTTCCTTTCTGTATCAACTGCATATTAATGTCATAGAATTAGTAATATCTATGAAGTGTATTTGTTAAAATTTACTAGGTGTGCTGGTTGATGATTGATGTTTGTGATTAATTCGGGCTGCGACTGACCCTGTGGGGAGTGTTGAGGCAGGTGCTGGGCGGGATTTCCCCTAGTCATACACGAGCCAATATAACGGAACGTTACATATGATTAGAAGTAGTCAGCATGGCGTTGTCAAAGGCAGGTCGTGCCTTGCGAGCGTGATTGAATTTTATGAGGATGTGGCTAAACACATTGATGAAGGAAGAGTAGTAAATGTCGTGTATATGGATTTCAGCAAGGCATTTGATAAGGTATCCTCTGCAAAGCTTGTTGAGAAAGTAGACGGGTCACAATAGCCACTGCTCTGCAACCCGGCCTTATACATCTGAAGAAGAAGGATGCATGTGTGAGAGTTCTGTTCTTGAATTGTGTTCGGCAGTCAAGACCATTATTCTATTCCAGCTCGACAAGGATCACAGTGACCCCGGCTTTGACCCTGCCTTGTGCAGCTGGATCCTGGACTTCCCGTCAGATCAGCAGAAGGTGGTTAGATTGGGCTCGCTCACCTTCACCCTTCTGACTTTCAATACAGGAGCCCCTCAGGACTGTGTTCTTAGTCCCCTCCTTTACTCCCTTAATACCCATGACTGTGTCGTCACCCACAGCTCTAATCTGCTAATTAAATTTGCCGACTGAACTACATTAAGCATTATGTTCAACAATAACGAGGTGGCCTACAGGGATGGTCAGCACGCTGACCCAGTGGTGTCAAGAAAACATCCTCTCCTTCAATGACGCAAATACAAAGGAGCTGGTTGTGGATTACAGGAGGAATGGAGATGGACTAGCCCCTATTGACAACAATGGATCTGGGTTTGAGAGCCTAAATAGTTTAAGTTCCTCAGCATTCAATTCACCGAGGACCTCACGTGGTCTGTACACACCAGCTGTATAGTGAGAAGGTATTACAGTACCGATTTCACCTCAGACAGTTGAGGCGGTTTGGTATGGGTTCCCAAATCCTAAGAACTTTCTACAGGAGCTCAATGGAGAGCATCCTGACTGGCTGCATCACTGCCTGGTATAGGAACTGTACCTCGTCTAATCACAGGACTCTGCAGAGAGGGGTGCAGTCAGGGCATACGTAGTTTTGAACTTCCCATGATTCAGGACGTTTACAAGGACAGGTGTGTAAAAAGGGCACGTAGGACTATTAGGACCCGAGTCATCCCAACCACAATCTATTCCAGCTGACACCAACCAGGAAATGGTACGGCAGCATAAAAGATAGGACCAAAAGGCTACGGGATACCTTCTTCCAACAGGCCGGCAGATTGATTAATTTACCTGATTTGAGAGTCCTCCATATAACATTGACTGTTCTATTTATTATAAATTGTTATAAAGTACAATAATTGGAATTTGTTGCCACAGACAGGTGTGGAGGCCAAGCCATTCAGTACAGAAAGAAGATATATGGGTCTTTGATTTGTCAGTGCATCAAAGGCTTGTGGAGAACAGATAAGAGAATGGTGTTAAAAGAGATAAAAGAATCAGCCATCCTGGAATGGTGGAGCAGATAGGATTTGGCTGAATAGCCTAATTCTGACTCTATTTCTTATGGTCCAAGCACAGTCATAAATGACACATGGCTGAGGGAAGGACAAAATAGGCAGCACAGTGTTCCGGGAAACAACGATGCTTGGAAGAGAAGAAGGGTGTCGGGGTTACCGTCTTGAATGCAATGGACAAAATAATGATCTGTATAGAGGACATCTTTCGTACCTGAAACATCTAACGAGGCCTTATGGATACCACTTATACATAAGGATAGGGTATCATAGAAACCCCAACAGTCAGCAGAAATTGGAATCAATAAAGAAGACAAGGCAGAGTTTATGTTGCTTTAGGAGTATGAAGGCATTTGGTTTCCGAACTGAAGCACACAAAAAAAAACTCTATAAATGTACCTTGGAGAGCATTCTGACAAGGCTGCATCACTGTCTGGTGGGTGTGGGAGGGGTGAGGGTCGGCTACTGCATAGGGCCGAAAGAAGCTATCGGACGTTGTAAAATTATTCAGTACCCAAGACATCTTCAAGGAGCGATGACCCAGAAAGGTGACCTCCATGATGAAGGACCTCCATCATCCAGGACATGTCCTGTTCCTATCGTTATGGTCAGGAAGGAGGTACACAAGCCTGAAGGCGCACACTCAATGATTGAAGAACAGCTCTCTCCCCTCCGTTATACGATTTATAAATGGGTATTGAACCCATGAACACGACGTTACTTTTTAAATATATATTATTTCCGTATTTGCACTATTTTTCATCCGTTCAATATGCATATACACCTACCGTTATTGATTCACTTTTTTCTCCTGTCTAGATTGCCATGTATTGAATTGAACTGCTGCTGCTATGTTAACAAATTTCGCAACACATGCCGGTCATAATAAACCTGATTCTGAATTAAGGGATTCTTGATCCGCTTGAGGAGTAGGATGAGGAATGATCAATGGTGTTCAGTGTAGATGAGTGAGGAGTGGAAATTTGTGAAGTCATATCAGAGGAGGAGTTTGTGAACACATCCCAGTCTGTCACAAACAAAGTGACTCCCCTCTATTGATTCCGTCTGCATTTCCTGCTGCCTCGGGAAAGCAGTTAGCATAACCAAAGGAACATCGCACCCCTGTCATTCTCTGTTCCCACAACTTCCATTAGGCAGCAGACAAAGAGGAGTGAAGACGCACACCACCAGGATTAAAGACAACTTCCCACCCACAGGTAGTGTGCTTAATAAAATATTCATCCCCACCCCCACCCCCGGCTTGGGTTTGCACGTTTTCCTTTTCTTTTTTCAATATTTTATTAATTTCTTTCATAAACGAATACAGAGTACAGCAGGATATATACGTATATCGATTACAATATATTGAAATCACAGATGAAGTGTAATTACCGAAAATCCATAGAAATTAAATTTATACATGATATTGAAAAGAAATAATTTTATTATACAAAAAAATCTAAACCCAGTACCAGAAAACAGAAACAAACAAACAAAAAAAAAGCTGTTTGGGTAAACAAAAGTAAGGAAAAAAATCCCTAACATATAGTAAAACATATTATTAGCTAACATTTGAGCTTAATAGCAAATCAAAGATTTTGCAAATAATTCAAAAAAGTTCCCCACAATGTTAAAAAATTTTGTCTCGGTTGAGAAATTGAACAGCTAATATTCTCTAAATTTAATCAAGACATGACATCATGTAACCAATGAATATGAGTAGGCAGAGTGGCATCCTTCCACTTAAGCAACAATTCCATCCTGGCTATAAGAGAAATAAAGATCAAAATATGCAGATCACGTGTCTCCAAAGCAATGTAATTTCCTCCAACAATACCAAATAAGACAGTCAAAGGATTAGGTTTAAAATTTACTTCAAAAGCACCGAAAATGTTTGAAATACTTCCTTCCAATATTTTTTCAAGACTCGGACAAGTCCAAAACATAGGGATTAGTGAAGATTCTCCGTTATTACATCTATCACAATAGGGAGATATATCTGAATGAAAACGAGATAACTTATCTTTAGACTTATGGGTTCTATGAACCACATTAAATTGTAGAAAGGAGTGGCGGGCACATAACGATGAGGTATTAAACAATTTAAAAGTTTCATTCCAAATGTCCTCAGAAATTGAAATCTGAAAATTTTGTTCCCAAAGATTTTTAATTGTACCTAAAGGAATATTTCTCATTACCAACAACATACCATAAATATTAGATATTGATGCATTATGAAAGGGTTTCAAAGTAAAAATCAAACCAAGGCAATTTTTATCTGGACTTCTAGGAACCGTATGTACTTGAGAGCGTAAAACGTCTCTAATTTGTAAATACCGATAAAAGTGAGTTCTCGGTAGGCTGTTCTTAACTGACAGTTGTTCAAATGTTGATAGACTATCTCCAACAAACAAATCATGAAAACATTTAATACCCAATGCATTCCAGTCTTTAAAAACTACATCATACATAGAAGGTTTGTAAGATGTAGAAAAAATGAGACTGGAAAGTGAAAATCTCAATAAACCAAAATATTTTCTAAAATGTACCCAAATCCTCAAATTGTGTTTAACTGCAGAATTATCGGTTCAATTACTTAAAGATAAAGGATTTGAGGATCCGAAAAGATGAATGATAGGAAGTTTATTAACAGAGTTAACTTCTAAAGAAACCCAGACCCGGCAGTCCTCTCGATGAATATAGTATAACTAAAACGTAAGATTGCATATATTGACTGCCCAGTTATAAAAGCTAAAATTGGGTAAGTCTAAACCTCCATTCTTTTTAGCTTTTTGAAGATAAACATTATTTCGTTTTCCATATTTTTATTAATTTTCTTCATAGGAGAATACAGAGTTCAAGAAAAAAATGTCAAATACATTATACTAAATCGCACATAGAAACTCCTTACTCTATATTCATACGAATTAATTAATTCATAATATTGAATATTGAACTTTATTTAAACGAGACATTTTATTTTTTTTTCCATATATAAGAAGATATAATAAAATGCAAAGAATCAAAGAAGGATTTAGGAAATAAAACAGGTATCGTTTGAAATAAATATTAAAAAATAGGAAAAAGATAGATTTTAATAGAATTGATTCGGCCAATCAACGATAAAGAGAGGGGTGACAAATTTGATAGTGCCTTCTTAAGATAATCCAGAACTGTAAAAAAAGAAACCTTTAAAAAAGAATAGTTATAGTCATCGTCATAGTCAAAGTCATACTTTATTGATCCCGAGGGAAATTGGTTTTCGTTGCAGTTGCACCACAAATAATTAAATAGTAATAAAACCATAAATAATTAATTAGTAATATGTAAACTATGCCAGGAAATAAGTCCAGGCCCAGCTTTTTGGCTCAGGGTGTCTGACCCTCTAAGGGAGGAGTTATAAAGTTTGATGGCCACAGGCAGGAATGACTTCCTGTGACGCTCAGTGTTGAATCTCGGTGGGAATGAGTCTCTGGCTGAATGTACTCCTGTGCCCACCCAGTACATTATGCAGTGGATGGGAGACATTGTCCAAGATGGCATGCAACTTGGACAGCATACCCTTTTCAGACACCACCATCAGAGGGTCCAGTTCCATCCCCACAACATCACAGGCCTTACGAATGAGTTTGTTGATTCTGTTGGTGTCTGCTACCCTCAGCCTGCTGCCCCAGCACACGAAAGCAAAGATGATAGCACTGGCTACCACAGACTCGTAGAACATCCTCAGCATCGTACGACAGATGTTATAGGACCACAGTCTCCTCAGGAAGTAGAGACGGCTCTGACCCTTCTTGTAGACAGCCTCAGTGTTCGTTGACCTGTCCAGTTTATTGTCAATTCGTATCCCCAGGTAGTTGTAATCCTCCACCATGTCCACACTAACCGCCTGATGGAAACAGGGATCACCACTGCCTTAGCCCTCCTGAGGTCTACCACCAGCTCCTTAGTCTTTTTGACATTAAGCTGCAGATAGTTCTGCTCATATTTATAATTCCGAATAATTGTTACGTCCAAATAAGTAAATTTATTTCTTGGAATTTTATGAGGAAGGTTCGTATTAACTAATATCAATTATTTAAAGAAAAACGTTCTCTCTTATGAAAGTTAAGTTTATATCCTGAAAACTGACTAAAGCAGGAGAGTAAAGAAAGTAGAGAAGGTAAAAAAGACTCCACATAGGAAATGTAGAGCAAACGGTCTTCAGCATAAAGCGAAACTTTGAGGGCAATACTCCTCCTTAAAATGCCGGTGATATCATTAGATTCCCTGAAAGCAATAGCTAAAGGTTCTAAGACCAAATCAAAAAGCAAAGGACTCATAAAATTTCGATTCTTATAGACAATTCAGTTTCTTTCGTTCAACATAATCTAGTGTCTGATACCAATGGGCGATTTCTTATAGTGTTAGGGAAATTAGATAATAAATTAATGGGTTTTGCTAATTTGTATGCCCGGAATATAGATGATCCAGGCTTTTTAAAACGTTTTTTTTTTTGATTTTATCAGATTTAAGTTTATATTCTTCGGATTTAAAATGAGACTTCAGCTGTTGTTAAGATCCTTATTTTTATCGTTCTTCTTCTAAATGATGGATTTGTGGTAGATCTATCTCCTTTACCTAATTTTTTTCTATTGAAATGTGATATTGTTGAAGTTTAGCGTTTTTTGCCTCCAACAGATAAAAAGTATTCATTTTTTCTCATGTTCAATATATATATTCCAGGAGCGATTTTTTTCTTTGTTAATAGCCAACTGATTCCATTGGTTCGATCCTGTGAATATAAAGAGATTGCTGTTTCAGATCATGCTCCTGTGTTTTTATCGTTAAATCTTCTGGGTGTCTCCAAAATAAACATATTCTGGCTTTTTAATCCAACTTTGCTATCAGATAAAGATTTTTTAAACAATCTTTGGAGGGAATACGGATGGGATAATTTTGAGGCTTATATTTGAGGTCAAGTTTTTGCTTTAACCGCAAGTTTAAGAAAAAACAGCTAACAAGGAGAGAATTGAATTAGCCAGTCAGTTGAAATCATTTGACCAAAAATATGCTTTGGCTCCCGATCCTGTTTTATCCAGAAGGCGTTTTGAAATTAAAACAAAATACGATCTGCTCTTAACTTATCCAATTCAAATGCAATTTTTAAAAGATAAAAGAGTCAGTTTTATTTTCATGGAGATAAAACGGGTAAACTATTACCTAATCAATCAAAGACCTTATTAGTCAAACGTCAAATTAAGTAAATGTGTAAAGCTAATGGTGATAAAACATCTGATCATTTAGAAATAAGCGATGCTTTTACATCAGTCTACTCTAAACTTCGGAATTCTGATCCTCCTAAAGACAATATTTTAATAAATAACTTTTTAGGTTAGTTTTAACTCGATTAATCATCCCTACACTTTCTGATGATATTCAGAAATTGTTGGATCAACCTTTATTTTTATTAGGAAATTACGAGGTTGTTCACTCTTTGCACTCGGGGAAGGCTCCAAATCCTGATGGATATTCTGGTGAGTTTCATAAAGCTCTTTTTCCTCTTTGCTTATGCCTCGTTTATATTCAGTGCTTTCGACTCTTTTAAATTAGGTAATTTTTCACAATCTTTTTTATGAAGTCTCCATTTCGCTAATCCTAAAAAAAAGAATAAGGACCCATTTGAATGCTCTTATAGAACTATTTCCCTACTTAATGTTGGTACTAAAATTTTATCGAAACTTTTGGCTGTAGGATTGAAAATATTTTACCATCTATTAACTCTGATGATCAGACTGGATTTATAAAAAAAAAATCATGAATTTCCCTTTTATACTGAATAGCTTGACCTCTACTGCTATCTGTAGCAATAAATTCCAGTTTCACTACCCAATTTCTGAAGCAATTTCTCTTAATTTCTGTTCTAGATGGCTGTCACTCTATTCTGACACTGTGCACTCTGGTCCTTGACGCCTCCACATGCTCTCTACATCCAGTCTATATTGACCATTCAGTACTTAATAAGTTTCAGTGAGATACCCCTAATTCTTGTGACTCCAGCGAGTACGAGCCTAGAGTCACCAATCACTACTGAAAAATTAACCCTTCATTTCCCCCAATCATTCTCATGTATCTCCCTGGACTCTCTCCAATGTCAGAACATATTTTTTAAGGGGTCCACAGCTGCTCACAATACTCCAAGTGCGGTATGATCAACGCCTTGTTGAACCTCAGCATTATATTTTGCTTGTTTAAACTTGTCCTTTTGAAATGAATGCTTGATTTGTAAAGCATGTTTAATTTGTCTTCCTCACCACCAACTCAAACTGCAAGGTAACTTCTGGAAATCATTCAAGGGGACTCCTAAGCAAATTTACACCAATGTTTCTGAATAATTAATCTTCTTAGAAAATAGCCCACACCATTACTGCTTATCTGTATGCTCATACACTACCCTGCACGATAATCCTTCTTCCAGTTCTTTGTCTCTCTTTCCTCTGTGTTTGTCCTTCAGCAGATTCCATGCTTCCCTAGCACTGCCTGCCCACTCGCCCCACAAAAGGAGGGAGGGGAAACGTCGACTCAGACCATGAGTTGCCTGCAACGGGCATTTTCATGCCTTACAAGACGCAGATTGGAAGTATGTGTGGGGCGCCGCTCCTCGCACAGACTAGAGCAATGTGTGATTAAGTGCCTTGCTCAAGGCAGCAACAACAATGCCACAGCTGAGGCTCGAACTAGCAACCTTGAGGTAACTAGACGAACGTCTTAACCACTTGGCCACGTGCCCAACAAAACTATTTTGGAATTGTCTCTAAACTTGGTCACAAAGCCATTAATTCCGTTACCCAAATCACTGAACAGCAACATGAAAATAAGTTATCCAGCAGTTCCCAGCACCAGCCACTCCTGAGTTCATCTAGCTGACACTTCAAGCCTCTATGCACCTAAGAAAATGCAATTTAAACCTATTGTCATTCCTCTCCTTTTCCTGTGCTGCTGTGTATCCTATTGACTAAATATGCTCTCTTTGGCGACAGTATTATCCTCTACTCAGGCTCACACTGACTGCCACTCCCATTTACACTATTCCTAGCATCTCTCGAAAGTCGACAGGATATTGTTCGTCCAACAGTTCAGGAGCAATCCAGCTCCTGTGTACAAGACCCTGACCTCAGAAGAAATTGCAGTGATCCAAGAATTTCAATCTTGCTCGCCGCATTAGCCTTTCAGTCACATATTTCTCTGAATCATCATTCTAGTTATATCCTCACCAATATGTGTCACAGGGTGTAATCGGAAGATTACTGCACTTGATACTGTGCTTTTTAAACTCTCTCCTAACACCCTTTATTCACTGCGCCCAAGCTCAGCTCTCATTTGACCATGTTATCTGCATCACGAGCACTTGAGAGTTTTCAGCAGCCGTTCCGAAATGTTTTTGACCTTGTGCTCTGGAGGCAACATACTATCCTGCTATCTCGTTTACAGCCAAAGAATATTGAGTCTGCTTTCAAATATTGTCCCGCCAGACCTCAAAAACCCTGCTGGGCAACAGAGGCATTTTAAGTACCAGCGGCCTTATAGGGCATTACCCCATCAATTTTCAGAATGTCTGCTTGCTGTTAGGGGAGCAGTCACTGGTGTTACTGCATTGTCCGACCCTCTCACTTGTCTCTCTTGTTGGTCCCCGAACTTAGCAGCATCCTGCTTCTTAGTTGTGACCACCTCACAACTGATCTAGTCTAGGTCAATATCTACTCTCATTTCCTTCACAAAGACAGTCAGGGGCTGCATCTAGTGCACCTCCCTTCTGAGAAGTTATCAGAGTCACTGACCGACACCTGATCTCCCGTATCGCAAGGCAGAGCATGTCACTGGCATAACTGTTTTCCAGCTACCCCAAAGGGAAAGGGATTCTCTACAGAACCTCTGAAATCTGACTTCTCAGAGTACAGCATGTCACCTGTCATCACTCTGCCCGCATTTCCAGCTGGTCTATATTCTGTTGAAACGTTTGGCAACCTTCCTCAATATCCACAACTGCACCAAACTTTTTTGCAAATGGTGCAGTTTAGTGGTTTGCCTCTATGGCCCTTGTGATTCGGGCGAATATTATTGGTTCATCTGCAGTCGTCTGCACCAGCATGTGTAATTAAAAATAGACAACAAAGATCTCTGTGAAAGCCCCAACAATCTGCAGTCTTGCCTCAATATCCTGGAGTGATCCTATCCAGCCCTGGTAATTTATCTAATTCGTGTTCAATGAGCGTCGCAAAACTTGCACCAGTTTGTTATCAATGTGCCGTGGAATATCAGCGTATCTTTCATGATCTTTCTGTCATTCATGAATATCTCTTTGATGAATATTGACGTGAAATATTCATTTAGTGAGCTGGCCATATCTGGCTCAAGGCATACTTTCACTCTGAGTTGTCCACATTCCTCCGTTCCGTGGTGCCCCTTTTGTTTGCAATGTATGTACAAAATGCCTTGGTTTTCTCCTTGGTCTTGCTCAGCAAAGTCATTCCACCTCCCATACCATCCTACAGCACTGCTGATTCTCAGTTTAATTTGCATATTGCGCATAATTATCATGGGACTTGTCTAATTTTCACTTCCTAAATTTTCCATATGGTTACTTTTCATGACTGCATATGCAACATCGCTAATCGAGCGTGACTGTATATTTTGATGATGTGACGAAACACATCGATAAAGGTAAAGCAGTGGATGTACGGTATATGGATTTCAGCAAGAGATTTGATAAGGTACCCCATGCAAGGCTGATTGAGAAAGCAAGGTGACATGGGGTCCAAGGGGACCATTGCTTTGTGGATCCAGAATTGGCTTGCCCACAGAGGCAAAGGGTGTTTGTAGACGGGTTATATTCTGCAGGGAGGTCGGTGATCAGTGGGGTGCCTTAGGAATCTATTCTGGGACACTTGCTCCTCGTGATTTTTATAAATAACCAAGGTGGAAAGTGGAGAAAGAGGTTAGTAAATTTGCTGTGACATAAAAGTTGGGGGTGATTGTTGATGGTCTAGAGGGCTGCCAGAGTTTACAGCGGGACATTGATAGATTGCAAAACTGGGCTGAGAAGTTGCAGATGGAGTTCAAGCCAGACAAGTGTGAGCTGGTTCATTATGGTATGCCAAATATAGCGGCAGAATATAGTATCAATGATAAGACTCTTGGCAGTGTGGAGGATCAGAGGGATCTTGGGTTCCGAGACCACAGGACACTCAAAGCTTCGACGCAAGTTAAGTCTGTGGTTAAGAAGGCATACTGCCAATTGGCCTTCATCAATCGTGGAATTGAATTTAGGAGCAGAGAGTAATGTTGCAGCTGTATAGGATCCTGGTCCGGCCCGACTTGGAGTACTCTGCTCAGTTCAGGTCACCTCACTACAATGACGATGTGGAAACCATAGGAAGGTTGCAGTGGAGATTTTCAAGGATGTTGCCTTCACTGGGAGAGCATGCCTTAGGAGAATACGTTGAGTGAACTCGGCCTTTTCTCCTTGAAGCGTCGGAGGATGAGAGGTGACCTGATAGTGGTGCATAAGATAATGAGAGGCATTGATCGTATGGATAGTCAGAGACTTTTTCCCAGGGCTGAAATGGCTAACAGGAGAGGGGGCAGTTTTATGGTGCTTGGAAGCAGGTATAGACAAATTGTTGTTGTTTTTTATTCTATGCAAAGAGTGGTGAGTGCGTAGAATATGCTGCCGGCAACGGTGGTGTACGCAGATACGACAAGGTCTTTGAAGAGACTTCTGGATAGGTACATGGAGCATAGAGATATAGAGCGCTATTGGTAACCCTAGGCAATTTCTATAGTAAAGACATGTTTGGCACAGCTTTGCTGGCCGAAGGGCCTGTATTGTGCTATTGGGTTTCTATGTTTCTATTCGCTGTTCTTCAATCTTTTCTTTCTCATTCACAGAAATCATCTGAATTCTGAACTATTGATCTTTTAATAGCTCTCACAGGGTCAGGTGTGAGTTTACCAATCACAAATGCGCCCGGTCTCTACGCTCGCCAAGTCCTGTCTGACATAGTTTTTTTTTTATTAGCTTGTAACACACAAGAAAAGCTGAAGGATCTCAGCAGGACAGTCAGCCAGCGCGCAAAAATGTCAATAGTCAATTGTGTCCTTCTTTGGGTATGACTGTTATCAAAATGCTTTCGCAAAAGAAGTCATCAATTGCAAGGCTTATGCCGACTGCAGTGTTTCTTAAATGTCCCTAATGCATCTGTCTCTACCATCATCCCTCGCAGCAATATCCACACGTGCCCTGTGTTTAGAAATTATCATCAGACATCCCCCTTATACCTTCCTCCAATCATCTTAAAATTGTGCCACCTTGCTTTAAGTACTTCCACATTGGGAAAAAAAAAAATCTGACCGTTCACTTGATTTACGTCTCCAAACATCTTGCATACCTCTGTCAAGTCACCTGTCATCCTGCTTCCCTCCAAAGAGAAAAGACCAATCTTACTCCACCTATCCTCACAGGAGCTGATCAATGAACTGCACTGTGCAAAGTAAATGTTTCGTCCAAGTACATACGTCACCATATACTCTCCTGTGAGTCATTTTTTGCAGGCATACACTGTAAATACAAAGAGAAACAATGGAATCAATGAAAACTGCCGACAACAAAGTTGGACAAAACACCAAAGTACAAAAGATAACAAGGGCAATAAATTGTGTACGAAAAAAAAATATATAAATACGAAATAAATATCGAGAACATTTTTTGTGGTGTCCCTGAGTATGAATTCCTTAATGGGGTGAGTGAAGTTATCCGTTCTGCTACAAAATCCTGATAGTTCAGGTATAACATGGTGCTGGGACCAGATGATCCTGTAACACCCTCCTGATAACAGCATCGAGAAGTGAGCATCACCTTGATAATGGATGCTGCATTCCTGTGGACAGAGCTCCTTGCAGATGTGTTGGGTTGTGGGGAGAACTTTACCTGTGATTGACTGGCTGTATCCAGAACATTTCATTAGCTATTTGATTCACGGGAATTGGTGTTTCTAAACTTGACCATAATGCAATCAGTCAGGATATTCTCCACTATTTATCTATCAAACCTTGTCAAAATTTTAGATCACATGCTTACTCTGCACAAGCTTACATAACACAGGCTGTAAATGTTGGTAATTCTTTCCACGATGGCAATAAATTCCGATCAAGATGGCAGAGCTGAGAACTGAAATGACCCGGGTGTTAACAGCGGGCGTGGACCCTCCGGATGATAAGACTGGACGGACTACGCAGATGGCTGCGGTTGACCGGGATTCCGCGAGAAGAGCTGGGGCCGGTAGCGTCTGCCATAACTGTGGGTAAGATGGACACTACCGGGGGGAATGGGAGCAGCAGGAAGTCCCTTGGAGAGTGAGCCCCATTCCCTAAGCAGGGAGAGGTGTCGGGAAACTTAGAGGAGACCCAGTTAGGGAACGGTCTGGTGCTTCTGGGGGAACCCGTTCACAGAAATGCACCAAGACCTCCCGAAAGCAGAAGACCCTATTCCTGAAAGCTTCGTGGGACCATGCTCCAGTGGGTCGCTACGGATAGAAGGTATTTACGCTAAAGCCATACTCAACACCGGGTCGCAGGTAACGTTACTGTACCGTTCGTTTTACAACCGGTATCTGAAGGATTTATCCTTGACACCATTCACTGCACTGGAGAATTGGGGTTTCACTGCTGGTGATTATTCATACGACGGTTATTTGTCAGTGAAGCTGGAATTCTTGGAGGCCGATGTCTGAGTGTCTGAGGTTCTTGATACATTAGTGCTGGTTTGTCCGGACCCCGCTGAGAAGGGCGGCGTGTCATGCTGGTAGGGACCAACACCCCTCTTGTGAGGAGGCTCATGGGGGCTTGAAAGGAGAAGGCTGGTGAGAGCTTTTCGGGGACACTGTCCGTTCACCTGGTGTTTCGAGCTGCTTTTGAGAAAGCGCGTGGCAGCATTGAGCCAGATACCGAATTTCAACGAGAGACTGTGTGGCTCACCCAGCCGAAGCCAATGGTGGTATGGCCCGGGGAAGTAGAGAGAGTGATGGCGACCCCCACGTTTCCCGAAGTGCCTGAGGGCGAGGTCCTCTTGGTGAACGCTGTGGAAGACCACGAGGGGTAGTCGTGGTTTCCTGCAGGTGTACTGGTGAGGCCTGAGCTGCAGAAGCCCTCGGTTGAACAGGACTTGTGTTTTGACTCGTGGTATTGTCACCCATGCCAGGCATGTGAAACGTTAGAGTCCATGCTCAGAGTGGTCCACAGTTCCTTCAAGTTTTAGGGGTTTACTTCAGGGCTAACAGCCGTGCCGTGTGTAATAATAATTACGGAAAAGCGATGAAGATTCACTTTATTTCTGTGTGCGACCAAGTACAGACTGGGATGAAGGAACTTCATTGTTGCTCTACACACCTGGGCTCAACGGAGAACATGTTATGACTCTGATACGGCTGTACTGGAGACCTCCTTGATGCTAACGAAGGATAATGGAACAAGCATGTATACAGCACATCAGAAGATGTAAAGACGTCAGAGCAGCTGCACTGGAGACTGTATTTTCCCCAAGACACCCCTACTGTCCCACACATCCTGTGAACTTACCTTTCTAACCTAGTCTCACTGCCTCTGAGATTATACCTTTTAAGATTTTGGGAATCACACCTGTTCGCTTCCCAATCTTTCACACTCGCTATCTTATAAATTGGTATTAAGTGTCCTCCGTAGACTTTCCTTCTTTAGCGAAAACAAGTCAGGTTTCTTCAGTGTATATCAGTATATATGACAATAATAAACACGTTCAACAAAGAACACATGCCCTCCAATCCCGCAGGCAAACTTTGCATTGGCTCCAACCTATTGTTACATACCTCGTGGGTATCTTGAGACTGTCTTATGACCATGATGTAATTGATTCTCTTGTGAGCATGATGTAATGGTGTTGTGATGGTGGGGTGATGTAATTTTCCCGCTAGTGTGAGGTTAGCTCATGACATGTTCCCTACAGGTATTAAAAAGGGAAACCCCTGGTGTCACGCAGTTTTAGTCCGTCAGTTAACTCGTTAGTTACTCCGTTATGTTGCGTATTCGTCTCATGACGCAGTTTCGTTTTCAGGTGGAGCTTTAATTTCTATTGTGAGGTAACATCGTTGTGTCGGCAGTTTCGCCAATCGCTGCCATTTTTTTTAGAGGGTACCTTTGATTTACCTTTACAATCTCGTATTGGGGCCTTACCAAAGCACGGGAACCTGAAGGATTGAGTAAAGTTGGTGTCGTTTAGTGGTTTCATAAAGGATCGACCTTATTAAATCTTCGTACATGAAAAGTTTGCCTGCATCTGAGATAGCCCCTGCAAGATCAGGAATGTTTGTGCCGTGTTCACTCGCTAAGAAAATGTCAGTTCATTTAAGCTGTTTTATTTCGTTCGTCGTGAACCCTTTGGACGGGATCAGCAGTAACGTCACGTCCTCGAAGAAATCCGTTTCCAGAGAAGTCTCTCCTTTCTAACTGTGTAAATCACTTGGACTTTCGAATTTACCACTTTAAGACTGTGTTCGAATTCACCACTTTAAGACTATGTTCGGATTTACTACTTTAAGAACTGTTCCAGAGTTGCTGTATAGCAGTTAGCTTCTGGTTAAGTTAGTCGTTTGAATACTTTTCGTTATTGTTGAGCAGAGTTTAATAACTGTTTATGGTTGTTTATAAAACCGGACTCAATTCTATATTCATTGTTGCTGATGACGTAACAGGAACATTGGGGCTCGTCTGGATTTTCCGATTTTGATCTGAAGTGCTCGTTTAATTATCAATCTGATTTGAAAAAAAAAAGGATTCTTTTATTTGATTGGTCTGTGGGCGCTGTTAGACAGCAATGAATATTGACCAGTCTATGGCATCGCCAGACCCGGAGTTATTAGCGAAGGCGAAAAAGGATGACGAATCCGAGATTGCCAGAATGTTGGACCTTAAAGGAATTTCGAAGGTTACAACTGAGCCGGTAATTCAGAGGAAAATTGGAGAACACTACATAAATTCGGGAGTTTTTGTTGAAGCCGGTTTCCTGTAAGTAAAGCAACGATCCAGTTATACTTGGAACATGTAGCGTTAGAAAAGGTCAGAGTAGAAGCTGACTTAAAACAGAAACAATTAGAAGCTGCCTTGGAACGAAGTCAGTTAGAACCTGCAAATAAACAGAGGGAATTTGCGCCAGCGATAGAGCAGTTTAGGTCCGAGAATCAGTCCTCTGGTTCTAGGAAACAGTCTGTTGTTAGTTGGGAAGTTATATTGGTTCTTCCATTTAAAGAGACAGAAGTAGATAAATATTTCCAGCATTTCGAAACTATGCTCTGATTTCAGGGTGGCCGAAAGAGAAATGGCCAGTGACGTTACAAAGCATAATTAGAGGTAAGGTACAACAAATTTATACAGCTTTAAATGCTGAGCAATCACCTGATTATGATATTGTGAAGCAGCATATACTGAAAGCGTATGAATTGGCTCTGGAAGCTTATAGAGAAAGATTCAGAAATTAGAAAAAAAATAATCCGTATAAAAAACTTACGTGGAATTTGCCTACGATAAATCTGTGTGTTTTGAGCGATGGGTTTCCTCTAACAATGTGAATTGGGAGTATAATAAATTAAAAGTGTTGATTTTAATGGAAGAATTTTAAAGGTGCGTCCCTGTTGACATAATGATATACTTAAATGAGAGGGACACAGTACACCTAATAAGGTAGGTGATCCTGTAGCGCAATTAGAGATTGGCAGGTATGATGCCATAGACATCTCTAAGTCATGGCTGAACGACGATAGTAGTTCAGAACTTAACATCCAGGGAGATCGAAATGTTATGTAAAAAAGTGTAATGTTACAATAATCATGAGGAATTTCAAAATGTAGATCGGTAAAAAAAAACGGATCAGGTCACAGAGGTGTTAGTGGGTGAGCATCTGGGGGACAGTGACCACCGCTCCCTGGCCTTTAGTATTACCATGGAAAAGGATAGAATCAGAGAGGACAGCAAAATGTTTAATTGGGGAAGGGCAAATTATGAGGCTATAAGGCGAGAACTTGCAGGTGTGAATTGGGATGATGTTTTTGCAGGGAAATGTACTATGGGCATGTGGTCGATGTTTAGGGATCTCTTGCAGGATGTTAGGGATGAATTTGTCCCGGTGAGGAAGATAAAGGATGGTAGGGTCAAGCAACTATGGGAGACAAGTGAAGTGGAAAATTTAGTCAGGTGGAAGAAGGAAGCATACATGAGGTTTAGGATGCAAGGATCAGATGGGTCTGTTGAGGAATATAGGGTAGCAAGAAAGGAATTAAAAAGGAGCCGAGGAGAGCAAGAAGGGGGAATGAGGAGGCCGTGGCGAGTAGGGTAAAGAAAAACCCCAAGGCATTCTTCAATTATGTGAAGAACAAAACGATGACAGGAGTGAAGGTAGGACCGATTAGAGATAAGGGTGGGAAGATGTGCCCGGAGGCTGTGGAAGTGAGCGAGTTCCTCAATGAATACTTCTCTTCGGTATTCACCAATGAGAGGGAACTTGATAGTGAGGACAATATGAGTGAGGTTGCTGTTCTGGAGCATGTTGTTATTAAGGGACAGGAGGTATTGAAGTTGTTAAAATACATTAGGGCGGATAAGTCCTCGGGGCCGGACGGAATATTCCCCAGGCTGATCCACGAGGCGAGGGAAGAGATTGCTTAGCCTCTGGCTAGGATCTTTATGTCCTCGTTGTCGACGGGAATGGTACCGGAGGATCGGAGGGAGGTGAATGTTGTCCTCTTGTTCAAAAAAAGTTAGTAGGGATAGTCCGGGTAACTATAGACCAGTGAGCCTTACGTCTGTGGTGGGAAAGCTGTCGGAAAATACTCTTAGAGATGGGATCTATGGGCATTTAGAGAATCATGGTCTGATCAGGGACAGTCAGCATGGCTTTGTGAAGGGCAGATCGTGTTTAACAAGTCTGATAGACTTCTTTTTAGGAGGTGACCAGGCATATAGATGAGGGTAGTGCAGTGGATCTGATCTACATGGATTTTAGTAAGGCATTCGAAAAGGTTCCACACGGTTGCCTTATTCAGAGAGTCAGAAGGCATTGGATCCATGAAAATTTGACCAGGTGGTTTCAGAATTGGCTTGCCTGCAGAAGGCAGAGGGTGGTGGCGGAGGGAGTACATTCAGATTGGAGGGTTGTGCTAGTGGTGTCCACACAAGGATCGATTCTAGGACCTCTGCTTTTCGTGATTTTTATTAAACTTGGAGGTGGGGGTGGAGAGGTAGGTTAGCAAGTTTGCAGACGGCACAAAGGTTGGTGGTGTTGTAGATAGTGTAGAGGATTGTCGAACATTGCAGAGAGACATTGATAGGATGCAGAAGTGGGCTGAGAAGTGGCAGATGGAGTTCAATCCGGAGAAGTGTTAGGTGGTACACTTTGGAAGGTCAAACTCTAAGGCAGAGTACAAAGTAAATGGCAGGTTCCTTGGTACTGTGGAGGAGCAGAGGGATCTGGCGGTACATGTCCACAGATCCCTGAAAGTTGCCTCATATGTAGATAGGGTAGTTAAGAAAGATTATGGGGTGTTAGCTTTCATCAGTCGAGGGATAGAGTTTAAGAGTCTCGAGGTAATGATGCAGCTCCATAAATCTCTGGTTAGGCCACACTTGGAGTACTGTGTCCAGTACTTGTCGCCTCACTAGAGGAAGTATGTGGAAGCATTGGAGAAGGTACAGAGGAGATTTACCAGGATGCTGCCTGATTTAGAAAGTATGGATTATGATCAGAGAGTAAGGGAGCTGGGGCTTTACTCTTTGGAGAGAAGGAGGATGAGAAGAGACATGATAGAGGTGTACAAGATATTAAGAGCAATAGATAGAGTGGATAGCCAGCGCCTCTTCCACAGGGCACCACTGCTCAATACAAGAGGACATGGCTTTAAGGTAAGGGGTGGGAAGTTCAAGGGGGATATCAGAGGAAGGTTTTTAACTCAGAGAGTGGTTGGTGCGTGGAATGGACTGCCTGAGTCAATGGTGGAGGCAGATACACTAGTGAAATTTAAGAGACTACTAGACAGGTATATGGGGGAAATTAAGGTAGGGGGTTATATGGGAGGCAGGGTTTAAGGGTCGGCACAACATTGTGGGCCGAAGGGCCTGTACTGTGCTGTACTGTTCTATGTTCTATGATTGATGGTGCATCACAAGAGGAGAAATTTGCAGAATGCGGATGACATGGCTTTTTCGAGAAGCTTGTGCTTCAGCCCACTAGAGAGAAGGCAATTCTGGAATAGGTATTGTATTATAAAAAGAATCCTTAGAAGCAGTGATAATAATACGATAGAAAACACCTTTCAGTTTAAGAAAATAAGGTCAGAAATGTCACGATTACAGTGGAGTAAACAGAACAACAGGGGATTTGGTGAGTGATTGGCCAGAAAGGATTAAAAAGGGACACCAGAAAGAATGACGGGTCAATAGCAATGTCTCCTGAAATTCGGAAAACGCAGGAAAGATACATCCCAAAGATGTATTCTGAAGGATCAACCAACCGTGGCTGAAAAGGGAGTGTCTGATACAGTTTAAAGCATAAGATAGGGCATACAATAGAGCACAAATGAACACAACCGCAGAATGGTGGGCATCTTTTTTAAACGGAGACCTGCAGTAACATATTTATTCTACTTGTTATGAATGTGTGGCATTCTTTGCCACAGGCATTTCGTATCTTTAACGCAGAATTTGATAGCTTCTCGATTGGTTGAGGCTGGGAAGAATTTTGAACAGCCATGATTAAATGGCGGAGCGCACTCGAATGGCCAAATGGTCTAATTCTGCTCCTCTTACTTATGGTCTTGTGGATAAGTTCAGAGGCGCATATTTTCTAGCTTTTATTACCGAAACATAACAGCAGTCGAATCACTCCCATCAATTTGCATCAAAGGTATCAGCATTACCCAAGTGCAATGGCCAAGCTCCAGCTGGTTACTTCACATTTGTAATTGTTAATTATAAAGGAACCCTTACTACTTCGCTATTCCCAACCATTCTGTAAGGGACATCGGTCTCTGATGCGCAGAGCAACAAGGTGGTTCTGTAATTGTCATATTGACGTCACCGTCCGATGCTGACATTCAGAGATGATAAAAAGATAATTTTTGGATGAAACAAGGATGTATTGTTACTCATTATGCATATTTTAAAACCATGCTGAGATTTTGTCAACAGTGTGTTCAATGATCAGATTAATTCCTGTTTATATGTTTAGTTATATTGTGATACAACATAGTACACTGACATTTCATGATATCTCAGTCCAAAATCCACCTGTGAAGATAATAATTTCATTCCTGTTGTTTTATCCAGCAAACATCCCGAAACAGCGGTCTCTTGAAGATCAAATCAAATATTCTTCCGAAGTATTATTTTGAAGTTGCAATAAGGAATAATTCATAGATATTTGGAATAATTTTGTTGCAGTTTATTTGCAAATCTTCCCCGTTGCTACAAACAGGTAATTCGCTCCATTCTTCAGTTCCTCCCTGAATTTTCTCTGTGTCAGTCCATAGATACAGGTGTTGGTGCAGGTACTGAGAGAAGTCAACATAAACGCACATTGCTGCAGGATATAGGACGGTTTGCTGAAATATCTGTCTGTGTAGAAGTAGGTTTCGACTGGCCAGTTCATAGTATGTACGACATAGGGTATCCAAAATAATACACAATTGGCTGAAAGAGCGAACAGCAGAATCATTCACTTTTTCCGGTTTGCTATCTCCGGATCATTGTTATTTTCGCTGTTTTTCAACAGTACCTGGCGAACTCTTTTTGTCGCTATAATCCTTTTGACGGTTAAAACATTAAAGAGTAGAATTAAACAAATTGGTAACAGCGGCGTTGTGATGCTGCCAAATATATCGTAAGTTTTCCACAGGGATGACGTGAAGTATTCAGCTACGACAATACAGCGCCATCGATCCACTGCAAAGCATAACGGAATGGCCTTGGCACAACACGCGGCACTCACTGTTGCTACCACCACAGTCGCTGTTCTCTCGGTGCAGTATCGGTTCCGCAGCTTCTCGCAGCAGATGGCGACGTAACGATCGAATGTGAAAGCAACCGTGAACCAGACGGAACAGTCACGGTTTGCGACGCTCAGGAAAAGTAGCACAGTACACGTCGGAGTTAACAGCAACGAATTACAAGTAAAAAAGTTTGTCCTCTCGAGTATTATAACAACTATGAACACCACCAGATCCGCTGTCGCCATGGCCACAAGGTAGAGTGTAATGCATTTGGACAGACCGCATTTCCCACGGGACAGGATCACAATCGCTGTTAGATTAACTGAAATAAGTTATATATAAAAATAAATACTCTCAAGTACCACAGAATGACGTTATTTGTATTGTGTGAGTAACAGTCAATCGGGCCATTGTCTGGAGTCAGAGTCCATTTGGGCTGACCGACATGGGATTCCTATCGCCTGAGCAAGCTGAGTCCTCGTTACAATGCACAGTTTAGATCTCGGCAGTTTCAGATCCAGAAGTATACGACAGAAAGAAAGCCAGGGTCTGATAGCAGAGCGCCCTCATGCGGCTCTGTTAAATAGTGAACAAAGGACCGGATACCAGTCGTGGTCGGCAAGATTATCAATACCTATCCCGAGTAGGATGGCGTCTTGCGGAGAACGGCACAGTTAGTGGAGAGATTGGTTTTACTTTCAGACGATATGACGTAATTATACTTGTTTAAAGTGTGTATTTAGTTAGCTTCCATTAGAAATGACATTATTCAATAATTATATTGACAAAAGGATCAGGAATGCATTTCATTGAAAACCGCAGAATATTTGGGGACGGCTCTGGATCCTTCTCAACTCACAAGATTGGAAACGGTTCCCATGGCTGACTGGTCTCAGACTGATAGGTCATCAAGTTTAAAGTCAGACGTCACAAACTTAGCACTCCATCTAGATGTACGGTGATACTAGAGAGGCGTCCTAAACATTGGATGCCCCAGCATGAGGGAGACTCCAAATTGCGAACGGCTACTAAGTGAAAGGTAAAAAGTTCTTTCACCAGACAGTCCTAATCAGTGAAATAATCGTGGAAAGTAAACATGCTAATAGAAAATCAATATAGATTTCAAAGCAATGTCTGGGCGTTAAGTTACGCATCTTGAATAAATATTTGGTAGGATAGTTAACAGAAAAATGAGAAAGAAAGCAGCTGATGAACGGGGAGGTTGTTGTAATGTGACACACATTATACTCCACACTTCAGTATACAGTTGCGCTGGAAAGGACAAATTAATGAAGTAATGACTGCAGCTGCTGGTTTGAGGACAAACCTATTCTTGTTTGGAGAAGCAGGTAAATAAATGACAGATTAATCTTAAAAATCATATTTCATTTGTATGACTGCGTTTTCTCGGGATGACCCATGAGAAAGAGTCCTGTTTGTTAATGGAATCACATTTGGGCACACTTCATGGAATTGAATTCGGACCCTTTTCCTTTTTAGTTAGTTTGAAATTGTAAACGATGGAAATAAATAAGTTTTCTTCCTTTATATATTTAAGAAATGTGTCATCTTCAACTTTATGGCTTTTGAAAATCAGTTCATCTTTTACTCGCTTACCTATTCACAGTAACAGAAATTTTGACCAGGGGTGCCCAAACCTTTGCATGCCTCTGTACAACAGCATGAATCGACATTACCATTTGTTTTTCACTGAATAACACCGCACAGCTTGCGTGTTACTCTGTACTTTTATGCTAAACCTCGTGGATAGCATGAAGGCAACATCTTCCAATTCCCTCAGTCCGTGATGACAGCAGTGGAAGTTACATTCAACGTGGAGAGAGTGGACCAACTGATGATACTTTGCAATTTAACCAATACCTTCGAGGTATCAAGTATCCTCGCCGCAACAGTAAAATCTCACTGTAGTATGAGCGGAAATGTGCCGGGAATACCCAAAGTCAGAGAGAGATATCACGGCAGAGGGCGGACTCAGCAGTTGCCGGGCCTAGTAAGTCATTGCTGTCACGGTCGGGATGTCACGGGAAGTATTTTGTTTGCAACCTGTCCTCACAAAATTCTCCTGAAGGGCCTCGACGCGGAAGGTCGAATATTTATTCCTCTTTATAGATGTTGCTATGGAGTTCCGCCAGCACTGAGTGTGGTACGTTCCTATTCGCGTGTTTTGTGTTTTAAACAGTCGTGACATACAGTTGTGCCTCAATGTTTGAAACACATTAATTATATCCCCATGTCAAATTAAACTCTGACTTAACGGGAATAACATTCAGAAACTAAATGAACGGCGGAAAACATGAAATATGCACTGGTCAGCATATGCAATTTGGGCATCTAGATACAGTTAATCAACGATGTATCGAGCTTAATTTCAATGTATAGCGTTACCTGGAACTCCAAGTGCTGCAAGCACCAGGCAGTAAATTCTGACGATGTTGTAAATTGCGGAATATCCCATTTTCTACTTGAAGCAGCGAACAGTTATACAAGTTGTCTGCGCTGTCTGCATGCAGCGATTCGAACAGTTCTTACAGAGCAGTCGGAACCACGGTTAAATCAGTTAGTGCTCCCATTGGTCACATTAGACACAATCCACTTAACAAACACGAAGTTTCAACTATTTTAACTCATTGCGTCATGGTCCATCGCATTTAGCTATTCAAGGAGAAATAGAAAGACATTCATTTGATGTTTTTCCCAATCATTTTCAGTGGTGAGGGTCAGTGCAATTCTGCTCCACAATGCTTGAATCGTCAAACGTACTTATCATTATAATCGATATTTTATTTAAAACAAACGCAATCTGCTTCAGTTACTGATCAGTTATAACATTGTTAGTAACAGGTCGACCAACAAAATGATGCGCGTTCAAACTCGGTGAAATGCGCAATGGGTTTGCCTTGGAGGAGAGTCAGCGTGTTTTCTGTTTTGTGTGATCACGGAGCTTTACACAAGCCTATGTCAACACCAAAAATACATAGGCCTGCGCAAACCAGGTTTGGAACTGCTCAGATTCGGCCCAGTTGAATTCCAGCGCTCCACAGCAGGGAGGTGGTCAATTAAAAAACAACATGGTCCTGCGCTGACACATACTGCTACAACATCAATAATGTGGGGGCTGAAGGTACATTCGTGATATGACCATCATCTCCACCACCGAGGCACTCCCCTGTCCTCCTACCCCCCCCCCACACACAATATAAAGTATAGAAATAGCAAAGAGTTATCTGTATCTCTAAGAGCACTCTAATCTGCACGCACTCAACACTCTTGTAGACACTTAGAACCAAGTACAACCCCAGCAGTACAAGGACAGTAATAACACAACTGAATGGAAGAGCAGGCTCGATGGGCCGAATGGCCTAGTTCTGCACCTATAACAAGAGACTGCAATTCATTGATAAGAGCAGTCACCTGCCTCCCACTGGGTATCTTTCAGGATATACAGGGGAGAGCTCATCGATTGGAACCTCTGGGCACGAAGGCCCCCTAAAACACTAAAGAATATCAAAACATAAACCAAATTCTGAATACATATTACAGAATTTCCTTTCAATCTCACGCCTAATTACTAAACCGTCATCGAGACAGTGATGCTTGGTGACAGAATCGTCAAACAAGCAGTGATATGTAGCATGCAGCCAGTCTGTCATGACGCTTCCACTTCTGTATGTGGTCAGTAGATCTCACGCTACCCTCCTTGGGTATGCTACCCTTCCATAGCCACGTTGCCATACTCATAAACAATCCAGTCCTTGTGCGGAGCTCACTCTGTTGCGGATATGTCCTTCCAGAGTTGTGAGACCCGACTTGCATACAATGCTCAACATGCGGTCTCAACAAGTTCGCTTAAAGTCGCGCTACATTTTACGTTTCTTGTCAACACTGTTGGTGGAGGTACTAATGGATTTGAGCCAAATCTTGTGGGCGATGCAAACATGGGTGTTACGGTTACTGCTGAGGAAGTAGGGAATCTGCAAAGGTACATGGGCAGATGAGGTGAATAGGGGAAAATGTTGCAGATAGAATACTACATACAACAGTTAAGATCTTGCAAGTTAATGGAGGGAATAAAGTCGTAAACTAATTTGTATATATAAATCGTATTCAGAAACCGAAGAAGGGATCGTGGAAGTCCACGTGTCTGATCCTTAATTGTTGCGTAGAGTGTTGAATCGGTAGTAAGGAAGATAATTGCAAAAGAACATAGAAATCTATAGCATGTTTCGGGCCTTCGGCCCACAAGATGTACAGATCATGTAATGTACTCTAGAAAATGCCTAGAATTACCTTACAGCATAGTCCTCTATATTTCTCAGCTCCATTCCAAGAATCTCTTAAAAAGACCCTATTGCATCCGCCTGCAACACTGTCAGCGGCAGCGCATTCCACGTACTCACCACTATCTGTGTGAAAAAAAATACCTCTAATATTCCCTGTGTACCTATTTCCAAGCACATTACAAATGTGTCCCTTCGTGTCAGCCATTCCAGCACTGGGAAAAAGGTTTTGGCTATCCACACGATCGACGCCTCTCACCATCGTTCAGATCACGACTTATCCTCCGTTACTCCAAGGAGAAAAGGCCAAGTTCAGGCTAGTTAATCTCCCAAGGCACACTGAGCAATCCAGGAAACATCTCTGTACATTCTGCTTATGCATTATACAAAATGTCTACAACAGCCATCCGTGATCTTTGGGCAAATCAATTCTGGATCGACAAATCAAGGTCTCCTTCGATCCCATGCCTCCTTACCTTCTGAATGAGCCTCGCATGGGGAATGTTATCAGATTCCTTACTGATATCGATATGCAGTAACACCACTGTTCTACCTTCATCAATGTTCTTTGTTACAGCCTTAAATAATTCAACCAGGTTCATAAGGCACGAATTGCATTGCCAAAGCCATGCTGAATATCCCTAATCAGATTTTGCCTTTCCAAATGCTCATAAGTCCCGCCCCTCACGTACTTCCTTAGCAACTTGGCCACCACTGGAGTAAGACACACTGGTCTATAACTTCCCTAGCTATCTCTACTCCCCTTCCTGGACAATGGAACAACATTTCCAAACTTCCAATCCTCTGGTAATTCTCCCGATCCTATTGATGCAAAGATCATCGCCAGAGACTCAGCAATCTGCTACCTCCCTTCCAACAATAGCCTTCAGTATATCCTGTCAAGTCCCGGAGTCGTAACTATGTTAATACCTTTCAGCAGCTCCAGCACAACCTCTTTCTTAATGCCTATACACTCAAGCGTTTCAGCCCGCTGTAAGTTCTCCGCACAATTGCCAAGGTCCCTTTCACTGGTGAATAATGAAGCAAAGTATTTCTTAAGTACCTGCGCTACCTCCTCCGCCTGCAGGCTCATGTTTCCACTATGTACTTAATTACTCCTAGTCTCACACGGCTCTCGCTCTTGCTCTTCAAGTACTTGTAGACTACTTTGGCGTTTTCCTGAATCCTGCTCGCCAAGGCCTTCTCATGGCCGCTTCTAGCTCAGTTAATTTTATTTATTGGCTCGTTCCTGGCACCCTTGCAATTTTCTAGACATCTAACAGTATCTAGTGTTGAAAAACCAAGTTATCAGAAGATTGATACTGATGAGAGAGATAAGGGAGAGAATGGAGAAGCTTTCTAAATGTTAATGAGAGAGGAGAGAGAGGTAACGGAAAAGAAACACAATTAAGAGTATTGACAGACCGGTTGCTTTGAACCTGAACTGTTTGAAGTTTGATGGACAGGCGATACCCCAGCAGGGGAATGAAAAAAACACGTTCGCTAAGGCACGACCGACACACAACGAGATCTCGAGATAAAGAAACCCTGGAAAAGCGGTGTGCCCCCACAAGTAGGTGCGAGTTTGGGACCAACCATAGACGCACAGGGTGAGAAGGTACGATCGGCGGAACCTGGTCTGTGTGTCCGCTCTTGCATGGGTGCCGGGTTCACCGCGGAAGAACGGTCGTATCCGGAACGGAGGGGTCACAGTCGGGTTCGCCCGAAAGCTAACTGCGAAGAACAAAGGTCTGTTTGAATCAGAATTTGCATATTCTCTCTCTCTCTCTCTCTCTCTCTCTCTCCAACGGCACAACAGCGATTACTGCGAATTGTACTCTACTGAACTGAACTCTGCGTCACTTGAGACTGATCATTTTACCCCTAGACTGCAATAGAGATTGATTGATTCCTATTACCCTAGTTCTGTGTACATGTGTGTTTTGTCATGGCTAACCTGTTGCATTTATATCCTTACGATTAGAGTACTGTGTTACTTATTTCTTTAATAAAACTTTCTTAGTTCCAGTAATCCAGACTCCAACTAAGTGGTCCATTTCTGCTGGTTTGGCAACCCAGTTACGGGGTACGTAACACTAGTTTCTTGCACTTTTCGTAAACGTTCCTTTACTCCTTCAGTATATTCTCTATATACTTTGTACACCATGGTTCTTTTACGCTCCCATCCTTTCCCTGGCTCAGAGGTACATACCTGTGAGGAATGCCATGCAAATGTTCCCTGGACAATTGCCACATTTCTGCCGTGCATTTCCCTGAGAACATCTTCTCCCAGTTGAACTCCCAATGTTCCTGCCGAATGGTATCATATTTCATCCTGCCCCAATTAAATGTTTTTTTTTCAAATTTTCTGCTCCTATCCCTCTCAAGCAATGGTAAAGGAGATGGAGTTGTGATCACTGCCTCGAAAATGCTCTCTCACCAGGAGATCTGACACCTGAGCAGGTTTATTTCCTATCACTAGATCAAGTACAGTCTCTCCCCTGGTTGGCTTATCTGCATTTTACTCCAATATTATAATTTTCCTCCTCTTTGTTTTTTTTTTTGTCGGAAGATTGGTTTTAGGTTATTTTATCTGAATGTATACTCAGACGGTAACGTCAATATGGTAATTGTAGAATTAAATGGATGCTCTAAAACTCACGGTAACATGTTCCTGCCAGAAAGAACGGGAATAGTGAAATAGTAAAGATTCATGTATATTTACCTGTTAGGATTACAAGGTTATCAGCTGGTGCTTGCACATTGCACGGTGGAAATGCTGACGCCTTTGATGTATATTAATGCGAGCTGCTCGTCTGCTGTTATGTTTTGTGAATAAAAAACTAGGGATGTGCTGCTTTGAACTTATCCATGAAACTATAAGGTTTAGGTGAACAAATAGGCCATTTGGACCACTACCTAATCTGTCTGCATCGTCCATCAGCCTTTCTACCACTTTAAAACTACTTGCACCTCCATATTTTCTCAAATCGTTTTGTAAATGTTGCAATAAAAGCATCAATTCCCCCATCCAAACCATTGACATATGACATAAAAAGAACTGGTTCCAACATAGGCCCCTGAGGAACACCACTATTAACCGACAGGCGAACAAAACAGGCTCCCGTTTTTCCCCACTCTCATTTTTTCTGCACATGAGCTACTGCTTCATCAATGCTAGAAACAAGGGCTTGCAGACTGTTTAGCAGAATATGACCCATCTACAACCACACTTTGATTTCTGTAGGCAAGCCGATTCTGCATCTACTAAGCATTTTCCCCTTGGATCCCATGCCTCTTTACTTTCTTACTTTCTTACTTGCATGGGGTACCTTGTCAAATGCCTTGCTGAAATCCATATGTAGTCTATGCACTGCCCTACCTTCATCAATGTGCTTAGAGACATCCTTAGGAAATTCAGTCTGGCTCATAAGGCACAGCCTCCTTTTGACAAGGCCAAACGAACTGTTTCTGATGGTCAGGATTTCCTCCATCAACTTACCAACTGCTGAAGTAAGACTCTGGCCTATAATTTCACGAGTTATCTGTACCCCCTTTCTCAAACAAGGGAACAACATTGGCAACCTACAATCCTCGTATAAATCACCCGTCCCTATTGAAGATGCAAAGATCATCGCCAGAGGCTCAGCAATATCTTCCCTCTCTTCCCACCATAACCGGGAGAATATCGCTCCTTGTCACGGTGACTTAAGTAAATGCTGTTTAAAATCTCCAGTACATCCTCTTTGTATACTCAAGCGTTGCAATCCGCTGTAAAGTATCCCTGCAATTGCCGGTTCATTTTTCTTGTTGAATACTGAAGCAAGGTTCGCATTAAGTAACCCTGCTACCTCCTCCGACTCCATGCACAAGTTTCCACAATCAGTCCTGATTGGTCCTATTCTCATACGTCTAATTCCTTTCCTCTTCACGAACGTCCAGAATGCCTTTGGGTTTTCCTTAATCCTGCTCGTCAAGGCCTTCTCATGGGCCCGCCCAGTTCTCCGAAATACTTTTCGGACTTTCCTGGTAACCTCGTAATTTTCTCGATCTTAACAGATCCTAGTGTAAGGGGGTTTCGACTTATATAAGGGTGGCCAGGGGGGGCTACATTAGTTAGAATCCTTTCGTAAGCGTTTCTCTTCTACTTAACTAATTTCCACATGATTTGTACACCACAGTTCTTTACCCTACTATACTTTCCCTGCTTCAATAGAACATACGTATGCAGAACGCAATGGAAGTTCCTGGAACATTTGCCACCTTTCAGCCGTGTATTTCGCTAAGTACGTCTGCTCCCAATTTATGCTACCAAGACCCTGCCTAATAATATCATATTTCCCCGAACCCCAATAAATCGTTTTCCCAAATTGTCTGCTCCTATACCTCTCTTTGGGAAATGAGATAGAATTGTAAGCACTGCCTTCAATATTTATTCCGACTGAGAGAACTGACTCCTGACCAGTTTCATTTCCCATTACCAGATCAAGTACAGGCTCTTCTCTAGTTGGCTAATTATATATTGCACCGGGAAACCTTCATGAACACACTTTGCAAACTCCACCCTATCTAAGACTTTTGCTCAAGGGAGATGACAGTCAATATTATGAAAGATAAAATCTCCCATCAGGACCAGCCTCTTTGTATACTTAGGATTTGTATATTCAGGATTGCATCTCTCCAGAATATCCCTCCCTATCTGTTACTTGATGTACCTGTTACCATTGTGGGATTCTATAAATAACAGTTCGGAGTTATAACCCCTTCCTGTTTCTGACCTCAACCAACACTGACTCAGCAGTTGACTCCTCCATGACAACCTCCATCTCTCCAGTTGTGATTATCTATACACGCTCCCAATTATTTTCTCTCCCTCCCTATACTTTTTGAAACACCTAAAGCCTGGTACACTCAGTAGCCATTCCTTCTCCTGAGATATCGACGTCTCTGTGATGGCCACAACTCATAATTCTACCTATTGGAATCCAGACTCGAAGTTCGCCCACCTTGTTTATGATACTCTTTGCTTTAAATTACGCACATCTCAAACTATCAGGCTGTGCATCATTGCTCTATTATCTGCCTATCCTTCCCACAAACTCCATAAAAGTTGCCTTTACTTGAGCTCCAAACTCCCCATCCTCTGCCTCTTCAATTTGTTTGGGAACCCTTTGAAAATCTGCCCAAAACCTCCCGAATAATTTTAGCCAACCCCCTCTCCAGGGATTCAAGTGCAACCAGTCCTTTTTGTACAGATCACACCTGCCCTGGAATTGATCCCAATGATCCAGAAATCTAAATCCCTGTCTCCTGCTCCTATCCTTCGGACACGCATTTATCCGCTACCTCATTATATGTCTCTATTCCCTGTCACGTGGCACATGAAGCTATCCGAGATTAGTACCCTTGAGTTCCAGCTTCTCAGCTTCCTTCCGAACTCCCTGAGTTCTGCTTTCAGGACTTCGTCCAACTTTCTACCTAAGTCATTTCTATCGATATGTACTGCTACGTCTGGCTACCTACCTTCCCATTTCAGGATATTGTATACAGGCATACTGGCAAACTATAATCCATGTTTCTTTTACGCGTGCAGAGTATCGTGTCCCACTGTCATGAGAGACCAGATTATTGCTTCGATACTCTTAGCTTCTGAGGCACAGGGCCAGACTCAGAATCAGAGACACGGGCACAGTTGATTGTCCCAGATAGGTCGCCCCGCCAACAGTACTCAAATTGGAGTATTTATCGTTAAGTATTGTGATCATCGGGGTGTTCTCAACTATGTGACGCTCTCCCTTTCCTTTCCAGACAGCCACACACTTATCTCTGTATCCCCGTTTAGCCTACCTGCCTGCAGCTCCTATCATTCACATCACCACTTTCCTTAACAAGTCGGAAGTAATTGAATTCCACATCCAGTTTCCCAGCACAGTTTCTAAGGAGCAGCAGCTCGATGCAGCTGAGAATAATGTGGCCATCAGGGAGACTGCGAGTCTTCTGGATATCGCATATCTGACTCCTAAAGCAGAAAAATGGCTTTGCAGTAATACCCCGAATTAAAAGGTTACAGGGACAAAGATACAGTAAAGTAAACTACCTTTCTAAGGCCCGTCCTCGACGAAGCTCTGATGAGCCAAAATCACCCTCTGTGTTATGCTACTCCGGCGACCGCTTCGCTGAACAGTGTCTTCCTCTTACCCTGCAACTCGCTCAGCGGTCTTGCACAATGACGGGAAACTGCGTCTGCGTACTTCACCCAATCGCATCTCCCGCTGAAAGAACCTCCACATGTCTTAATTCTTGCAGCGGCCTTCGCTCAGTCTGAACAGGCTTTCGATGCCATTTCAAATTTTACTGATGAACGAAGTACTCCTTATCTGAACTTCGTTTTCCAAATCGTAAAAAGGACGCCGTAACTGCTGCTGAAATCTTATGAAGAAAAATTATTGTTTGGCTCACCATACCTGAGAAGATATCAAGCGATAATGGGTCACACTTCACAGGCAGCGTAGTGAGGGATTTGACACAATCTAGCAGAGTAAGAGCATCATTTCATCTGCCCTTACCATCTTAAATCTACTAGGGCTGTTGAAGTATGGAAGTGGGCACTGAAAGGCAAGCTGATTATATTGACTGTGAAATTAGGGCTCTGATCTGAGAGATACCGCCACTGCCTCTAGTGAGCATGACCTGCGTTCTAAAGAAGAGAACAGGCCTACATCGCAAGAAATGGGATTGGAATGTCCTATGCACATGCCAAGCCGCGTGCTCTTCCTTTCTTTAATTAAACAGATGGACAGCCATGCTCTGAATGAAAGCATGTTGCAGTATTATGCAGCACTAATGCAACTCCTAAATGTTTCCGTCAATAGGTACTGATGTACCTATTGTACTGGTACTGGTCATTCGTAAGGCCAGTGATGTTGTGGGGATGGAACTGGACTCTCTCACGGTGGTGTCTGAAAAGAGGATGCTGTCCAAGTTGCCTGTCATGTTGGACAATTTCTTCCATCCACTACATAATGTACTGGGTGGACACAGGAGCTCATTCCACCGAGATGCAACACAGAGCATCATAGGAAGTCATTCCTGCCTGTGGCCATCAAACTTTACAACTCCTCCCTTGGAGGGCCGGACACCCTGAGCCAATAGGCTGGTCCTGGACTTATTTCCTTGCATAATTTACTTTTTACTATTTAACTATTTATGAATTAGTACTATTCATTATTTACGGTGCAACTGCAACGAAAGCCAATTTCCCCCGGGATCAATAAAGTATGACTAGGACTATGACTATGACTATGAAAAGTCAGAGGAACGCCAGAGCTGCAGAATGTTGGACTATCAAGCAGGAGATTTGCTACTGCTCAGATAGTACTCAGAAAATGCCTTGAGCCCCGATAGGAAGTTCCACTTCAATTACTGCTAACTGCATATACTACTCTGAAAATCCAGGAGAGGTCGCTGTGGGTTTACGCAATATACCTCAAGCAATCGTCTCATCCTGCTTTTCTTGGGCCCTGTTATGATTGTTGCCCTTCAGCAGTGAGAATTGATAAATATCCTTGAAAACCCCCGCCAGCTAATTGATGGTTGATGCTTCTGTCTTTTTCACCAGGGCAATCAATAAACAAATAGCTTTCTTGGATATTCTAGGTCACAGGGGAAGTTTTTAAAGAATCACTGCTCATTTTTATTCGCCATATATATTACCATCTATTAGGAATCTGCAATGTTCTCTTGGCACCTCATGGAGGAACAAAAAAAGCACCATTCAAGAAGTACACAGAAGACCTGCATAAAGAAAATAAAGCGCAACATGGAGTTCAAATAGATACATGAACACCGGCAAGTATTTACAACATAAACAGCATTACGAATGGTTGGTAGGTTGGGAGAGTTGATGATTTCTGCTGTAATTTAGGAAGGGTTGATGTTTTGCTGCTGTCTGTGCGTTGGAGGGCGAGCGCGCTTTGTAGTTTAACGGTTTTCTGTCATTTTTTTTGTGTGGTTTTCTTCTGTATCCTGGATGTCTGCTGAGAGAGAGAATTTGAGATTGTATACTGTATGCATTAGCTGATATTACAAGCAACCACTGATTGAACAATTGAGCAACATCTGTCTTAAATTGTTCAGAGCGCAGTGCAGTGAAAGGGGTAAGAGATCAAGGGTTGCAGGGTAAAGCAGAATAACCTTTTGTTCGGTTGCACAATAATCATTTGCTCATCGTCATTTCTGTAAGGTTTTTCATTCAATTAATGTACTTTTCTGTTCTACTGCTAATGCCAGGAACACATTTAATCTTACTTTAAGCAACACACATAAAAGTTGCTGGTGAACGCAGCGGGTCAGGCAGCATCTCTAGGAAGAGGTGCAGTCGACGTTTCGGGCCGAGACCCTTCGTCAGGACTGTATATCATCCTAGAGATGCTGCCTGGCCTGATGCGTTCACCAGCAACTTTTATGTGTGTTGCTTGAAATTCCAGCATCTGCAGATTTCCAAGTGTTTGCGTTTTTAATCTCACTTTAGTACATTTTATGGTGACATTTACATCACTTGATAATATAATTACTTTGAACTGACGGTTTGGGATAACTGGAAATAGGAGAAACAGTATCATCTCCACATCCTCTCCATCTAGGCCTTACAATATTTGATACGTTTCAATGATATCCACCGCATTATTATAAATATCGCTGAGTACAGGCCCAGAGCTATCATACCCTCCTCATGTGTCAAGCGTTTCATTCATGAGAACCTGGTCTGAGTAATCTCCAAAGCGAATATATATTTTCTTACATAAGGAAACAAAAATATCCCTATTTCTGAACTGCCCAACTCTACAGTAACGGATAACGGGAAATCCGCTTTAGCAGTGACGAGGTGGATCTGCCTCTAAGTCATTGTGCTTCCCACAACGGGGCATCACTGAAGTCCACTCAGGTTTGCACTTACGTGGTAAATAACATTTCTCTCGCGTGATCCAGGGTGACAGACAAGGTGAAGGATGTTTACCAGCACACTCAGACGCACCAGGACGAAGTGAGATGCCATGCAGAGAACCTTGTCCCTCGGGTGGGATCTTCGCACTCAACGTGCACTGATAAGATCACCCCTCCCAATAGCTAGATGTGTTGCAAAATGGGTCCAATCAACTTGAAGAGAACGGCCTGTTTGAATCACAGATCCTTGCAAAGCGAAAGGGAGCATTCAGCCTATCATCCTGTTCTCAGAACAGGAGATACTGCAAATGCTGGAAATCCAGTGTAATACACGCGAAATGCTTGGAGGATCACAGCAGGTCAGGCGGCAACTACGGAGGGGGAAAGAAGAACCCTGTGGTACCTCTGCTACGTACCCCGTAACTGGTTTGCCAAACCAACAGAAATGGATCACCTAGTTGGATTCTGGATTACTGGAACTAAGGAAGTTTTATTAAAGAAATAAGTAACACAGTACTCTAATCGTAAGGATATAAATGCAACGGGTTAGCAATGATAAAACACATGTGTACACAGAACTAGGATAATAGGAATCAATCAAGCTCTATCGCAGTCTAGGGGTAAAATGATCAGTCTCAAGTGACGCAGAGTTCAGTTCAGCTTAGTACAGTTCGCAGCAATCGCTGTTGTGCCGTTGGGGAGAGAGAGAGCGAATGATGATATGCAAATCGGATTCAAACAGACCTTTGATATTCCTCGCAGTTAGTTTTCGGACGAGCCCTTTTTAATGTCTTCTGAGGTCACCGACAGTGACCCCTCCGTTCCGGATACGATCGTTCTTCCGCGGTGAACCCGGCACGCAGGCAAGGGCGGACACACACACCAGGTACCCGCCGATCGTACCTTTTCACCCTGTGCGTCTATGGTCGGTCCGCGACCAGACCTCCAAAAACTCGCACCAACTTGTGGGGGCACACCGCACTTCCACGGTCTCGTTATCTCGTGATCTCGTGGTGTTTGTCTTGCCTTAGCGAACCTGTTCCTTTTATCCCCCTTCTGGGGTATCGCCTGTCCGTCAAACTTCAAACAGTTCAGGTTCAAAGCAACCAGTCTGTCAATACTCGGAACTGTGTCTCTTTTCGTTAATCTCTCTCGTCTCTCATTAACAATTTGAACGCTTCTCCCTTTTGTCTCTCTTATCTCGCTCATCAGCATCAATCTTCTGATAACTTGGTTTTTCGTCACACACCTACCCTTCAAAGGATTTTTACCCGTGTAAAAATTATAGGCATGAATATATTATTAGATACACACAAATATACATGGTCATCAGCTATTCGGCTAATACAGGTAACTTTAAGTTGTGAACACCTTGACAAACAATCGGCAATCACATTTTCCGTTCCTTTTATATGTTTTATTATAATAATCCTCTAAGACCAGGCTCCAATTTAGCAAACGTCATAGTGGCCAAAAACACTAATGAGTTGTGATCAGTGTAACTTCTCAGTGGTTTTCGTCCCGGACAAAGATAACAAGGGTTGTTCCACACCAGCTTAGCATTCTTTGGCAAGAGCTTAGTAAGAGGGAGGGTAATATCCGCAGTGTTTTTGCAAAACTTCCGATAGTATCCCACCATCCCCAAGAACCTTCTTAGGGTTCTCTTGTCTGTCGGGGTGTGGACTTCATAGGTAGCCCGCACCTTAGCCTGCATCGGTGCCAGCTGCCCCTGTCTTACCATAAATCCCAGATAAGTGATTTTTTTCCGTGGCTGAATTCACTTTTTGCGAGGTTCACTGTCAGGCTGGCTTCAAACAGCTTGTTAAACAGCTCCTCCCACGTGTCACTCCAGACCACTAAGTCGCCAATATACGCTTCTGCGTTCTTTAGCCCTTTTGTCACTGAATTAATCATCCTGTAGGGATGTTGCTCACTAGGCTGACCTGATGTGACAACAACACCATGTCCCGGCTCTTTACATCGCCTCGGGACATCCGGACATACGTGTGCGTGCCGTTTAATTAGCTTTAATGGCGCCAGCTCGCTTTGTTCGGGGGTTAAGTGAGAGAACTCATCATCAAAGTCGGCCAACACAATAGAGTTTCCCATCTGGTCGGCACCACACTTACCTTTTCAAACTGGGTCTTCTGCTTATCAGGTGGCACCCTAGCCTCATTAATTTTCGTGATAACACCAACTAGATCTGCTTTATGATCGTGGTAAGCTTTTAACATGTTAATAGCCTGTAATTGAGTTAGCTCACGTCTACAATAGTCAATAGCATCCTTCCTCCTGTGCGGTCAATAGAACTCTTTCATGATTCTACCGACTGTTTTCCTCACCCCAAAATGTCCACCGAGGTGTATCTTGTGGACCAGGTTAAAAATCTCACCCCCATAAATTTTCGGCACTATCACCCCCCATTCCTCATCTGCGGGCACGGTACTTGGTCTCCATTTCCTCCTTAGTACTCCCTCCTTCACATAATAGCCCACTGGCCCCCTTTTTAATTCTGCCTCAGAGAGAGCTGTCTCCGCCAAAACCATCAGCTCCTTGTCTCGCTTCTCTGCCTGTACAAATTGCTTTCTTGCTAATGATAAATCTACCTCAACTCCCTCACTTCCTCCCGTTTTACTATGCTCCTTCTTTTCACTTTCTAAACCCCCCCCCCCCGGTAAAAGGCTGGTAAAAACGTCTCAGCTAAATCTATATTCACTTCGGCAGCCTTTCTGGACATGCGCCGAGTTACTGCGCAAACGAGATGAACCTGTGAGTCCATGGGCGGGGACTCAATGCTGGCAGGCTGGCTTGTCAATCTTACTGCTGGGTACACCTCTCCGCCGGCGAGGTCATTACTGAGTAAGACCTCCACGTCTTCCATCGGTAGTTCGGGCCTCGCCCCGATCGTGACCAGTCCGGAGACCAAGTCGCTTTTTAGGTGTATCTGGTGCAAAGGTACTGCTTCAGTCCCTTTCCCAATGCCTTTTATCACCCTGACCTCCCCAGTCTGGATCTCGGAACTAAAGTCTAACACACTCTTGAATATCAATGACTCACAAGCTCCAGTGTCTCTCCAGATCCGTACTGGAACCGGGTATAACCCCTCCTTCACCGACACCAATCCGGCCGAGATAAACCTCTCGCACCCTTCCTGAACTTTATCAGACCTCTTCTCCCCTAGCGGTTTGTTTGCTGGCTCAATACAGCCAGTCGAGGTCGCTTTTCCTTTTCCCGTCTCGTTCTTTGGGGCGAAGCACCTGGACGCAAAGTGACCGGCTTTCCCACAATTATAACATACGACCCCAGGAGACTTCCTACCAAACTGCTTCCTGTCTACCTTATCGCTCTCACTAGTCCCCGGTTTACTTTCTGGCTTTTTTGGCGGACTCTCCCCTAGCGGTTTGTTTACCAGCTCAATACAGCCAGTCGGAACCGTCGTTTTCCCTTTCCCCGTCTCCTTCTTTGGGGCAAAGCACCTGGACGCAAAGTGTCCGACTTTCCCACAATTATAGCATACGACCCAGGAGACTTCCTACCAAACTGTTCCCAGTCTTCCTTATCCTTCTCATTACCTCCAGGCTTATTTTCTGACTTTTCTGGCAGACTCTTCCCACCCTCCTGACTACCCTTCTGGTAGCCTTTACTCGGGGTAAGCTTCGCCTTGTGTGTTAACGCGTATTCATCCGCTAACTTAGCAATTGCGGCTAAGGTACTTGCCTCTTTCTCGTCTAGGTAGGGTCTCATACCTTCAGGGACACAACCTTTAAACTGCTCAATCAGTATTAGCTGTAGCAGTCTGTCATAATCCCCACTGACGCCTTTCGAGGCGCACCAACGCTCACGAGACATCTGCATCTCACGGGCAAACTCTAAATACATGCGGCCCCACTGCTTCCTCGCATTCCGGAACCTCTGCCGGTATGCCTCCGGGAACAACTCATAAATCCTGAGTATGGCCTCTTTCACCACATCATACCTCTGGGCATCTTCTGCGGACAAGGCCGAGTAAGCTTGTTGGGCTTTTCCTTTAAGTACGCTCTGAAGCAAAACAGCCCACTTATCCCTTGGCCAGCCCTGACTTGCAGCAACTTTTTCAAAATGGAGAAAGTACCGATCAACATCGGTCTCGTCAAATGGGGGAACCAGCCTAACCTCCTGGGTCGCCCTGAACCCTCCACCTTGGTTCGGCATGGGCCCCTGCGCTATCGTCATTTTATAACTTCTCCAGCTCAAATTTCCTTTCCCTTCGTTTCTCTCTCGCTGCTCGTTCTAAATGCCTGTCCCTCTCTTCTCGCTCCAATTGTTTTATGCTCTCTTCGCGTTCTAACTGCTTCTCTTCTCGCTCCAGCTGTTTTACCCGGAACTCGTGCTCGGTTCTCAATTTTTCAATCTGCAGCTGTACTGCTTCTGCACCAGGTTTTCCCATAGATACCACCTCCAGCTCCCTTTGGGGAAACACGCCTTTAGACACGTAATGCTCTATGATAGCTCTGTGCATCTCAGCTCTCCTCATTGTCAACTTCCACTTAAAAAGATTCAACCGTTTGGCCACAGCTGCTAATTCTGATTTCCTGGCTTCCTCTAATGCCTCCAAGGTCGGTGCCTTTAGAAATTCCTCAATCTCTATTTCTGTTGTTTGCCCTTTCTTTCTTTCGGGAATTTTAACCCAATCAATTTACCCAGTCCCAAATTTAGCGTTCAAAATCGCGGACGAGAACCCTATTTATGTTACGTACCCCGTAACTGGGTTGCCAAACCAGCAGAAATGGACCACTTCGTTGGAGTGTGGATTACTGGAACAAAGGAAGTTTTATTAAAGAAATAAGTAACACAGTACTCTAATCGTAAGGATATAAATGCAGTGGGTTAGCAATGATAAAACACACATGTACACAGAACTAGGATAATAGGAATCAATCAAGCTCTATCGCAGTCGAGGGGTAAAATGATCAGTCTCAAGTGACGCAGAGTTCAGTTCAGCTCAGTACAGTTCGCAGCAATCGCTGTTGTGCCGTTGGGGAGAGAGAGAGAGAGCGAATGATGATATGCAAATCGGATTCAAATAGACCTTTGATATTCCTCGCAGTTAGCTTTCGGGCGAGCCCTTTTTAATGTCTTCTGACGTCACCGACTGTGACCCATCCGTTCCGGATACGATCGTTCTTCCGCGGTGAACCCGGCACCCAGGCAAGGGCGAACACACACACCAGGTTCCCGCCGATCGTACCTATTCACCCTGTTCGTCTATGGTCGGTCCCGCGAACAGACGTCCAAAAACTCGCACCAACTTGTGGGGGCACACTGCACTTCCAGGGTCTCGTTATCTCGTGATCTCGTGGTGTCTGTCTCGCCTTAGCGAACCTGTTCCTTTTATCCTCCTGCTGGGGTATCGCCTGTCCATCAAACTTCAAACAGTTCAGGTTCAAAGCAACCGGTCTGTCAATACTCGGAACTGTATCTCTTTTCGTTAATCTCTCTCGTCTCTCATTAACATTTTGAACGCTTCTCCCTTTTGTCTGTCTTATCCCTCCCATCAGCATCAATCTTCTGATAACTTGGTTTTTCGTCACACCTCTATGAAAGAGCATTAGAAAGACACTGTAATCCTGACCAAGCCTGCTTTCCTCACTCAGGACTGACTGCTTTCATCGAAGTGCCTTTGCAATTGAATCCCCTGGGCTCTTTCAAGAAGTGAATCCCCATGTGTTTCAGCTTTAGCCGTTAAGACATAGAACATAATCATACCATGGAGGAGATGGAACATAGAACACAGGACACAGGACAGAGAACATTGAAACAGACCCCTCAGACCTCAAAATTGTGCTGAACTACCGAAAATAAATAGCTCATCTCTGTTCTAAAAAATAAAATAATAATAATAATAATAATAATAATAATTATTATAATAATAATAATAATAATAATTATTATTATAATAATAATAATAATAATAATAATAATAATAAATAATTAATTGATCTAGAGTGGAATGTTTTTCGTAACAGTAACAATATTGAAAAAACACACTTAGCAGTGTGCAGACTTAACTAATACTGGCACCAGGATAATAATATGCCAATGCGCCATAATATGAAATACTAAAGCACTGAATATATTACGATGATGTGTGTTCTCCTGTCGCACAGAGATGAAACGTTGTAGATGCTTATTACGTTCTTTAGGGAAGACTTTCTGTAACGATGCCTATGGCAGCAGAGCAGAATGAATCTCTCTGAAAAGGTGCTCAGCCGCTTATTCAGTGGGTCATGGAGAGAATCTGCCTGATCGTCCAAGACAGATAACAATTTGTAAATTACCACCCCTCTTATCACTAATTCAAAACGGTCCAGGTTGTATCCAAGGACGGATCCAGCCATTTTGATGAGTTTACCTAACCCTTTTGGATCACCAGCGCCGATGTTCCTTCCCCAACATAAAACAGCAGAGAAGACTGCATTCGCTACGACAGACGATAAAAGAACTCCAGCACCCTGTTGTAGACATTGACGGGTCATAAATTCCTTAGAAAATCGAGTCCTCTAATTCTTTCTTGGAACTATCCTTGGTGGTTGTCGAGTGGAAAACCCATGTATTTATATTCCTCCACCACCTTACGTTCTTCTCCCAGATTGTATACAGGACTGGTCACAATACGCTTGCTCCTATAATCAATCACCAGCTCCGTTGTTTTAACTACATTCAGGAGCAGACAACCCCTAAAAGGGCTGCGGTTATATTCTGATAGGGTGTCATCTGGTTATTGACTCCCCTGTTATTGGAAACATCCTATAAACATCTACCGTAATTCAGGCAGCATCTTGATGAAACTCTACTGTACCATCCCCAAAGCAACAGGGGCGACCAAAGCTGAATGCAATTCTGCCGATGTGGCTAAACCAGGGTGTGATAAAGTCGCAACACAAAGTCCCAACTCCTGACCTCAATGTATAAATTATTAAGACATCAATACAATTGAAAATGTCACCAACCAAGCCATGCTCTCTTCTCACTGTTGCCATCAGGAAGGAGGTAGGAGTGCTTATGTCCCACACAACATGTTCCCTTCCAAATTCAGACTCCTGAACCAGTGATTCCACAACCTCTGGAGTAACCTTACAGGTCACTGCAATTCGTGTTATCAGTGTTATTTATTTACATCTTGTTTGCCAATTTGTTTATTTAATTATGTATTTCCATAGTTTGTCTTCATTTGCACGCTTGTTTTCTGTCAGTCTTTTTGTATAGGCGCGCCTGAAGGCTTTGTGTGTCAAAGCAAGGAGCATTCGTAACAAGGTGGATGAATTAAAAGTGCCGATTGTTATTAACGAATATGATATACTTGGGATCACAGAGACATGGCTCCAGGGTGACCAAGGATGGGAGCTCAACATTCAGGGATATTCAATATTCAGGAGGGATAGACATGAAAGTAAAGGAGGTGGGGTGGCGTTGCTGGTTAGAGAGGAGATTAACGCAATAGAAAGGAAGGACATAAGCCGGGAGGATGTGGAATCGATATGGGTAGAGCCGCATAACACTAAGGGGCAGAAAACGCTGTTCGGAGTTGTGTACAGGCCACCTAACAGTAGTAGTGAGGTTGGGGATGGTAGTAAACAGGAAATTAGAAATGTGTGCAATAAAGGAACAGCAGTTATAAAGGGTGACTTCAATCTACATGTAGATTGGGTGAACCAAATTGGTAAAGGCGCTGAGGAAGAGGATTTCTTGGAATGTATGCGGGATGTTTTTTTTGAATCAACATGTCGAGGAACCAACTAAAGAGCAGGCTATTCTAGACTGGGTATTGAGCAATGAGGAAGGGTTAATTAGCAATCTTGTCGTGAGAGGCCCCTTGGGTAAGAGTGACCATAATATGGCGGAATTCTTCATTAAGATGCAGAGTGACATAGTTAATTCAGAAACAAATGTTCTGAACTTAAAGAAGGGTAACTTCGAAGGTATGAGACGTGAATTAGTTAAGATAGACTGGCAATTCACACTTAAAGGGTTACGGTGGATATGCAATAGCAAGCATTTAAAGATCGCATGGATGAACTACAACAATTGTTTATCCCAGTTTGCAAAAGAATAAATCAAGGAAGGTAGTGCACTCGTGGCTGACAAGGGAAATTAGGGATAGTATCAATTCCAAAGAAGAAGCATACAAATTAGCCAGAAAAAGTGGCTCACCTGAGGACTGGGAGAAATTCAGTGTTCAGCAGAGGAGGACAAAGGGCTTAATTAGGAAGGGGGGAAAAGATTATGAGAGAAAACTGGCAGTGAACATAAAAACTAACTGTAAAAGCTTTTTATAGATATGTGAAAAGAAAATGATTGGTTAAGACAAATCTAGGTCCCCTACAGACAGAAACAGGTCAATGGGGAGCAAGGACATGGCAGACCAATTGAATAATTACTTTGGTTCTGTCTTCACTAAGGAGGACATAAATAATCTTCCGAAAATAGTCGGGGTCAGAGGGTCCAGTGAGATGGAGGAACTGAGGGAAATACATGTTAGTAGGGAAGTGGTGTTAGTTAAATTGAAGGGATTAAAGGCAGATAAATCCTCAGGGCCAAATGGTCTGCATCCAAGAGTGCTTAAGGAAGTAGCCCAAGAAGTAGTGGATGCATTAGTGATAATTTTTCAAAACTCTTTAGATTCTGGATTAGTTCCTGAGGATTGGAGGGTGGCTAATGTAACTACTTAAAAAAGGAGAGAGCGAGAAACCAGGGAAATATAGACCGGTTAGCCTAACATCGGTGGTGGGGAAACTGCTAGAGTCAGTTATCAAAGATGTGATAACAGCACATTTGGAAAGCGGTGAAATCATCGGACAAAGTCAGCATGGATTTGTGAAAGGAAAATCATGTCTGACGAATCTCATAGAATTTGTTGAGGATGTAACTAGTAGAGTGGACAGGGGAGAACCAGTGGATGTGGTATATTTGGAATTTCAAAAGGCTTTTGACAAGGTCCCACACAGGAGATTAGTGTGCAAACTTAAAGCACACGGTATTGGGGGTAAGGTATTAATGTGGATAGAGAATTGGTTGGCAGACAGGAAGCAAAGAGTGGGAATAAACGGGACCTTTTTAGAATGGCAGGCAGTGACTAGTGGGGTACTGCAAGGCTCAGTGCTGGGACCCCAGTTGTTTACAATATATATTAATGACTTGGATGAGGGAATTAAATGCAGCATTTCCAAGTTTGCGGATGACACGAAGCTGGGCGGTAGTGTTAGCTGTGAGGAGGATGCTAAGAGGATGCAGAGTGACTTGGACAGGTTAGATGAGTGGGCAAATTCATGGTAGATGCAATTTAATGTGGATAAATGTGAAGTTATCCACATTGGTGGAAAAAACAGGAAAACAGATTATTATCTGAATGGTGGACGATTAGGAAAAGGGGAGGTGCAACGAGACCTGGGTGTCATTATACACCAGTCATTGAAAGTGGGCATGCAGGTACAGCAGGCGATGAAAAAGGCGAATGGTATGCTGGCATTTATAACAAGAGGATTCGAGTACAGGAGCAGGGAGGTACTACTACAGTTGTACAAGGCTTTGATGAGACCACACCTGGAGTATTGTGTGCAGTTTTGGTCCCCTAATCTGAGGAAAGACATCCTTGCCATAGAGCGAGTACAAAGAAGGTTCACCAGATTGATTCCTGGGATGGCAGGACTTTCATATGATGAAAGACTGGATGAACTAGGCTTATACTCGTTGGAATTTAGAAGATTGAGGGGGGATCTGATTGAAACGTATAAAATCCTAAAGGGTTTGGACAGGCTAGATGCAGTAAGATTGTTTCCGATGTTGGGGAAGTCCAGAACGAGGGGTCACAGTTTGAGGATAAAAGGGAAGCCTTTTAGGACAGAGATTAGGAAAAACTTCTTCACACAGAGAGTTGTGAATCTGTGGAATTCTCTGCCACAGGAAACAGTTGAGGCCAGTTCATCGGCTATATTTAAGAGGGAGTTAGTTATGGCCCTTGTGGCTAAAGGGATCGGGGGTATGGAGGGAAGGCTGGCACAGGGTTCTGAGTTGGATGATCAGCCATGAGCATACTGAATGGCGATGCAGGCTCGAAGGGCCGAATCGCCTACTCCTGCATCTATTTTCTATGTTTTCTATGTTTTCTATGAATGTCTGCGATATTATGAACCTAGGGATCTTTTTGATGGAGGAGCTTGATTGAAAAAATAAACAATTCGAACTTTGAATTTGAACTCTGAACCAAAGATTCTGCATATCGAAGATCAAAGTAAATTTATTGTCAAAGATGGCTTAAATCATAAGGAACACATCTAAGATACTGGAGAAACTCAGCAGGTCAGGCAGTACCTGTGGAGTTGCATGATCAGTGAAGGTTAAGGCGTTCGTCTAGTGATTTAAAGGTCGCTAGTTCGAGTCTTGGCTGAGGCAGCGTGTCTCCCTTGAGCAAGGCACTTAACCACACATTGCTCTGCGACGACACAGGTGCCAAGCTGAATTGGTCCTAATGCCCTTCCCTCGGACAACATTGGTGTCGTGGAGAGGGGAGACTTGCAGCATGGGCAACTGCCGGTCTTCCATGAAACCTTGCCCAGGCCTGACCCTGGAAACCTTTCAAGGCCACATCCATGGTCTCACGAAACCAATGATGCCTATATATAAGGAACATTTCAGGACTGGCAATATATAAGGCCTTCTTTCCCGTGACTACACTGCTGAGAGGTCTTTTGCAAGGTTTTTAAAAAACCCTGGGGGCTTTACGTTTCTTCTCGGTGGGCTTAAAGCATTTGGCGGTAACGTTCATTGGTGACGCAGCTCGAGTCGAGGTTTAAATCGAGCTCCTGGGCTTTCAGCGTCATTTCAACTGGGTGGAAATAGCGTGACGAGACGTTCCCAGGAGCCAAGGTCTGAAGGTTTACAAATAGCTTGGGAGCTTTCAGCTTCTTTTTGGCGCGTGGCAATGAAGGCGGTGCAAATAAAAGATCTAAGATAAGCAGGCCCTTGTGGAGTGTTCATTGCTCAAGTGGGCGATTGTTACACTGGTCTGTCTTTTACTCAACAGGCTTAAGCAAACGCAGGCTGAGGTTCTACGTAAGCAGGAAAGTTTCTTTATTTTTCTATTAATGCATAGCTCCTGTACGAAAGTTGTGTCCAGGGTTAGTGGTACATTCTTCATGTGAGATATAGAAATTCTGGGAGACCTCCAGCCTCTCCGATACCTACATCTGCACGAAGTGTAACAAGATGCATTTCCTTGGAGGCCGTGTTTAGTAATATGAATTGCAGCTGGATGAACTTCGGCTCAGATAGAAAAATGTAGATAGAGGTTGAAGATAGGGGTTGCAGGGAGGTAATTGCCCCTAATTTGCAGGAGTTGGATAGCTGTGTTATGTTAGAGAAGGAAAAAGAATAGGGAGCCACTGCAGAGTACCCTGTGTCCGATTAACTGAATAATAAGCACACTACTTTCGAGACTGCTGGATGCAACAACCAACCGGGGGAATCCGCCGTGAGAGGGTCTGAGTTGTCTCCACGGCTCAGTGGAGAAGAGAGGAGAAGAGAAATGTCGGTTAAGGCATACTAGTGTCTTGCCAAAATGCTCCAGGGGCAGTGTTTTGTTCTGTGTGTGTGATAGGAGTAATACGAGAGCTGTAGCTCCTGAAAGAAGGTGGTAAGGAACTGGATGGGCTTCGCCTCATAGTAGAGAATGAGGTGGTGATTGATAGGAACTACATGGAAATATTCGATACAGTAGAGTGTTACGACCTACAGAGAGCAGTCGGAGTAACCCGGTATCTGGCACTGGTGCCATGGCTCAGAAAAGAATAGTGATGAGGAGGTCTGCAGTAAAGATAAGCAATTCCATAGCCAGAGGAACCGAGACGGGATTCTGTGGATGCAATAGAGACAAACAGATGGTATGCTGCTCCCATGTGTCAGTTGCATTCATGCTTCGGATCTTGCCCACAGCTTTTGAAAGGGAGAGTGTAAGCAGTCAGAATGTTTAGCACACATTGGTACCAATGAGATGGGTAAATTTGAAAAGCAGCACATTCAGTCGTAGTGATCTCTGGATCTCTGCCTGTACCACGTGCCAGTGAAGGTTGAACTAGGATGATTTGGAAACTGGGTGTGCGGCTGAGGAATTGGTGCAGGGACGGTTTTCACATTTCCGGCTCTTTGGGTTCTGCTCTGGGGAAGCTATTACGTATACAAAAACAATGTGATTCACCCGAACTGATATTCTCTTTGGCAGGTGTGCTGGAGTTCCAAGGAATGTTTAAATTAATTTGGCTGGGGAATGTGAACCGGAGTGATAAGACTATTGACGGGTTTAGTTCGAATGTAGATGCAATGTACAGAGAGGCTGTGAGGAAGAACTGCTAGATAATGTGATTAAATGAGGAAGACTGTGACATGCAGGCGAATGCGAATGGCGAACAAAAGTTCACCTCCCACTGCCAGAAAACGAGTCTGTGAGCCCACTGTCGTCGTCTGTTGGTATCGCTGTGGCATGTGGGCAGACTTCTGCGCTCTTCAGTGAACCTCCTTTTCGATGAATATCGGTGATATCGGAGGATACCATAATGGTTCTGAAAAAAAAAAATGGATTGGACTATTGTGTTTATTGACCTTTTCAGACTGGTGGTTTTGATATTCTGTGCTTCCTATCACTCGCTTATTTTCCTTGTAGTTGTGCGAAAGAAGAGGGTTTGGAGTTCGTGTTCTGTTATGTTCTATTCGTGTACTGTGCGCGGGAGAATTGGTTTGAGCGATTGAAGTTCTTGTTTCGCTTTGTGCAGGGGGAGTGGGGTTTTGGTAGTTGATGATCGGGTTGCTGTTCGTTTTTGTGCAGCGGGTGGGTTTAATTTTTCTCTTTGAACGGCTCTTACGTTCTTTCTGTCGTGGCTGTCCGGTGAAGACAGGTATCAGAGTAGTTTATGTATAGATATTTTGATGACAAATCCCTGAGTCGTGGTTGAAAGAAGATCGGAACATAACATGCAAGGATACATGCAAGAAACAGACAAGCAGGCGGCGGGGGTGGGGAGCGGTATCTCCGACACTAAAAATGATATCAGATTCTACGATCGGAAGATATAGAAAGCTTATAGGTAGAGCTAAGAAACTGCAAGCCTAACGAGACCTTGCTGAAAGTTATATACAGACCTGTCAACAGTAGACAGGAAGCCGGCTACGAATTATAACGGTAGTAGCTACATATTAATGGGGGTATTTGCAGAATAGCTTTTCAGAGCAGCTTGTGGTTGTGTGCCGAAGGAGAAAAAAAAACAATCCTGGATTGCTTGTGTCATGAAAGAAACGCTTGGAAGGCAGTGACCATAATATCAAACAATTTACCCTGAAGATTGCGAAGGAAAAGATAAAACGAGATATACCAGAATTACAGGGGAGTAAAGTGAACTGCAGAGGCATGGCAAAGGAATTGGCCAGGATTGATTCGTAGGAAACACTAAAAGGGATGAAGGGAGAACAGCAGTGGCTGGAGTTTTTTGGAGGAAATTCGGAGAGCGCAGAAAAGATGCATCGCAAAGATGAACAAGCATTCTAAGGGGAGAATCAAGCAAACGCGGCTCACATGTCTAAGACAGTTTAAAAGCGAAGGAAATTTAAAACCCAACGGAAGACAATTAAATGCAATACGAAGAGAAAATAAAATATGAAGGGAATCTAGCAAATAACATACAAGATGTTACAGGAAGATTTTGTTCAAAATATATATAAATTGTAAAAGAGAGGTGAGAGTGGATATGGGACTGTTGGAAAATGACGTTGGAGAGGCAGTGATAGGGTCGAGCAAACGGCAGACGAACTTAATTAGTGTTTTGCGTCATTCTTCACTATGGCATGCCAGAGTGCCAGAAATGGTTTAGTGCTGGACGTTGCAGAAGTGAGTTTATTTGCTATTATTAAGGAGAAGATGCTCTGCTCTGGAAGCTGCAACGCATGAAGGGACAAAACTGGCCGCTGTGTGATCTTCTTGTCGGAAGTTGACGTCATGGGAGACCGAGATTCTGCCAAAGAACTACATCTATGTACTGTTTATCCAGCTGCACCTTCTTGAAGACGGTGTTAGGGATCTGGTGCAGCAGCTGAATGACATTTAGTTTGCACGGGAGGCCGTCAAACTACAGGGAGTTAGGTAGGTAGTCACCGCTAAACTGCAGGAGGCGGGTAGCTGAGTAACTATCAAGAGAAGTAATGGGAAAATAAATAGATAGTTAGCGCAGAGCACCGCTGTGGCCATTCCCTCAAAAAAACTAGACCGTTTTTGATTATGGTTTGGGGATAAATTCCCAAGGAAGTTCCACGGAAACCATGTTACCAGCACTAAGAATGTGTTCGTGGTGCAGAAAGGTAAGAGGAAGAAGCGGGTAGCGGGCTGAATAGCTAGTGGAACAGATAAGAGATTCTGAGGATATGAATGGGACCAACAAATGTATTCTTAGCTCCCAGGTGCCAGGATCACGGACATCTCTGATCGCGTCCACAGCATTTTGGAGGGAGAGGGGGAGCAGCTAGATATCCTGGTACAGATTGCTACAAATTAGATAAGAAGGAAAGGCAAAGATATCCTGATGAGAGAGATTGTAGAGAACTAGGCAGAAATCTGAGAAGCTGGAGCACCAACGTATTAATTGCTGGATTGCTGCCTGGGCCAAATGCCATTGATGGCAGCAACAGAAGGATTTGGCAGATAACTACGTGACTGAGAAGCTGGCGAAGCAGCCAGGGCTTCAAGTTCTTGGATCATTGCGGTCTCCTCTGGGGGAGTTATGACCTGCACAAAAGGGACAGGCTGCACCCGAACGTGAAGGGGCCAATATGCTCGCGGGCTCGTTTGTAAGAGCTGTTGGGGAAGGTTTAAACAAATTTTCCGGGAGGGAGGGAACCTGAATGAAGGTACTCAGAATAGGACAAATGGTTAAAAATTAAAGTCAGCGTGCAGTCAGACGGTCAGGAAGGTTAAAATTGCAGCCAGCAGGATGAGTATCAGTGGGTTGCAGAATGAAAAATCATTGTAAGTAACGTACTCAAAGTGTTTCTCTGAATGCATGGTGTATAAGAATTAGGTGGATAATATTTCTGAATTTTTGCAGATTGTCGGGTCTGATGTTGTGGACATCACTGAACCGTATCTGAAGGACGGCTAGAATTGAAAATTCAAAGTCCAGGTTAAATACTGTATTGGAGGGACAGGAAGGTAGGCAAAGTGGTGGCGTTGCTCTGCTGGTTAAGAAAGACAACAAATCATAAGAAATATGAGACATAGTTTGGAAGATATCGTATTCTTGTAGGTTGAGTTAAGAAACTGGCAGGGTACAATGACCCTGATAGCAGTTATAATTCAGACCTCTGCAGAGTGGCTTTGATCTGGACTACAGGTAACAACGGGGAATAGAAAAGGAGTATCAAAAGGTCAATGTCATGATCGTCATGGGACATTTTAACATGGGGGTAGATGAGGAAAATCAAGTTGGTAATGGATCTCAAGAAGGCGAATTTCTTGAATTCCAATGAGATAGCTTTTTGATCAGTTAGTGTTGAGACAACTAGACAATCAGCTATAGCAGACGTTGTGTTACATCAGGAACCGGAGGCTTAGTGTACCGGAACCCTTAGGAGGCAGTAATCTCCTTATGATTGAGTTCAACTTGAAATTTGATATGGTGTATGTAAAGTTTGAGGTAGCAGTATTTTCAGTGGTAAAGTAAGTTACAGTAGTACGAGAGAGGAGCTGGAAAAAATATATATTGCCATGAGATGCTTGCCGGGATGATAGTACAATGTAAACGGCATGGGTTTCCAGTGCACGATTGATATATTTTACAAAGGAATAAATAATCAAATGACAAAAGAGTAAAAGCGTAGCTGGCAACGGAGTCAAAACTAATGTCAAAGTAAAAGAGAGGGCATATAACAAGGGAAAAATTAGACTGAGGTTTGAGGATTTCGAAGTTTTTAGAAACGTGCAGAAAGCAACTAAAAAGAACATTAGAAGGGAAAAGAGGACACATGAAAACACGCCGGCAAACAATATCAAGATGGAGAGAAAGCGCCTTAAAATAAAACAAAGATCAGAGTGGATATAGGACGGCTACGACATGAAGTCTGAGACATAATAACGGGGGACAAGGAAATGGTAGATGAACTAAATTAATATTTTGCATCAATCTTCACTGCGGAAGACACCAGCAGAATGCCGAGTTTTGAAATGTGTGAGGAAGGAAAAATGAGTGCAGTTACTATTAAAAGGGAGAAGCTGCTCAAAATCTGTAAGACCGAAAGGTGCATAAGCCACCTGGAAAAGATGAACGGCACCTAGATATTGCGTTGGCATTACTAATGATGTTTCCTGAATCCTTGGATTCTGGAATGGTCCCGGAGGACTGGAACATTACAAGTGTCACTCCAGTCTTTTTGAAAGCAAGGAGGCAGCAAATCGAACTTATGGACCATTAAGACAGAATTCAGTGTTTGGGAAGATATTGGAGTCAATTGTTAATGATGAGGTTATGGTGTACTTGGTGACACAGAAGCAGACAGGAGAACGTCAGCATAGCTTCCTTAAGGAGACAATTTGCCTGACGAACCTATTGGAATTACCCGAGGAGATTACAGGTAGGATAGATAAAGGGTATGTAGTAGATGTTATATATTTGGATTTTCAAAAGGCCTATGACAAGTTGCAACAGAAGAGGCTTCTTACTAAGTTACGAACCCATGACAGTCCAGGATCGTTCCTAGCAGGGTTAGAGCATTGGTTGATTGGTAGGAGCAGCTAGTATGACTGAAAGGATCGTTTTCTAGTCGGCTGCCAGTGACTAGTGATCTTCCACAGAGGTCGGCATTGCGACCGCTTTATATCCTGTTGTGTATCAATGATTTGGATAATGGAACAGATGGATTGTTGTCAAGTTTGCATGTGATGCGATGATAGGTGGAGGGGCAGGTAGTTTGAGGAAACAGAAAAGCTTTCGAAGCACCTACACAGATTGGGAAAGTGGGCAAGTAAGTGGGAAATGAAATGCAATGTTGATAAATACATATCATGCACTTTGACAGAATAAATGAACGTGCAGAATACATGGGGAGAAAATACAAAAAAAAAAAGAGACCCAAACTTGCTTGGAAGTCCTTGTGCAAAACGACCTTAAGGACTAATGGTTAACTTGCAGGTTGTATCTGTGGTGAGGAAGGCAAATGCAATGACAGCACTCATTTCAGGAGGTCTCGAATAGGAGCATGGTTCTGATGCTGCAGCTTTAAAAATAACTTTTGAGGCCTCCCCGTGAGTATTCTGAACAATCTTTGGTTCGTTAACTAAGAGAAGGTCGGAAAGTGGGGCTGAGGAGGGGAGAAAAGTGGATCAGCTGTGAGTGAATAGCGGAGCGGACTTAAGGGGCCGAATGGTCTAATTCTGCTCCTTTGTCATATGGTCTTATGCTCTTATGAAAACAACTAAACCTAAATGACACATTCATGACTGTCGAATTTCTGGCACACGGATCAAAAAGACATACATAAAAGGCTGGCGGAAATGAACAAGCCAGGCTGCATCCAGGGAAAGGAATAAAGAGTCGAAGATTCAAGTCTCGACCCTTCATTAGCACTGGAAAGGGAAGAGGAAGACACCTGAGGAAGAAGGTGGGTAGCGAGGAGGGAGTACAAGCTAGCAGTTGAAGGATGAAGACAGGTGCGGGGCGAAGATGGTTAGGTTGTAGAGTAGGATAAAGTGTGAAGCTGGGAGATATTAGGTGGAAAAGTTTAAGAAAGAATCTGAACAGTAGATAGGACTGGAGAAAGGAAAGGAGTTGAAAAACAGAGAAGCGATAGGTAGATGTCGAAAGAGATGAAGCAGGAGGGAATCTAGAATAAGGAATGGAAAAAAGGGAAGGGGAGGGAGAGGAAAAAAATAACCCGATTAAAAAGAAAACAACGTTTATCCTGTCAGGTTGGCGCTTAATCAGACGGATTTGCAGGTTTTGTTACTCCAGCCTATGATTTACATCATCGTGGCCTGAGACGACAGGGTGCAGCGAATGTTGGAATGAGAATTAGTAATGGCATTAAAATGCCGACCAGTGTGAAATCTTGTATATTGCGGATGGGACGAAGAAGCTCGTCAAAGCAATCCTTCCAATCCATGTCTAAAATAGAGAATTACGATAGAATGGTTGGGTGAAGTTTTCCCTCACCGGGAAGGGCTGCTTGTGGGCATGAGGGAGGACGTGCATGGGCAGTCCTCTAGTACTTCTTCCGCTTTCAGTGATAAGTGCTAGGAAAGAAATCGGTGGATAGGGAGAATTGTCAAAGGAATTACGAAGTAAGTGGACCCTGGAGAAAGAGCAGAGAGGAGCGGTGAAGAAGAAGTAAAGATGCAATTAGTAATACAATCCTGTTGAAGAACGACGTGCTAGACTCGGATGCTCCTAGAGTGGTTTGTAAGGAAAAGAGAATCTGTCTCCCTTTTCGGGAGACAGGAAGATGTGTTGAGGAATGATGGCCGTGAAACTGAGGAGATGCGAGTGAGCGCAACATCAGTGGTAGAGAAAGGATAATGCCATTCATTAAAGAAGTGACGGAGGGAGGTTGGAATCAACAACACACTACCGATGTCCATTATTGAAAAATCGTTCCCTGCATTAATTATTCAGACAGTAAATCCTGTTGGTGAATGACCCTGTCACTAACCGAGAACGGGAACAGAATGGGTGAGTCTCCTCCGGCCTGTGCTTGACCCAAGAAGTGGACGAAACGGAAAGGAATTCTCGAACTTCACCACTCATGGAGGAAGAAATGTGTGCTTACTTATGTCGGATTAGAGTTAACCAAGGAACATTGGATTGATGCTGTGAGCCCTTCTGTACCCGGACATTCAATTCAACTATAGAGATTATTTATTGGTTTCTCGTGCATACTTTGGTTAGTATTCGAGCTTGTCCTGGAGGTTGCTGGATTAGTCTTTTGTTATCTCCTCGGTGCGTACAACGAAAGAAAGGTCCGGATTGTAGGTAAATTATCTGGACTAGACGGTGCACAACACAGGATTCCGAAAAAGGCAGCTGAAGCGATCGTCGAAACGTTAGTAGTGATCTCAGCATCACTAGGTTTTGCAGTGTTCCAGAAGTCTAGAACTGTCATCCCACTCTTCTGGAAAGGACAGAGGAAGGAGAAATGAACTACAGACCAGTTACTCTGACCTCAGTCATTGAAAAGATGTTGGAGTCAATCTTACAGGATGTGGTCTCATGAACTTGAAGGCAAATGATAAAATTGGCTATAGTCAACATGTTTTCCTGAATGTAAAATCTTGCTGGACAACCCTTTGGAATTCGCTGAATAGACATGCAGTATAGACGAAGCCCAATAGGTTGATGTGCACTGGTCTTTCAGAATGCATATGGCAAAGTCCCACAGATGAGCCGACTTAACTTGATATGTGGTCATTATTTTACGAAATGTTTCGAGCATGGATGAATGTTTGGCTGATTGACAGCAGCCAAAGAGTAAGTATAAATGGAGCTTTTTCAGTTTCGATGCAAGTGACTAGTAATTTCCCACAGGGGTCTGTGTTGGGTCGATTCTTTTTACGTTACATGAAAATTATTTGGATAATGGAATTGATAGCTCTGTTGTAACGTTTGCAGAAGAAATGAAGATATATGTAGGGGCGTGTATTTTTGAAGAAGTAGAGAGGCTTCATAACGACTGGGACAGTTGGAAACAATGGGCAAAGCAATGATAGTTGCAATACAGTATCAAGAAAATACCGTATTTACTGTAAATACTGTGTATGAATCTGTAAAAGTTCAATCCGTGGCGAAGTAGTCAAATGCGATAATAGCCTTCATTTCAGGAGAGAAAACATATAAAAATGAAAGATGTAATGTTGAGACTTTAGAATTCACCCGTGAGGCCTCACTTCGAGTACAGTCAGCAGTTTTGGGCATCTCGCCTTAATAAGGATGGGTTGAAACAGGGAAGGGTTCAAATGAGGTTCCCGAAAATGTTGTCAGGATTAAGTGGCTTCTCTCAAAAAAATGTTTGATGGTTCAGGGGCTTTATGACTGGAATTCAAAAGAGTGAGCGCTGACCTAATTGAAAATAATCGAATGGTCAAAGGCCTTAATAGAGTGGAATTGGAGAGGGTATTTCCGGTGGTGGTAAATACTTTGATCAGAAGGCACAGGCTCAGAATAGAGGAGTTTCCTTTTTGGAATTGGGATGAGGAGGAATTTATTTAGCCAGAGAGTGGTGGAGATTTGTGGAGTTCTTTGCCATAGGCAGTTGTGAGGCCAGATCATTATGCATATTTAAAGTTGAGGTTGATAGATTATTCAACGGTAAGGGTATGAACAGTACGGTGAGAATGGAGTAGATTGTGGCTGACAGATAAAAATTGATTATCCAAGATGAAATGGCGGAGCAAACTTAATGGGCAATATGGCTAATTCCTGCTTCTATATCTTAGGGTCTTATGGTGTTATGAATAAGTTCAGGGAGCATAATTCTTTCTAGGTTTTATTCTCAAATCATATTAGCAGTCGAATAGCTCGCAATAACTTATATCAAAGGCGTCAGTTTAGTATAAGTGCAATAACTAAACCCTGGCTGATTAGCTCACATTCATGACTGGCAAGTATGAAGGAACCCTTTTTACCTGGCTATTCCCGACCAATCTGCAATGAGCATGCAACTGTGACAGGTAAAACAGCCAAATCATTCTACAACTTTTATATTGGCGTACAGTCTGATGCTGACGTTCAGCGATGATAAATGAAACAAAAACGCCCAAAAATTTGGGGTAATGCAAGGATTTGTTGCTATATAGTATGTATGCTCTCATGCAATACTCGGGTCTGTGATTTTGGTCTTGTAGCAGCTGCACTGCATTTACAAATATTGTATTTATACAGCCAGCGGAGGCTACAGCAATTGATTGACTGTCTTTGTATGTGAGCGATTCTCTAAGTTAGGTGCAATAATCTAACCATTGACTGGTAGTAGCACTTTAGCAAATGTCAGGAGTTCGTGTTTAGCACGCAGCTATTGTTTATTTTTAATCCGTGTGCGGTAGGATTGAATATAAAACAGTTCATGGACAGCAAAAGGAAATATTTGCTGAGCCAATTATCACAACCGACGTGGTGCTTCATAATTATCAATGCTGTGAATTGTATACTTTTATATCTACATCTGAAACCGTTACAGACATCCGACTGCGGCATTGAGTTTGCTGCTGGCCGTTGAATTCCTCTCCCCTGCTTCAGTGTGATAGGTTCACTGGGAGCCCTCATGTCTGTCTGTGAGGTTGTGTCAGACTGCGCCGTATCTGTTGGAATCAGTCAATGTTCTGCTGTAAAGTCAGTGAGGTGGTAAATGCTGGAATAGGAAAGAAACTCGGGGAATGCTGGAAACACTAAACCACAAGCAGCTTGCATGGAAAGAGAAACCAGTTAACACTCGTGTTAGGGGTTTCTCTGAGAACTGTTCAGAGGACAGATAATTTATATCTATTTCCCCACACATTCTGTTTTGCCTGGATGAGCGTTTCCAGCATTTTCTGCTTTTGTTCCGTTCTTCGGCTGCTCTGTCGCAGACAGGGATCACTATCGAAGCTGATGATTTAACTTCATGGAAGCTAATGTAAAATTCCCGCCATCAGCGTCCGGATTTAAACGTTTCATCCATATTCAGATTATATTGACTTCAGTTTGCTCTCGAAACTCCCTATCTGTCTCCGCCAGCTGTGCGCTCTCTCTGGACCCTCCCAGCGCTAAATGTAATAATTAAGTGTAAATATTACAGGATCTCCTCAAACTGCTGCATTGGGTTCTATTCAGTATTTCGTCAATTTCTGTTTCCTGTCTCTTTTTAGTGAACTTGGTAGCGATTGTGATCCTGTCCAGGGGAAGGTGTGGTCTCTCCAAATGTGTCACTCACTCCCTGGTGGGAATGGCAGCGGCCGATCTCCTCGTCGTTACCTCCGATCAGCTGCTGAGGTGGACTGTTGAGATTTAATTTCCCAGATCATTCCTGTTCTTCACACCTCTGTGCAGACTCGGTGATTGGTTGACATTTCCGAGCACGGCGGCCTCAGTCTGGGTGACTGTCGCAATCACCGTCAATCGGTTTGTGGCTATTTGCTGTGAGAATTTGAAAACAAAATATTGCACCGAGAGAACGGCGGCTGTGGTTATCGGGACAGTGACTTTGCTTACCTGTTTGGAGACTGTCCCCTGGGGTTTTATATACGAACCTAGGGAAATAATTGATGGAGTTCCCTGGTATTGTGTTTTTACATCGAGCTTCAGAAACTCGACTGCATTGGTCGCATTTGAGATTTTTCACAGCATTTTCTACCCCTGTGTCCCATTTTTTCTGATTTTACTTTTCAATATTCTGACTGTCCGGCGGATTTTAGTGGCCAGCTGACGCCGCAGAGGGCTCCGACGACAAAAGAGTGGAAAGAATTGACAAGGACCGGGAGATGGAGAACCGACGCAAATCCATCGTTTTGCTCTTCAGTTGTGGGGAACACGAGTGGTATTTTCTTTCTAGAGACGGATTTCAATGAGTTTTGTTTATCTGTCTCGGATCCCTGTTACATCGCATGGCAAACATCGGCAATGCTGCAGGTCCTTAGTTCCTGCACCAGCACGTGTATTTACGCTCTTACTCAGAGGAAATTCAGAGAGGACCTAAAGAATGTAATGAAATATCCGCTGAATTCGATTTTGAAACTCGAGAAGTCAGATATAAATGTTGTAAGGTATTACAATTCAGCTGCCTTCATGCTCCCCATTCTATTCCCCGCTTGTGAGTACATGGAAACTATGTGATGAGCAGAGTTACAAAACGATCAGAAGAAAATCGTAGATACTCGGAATACAAAACAGCACCCAGAAAACCAGATCCTGATGAAGGGGTTTGGCTCGAAATGTCGACTATTATACTTTTCCATGCACAAAGTGCTGGCGGAACTCAGCGGGACAGGTTGTATTCTGGGAAAGAATAAAATATGAACGTTTCGGTCCGAGGCCCTTCATCACTGCCCTGTCAACTGTTTACTCTTTTCCATTGTGTGTGCATATTGCCTGTGAGTTAGAAAACAGCTGTTTAGAACTGATTCCGACGGCATCACTGGCCTCACCATCCCAGAGGAATCCTTTTTGCACCTCAGGTTCCGCCCTGTTAAATTGAAGCTTGAGGCGAACCGGTTTCTCCTGCTTTCCTGTTCTCAAAAAAAAACTGTCTGATCTTGGAGTTATTTTCTTCTGTATCAACCACTCCTCCTCCCGTCATAACCCGTCCTTTCCATCACTCTCCCTTTTTCCCTCTTTCTCTTTCTGTGGGTTCCCCTTCTCACTGCCACCTTAAACTATCTTCCTGTAAGAGAATTTTAAGTTTTTTTAACAACTGTGTACAAACTGCTTTTTGCTTTCACTTGTTACTCTTTCGGAGAGATATATTTGAATAATGTGTTTTGTTTGAACACGTGTGTAGTCCCCTTTGTTTGCGAATGCATCTGTAAATATCTTGAGCTGAACCAAGAATAATACAATGAATGAATTTTAAAACAATTTTCATTACAGAGAGGCTATTAGAAATCAAATGAATATACAGGGAATGGAAGGATATGAATCACATGTAGCAAACACTTTAAGCTGGGGGACAGAGTCAGGAGTATCTCTGGAAATGAGTGAGATTGCAGGAAGGTGCGTTACCTCCAACATGCCAGGGTCAAGGATGTCTCAGAGAAAGTACAGGACATTCTGAAAGAGCACAGCGAGCAGCCAGAGGTCGTGATCCTTATTATAACTAACACCAGACAGACAAGATCCTGCAGCGAGAATCTAGGGCTTTCGTCAGAAAATTAAGAAGTGGGAACTCTGGGGTGGGGATCTCAGGCTATCTCCAGGTGCCACATGCTTGTGAGGTTAGCGATAAATGTAAGCTGGTACACTTTAATGTGCGGCCAATAATCTGGTTATTGTAAGCTGGTGCACTTAAATGTGCGGCTAAAAATCCGCTGCAGGTGGGAGGGCATCACGAACACTGATCATTGAGCTTTCCTCCAGGATAACTGGGACTGCTGTAAGGAGGAGAGCTTACAGTGAAAGGGAACTAATATTCTCACAAGGAATCTTGCTGGAGCCGCCCTGATGATTGTTATCATGTGTCATGCGGAGGGGGTGTTGGGATCCAGCGCTAGAGGCCAGTAAGCAGCAGTGAGCGGAGTGAAGAGATGACGTCGAAGAACACCAAAGGGAGGTGAAGATGGGGCAACGGTAATGAGCACAGTTGCACGAAAGGGCAGAAGTCTGTTTATTTCAGTGCAGGGTGTCGAACAGTTAAGGCAGATGCACTTAGAGCCTGGATCAGCACAAGACACGGTGATTCATAAATTACACAGATATGGTTCAGAGAAGGGCAGGGCTGGTATCTAAATATTCCAGGATTCAGACAGTCCAGAGGGAGTGAAAGAGGTTGGGGAGCTGCACTGTTGATTAGGCAGAACGTCACAAGATTGAGGTCATCACGGAGGCTCATTCAGTAAAACAATGGGAGTAGAATTTAGGAATAAGAAATGGGTAATCTCTGTGATGGGGTTCCACTGTAGGCCTCCCAATACCCAGTAAGAGAGAGGAGCAGTCATCTGGACAATTATGGACTGATGTAAAAACAATAGAGTAGCTGTAGTGGGTGAATAACCTCCCCAGAATTACTAGACTACATTACTGCCTAAGGCTTGGGTTGGTCATTATTTGTTAGTTTTTTTCAGGAAGGTTTCCAGAAATAGTCTGTAGAGGATCCACCAGGGAGGGTGATATAATTGGCCGAGCAAGATGATTAGAGTTTCATTGGAAAGGTATAGGGTTTATAATTCTGGAGGTTTTCGGAAGGTTATTGATAAGGATAGGTCTGGATCTGCAAGTGTATGAATCCCCTGGAGGATATACCCATCTAAATGGACTGAGAGACGCAACAGCACCTTCTCGTTAGTATCAGCACGTCAGAGAATATCACCATGCCTCCTTTCTGATATCGCTTTCATCCGTGTCCTTCTCCTTAGTGAAAACTTATGAATACATGCTAACACTGCCTCCAGGCAAAAACTGCCATCTTTATCCTTGCGTAGTCCTGTCCTCTCCCCTGTATAGTGTTCTTTTCAGTGTATGCATCTCAGACAATTTAGATGGGTAAATCCTTTGGGGAATTTAGTCCACTTGGGGAAATAGACCACATGCAGTTGAACATAACCTGTGAGCTGCTGGCAGCGTACTGTAAGGACACAGATCTTAACAACATATGGCCCGAAATGCAAGGGAAGGGAAGGGTATATCTCTTCTATAAAGATACCCTGAATATGTGACTGCTGAAGAAAAGTCAGCAGTGGACTACAGGAACGAAAAACTTTGTAATTTCTTGACCATCACCAGCAGGACACAGACCAATAAAAGGGACCCCGTCATTCAGGTGATGCTTACTTCTCGATGCTGCCATCAAAAAAAGAATTACAGGAGCCTCAAGTCCCACATCCCTCAACGATCAGGCTTTTGAAGCAGAGTGGATAACTTCACTGATCCCTACAATCAACTCACATTCAGTGTCTCCACAAGTGATGTTGTCGATATTTACTTCATCTTTATTATCGTTTCATTTATATATATTTATTTACATAATTTGTTCTCTTTGCCGTCTTTTGTACATTGGCGTTTTGTCAGTCTTGCTTGTGTGCAGTTTTTCATTAATCCATTGTGTTTTTTTTTGCGTTTACTGTGTATGCCGACAATAAAATAAATGTCAGTGTAGTATATAGTGACACATGTGTACTTTGACAGTAAGTTAACTTTAAACATTGAAATTCATTGAACATGCCTTGTGAGGATAGGTGGAGTAAGATAGGGCGTTTCTCTTTGGAGGATAGCAGGATGGAAGATGACTTAAATAACTATACAAACTGATAGGAGGCATCAATCGACCGGGCATCCAGAGAATTTTTCCAAGGACGGAAGTCGCTAAAACAAGGAGCCAAAATTGTAAGGTGATTGGAGAAAATTATAGGGGAGTAATGTCTAAGTTTAATATTTAAACATAGAAAATGTGTGGAATACACTGCTGGGGATGACAGTAAAGGCAGCTGCATCAGGGATACTTAAGAGATCTTGCATTGGGTCATGACGTTTGCAACTGATGAATTTCACGGGTAGACTATTTTGATAACAGTCATCCCTAAAGAAGGACACAATCTTAGGGAATTTGTTAAACTAAGGGCAGGCTAATGATCCCCTATCAACTTCCACTTCATCTTCACCTACCCTCCCATTTGCATCCTGACCTCTCATCTATTATTCCTGTTCAGGGGCCTCAGCCCGAAACCTTGACAGTTTACTCTTTTCCATAGATGCTGCGTGTACTGCTGAGTTCCTCTAAAATTTAGTGTGTGTTACAGGGTAATGAGAACTGTGTTAGCCAGGACTTGGGGACAGTAAAGACCGGGAGCAGCTGTAATTCACGCATGACCTATGAGAGTTATTTAAAGACGAATGGTTCAAAATGCAAATGGTTTCTCTGAGGAGTGGGGGTCAAAATTCATCTCTAAGAACATTGATTAAGCAGAGTCCTTCCTGTTCCTAACCTCCACCCATAGAGAGTCCGTAGACAATCCCTCCATGATGTCCACCTTTTCTGCAGCCGTGACACTCTCTCTGCCCAACAGTGCCACGCCCCCACCTCTTTTGCCTCCCTCCCTGTCATTTCTGAAAGATCTAAAACCAGACACTTGAATTAACCATTCCTGTCCCTGAGCAATCCAGTTGTTTGAAATTTATATGCATGTCCAGATCGCAAATGACACTAAACTCGGTGGTGCAGATATTTCATAGGGGATCATCTAGAAACGTGAGCTGACGATTGGCAATTGTTGTGGAACAGGATAAGGCGAAACCGAAGTTGCTTTCACAGGAAGGAACTGATTAAAAAACAGGACGTTAAAAAGAGGACATTGGTTTAACAACAGAAGTGAGAGATTTTAAATGTTAAGAATTAAGAGATTCAAATGGATTGCCTTTGTGCATAAGAATTGGAAGTGTTCTTTAAAGATGCATCCAACAGACATTTCTTTTCCAGTACATAAATAGTCCCACTGAGTATTGGGCAGGGATGTGGGGAAATGTCAGTGGATGAGAACATAAGAATTCGTCAACACAGAACACAGGACGTTTCAAATCAATTCTGGAATAGCGAGATGGATAGTTAGAAATTAAGGTCATTTTCATTATCATAAACCACATCTCAATGGTGTGGGTGACAAATCGTTACAGTGCCTTGAAAAAAGTATTCAGCTGCAATATTTTGTTCATATAAATGAGGTGTTTCGAACAATTTAAATTAGTTTTTTTGGTGAAGCTTCTGTTCTTTTTTTCCACAGAAGAGCACAAACACATGGACAAAGGTAAAGCGTAAGAAAATAAAAAAAAATCAAAAACTTCAATGTTTGCAGTTCATTGGTCTTCATATCCCTTTGCCAGTCGCAAGTTGAATCACATTTCATAGTCATTACAGCCATTAGTTATTTTGGATAAGTCTCTTTTTGCTTTGCACTACGTGATGAATCAATACTTGCCCGTTTCTCCTTGCGAAATTGCTCAACCTGTGCCAAATTAGTTGGACAGCAATCCTGCGGTCTTGCCAGAGATGTTCGATTGGGTTAATGACAGGACTCTGACTGGGCCATTCACGGACATCAACTCTCTTCATCTGAAGCCATTCCGTGGCTGCTCCAGCAGTGCGCACTGGGGTGCCCTCCTGACGAATATCAAACTTCCTCTCCAGTGTAAGCTTTCGAGCAGATTATTATCCAGAAACTCTCTGTATTTAGAAACATGCATGTTCCCATCAATTCTGACTAGATTTGCTTTCCCTGCAGTAGAAAATGTATCCCATAGAATGATACTACCCACACCTTACAGTTGAAACGGTATTACCTGGTTCATGTGCAATATCAGATTTATAGCACACGTACCGCATAGTGTTGAAGCCAAAGATTTCCACTTCAGTCTCATCCAACCAGCATACATTATTCCATATCTTTACACCACGTTCTAAATGACACTTGACAAAGTCTTTACAGACAAGGATAAGTCGTATTCTTTATTTTTTAAACTAGATGTTCTGCATTTGCATTCTTCATTAAAAAAAAAGATTTGTCAAGGACAGATATTGAGGAGCCAGGAAATTCACAGCAGCCTCACGTACATGTTTCTTTGTTCTTCAGTGACTAAGTTCAGAGGGGCCGGCGTGAACTCGGTAGTGTGGCTGTGTTTTTTTCACAATATTCCGTGGTAAGTTCAGTGCCTTTTGAGATGGTCTCGTATCCTTTCACGGAGTTTTGCTTCTCTAGTTTTATTCTACTGACTTATGAATGTTCTTTAACTTAATTTCTGCTTGAGCAGTTGAAAATCTAGCATAGTCTTAGACATTAGACAGAGAGGGGACACTGATTCCTTTTAAATTCATTGAAAAGAGGTGATCCTCCCAATTCTTACATCAGCAAATTTGGTGAACTGGAAAAGTTATACAGTATTTAGCACCAATGGGAAGTTAGTGTAGCAATTACAAACGGTGTGCATACTTCGGGCTGTTCAACTGATGAATGTCAAACTTCCGCCAGTGTAAGCTTTCTAGCAGATTTTTATCCAGGTTCTCTCTGTATTTAGCAACATTCATCTTCCCATCAATTCTCAATAGATTTTGTTTCCCTGCAGTTGAATTTTATCACACAGGATGATGCTATCTCCACCATACTTTACAGTAGAAATCGTATTAACTGGTTGATGTGCAGTATCAGATTTACACCACACATACCACTTAGAGTTGAGGCCAAAAAAATCCACTTTAGTGTCATCTGACCAGCATACCTTATTCCACATCTTTCCAATACCTTCTAAGTGACTCTTTACAAAGCCTTTCCAGACAAGGACACGTTTCTTTGTGAACCAGACGTTCTAACTTCGCATTTTTCCATCAAAAAAAAAAAAATCAAACAAAGAATCTGTGAAGGACATAGATTGTGGATCCAGGAAATACGCAGTAGCCTCAGTTACAAGTGCCTTTGCTCTTCGGTGACCGAAAATACAGGGTTCTGCCTGACCTCAGTATTGTGGGTGTAATTTTATATGCTTCCCCTTTTTCACACGGAACTCTGTGGTATTTGCTGTGCCTTTGATATGGTGTTGTATCCTTCCTCAGATCTGCGCTTCTCTGTTATCATTTCACTGACTTGTGGTGATGATCTTTTATCTTTATTTCTGGTTGGTCCGTTGAAATTCTGCCATGGTCTTGGACATTAGAGGCAGAGGGGATATTGATTCCTTCAGAATACTTCGAACAGAGGTGATCCTCCCAATTTCTAAATCGCAAATTGGGTGAGTTGGTAAGGGCATACGGTATTTTGCATCAAAGGAAATTTAGTGCAGCAATTACAAAGCGTGTGGATACTTTCTCAGTCTCACATTTTTGGTTTTAACTTTTTAAGAAAGGTTGTGAGGTTTTGAGATTTTTTCTTTTGATTTGACATGGTCAATGTTTTGCAGATTAGCTCGAAAATCTGACTTCAATTTGTTGAGAAAACAAGTCAGTAAATTTGAAAACAGTTCTGCAGTCTGAATACGTTTTCAAGGCACTGCATCTGCAGGTACATCTACATCGGAGAAATGAGAGGCATTTCAGAGTGAAATAGTGAGAGTTCAGGGTCACCGTATATGTAGGGAGGAAGGACACAGACTGTTGTTCCAGGAACCCTACCTGGATGGCAAGGGATGTTGAGCATTGACTGAAGTAATAGGAAAAATGTGGTAGGTAAAGAACACAAAATTATAGCATCAAGCGTGTACAGAGAGTTTGAAAGAAGAAATCAGAAGGGCAGCACAAGTCAGAGATTATCAGACAAATAATATTAAAGTAATAATCCTTGAAAATAATACAAATATATTAAGAAGGATGTGAAGAGCATGAAAAGGACCAATCCGGTGCGATAGTGGAAACGTGGCTATGGAGACGGAGGAGCGGAGGTACTTGATGAGACTTTGCTTCAGTATTCACCAGGGAAAAAGATCTTAGCAATTATGGAGATGATTTACAGCGGACTGAAGTGCTTGATCATGTAGACATAAAGAAAGAAGATGTGCTGGAGTTTTTGAAAAGTATTAAACTAGATTATTCTCCAGAACCGGATGAGATATATCCCAGGCTACTGTTTGAAGAAAGGGAGGAGACTGCTGAGCCTCTTATGATGATCTTTGTGTTAGTAATAGGGACGGGAGAAGTAACGGAAGATTGGAAGACTAGAAATGTTGTTCCCTTTTTTTGCAAGAAATGGAGTAATAATAACTCAGGAAATTATAGACCTGTGAGTCTGTCATCGGCAAGTTTTTGGAGAAGATCCTGTGAGGTGGATTTATGAGAATTTGCAGAGACATAACCTAATTAGGGACAGTCAGCATGGCTTTGTCAAAGATATATCTTGCCTTACTTGCCTGATTAAATTCTTTGAGGATGTTACAAAACGCTTTGATAAAGCTAGAATATAAGGTGAATATGGATTTCAATTAGGCATTTGATAAGGTTCCCCATGAAAGGCTTATTCAGATGTAAGAAGACATGGGATCGAAGGAGACATTGCTTTTTTGAATCGGAATTGGCTTGCGATCAGTAGGCAAATGCTTGTAGATAGTTCGTATTCTGCATGGAGATCAGTGACCTGTCCTGTTCCGTAGGGGTCTGTTCTGGGGACCCTTTTTCTTTGTGATTTTTATAAATGACTTGGATGGAAAAGTAGAAGGATGGGTTAGTAAGTTTGCTGATGAGACAAAGGTCGGGGTTGTTGTGGATAGTCTGATGAGTTGTCAGAGGTTACAGCGGAACGTCAATAAGATGCCGAACTGGGTAAAGAAGTGGCAGACGGACTTCAACCCAGATAAGTGTGAAGTGGTTCATTTTGGTTGGTCCAATCTAAAGACAGAACATCATATAAATGGTAAGACTCTTGGTAGTGTGGGGGGTATGAGAGATCTTGGATGCCGATAGGTTTTCGAGGCTGTTATGCAGGGTGAAAGTATTGTTAAGAAGGTGTATGATGAGTTGTTATTCATCAACCGTAAGACTGCAGTCAAGAGCCATGAGGTAATGTTACAGCTATATAAGCCATTGGTCATATGACGCTTGGAGTAATGTGTTCAGTCATGGTAAACTCACTACAGGAAGGATCTCGATACTATAGAAAGCAGAGGAGATTTACGAGGATGTTGTCCATATTGGAGGGCGTAACTTATGAGAACACGTTGAGTGTACTTGGCCTTTTCTCCTTGGAGCGATGGAGGATGAGAGGTGGAGGGACAGAGGTGTACAAGCTGATGAGGGGCTGTATCGTGTGGATAGCCAGAGGCTTTTTTCCCCCAGGGCTGAAATGGCTAACACAAGGGGGCATAATTTTAATGTGTTTGGAAATAGAGATCGAGCGGATGTGTGGGGTAAGTTTTTTTTATTTCACTCACAGAGCGGTGGATGCATGGAATGAACGTTGGTGGCATTGGTGTAAAACGGATACAATTGGGTCTTTTAAGAGCTCTTAGTTAGATACATGGAGCTTGGAAAAATACAGGACTATGTGCTAGGGAAATGTCATGCAGTCTCTAGATGAGGGTACATAGCCAAAACAAAATTGTGGGCCGAATCGCTGTAAGTATCTATGTTCTATGTTCTATGAGTCCACACCTCTGTTCCTGGCCTCCTTGTATCTGGCAAGTCCAACTCTGGTGAGTCAGTGCGCCGACAAAAGCTACATCACGAAGACGAAAGAACACTCCAAGCAACACTGTGAAAAATATTATTGAAATGCAAGAAACTTGGTGAAGTACAAGGGCAACAGTTGTTCTTTGCGCAGTCTTTCCCGTCGCATCCACTGAAGCATCTAACTCCTTCCGAGTTGTCATACGTCTCTTGGTGGCTTCCATCACTTATCTCCTTCTTGCATGATCTCTAAGTTTTTGAAGATGGCCTCCTCTTCGCAGCTGCGTGATATTCTTTCCAACAAATTATGTACCAGGACTGACCCCTGTGAGACATCACAAAACATAACTCTCCAGTCTGAGAAACGAAATATCGAGTTATTTCTGTTGGTGTCCATTTCATATAATTTGCAATCAGGTTTGCAGTCGCTTATCTACATAGAATCCAGACCAGATGGATTTTAAGAAATTGCCATCTATTGGCATTAGAGCAATGACACATGGGTTGCAGATTTAAGGTAAAAGCCGATGTACGGGATAGGCAGTGATCCGGTATTTGAGGTTAGCGGTGAAGCGTCAGCACAGTAGCATCTGGCATAATTCTTCTACTGGGTTGTTAGTTACGTGATCAAATGGAGGGCAGCAATGTACACGATTTATAGGTGCCTTTGAGCTAGATGATAGCTATCAGCTGACTGCTCATTTGATAATTCTCACATTGAATTATACGCAGAGAGGAGGAAGTTAAAATATGGGTGACTTGGGAATGCCAAAGATCGGTGTAACATTTCTACTGTGGTCAGTGTTGAGGCTCCAGAGGCAACAATATTATCATCACTGTCAACGGTGAGCGTGGACTCGTCATGACTTCGGCAGCTTGGCCTTCAGTGATATCATCTTATCAGTTCAGTTAGCTGAGATCCAGGGAATCAATGACAGCATCGGAGTGTGTAATGACGTGCTTTGAAAGTGCAGAGCATTCTGGATATTGAATACTAGTGCACGTAACCATTCTGACATTCCAGCATAACACTCAATGTGTCTGTTCGTGTCCCTGTTCTGCAGTTCCAATCCAGAGAGTGGATCTCCAGGAGGTCATTGAGAAGAGTGTGAGCGTGACGAGTGGAGATTTCGGGCAGATTCATCAAGTCTGTGTTACGCATTCGTCTCCATCTGGAGAGAAATCTTCCTTGGAATATTTTCTTCTATTGGAGCAACAATTAAAATTATTACCAATCCTTTAATAATACCGTGTCCTCTTTTCATTTTATACCAAAATGTGTCGTATCCCATATTTCTGCATTTGCTGAACTACAACGAATTAACTACATCTATTTCTGATTGTAATTAATCCGATTTGTGATGTGCAATGATTCTCATTGTTGTTCTGCACAGCCTGGTTGAACAAGATAAATGTGAACATTTATTTGCGGCATTCTTCACAATGTTTCCGAGTGCGTAACTAAATTATATGTACGTTTACATGTAGGCGGGATATTTTACCAATTATACTTTCACAAATACTGCCAGTATGCAATATCTGAAAAAAAAGAAGCAGTGATAGGCTCTGAGTGGCGAGACTCGATATTTTTCTGTTCCCTTATCGGTATCACTGAATACAAGCTGCACCTATTTCCATATTTTAGGTTCTTAATCCAATACTCCACTGAACAATGCCCTGTATTATTTTTGTGCAGATAGACCAAATTAAGTAGATGTAAGGCGGTCCTTCCTAACAATAGGCTGCAAGTTAAACCTGAACATGCTGTAAACCCTGATTACTGATGTATACTGGATGTGGTTAAAGAACTTGTAGCACGGACACAGATTGGCTGTGTTGCCTGCCTGGTGCCCGTGTTCGGGAAACCATATCTGCCCTGTGCAGGATCTGGCAGTGGGAGGGAAAAGGTCCAGTCGTGGTGGTCCATGTGGGTACCGACGATGTCGGTAGAATGAGGAAAGAGGATCTTCTAAGGGAATTTGAGCAGCAAGGGACAAATTTATAATGTAGAGCTAATGTGGTAATCTTTGCATGATTACCTGAGCCACGTGAAAATCGGCATCGGTTCAGGAAAATTAGATTGTTAAATGCCAGTTCGTCAAGGTTATTATAGATCACAGGGAGACACTGATAATTTGCCGAAGAAGGCCACAGAGCGGTAAATGGATTACGATAGAGATATGCACTTTCTGATGAGGCTGATAAGCACTGGACTATGCACATCTATACGTACATCATTGTACAGGTACACAGTCGGGGGCAGATCATTAACAAAACAAACTTTATTCTCAATATAAGTTACAAGAACAGACAATGCAAAGCCTTTTCATTTTTTCCATTGAAAGTCACTGCTTTGAGCAGTGTTCTATTACTTTACTACACGTCAATCAGTAACACTGCTGCCACTCATGTAACACTCAGGGATGGGTTACAACTGCAATAATTGAGGGGATTCCTCACCCAAGCCTGCCCCTCATTCTCCAGGAGCGGAGAAACACTACCCTGTGGTCCGTCAGCATTAAGCCCTTGCCATGGCTGCACCAAGCCTCACTGTGTCCTTCAGCATGTACTGCTGCAGCCTGAAATGTGCCAGTAGGAGCCGGAGGGCAAATGGATGGTTGGATGTTTCACTGGATATTAGCACAAAGCACTTAAAGGTGCCTGCTCCACCTTTTCCCAGTCCTCTTCCTTCTTTACCTCCACCAAACATAATGCTACATCACTCAGATGGATGTTCGGTGACAAACTGACTGCTGCTGTCTCATTTTATACACAGCACCTCCAACTGCCCCAACAAGGTGCAGACAGACAGACTTGGGAAGAGAATGAGACTGAGTCAGAGTGACGAACTTCAGAGAGCGGCCCCTCATCTTCCAGCTCCACCTGAACATTAACACATCCACCAATTTCCAATAGAATAGGCACAACAGAACTGAAAGACAGCTCTCTAATCAAACTTTCTCACACATCTGTCCATAGTGAAGAATTCCCTGGTTTTACTGTTCCCAGCTCTGCTCCAGAATTATAAGGAATTATTTTCCACTCTAAAAAGAAACACTTGAGGAGTCGGTGAAAGTGATGTCAGTCCTTCCCTGGGACCAGGAACAGTGCAATGCGTCCTCCTCACACACAGCAGCTGGAGGGCGAGGGTACCGTTGGTCTCAGTGTAAAACAGATTGTGAGGAGAAAATGAAATATGGTCACAGGAAGGAGCTGCATATACATTCAGTTCTGTGCTACTAGAGCCTTCTACAGCACAATTAAAGTAATTCAGGAAGCTAAATTGGACTAGAGCCTCACTGAATACAAAGATAGCAGAAAATTGCTCAGACAGGTGATTGGAAAAGGCAAAGAGGGGACATAAAACGTCCTTGGTGAGCAGGATCAATAATATTCTCCAGGCATTTTACCCTTATTCCCTGGAGCGTATGAAAATGGCGGGAGATTTGACAAAGGTATCTATGAAGGGTGCAGATAGAATGAATGAATGCATTAAGTTGTGAGAAATGTGTTTGATACTGCAGCTTTTGCAGGGATGCGATTGCACGCTGACCAGGAGAGGGGCCTCAGTATTCGAACATATTCAATGTTTCAGCACTGTTCTAAGTCCGGATGCAAATAGACTTGAGTTGCCCATCCTAACCCTAGCAATCCAATAGCACAATCCCCAAGAGCGACAGAACCTCCAAAGCCCTCATCCCTGAGAAAGGATGTATCCACCACGAAAACTGTCTGTCCCTGGGGAGAGCTTGAAAGGCTGGCACAGCACAGGGAACTCGGGTCAGTGGTCTTTTCCCCAGTGGGCGTGATGTGCGAAACTGACCACCAACTGAATGAAAGACATGGAGCAACAGATTCCTATTCGATCTCTGCCCTCTCACCATCTGGTGCCCTCCAGTTACTGAATCCACATTCTGTTAAAAATTGTCTGTGCATTCGCACTATCTGTGGCCTTCATTGTTTCATAAACCTCTTTAGAATTGCCCCTCATTCCCATATTCCAAGGAAGACAACCCTAAACTGCTCATAACTCAGTCATTTGTGTCCCAATATTGACCTTGTTAACTTCCCCTGCCTTATATCCAGCCTATTGTCATCTTTCCTGTCACAGTGTGACCAAAACTAAACACGATATTTCAATGTGACCTCACACCTTGTACAACTGCAACACAACACCCCAACGTCTATCCTCAGTGCATTGACTGATTGAGGCCAGTGTGCCAAAAGGTTTCATCACCAACATGTCTCTCTTTGAAACAATTTGAGAGCCTGTGAGCTCATTTAGTTAAAGGCAACAAACGTTTGATTACCATGAAGAGAGTATTTCTAGATGTTAGAAGGGGACCTGTAGATTTAGGAGTTCACAAAGATAAAAGACTGGTTTTCACATAGAAGACAGAAACTGCATTAACAGTTCAGAGGAATATCGAATATCCACTGGATCAGTTCTGTGTCCTCAATTATCAATATAAAATTCATGGTGGAATGGTCGGAGGTTGGGGTGGTAATGGGCTGTCTAAGGGAGCAGGGGTAAATGAGACCGTAAATTATTAACAATCGATATTAACCACTCGGACGAGGGGACAGAGTATGAGGAGTGCAAGGCTGTCTGACAACTACAGAGAATGTGGTTGGGTAATGTTGCGATGGGACATTTGGTTTCTGAAATAGAATATAGAGAGGCTGGATAAAGATTGAATACTTGGAAAATAGAGATTAATGTGATAAACAGTGATGGCGTGTTCAGTGGCGGGAGGAATCAAAAGGAGTCTATTATTTATATGGAGGGGAACAGCACATGAGTGAAGTTCAGAGGGGTCCTGGTGCTGTGTTGTACACACAAAGAGCCGACAGGTGCAGTGAATTGTTGATGGACATTTATTTCTGTGTAGTTGGTGCAGGGAAACGGAGAACTGCTGTTACAGTGTCAGAGAAGTGCACAGTGATGGATTTTGGGAAGTTAAAGCAGACACAACAGTGAAAGGCAGTGTCACGGGACGTGTTAGTGAACAGAGCGACCTTGCGATACAGGTACATATTTCCTTGAAAGTCACAACACAGGTAGACAAGTGTGTGAAATAGGTAAACAGCAAGCTTGCCTTTGGGAGCAGAGGAGTTGCAATATCACAAAACAGTTGAACACAATATTAATTAAACCAGAACAGCAGTACGCTGTGCAGTTCTGGTCAGCACAATAAGGAAGGAAGTGATTAAGCTGGAAAGGTGAAGAAAAGATTCACAGAAATGTTCCCTGGACTGGGGCCTTGTGTTACAAGTAAAGATCAGACAGACCGGGACTGTTTTCGCTGGAATAAAGGAGGCTGAAGGGAGATCTGACAGAAGTTCATAAAACTATGAGGACTGTAGATAAGGTAAACAGCCAGAATTATTTTCCCAGGGTGGAAATACCAAATTCAAGAAGGCTGCCTTTAAAGTGACAGGGTGATATTTTAAAGATGGTGTGCAGGGCAAGTAGTTCATCAACTTTATTTACAGAGTGGTGGGGCCTGGTACTGGCTGCCATGGAGAGTGATGGAAGCAGATATGATAGTGATACTAAAGGCTGAGAAGATATTTAGTTTAATGTGGTATTGTGTTCAGCAGAAACATAATGAGAAGAAGGACATGTTCCTATACTATACTGTTCAATATTCTGAGTGAGCCTCAGAGACAGAACACTCTTAAACTCGGGGCAACGAAATGCGTATCGGGTCCTCAAGAGTGTTGGAGAAAAGAGATACCGGGAATTGCATGTACATAGTTCTCTGGAAGTGTAGATAGGGTGATGAAGAAGACAGACATCGGTTAGAGTTTGGAGTATAGGAGATGGGACTTCATGTTGTGACAGTTCAGGTCATTGGTGAGACAACAATGTATTGCGTGCAGTTCTGGTCTCTCACTTACAGGATGAAAATCACTAAGCTGGGAAAGGGCAGAATGCGTTGGTAATATGAAAGCGGAAAGATCAAAAGTGACACTCGGGCAACTTCTTCCGCACAGAGAGTGGTGGGTATATGGTACGAGCAGCCAGAAGAAGCCGCAGAGGAGATACAATCATAATGTTTACAGACATTCGGACAGGTACAGGGATAGGAGAGGTTTAGAGGGATACTGGTCAAACACAGGTAAATGGAACGCCAGGATACACACCTTGGTCAGTATGGCCGCGTTTTTGACCTGTGCATTTCTGTAACTGAGTGAAAGAAGGACAGCACTACAGAATCCTCAGTCGAGGTGTAGATGCTTCACTTGTGACTGGGGGGGGGGGGATGTAAAAGATGGAAATAAAATGTACAAAAACGTTTCTCCTCACATGTCCTTTAAATCATTCTCGTCTCACCACAAATCTACTCCATCTAGTTTTAGGTGGCCTTTGATGTGCAAAAGACTGCAGCCATTCACTTTATCAGCCATGCCCTCAGTTCATACACCTCTGTACGCTCAACACTCAGCTTCTGCATTCCAGGAGCACAGACCAATGCTTTGCAGTCTCTCTTTGTAACTCAGTCCCAGTCGCTCCTTCTGAACCTTTATTGAAACCTCTCGAACTGAAGCACATCCTTTCTGTTACTGGGCAACAATCCAACTACAGTCTCATCAACATATTTTACAGTTGTAACAATACATCCAAACACTTTTATTCATTGCCCTGACTGATGAAAGATTCATGCCAGAGAATTTCTTCACCACCCTGTTTACACTGTGACCACTTTCAATGTACCATAGATCCATGGATCATTTACTCGATAAATAAATGAACAAGTATAATGTTTTGGTGTTATTTATTTAATTGGTTACACTTTATCTAGTTTTAGGACTTACGAAAGATCTGATCACATTTAGATCATATTTATGCAGGAGTAGAGAAAATTCTGCGGGGTTCACAAACTTCTCTCATATCTTTATCTGCGTTGTGAGTCATTTGTCACTCTGTGACCCTCTTCCCCAACTGATCAGGATCTCTCTGTAATATATGAGAACATTCTTCTCTGTCAACAACATGTCAGAACTTACTGATGAACTCTTCTGCTTTTGAATGAAAATACATTATTAAAATAATGAACAACAAGACTCATAGGTCTGCCCGCTGGAGCACGTCACTAATCATCAGCCTGCATTCCTTGAAACAGTTTTATTTACCTTTTGTATTGATATGCATAGTCCAGCTCTCATCAGCCTCATCAGCCAGTGCATACCTGTATTGTAATCCATTTGCCACTCTGCGTCCCTATTCCACCAATGGTCAGGGTCTTCTTGTGACCTATAATAACCTTCATGTACTGGCATTTAACTCCCTAATCTTCCTGACTCGATGCTAATTTTCACGTGACTCAGGTAGTAATGCAAACATTACCACCTTTGTTCTACATTTTAATTTTGTCCCTTGGTGCTTAAATTCCCTTAACAGATCCTCTTTCTTGATTCTTCTCATGACATTGGTACCCACATGAACACCACAACTGGTACTTCCCCACCCACTGCAGGTTCCTGTACAGGGCAGATAAGATATCCCGAACCCGGGCACCAGGCAGGCAACACAGCCAATCTGCGACTACAAGTTCTTCGAACACGTTCAGTATACATCAGTAAGCATAGTCTACAGAATGCTTAGGTGTAAAGTTCAGACTATTGCTGGGAAGGAGCGCCTTACATCTACTTTATTTGTTCTATCTACACAAAAATAATCCCGGACTTTGTTTGGTGGAGTAGTGGATAAAGAACCTAAAATATGGAAAGAGGTGCAGCTTGTATTCAGTGATCAAGATAATGAAACACACCAGGGAACATAAAAATATCGAACCTCCATCACTTAAAGCTTTTTACAGCTGCATCTTTTTCTCATCTTGTATACTGGCAGTAATTATGAAACTATAATTGTTAAAATATCCCGCATGCATGTAAACATACAGATAAAGTAGTTAGAAATTAAAATATATTGTGAAGAATGCTGCAAATAAACGATCAGATTTATATTATTTCAACCAGGCTGTGCACAACAACAAAGATAATTATTGCGGATCACAAATCAGAGTAATTACATTCAGAAATAGATGTGGTTAACCCGTTGTAGTTCAGCCATGCATAAATATGGGATGCGCCAGATGTTGGTATAAATTCAAAAGAGGACACTTTATTATTAAAGGTTTTGCAATCATTTTAATTGCCGCTCCAATAGGAGCAAACATTCGAAGGAAGATTTCTCTGCAGGTGGGGAAGGATGTGAATCGGCCCGAAATCTCCACTAGTCACACTCAGACTCTTCTCACTGACCTCCTGTAGATCCACTCTTTGGATTGTTACTGCAGAACAGGGGACACGAACAGACACGTTGAGTGTTATGCTGGAATGTCAGAATGGTTACAGGCACTTGTATTCAATACGCAGAATGGTCTGCACTTTCAAAGCTCGTCTCTAACCACTCTTATGTTGTCATTGATTCTATGAATCTCAGCTCACTGAACTGAGATGATGATATCACTGCAGGCCAAACTGCCGAAGTCACTACTATTGCACGCCCACCACTGACCGTGATGATAATTTTGTCTCTGCAGCCTCAACACTGACCACAGTGGTAATGCTACAGTGTGTCCTGGTCATTCCCAATACACCCATATTTTAAATTCCTCCTCCCTGCGTAGAATTCAAAGTGAGAATTTTCAAATGAGAGTTCCCTGCAGTCAGGTGAGCGCGATTATGCAGCTTAAAGGCATCTATAAATGGTGTACATTACTGCTCCATTTGAATGCGGAACCTACTCACGAGGAGGAGAATTATTCCAGATGTTACTGTCCTGCCGATTCGCCGCTAACCTCAAATACAGGATCACCATCTACTCGTACACCGGCTGTTATCTTAAATATGTCATTGTTCCATTGCCAATAGATTGTAATTTGTTAAAATGCATCCGGTCTGGATTATATGTAGATAAGCCACAGCAGACCTGGTTGCAAATGCAATGAATTGAACAACAACAGAAATAAGTTCATACTTTGTTTCTCAGACTGCAGGGTTATGTTTGGTAATGTGTCACAGGGGTCAGTCCTGGGACATCAGTTAATGGAAGGAATATGAAACAGCTGGAAATCTGCAAAGAGCAGGCTGTCCGGAAAACCTGAGAGAACATGCAAGATGGGGACAAGTGATGGAGGCCACCAAGATACGTATGACAACTGGGGAAAATTTACATGCTTCAGTCGCTGCGATGGGACAGTCTGCACAGAGAACAACTGTTGCCCTTGTGCTTCACCAATTTTCTTGCATTTCAATAACCCTTTTCACAGAGTTGCTTGGAGTGATCTTTTGTCTTCATGGCGTAGATTTTGTCAGGACACAGGCTCACCAGCAGTTGGACTTTCCGGATACAAGGAGGCCAGGAACAGCGGTGCGGACTCATAGAACATATAAATTTATAACCCTTCGGCCCACAATGTTGTGCCGGTCATATAAACAACTCTAGAGACTACCGAGTATTTCCATAGCGCATAGCCCTCTATTTTTCTAATCTCCATGTATCTATCTAAGAGCTTGTAGAAGACCCAATTGTATCCGTTGCCACCACTGCCGCCAGCAGTGCACTCCGTGCACCCACCACTCTGTGTGAAAAAAACTTATCCCAAAATCCGATCGGTCCCTATTTCCAAACATATTAAAATTATGTCCCTTTGTGTTCGTCATTTCAGCCCTGGTGAAAAAAAAGGCTTCTGGCTATCCATACCATACAGCCCCTGATCACCTTACACACCTCTGTCAGTTCACCTCTCATCCTCCATCGCTCCCAGGAGGAAAGGCCAAGTACACTCAACCTATCCTTATAAGTTACGCCCTCCAACCCAGGCAACATCCTTGTAAATATCCTCTGCACTCTATAGTATCCACATCCTTCCTGTAGTGAGTTGACCATGACTGAACACAGTACTCCAAGTGGCATCTGACTAATGTCTTATATAGCTGTAACATTACCTCATGGCTCTTGACCTCAGCCCCACGGTTGATTAATGAGAACACATCATACTCCTTCTTAACAATACTTTCAACATGCACAGCAGCTTCCAATACCTGCCTACACCCACTCCAAGATCTTTCTTATCCTCCGCCCTACCAAGAGTCTTACAATTTATAGGGTATTCTGTCATCAGATTGCACCTACTAAAATTAACCACTTCACACTTATCTGGGTTGAAGTCCATCTACCACTTCTCAACCCAGTTCGGCATCCTATTGATGTTCCGCTGCAAACTCTGACAACTCGCCAGACTATCCACAACAACCCCGACCTTTGTCTCATCAGCAAACTTACTAAGCCACCCTTCTACGTTTCCATCCAGGTCATTTATAAAAATCACAAAGAGGAAGGGTTCCAAGAACAGACCACTGCGGAACGTGATTGGTCATTGATCTCCATGCAGAATACGAACCTACCATTTGGAAGCCAATTCCGATTCCATAAAGCAAGATCGCCTTGGATCCTATGCCTACTTTATTTCTGAAGAAGCCTTGCATGGGAAATCTTATGAAATGCCTTAGTGAAATCCGTATACAGTGGCTTGCAAAAGTTTGGGCACCCCTGGTGAAAATTTCTATCACTGTGAATAGCTAAGCTAGAAAACTGACCTTATTTCTAAAAGACATAAAGTTAAAGATGACACATGTCTTTAATATTTTAAGCAAGTTTACTTTTTTTAATTTCTATCTTTTACAGTTTCAGTATAACAAGAAAGAAAAAAGGCCCGAAACAAAAGTTTGGGCACACTGCATGTTCAATACTTAGTAACACCCCCTTTGGCAAGTATCACAGCTTGTAAACGCTTTCTGTAGCCAGATAAGAGTCTTTTAATTCTTGTTTTGGGGTATTTTCGTCCATTCTTCCTTACAAAATTCTTCTTGTTCTGTGAGATTCTTGGCCGTCTTGCATGCGCTGCTCTTTTGAGGTCTATCCACAGAGCTTCGATGATGCTTAGATCGGGGGGACTGTGAGGGCCATGGCAATACATTCAGCCTGCGCCTCTTGATGTATTCCATTGTGGATATTGAGTTGCGTTTAGGATCATTATCCGGTTGTAGAAGACATCCTTTTTTTCATCTTCAGCTTTTGTACAGACGGTGTGATCTTTGCTTCCAGAATTTGCCGGTATTTAATTTAATTATTTTTTTTCCTCTAGCAGTGAAATGTTCCCCGTTGCACTGTCTGCAACCAAGCTCCAAACCTGACCGATCCACCCTCGTGCTAAATAGTTGGAAAGGTGTTTTTTACATTAAATTCTGCACCTTTTTTTCTCCAAACATATCTTTCCTCATTCCAGCCAAAAAGTTTTATTTTAAGTTCATAAGACCACAAAACTTGTTTCGAAAATGCATCAGGCTTGTTTAGATGTTCCTTTGCAAACTTCTGACGCTGAATTTTGCGTTCAGGACGCAGGAAAGGTTTTCTTCTGATGACTATTCCATGAAGGTCATATTTGTGCAGGTATCGCTGCACAGTAGAACAGTGCACTACCACTCCAGTGTCTGCTAAATCTGCCTGAATGTCTTTTGCAGTCGAACGGGGGTTTTATTTGCCTTTTCTAGCAATCCTACGAGCGGTTCTCTCAGTAGGTTTTCTTGGTCTTCCAGAGCACAGCTTGACCTTACTGTTCCTAGTAACTGCCATTTCTTAATTACATTACGAACTGAGGAAACAGCTACCCGAAAACGTGTTGCTATCTTCTTGTAGCCTTCTCCTGCTTTGTGGGTATCATTTATTTTAATTTTCATAGTGCTAGGCAGCTGCTTAGAGAAACCCATGGCTGCCGTTTGTTGGAACGAGGTTTGAGGGGTCAAGGTATTTATAAAGCTTTGAAGTTTGTATCATCTGACCTTTCCTAAAGATGACTGTGAACACGCTATAGCACTAACAAGCTACTTAAGGTCTGAGACCTTAGTAAAAGTTATCTGAGAGCTCAAATCTCTTGGGGTGCCCAAAAATTTCCATGGTTTTCCTTTCCGTTTTTTCACTCTGAAATTGTTCAAAACTAAAATAATACACTAATCTTGCTTAAAATTTTGAAAAGGATGATTCATGTTTAACTTTATGACGTTTGGACATTTTCTACTCACTTAACCGTTCACAGTAACAGAAATTTTGACCAAGAGTGCCGACAATTTTGCATGCCATGGTACATTACAGCCACTACACTACCTTCATCAATGTGTTTTGTTACGTTCTCAAAGAATTTAATCAGGCTCGTAAAGCAAGACATGCCCTTGACAAAGCCATTCTGACTATCCCTAATTAGATTATGTCTCTCCGAATAATCATAAATCTTGCCTCTCAGGATCTTCTCCAACAACTTGCCGATCACAGACTCAGTGGTCTATAATTTCCTGGATTATCATTAATCCCTTTCTTGAACGACAGAACAACATTTACAAGCTTCCAATCTTCCGGTACTTCTCCCGTCCCTCTTACTAACACAAAAATCATCGCAGAAGGCTCAGCAGTCTCCTCTCTTTCTTTCCTGGGTAGCCTGGGGTAAGACTCATCCGATCTCGATGAATAATCTAATTTAATACTTCTCAAAAGACCCAGCACATCGTCTTTCTTAACGTCTATATGCTCAAGCATTTCCGTCCGCTTTCAGTTATCCCCATAAATGCCAAGGTCTTTTTCCCCTGGTAAATATTGAAGAAAAGTATTCATCAAGTAACTCCGCTCCCTCCTCCGTCTCCATGACCACGTTTCCACTATCGCACCTGATTGGTCTTTATTCTTACACCATGATCATATTGCTCTTAGCATACCTCTTAATATATTTATATTATTACCATAACTATTTACTTTAATATTATTTGTCACTGTTGACCTGTGACTTGCGTTGCCGTTCGGATTTCTTCTTTCAACTTTCTGTACACTCTTGATGCTATTTAATTCAGTGTTCTTTCCCTACCATATGTCTCCTACTACTCCAGTCAATCGCTCTACACCCCTTGCCATCCTTGAACTACCGTGTTTGCCCTTCCTGCCTACGTACACAGTGACCCTTAACTCTCACTACTTCATTCTGAAATGCTTCCCCTTTCCCCGATGTAGATGTACCTGCAGATACAGTACCTAGAAAACGTATTCAGACTGCAGAGCTGTTTTCATATGTTACACTCTCATTTTCTCACATATTGAAGTCCGACATTTGAACTCATCTACAAAACATTTACTATGATGTCAAATCAATAAAAAAAATTCCCCAAAACTCGCAACAATTCCTGAAAAGTTAAAACTAAAAATGTGAGTCTGAGAAATTATCCACACACTTTGTAATTGCTGCACGAACTTTCCTTTGATGCAAATTACCGTATACCCTTACCAATTCAACAAATGTGCGAGGTAAAAATCGGGAGGGTCACTTCCTTGCAATCCATTCTAAAGGAATCAATATCCCTTGTCTCCTTAATGTCCAAGACCATGGTAGATTTTCAACTGACCATCCAGAAGTGAAGATAAAATATCACGACAAGCCATTGAAATGATACTAGAGAAGAACAAATCTGAGAAAGGATATAAGACTATCTCAAAGGCACTGAACATACCTCTGAGCTCAGTGTGAAAAAAAGGGGAAATTATGAAACCACTGCCACACTACCGAGGTCAGGCCGACCCCTCTAAACTTCGTCACTGCAGAGGAAAGGTACTTGTAAGTGAGGCTGCTGTGTATTTCCCTGTCATTTAGAACGTATTGTATAAAAGTGATTAAGGTAGGCTGGTCAGATGAGACTAAAGTGGAATTTTTTGGTCTCAGCATTAAGCGGTATGTGTGGTCTAAATCTGATACTGCACAACAGCCAGTTAATACCATTTCTACTGTAAAGTATGGTGGAGATAGCATCATTCTGTGTGATAAAATTCAGCTGCAGGGAAAAAAAATCTATTGAGAATTGATGGGAAGATGAATGCTGCTAAATACAGAGAGAACCTGGATTAAAATCTGCTAGAAAGCTGCACCAGCGAAAGTTTGATATTCATCAGTAGAACACCCCAACGTATCCACAACCGTTGTAATTGCTGCACTAAATTTCCATTGTTGCTAAATACTGTACAACTTTACCAACTCACCAAAATTTGCTGATTTAGAAATTAGAAGGATCTCCCGTTTTCAATGAATGCTGAAGGTATCTGTATTCCCTCTCTCTGTAATGTCCAAGACCATGGTAGATTTTCAACTGCCGAGCCAAAAGTGAAGATAGAAGATTATCACGACAAGTCAATGAAACGATAACAGAGAATCAATAATCTGAGGAAGGATACAACACCATCTCAAAGGCACTGAACAGACTTCAGAGCTCTGTGCCGTCCATTCTGAAAAATGGGGAAAGTATCAAACTACCGCCACACTACCGGGTTCAGGCGGACCCCTCTAAACTTAGTCAGTGGAGAAGAAAGATACTTGTAAGTGAGGCTGCTGTGAATTTCCGGGCTCCACGATCTCTGTCCTTCACAAATCGTTTTTTTTTTTTAAAGAAGAATGCAAAGGTAGAAGTTCTGGTTTAAAAAAAAACATACCTTTGTCTGTAAAGACTTCATAAAGAGTCATTTAGACGGTACTGTAAAGATGTGGAATAATGTATGCTGGTCGGATGAGAATGAAGTGGAAATCTCCGGCCTCAACGCTATGCGGTACGTGTAGTATAAATCTGATATTGCACAGCAGCCAGGTCATACCGTTCCAACGGTAAGGTGCAGGTGGCATCGTTCTAAGGGATCATTTCTGCTACAGGGAAAGCAAATCTAGTCAGAATTGATGGGAAGACGCATCCTTCTAAATACAGAGAGTTGCTGGATAATAATCTGCTCGAAAGCTTACACTGGAGAGGAAGTTTGATATTCATCAGGAGAACACCCCAGTGCGCACTGCTGGAGCAGCCATGGAATGGCTTCAGATGAAGAAAATTGATGTCTGTGAATAGCCAGAGCCCTGACATTAACCCAATTGAACATCTCTGGCAAGGGAACAGGATTGCTGTCCAACTAATCTGACACAGCTTGAGCAATTTAGCAAGGAGGAATGGGCAAAACTGAGAGACTTATCCAAAATAACTATTGGTTGCAATGACTGTGAAATGTGATTCAACTTACGACTGACAAATGGATATGAATACCAATGAACTGCAAAAAAAGTCGTTTTTGTATTTCTAGTTTCTTATGCTTTACTTTTGTCCATGTATTTGAGCTCTCCCGTGGAAAACAAGACCGTAAGCTTCACAAAAATTATTCTCAGTTAAGTTGTTCGAAACACCTCATTGTAATTCTCTTTTATATGAACAAAATTTTGCAACTCAGTACTTTTTCAGGGCACTGCAACAGCTTGTCGCCCACACTATTCAGATGTGGTTTATGATAATGAAAATGACCTTAATTTTTAGCTTTCCATCTCATTATTCCAGTATTAATTTGAAACATCCTGTGTTCTGCGTTGACGAGTTCTCATATTCTGATCCAGTGACATTTCCTCACATCCCTGCCTAATACTCAGTGGGACTATCTATGTATTGGCAAAGAAAGCTCTCTTGGATGCATTTTTAAAAGAACACTTCCAATTCTTAGGCACATAGGCAATCTAATTAAATCTCTAAACTCTTAACATTTAAAATCTCTCACGTCTGTTGTTAAGCAAATGCCCACTTTTAATGTCCTGTTTTTAATAATTTCCTTCCTGTGAAAACAACTATGCTTTCGTCTTATCCTGTTCCACAAGACTCCGCAGTGCTCCAGCCTTCAGTGTATAAAAATGCAATTCTGCATATTTCTCGGGTTTGATTGCCATTTGACATCCTCAGCCCGCCTTGCTAGATGATCCCCTCTGAACTACCTACTTCACCGATTTTAATGTCATTTTCGATCTGTACATTCGTATAAATTTCAAACAACTGGTTTGCTCAGGGGCAGGAAGAGTTACTTCAAGTGCTTGGTTTTAGATGTTTCAGAAAGAACAGCGAGGGAGGCAAAAGAGGTGGGAGCGTGTCACTGCTCAACTGAGATAGTGTCATGGCTACAGAAAAGACAAAGTAATCTGAAGATGCTGTTGTCAAAGGAACACTCACAATGCGCTGGAGGAACTCAGCAGTTCAGTCAGCATCAGTTGAAAAAATTAGTCGACGTTTCGGGCCGAAACCCTTCGTCAGGACTGAAGGAAGAACTTTGGGGAGGGTTTGAAGAATGCTGGTGGTTGAAAAAAACAGTAATTTGAAAAAGAAATGGGGTGGGGGAGGGGAAGAAGGGATGTAATTGGCAGGACAACAATAGTAGAAGGAGGCGGAACTATGAGGGAGGTGATGTGAAATAGGGACAGAGGAAGGGAGGAGGAGGGAATGATCGGAAGTTGGAGAATTCTATGTTCATACCAAGGGGCTGGAGACTACCTAGACGGTGTATGAGGTGTTGCTCCTCCAACCTGAGTTTAGCCTCATCTTGGTAGTAGAGGAGGCCATGTATGGACATAAAAGGCTACAGAAAAGGTGGATGTCATTGAGGGCTTGTCTACAGAGTCTCTGTGGGTGGCTGCTAGGAACAGGAAGGAGGCAATAACTCTACTGGGTGTTTTTATAGGCCGCCCAACAGTAACAGGGATATCAAGGAGCAGGTAGTGAAACAGATCCTGGAAAGCTTGAATAATAGCAGAGTTGTCGCGGTGGGATATTTTAATTTCCAAAATAACGATTGCATCTCCCTAGAGCGAAAGGTTTAGATTAGGTGGAGTTTGTTAGGTGTGTTCAGGAAGGTTTCTTGACATAATATGTTGATAAGCCTGCAAGATGAGATGCTACACTTGATTTGGCATTGGGAAATGCACCTGGTCTGGTGTCAGATCTCTCAGTGAGAGAGCATTTTGGGGATTGAGATCATAATTCTATCTCCTTTACAATAATAATGGATAGAGATAGGAACAGACAAGTTAGAAAAGGGTTTAATTGGAGTATAAGACTATCAGGCAGGAACTTTGAAGCTTAAATTGGGAGTAGATGTTCTCAGAGAAAAGTACGGAAGGAATGTGTCAAATGTTTAGGGGACATTTGTGTGGAATTCTGCATAAGTACTTTCCAAAGAGAGAAGAAACTTATGGTAGGGGAGAGGAACCGTGATGTACAAAGTTGTAGTAAATCTAGTCAAGAATAAAAGAAAACTTACGAAAGGTTTAGAGAGCTAGAAATTGTTAGAGATCTAGAAGATTATAAGGCTAACAGGAAGGAGCTTAAGAAGGAAATTCGGAGAGCCGGGGGCCATGAGAAGGCCTTGACGGGCAGGATTGAGGAAAAGCCCAAGGCATTCGACAAGGACCTGAAGAGCAAGAGGCTAAGACGTGAAAGAAAAGGACCTATCATGTGTGACAGTGGGAAAGTGTTTATAGAATCTGAGGAAATAGCAGAGGGACTTAATGAATACTTTACTTCAGTGTTCACTATGGAAAATTATCTTAGTGATTGTCACGATGACTTGCAGTGGACTGAAAAGCTTGAGCATGTAGATGTCAAAAAAGAGGATGTGAAGGAGATTTTGGAAAACATCAAGTTGGGTAAGTCGCCGGGTCCGGATGAGATGTACCCCAGGCTACGGTGGGGGGACATTGCTGAGCCTCTGGTGATGATCTTTGAAGGAGAGGTTCCGGAAGATTGGAGGGTTGCAGATGTTTTTCCCTTATTCGAGAAAGGGAATAGAGATAGCCCAGGAAATTAGAGACAAGTGAGTTTTAATTCAGTGGTTGGTAAGTTGATAATGAAGTTCCCTAGAGGCAGGATTTATGAACATTTGGAGAGGTATAATATGATTAGGAATAGTCAGCATGGCTTTGTCAAGGTCAGGCCGTGCTTTACGAGCCTGACTGAAGTTTTTGAAGATATGTCTAAACACATTGATGAAGGAAGAGGAGGAGATGTATTGTATATGGATTTCAGCAAGGTATTTGATAAGGTTCCCCATGCAAGGTTTATTGAGAAAGTAAGGAGGCATGGGATCCAAGGGGACATTGCTTTGTGGATCCAGAATTGGCTTGCCCACAGAAGGCAGCGTCGGATCATATTTTGCATGGAGGTCGGTGACCAGAGGTGGTTCTCAAGGATATGTTCTGGGACCCCAACTCTTTGTGATTTTTATAAATGACCTTGATGAGGAAGTGGAGGGATTGGTCAATAAATTTGCTGATGACACAGAGAATGCTGTGGATAGCGTGGAGGGCTGTCAGAGGTTACAGTAGGACATTGATCAGATGCAAAACTGGGCTGAGAAGTGGCAGATGGAGTTCAACCCAAATAAGTGTGAAGTGGTTTATTTTCGTAGGTCATATATGAGGCAGAATATAGTATTACTGGAGAAAACTCTTGGCAGTGTTGAGGATCAGAGTGATCTTGGGGTCCGAATCCACAGGACGCTCAAATCAGCTGCACAGGTTGACTCTGTGGTTAAGAAGGCATTCCATGTATTAGCCTTCAGCAATCGTGGAATTGAATTTAAGAGCCGAGAGGTAATGTTGCAGCTATATAGGACCCTGGTCAGACCCCACTTGGAGTACTGTGCTCAGTTCTGGTCGCCTCACTACAGGAAGGATGTGGAAACCATATAAAGGGTGCAGAGGAGATTTACAATGATGTTGCCTGGATTGGAGAGCATGCCTTCTGAAAACGCGTTGAGTGAACTCGGACCTTTGTCCGTGGAGCGAGGGAGGATGAGAAGTGACTTGATAGGGGTGGATAATACGTTGAGAGGCATTGCCCCTGTGGATGGTCAGAGGCTTTTTCCCAGGGCTGAAATGGCTGTCACAAGAGGGCACAAGTTTAAGGTGCTGGGGAGTAGATACAGAGGAGATGTCAGGGGTAAGTTTCTTTATGCAGAGAGTGGTGAGTGCGTGGAATGGGCTGCCGACAACGGTGGTGGAGACGAATACGATTGGGTCTTTTAAGAGAATTTCAGGTAGGTACATGGAGCTTCGAAAATTAAAGGCTATGTGTAACTCGAAAAAATTCAAAGGTAGAGACATGTTCGGCACAACTTTGTGGGCCGAAGTACCTGTATTGTGCTGTAGGTTTTCTATGTTTCTATTTTTTTATCCATCCACCTGCAGGTCCAGACTTATCCTTGTCAATAACCATCTGAGAACTTTTAGAATTATCATCCTTTCTCATTCCTGTGTTCCAGCCACATTGTATTACTGGATGAGCCTCTGGGATAAACTCAATCTTGTGAGATTTTGCCTGATCAGCAGTACAGCTCCCCAAACTCTTTTTACACCCTCTAGCCTGTCTGAAACATATAAATCCTGGCGTGTTCAGATACCAGTCCTGTCCTTCTCTCAACCAGATCTCTGTATTGGATGAATCACTGTGCCGTGTACTCATTCGGGTTCAAAGTACATCTGCTTTCACTGTTCTACACCCGGCACTGAAATACACTCACTTTTGCCGTTTGGTGCCACTGTGCTCATTAACGTGGCCCCATCTTGACTTCCTTTTGGGTTTCGTTGACCTCATCTCTACCTTTCGCTCAATACTACTTACTGACCTGTAGCTCTGGATCCCAAAACCCCCTGCACATGCCACATGGCAACAGTAATCAGGGTGTGTCCAGCAAGACTCCCTGCGAGAAGATCCCCTTCAGTGTAACCCATCCTTCTTACACCAGTCCCATTGATCCTGGAAGAGAGCCTAAAGATCTGTGTTCCTGATGCCCTTCCTCCTGCACCAGATTGTTAGACGCACATTAGGTGTACGAACGTACCTATCTTACCTCACAGACATGTGGCACCTGAAGAAGTCCTTAAAATACCACCCCAGAGTTCCTACTTCTTAACTTTCTTCGGAAGTCTGTAAGTTTTCTTTGCAGGACCTTGTGTCTCTGTTTTTAGCTCTATTATGGAGCATGATCTCTGGCTGCTCATCCTGCCCTTCCAAAATAGTCTGAACCTCCTCAGAGCCATCCTTGGTCATGGCATGATGCAGGTAACCCATCATCCAGCAATTTCACTCATTTCCACAGATACTGCTGTCTGTGTCCCCGCCACCGCCGCCCACCACCCGGCTAAAGTCTTTGCTGCATGTGATCAATATCCTTCCATCCCAGTTTATGAAGTGCTTTCTAATAGTCCCTTTGTAATGAAAATTGTTTTAAAATTAATTCATTGCATTCTTTTTTTTTGATCCACCTGAGGGTGTTTACGTATGCATTCGCAAACAAAAGAGACTACACACGTGTTGAAACAAAACACTTTGTTTGAACTCTTACGATTTTAATACAGAAAGCAAAACAATTGTCTACAGTAGAAGCAGTACATAAATCAGAAGAACACTTATCGTCCACTAAACAAGCCGATCTTAGTGCTGGAGACGAAACACAGATCCGACGATTTCAGGTAGACTGTTCTCTCTTTGTCTCTCTTCCTGTTTCCTTCACGATGTCTCATTTGCTTCTCTCTCTCTCTCTCTCTCTCTCTCTCTCTCTCTCTCTGTCTCCCTGTCTCCCTCACGATGTCTCATACGCTTCGCTATCTCTGTCTTTCTCTCTCTCTCTCTTTCTTTCACTCTCTCTCTCTCTGTCTCTCCCACACGTCCTCTCCCTCGCGCTCACTCTCACTTCATCTCCCTCGTGGACTTTCCCTCGCGCCACCTCCCTCGTACCTCAGATCTCGCTCTCACTCTTTCACAAAGTCTCATTCGCTCTCACTATCTCTCCCTCCCTCCCCCTCTCCCTCTCTCTCATTCTGTCTTCCTCGCGATGTCTCATTCGCCCTCAGTATCTCTCTCTCTATCTATCGCTCTCTTTCCCTACTAACTCCGTCTCCCCCTCGCAATGTCTCCTTCTGGAGTTCACCCTCCCTGGCGCCCTCTCCCTCGAGCTCTCTCAGGAACGCCGTCTTTCCCGCGATGTCTCATTCGCTCTCTCCTTCGCGCCCTCAGCCCTCGCGCTGTCTCCTACTCGCGCTCACTTTCTGTATCTCTGTACCTCTGACAGAGCTACAAGTGAACGCAATGGTACTTTGTCTTAAATTGCAAAAAAAAGGTAAATTATCTCACAGGAAGATATTTCAAGTTGGCATTGAGAAGGAGAACCTAAAGGTAGAGAAAAAAGGGTTGAAGGAAAGAACGGGTTATCACGGAAGCAGGAGTTGTTAATAAATGACGAAAATGTACTCCAAGGTCAGGCAGTTTGTCAGAACAGTGAAGGAGGGGTAACAGGTTCGCCTCGAGCTTCAATTTAACAGGGCGAGAGGTGAGGCGCAAAAGGGATTTCTCTGGGATGGTGAGGCCAGTGATGCCGTCGGTGCCAGCTGTAAACAGCTGTTTTGTAACTCAAAGGCAACACATTTAAGATGGAAAAGCGCAAACAGTTCACTGGACTCTGATGAAGTGTCTCGGCACGAAACGTCGACAATTTACTCTTTTCCATAGATGCTGCCAGGCCCGCTGAGATCCTCCAGCATTTTGAATGAGGCAGATAGTAAACAGTCCACGTTTCTGGCCGAAACCCTTCATCAGGATCTGATTTTGTGTGTTTTATTTTGTATTTCGAGCGAATGCAGATTCTCTCATGTTTGTTTGCTAACTTTGTTCATCACATTGTTTCCAATCACACACAAGTGGGAGGATGCAATAGGGAGCATGAAGGCAGCTGAATTGTAATACTTTACGGCATTTATTCCTAACGTTTCATGAGTTTCAAAATCCGATTCAGTGGGTATTTCACCGCATTCTTCAGTTCCTCTCGGAATTTGCTCTGAGTCAGGGCATAAATACACGTGTTGGTGCAGGAACTGAGAATCTGCAGCATTGCCGACGTGTGTACTGTGATGTAACGGGGATCCGTGACAGAATAAACAAAACTCATTGAAATCCGTCTATAGACAGAAGATACCACGTATGTTCCCCACAACAATATGAAACTAGCCGTTATACTGAAGAGCAAAACGATGGATTTGCGTCGGTTCTCCATCTCCCGGTCCTTGTCATTCTCTCCACTCTTTTGTCGCCGGAGCCCCCTGCGGGCTCGACTGGCCGCTAGAATCCTCCTGACAGTTAGAATATTGAACAGCAAAATCAGACAGAAGGGGACACAAGGGGTTAAAATGCGGTCAAACATGTCAAATGCCGCCCATGAGGGAGATGATTTGTAGCTCGATGTATAAACACAATCCCAGGGAACACCATCAATTATTTCTGCAGGCCCGCATACAAAGCCCCAAGGGACAGTGACTAAACAGGCCAGCACACTCACTGTCCCGATAACCACAGCCGCCGTTCTCTCGGTACAGTATTTTGTTTTCAGCTTCTCACAGCAAATCGCCACAAATCGATCGACGGTGAAAGCGACTGTCAGCCAGACTGAGGCCGCAGTGCTCGCAACGATCAACCACAGACCGAGTCTGCACACAGGAGTGATTCGCAGGAATGATCGGGGAAAATACATCAGAGCAGTCCACCCCAGAAGCGGATTCGAGATAACGATCAGGAGATCGGCCGCTGCCATTCCCACCAGGTAGTGAGTGACACATTTGGAGAGACCGCACTTTCCCCGGGACAGGATCACAATCGCTACCAAGTTCCCTGGAAGAGAGGCAGAGAACAGCAAGTTGAGAAAATACTGAGCAGAAGCCAATACAGCAGTTTGAGGGGATCCTGTAATATTTCCACTTTATTGTTACATTTAGCGGTGCGAGGGTCGAGAGAGGGTGCAGAACTGGCGGAGACAGAGAAGGAGTTTACACAATAAAATAAAGTCAATCTGATCGGAATGCGGATTCCTCACTGGTGAACAGAATGTGAAGTGGCAGCGGAAAGCTAAAACTGGGTAAATACCTCCTCAGTGTCAATACTGGAAGGAACATTTTCTACCGGCGCCTTCCGCGGCTCGTTTGGATGAAATGAATAAATCAGGACGCTGATGGCGGGATTCTTCCATCAGACAATCATCAACTTCCATGGCGATCCCTGTCAGCAATAGAACAGCCGACGGACAGAACGAAAAACAGGAAATGCTGGAAACACTCATGTAGGGAAACAGAATATGTGGAAAAACAGTTACAGTATCTCTCCTCAGAACTGTTCTCAGGGAGACCCCTGACACGAGTGTTAACTGGTTTCTCTTTCCATACAAGCTGTTTGGGGCTTAGTGTTTCCAGCATTCCCCGAGTTTGTTTCCTATTCCAGTATTTGCCACCTCACTGACTTTACAACAGAACATTGACTGATTCCAACAGATACAGTGCAGTCTGATACAACCTCACAGACAGGCATGACGCCTCCCACTGAATCCATCACAGGGATGCAGGGGAGTGGAAATCAACGTCGAGCCACCAGCTCGGTGCCGTAGTCAGATGTCTGTAACGGTGTTAGATGTAGATGTAATATAAAACATTTCACAGTATTGATAAATATGAAGCACCACGTCAGTTTGTTAATTGACTCAGCATGGACTTCATTGTGCTGTCCATCATTTGCTTTATATTCAGTCATATCGCAGACATTTACTAAAAATCCACAACAGTTTCGTGTTACAACACGGAGCTCATCACATTTACTAAACGGTTACTGCCCGTTTAGTAAATGTGATGAGCTCCGTGTTGTAACACGAAACTGATGGTTTGATTATTGCACATAAGTAGACAATCACTCACATTCAAATGCAGACGGCGAATAGGCATAAGCACCGGGGCTGTATAAACACAGCATTTGCAAATGCAGTGCAGCTGTGACAAGACGAAAAGCAGAGAGCCGAACATCTAATTACTAATCACAAACCGCTGGAAGAACGCTGCCTGACCCGCTCAGTCCCACAGAAATTGGCCGATTCGCGGAATTCCTGTTTTTAGATAGAAATGCCAGCATCTATGGTCCCGGTGTTCCCACTCCATTCCTGAAATGCGCAATACTGGGACTGGAATACGACAGTTTAAACCAGCGGCAGAATCAATCACAACTTTACAATTAAACTTCAACATCCACCAACGGCAGCGGATTCTATGGCTTACCAGGAATTCCAAAGGCTGAAATAAAAGGGTAGTAAACAGCTTCTACCCGCCAGATGACTGGATACACCATTTCTATGTGAATCTGTGATTTCTGTTGCTCCTGCATTCACAGCTCCGGCAGACAGCTGACGCATTCCAAGCGACCTTCAATTATACAGAAGGTGTGTCTCCAGAGATACGGTTATACACCTCACTAACTTTCTTAGTTACAGTTGCTTGAACAAACACTTTAATTGTCTCGATTGTAAATATCGAGCCAATTGGAGACAAATTAACAGATCAAAATTCTTTGGCATTACCTCAGCAGCGTCTCCGGTGCAAATAGGCCGGTAGATTTATTTTCGAAGTCTGAGCTTTGTCACGAAGTAGCTGCACTTACAGATTTCATCAGTCTGTTGTCTAATTATTCATCTCTGAACGGAGATAGGTGACACTGACCTATTCATACCTCTGTCCATGCGGACTGTCCTTCTTTCCTTCAGCTTCTTCCTGGTGACTCTCTCTCTCTCTCTCTCTCTCTCTCTCTCACACACACACACACACACACACACACACACACGCAAACACACAAAACAATAACACAAATGTATTTCTATGTCACAGTGACAGTCCTGTTGTACATACTATTTACTATAAGTCACTATAAATTGCTCATTGCACATTTAGACAGAGAGATAACATAAATATTTTTACTTCTTATTTAGATGAAAGATGTAAGTAATGAAGTCAATACAATTGTAAATACACAAACACAGATTCGAACAAAGAAACAACAGAGAGACTGAGATCAGGATGGAAACTCTAAAATAAACACATTGCTAGTGTACAAACACGGGAAAATCTGAAGATGCTGGCAATCCAGGGCAACACAAGAAACTCTGCTGAGCTCCTCCAGCATTTTGTGTGTCACGTTGCTGATGTAACAGTCTTTAATGTGTATCTCAAATCTGTTAAAGGTCAACAGAAATCAAGAATAAATATTTCAATCTGCAAAGGAATGGGCAAACTGTTAAATAATACAAAAATACTGGAAAATGGCAGAGGAATAGGTGCATGGGGGCTGGAAATTAACGAGAGAAAGGCAAGCGTGAATTAAATTAGAGAGAGAGAGGAGCGAGAGAGGTCTGAGAGAGAGAGAGGAGAGAGAGGGAGGAGAGAGAGAGGGAAGAGAAGGAGGAGGGACAGAGAGAGACAGAGAGATAGAGAGAGGGGGCGAGAGAGAGAGAGAGGGAGATAGAGAGAGAGAGAGAGACAGAGAGAGAGAGAGAGAGAGAGAGAGAGAGAGACCAATCGGCAAACTGGCAAATATATAGGTCAAGCAGGCAGAAAGACAGACAGAAACACATGCACAGATTGCAGGATTGTGCTGTTCCTCCTGTATCTCCTAGTCTCTGGGACATTGTTAGAATGTAGGGTTCATTCTGTACCTGTCAGTCTCCGATGCAGTGTGAGAGTGTACTTTTCAGTCTATAATACTGTGATACTGCACAGGACCGAAAGAAGTGTAGAAGGTGATAAACCTTGTCAGCTTTATCTTGGGTCCTAGCCTACAAAGTACCAAGGATATCTTCAGGGAGCGGTGTCTCAGAAAGGCAACGTCCATTATTGAGGACCTCCAGCACACAGGGCATGCCCCTTTCTCGCTGTTACCATCTGGTAGGAGGTACAGAAGCCTGAAGTCACAGATTCAGTGATTGAGGAATAGCTTCTTCCCCTCTGCATTTGGACAGTACCTCACCTTTTCTAATATACGGTATTTCTGATTTTGCACGTTTTTTTAAATCATTCAATATACTTATACCGTAAATGATTTACATTTTTATTTAGTATTATTGTTATTTTTAATGTTCTTTATTTTTTTCTCTTCTCGATTATGTATTGCAATGAACTGATGCTACAAAGTTAACAAATTTCACGTCTCGTGCCGGTGACATTAACCCTGATTCTGATTCTGAGAGTGTGGGGTTCATTCTGTACCTGCCAGTCTATGCTTCTGTGTGAGAGTGTTGCGTTAATTGTGTATCTGTCAAATCCATCTGTAAAGAATTGCTTTCTGATGCTAGTCTGAAATTTCCCTTTAACCAGTCTCCACGTTTCCTTGTTGGTGGATTAATTTCTAATTGGCATTCACATCCTACTTACCCCTACCCTGAATGATTATGAACACTTCTATCATACCTCCTCACATTGTATATCAACTTAGGACAAAAATATTTAATTCTCTCAATCTTCCTGCATAACTCACACCCTGCAGTCCTGCAATGAGAGTAGTCGCCCTTCTTTGCTCTCTTTCCAGTGCCTTCACATCTCTTACAAAATCTGGCGATCAGAATTGTACACAGTTCTCAAGGCGTGGCCTCACAAGTGCATGAAACAGTTTAAGGAGACGTCTCGAGCTCTGAACTCCTCTGAGCTCACGTAGCCCAACATTTTATTAGCCTCCCTAATTGCTTCAGTGTATTGCCTGGATGTTGATAGTGATGTCTTCCGAAAGACTCAAATCCTTCTCATTCTTTCTTACTCGAGACACCCATTGTATATTTATATCCAATACTTCTACTACCTATATGTAGTATGTTACAGTGATTTACATTCAATTTCACATGTCATTTATCTGCCCACATCAGGATTTTGTATAGATCTACCTGTATTGATTCTGCTGCCTGCATGTTATCAGCCCATCTCTCTAATGCGGTGTCATCTGCAAACTTATCTAGTTTATTATTTCTGTGCTTATCCATACCATCAATATAAATAAAAACAGCAGCAGCCCCAAAATTGATTCTTGGGGAACCCAACTTTTAACATCTGCTGGGTATGAAAATGATCCTCTCACCATACATCTTCCCGCTCTGTTTTTGAGCCAATTCTGCACACATTCACATCTCAGACCCTGAATCCCGACGTCCTGTAATTTGAATATTAACCTTTTCTCGGGTACCTTCTCAAAATCCTTCTGAAGCCCAGGTAAATGATATCACTTCTGTATTTTGTCATAAATTTTAGTTCCCTCTTCATAGACCTGCAACATATAAGTAAAACACGAGTTACCCTTTCTGAACCCATGCTGCCTTTCTGCTAACAGACGACCATAAAAATATAACACATAGGAGAAGATCTAGGCCAATTAGCCCATCGAGTATGCTCCAACGTTCAACTATGACTGATCCTTTCTTTCTCCTGCTGAAACCCATTTCCAGGTCTTTTCCCCATCAGCTTTCATGCTATGTCCAATCAAGAACCTAATAATCTCTGCGTTAAATGCACCCACTGAACTGAGCTCCACAGCTGCACGTGGCAAAAATTTCCACAAATACGTCACCCTCTGGTTCTTTCTCCACGTCTCTGTTTTGCATTGCCACCCCTATACGCTGAGTCTGTGCCCTCCTGCCCTGGACTCTTCCACAGTGGGAAACATCCTTTCCACATCTACTCTGTCTTGCCTTTCAGCATTCAAAAGATTTCAATGAGAACGTACTTTGGCCTTCTAAATTCCAGTGAGTACAGACAAATTGTCATCAAATGTTCTTCGTACGATAACCCTTTCACTCCTGGAATCATTCTTGTCATCCTCTGGATCCTCTCCAATGCCAGAACATCACTCGTGAGATGAGGACCACAAACCCATACACAATACTTAAGGTAAGGCCTTAGCATCACATCCCTGCTCTAGTATTCTAGACCACTGCAATGCATGCTCACATTGCAATTGCCTTCCTCACCACCACCTCAACCTCCAAGTTAACCTTTAGTGTGTTGCGCAGAATGACTCCAAAGTCCCTTTGGCGCTCAGATTTTTGGACTTTCTCCCCTTTTAGAAAATAGTCTGCACATTTACTAACACTACCAAAATGCGTGACAATGAATTTTCCAACGTTAGATTTCATTTGCCACTTTCCTGCCATTTCTCCTAATCTGTCTAAGTGCTTCTGCATCCTACATGTATCCTCAACACTACCTGCCCCTCCACCAATATTCGTATCATCTTCAAGCTTGACTAAAATCTATTTATTTCATGAAATAAATCATTCATATACAGCAAAAAGTAGTGGTCCCCACACCAATCCCTGCGGAACACCACTAGTCACTGGAAGTCATCCAGGCAAGAGTCCTTTTATTCCCACTTGCTGCATCCCTGTTCTTATCAGATGCTATTACGACTCGGTGTTTATTAAAGTTTATCTTATCTTACTCACAATACATTTTAAGGTTACTGATAAGTAGTTGAAAGGAAGGGTGCTGTCACCCCTGTTATATACCAGGACAATAGGACAATTTTAGCCCATTTCAAGTCCTTAAAGACTTCATCAATATTCACAGAGGTTTGGAAAATTCTTGTTATGTGTTTGTATATTTAAGTATAGAGTTCTTTAAGTACCGTTGGGTATATATTGTCCAACACTGAGATTTATGAACTTTCAACCTTTTCAGCTGAAGCAGAAACTTATTTACTAAAATCTCTGAAGCAGCTTAAGCAACTTTCTTTTTAACATCTTTGCAGGCGAACACTTTAGCGAAGTAAGAGTTGAGAGTATCCGCTGTGACCTCTTCTGCATAATGTAACACCCCAGTGTTATTCCTAATACACTTAAATTTCCAGTTAAAATTTCTTTTATGGCTGAAGTATTGACAAAATCTCTTGGTCGATCTTAACATTATCAGCAATATCCTTCTCAACCTGTCTTTGGCAATCTGAATTTCCCACTTGTCTATAGCTCTCATATTTTCATATGCCGTATGGTTACGATGCATTCCTATTTTTGTCTGTATTCCTTACTCAACTGTCTTTTCCTCAAGCTGTCTTTGCTCATCCATGTAGTTGATCTATTGTGCTTTCTTTTTCATCTCCTGACCTTGGGTATGAACATGTCCTGCACTACATGTATTACCTATTAAAATTGATGCCATTGTCCCTCAACTGACACGATTTCAAGCAGTTTCTTCCAGTTTACCTTCTGAGGTCTTTGCCACATCTGCTCAAACATTTCTTTGTGAAAGTCCATATAAGTGCTTTCGTTTTTTACTGATATACTCCCTCAAAGTACTTCGAGGCTAACAATGTTATGATCACTTGCTCCTGAAGGCTAAACAACATCCGTACTTAAAATTGTCCCTTCAATGTTACAGAATATCAGATCTAGACAGCCCTCCCCTCTTGTTGGTGTGTCAGCGTACAGGGTCAAAAAATATTGCAGTGTATTGTGGTAGTACAAGCTGAAACACAACTGAAATGCAGAATAAAATATAACAGCTGCAGAGAAAAGTAAATCATAAGGTACAACATCATTATGTGGCAGATTGTGAGGAAAATAATTCAACATATAGTGCTCTCATAACAATGCGATTAATCTTGTCAATAAGCCCCGTGGTACGTGCTTTCAGGGTGATTTTTTAACGATTCCTGTGTCTTTGCAGCGTAATTCAGACAATGGCTATGAACTCGGGCTCTCTCTGGGAAGGACATCACTCTCATGGATATGACCCTGACCCTGACCAAGGTCATTCCCGTCTCGCATCGTCTCTTTTCTTCGGTTACTCATGTACACAAATGACAGTATCTTACAGCCAGTGAACGCACCATTCAGCTCGCCTTTGGTCTCTGGAAGGAAACCACTGCGGTCACCTTCTATTTACACCAGTCAAGACTTGGCCTCTGAGCCTGAATTCTGTGATCTTCAATGTCGAGAGCGTAGCCGTTTTTAAGCGAGGCACTGAGACAGTCGGCCTGAATCCACAAAGACTTTTTAGAAACTTTTGCTTCTACCTGATTCTTCGAAATTCAAAACGAGATAAAAAAAAAAACCCTGGTGCTTCCCCTGTGACACTGGTGCAAGTTGGCACCAATGTTATTGTCACAAAATGAGATGAGATCCTACATACTGAGTGTATACAGTTCAGAAAGAGGCCTCTTTCCTTCTGCAACCCATGTACACATTGGACTGTATTTTGTGGCCAGTGAGCACACCATCCAACTTGTCATTGGTCACTGAAAGAAAACCGGTGCAGTCAGAAATAAGGTATAATTCCAGTTCCAATCAGAGCTCCTCCACAGACCCAGGACAGGACACAATGGCAGTACCGCAATTTGTGAGTGTAATCATGTTTCCAGTAAAATATTCCCACCCAGCCACAATTTGACAACTCCAATGGTCCTGGGATCGCTGGGAGTTGCTCCGGGAATCAGTCACTGGCTCTAGTGGCTCTTTATCCTAAACCAAACTTGAACTCAGACTCTACAGGACATAACTGTCATGGATATGGTCCTGACCCTATCCACGGTAACTCCCCTCTCTCATATCGCCTCTTTCCTCCCGTCTCCCACGCGACTATCTCACGGCCAGCGAATGCACCATGTAACTCGCCTTTGGTCTCTGGAAGAAAACCGGTGTGGTCACTTTCTATTTGGCAGTCAAACCGGGTCCACAAACACTTTTAGTAACCTTTGTTTGTACTGGATTCCATTAATTCCTTTAAATTCAAAATGACATGAAGAAATCTTGTGTTTCCTCTGTGGCAGGGAAAGGTAAAGTCAGGTAGCGCATGAGTGACACGGCACTTGATAGTTAGAGGTATAAATAGGAGATACCGTGAGCGCAAAAGAACAACAGGATGCTGTGCTGCCTCCCGGGTGCTTGGGTCCAGATGTATCAGAGAGGCTCCAGGAGATTCTCAAGGGAATGAGTGAACATCAGAGGTCGTGTTGCATTTTAGCACGACTGTTATTGTCAGAAAGGGGGAAGAGGTTCTACAGGCTGAGTATATAGAGTTAGGAAATAGGATGGATAGAAGGACCTCCAAGGTAAAATTTCTGGATTACTTCCGGTGTCGTGGACTTGTGTACATAGGAATGGGATGGCAGCACAAATCAATAAGTGACTGAGGAAATGTTGCAGGTGGTAGGGATTCAAGTTTGGATCATTTGAACCTTCTTCTGGGCAAGGGTGGCCTTTTAAAGAGGGACTTGTTGCACCTGAACTGGAGGGGAGCTAATATGCTGGCCGGAAGATTTGCTAATGCTTCTCGGAGGGCTTCAGCTCGTTTGGCAGCGGGCGGTGCATTGGACCACCAGGTCAGTAAGTAAAAGATTAGACACGAAGGAAGATATCAGTGAAAGTATGGACAGGCAAATTCAAATAAACGGTGTGATGAAGCATGTATTTGAATGTCAGGAATATTATGGGTAATGGTGATGAACACAGAACATGGACCTGTTCCTGGAACCGTAATGTTGTGTCCATTACAGAGACTTGGTTGAGAGATGGGCAGGGACGCGTAAATAATCTGCCAGCTTTTTGAAGTTTTTTTTTTTTTTTAAGCTAGTGAAGGAGATAAAAGAAGTGTGAGTTGAACTACTAATCAGGGACAATTTCACAGCTACATACAGGGGAGACACAGTGGAGGGTTCAGACACTGTGTCCATTGGAAGAGAACCGACGAACAGGAAATGTGCTCTCAAACGACTGGGATTGAACTACTATCTGATAATGGATAATGAGTCTGTTCAGGTGACTGCCCTCTCAGTAGGAGAGCAGTTAGGTGACAGAGACCACAACTCTCTCAATTTAAAGATAGCTATATATAGGGATGGGATATTTTTAAATTGGAAAAGGGTAAATTAGGAAGGCATTAGGCGGGAACTAAGAAGGTTAAACGGAAATAACTTTTATTCTGGCAAATCCACATCAGACATGGGGAGAGTGTTTAAAGATTAATTGTAAGAGCACAGGAAATGTATCTTTCTGTCAGAGCGAAGGACAGGGGTGGAAATAGAAAAGAAACCTGGATACCCTCAGTTAATAATAAACAGGGAATGTACGTCAAGTTTTGGAAGTTAGGATCAAATGGAATAAATGATGTTTATGCAGAATCCAGAAAAGAACTGAAAAAAAGGGCATCGAAACACATATCATAGCAAGAGGATAACGTGGGAGAGGGAGGGACCTCTCATGGATAAAGGGGAACATCTGCTTGGATCCGGAGAATATGAGTGAAATACACGATAAGTACTTTGCTTTAGTATTTACCAAAGGGAAGAGATGTGGAGTTGTCGACAGTGCTGCATGTATAAATACGTTAGGAAGTTTGGAAGTCAAGGAGGAGGGAGTATTGCGTCTCCTAATGAGTTTTACGATTAATAACATCCTGGGGCCTGATGGGGTTTACGCCAGTTTTTGTTTTTTTTTTTTAGTGAAGCAAGAGACGAGATTGCTGAGGCCTTCACCAGTAGCTTCATATCTTTCCTAGACGCAGACAAAGACCCAGAGGACGTGTTAATGGCGAATGTTAAACCTGTATGTAAGCAGGGAACAATGGAAAATGCAGAAAACTGTAGATCGGTAGGTCTCACGTCAGTTGTACAAACAATTGCTGGGGAAACATCTTCGAGATTGGATATACAGTATGAGCTTTTGGAAGCCAGGGCCTAATAAGGGAGAACCGTCGTGTCTTCGTGTGAGGCAGGTCCTATCTTCACAACTTGAGTTTTCTGACAAATTGACGAAAGACATAGATGAAGTAGAGCTGATGATGTCGTCTACATGGATTTACTAAAGCATGTAGCAAAGTCCCTCTCGATTAAAGACAGTGTTTGAAGAGATTTATTCAATCTGGAGGTCTCTAATTCGTGGTGTTCTGCAGGGATCTGTACTGGGACCACAACTATCTGTGAAATATTAAAATAACCGGCATGAAAATGTAGATACGTGCTTTAGTATGTTTCTGAATGATACCAAGGGTGGTGCACCTGTGGATAGTGAAGAAGACTGGCAAAGAGTACAGCGCAAAGTAGATCATTCGCACATGAGGACAGAGGAATATCAGATGGAACTAAACGCTGATAAATGTGAAGTGTTGCACCTTGGTAGCCAGAAGCAAGGAGTGAAATTTAAGGGGAAGACCATTAACAGTTTTGCCTGGCAGGGAGGTTTGAGGACTAAGTTTACAGCTCCTTGAAAGTGACCATTAAGGTCGATCTGCGGTTAAGATGCTTATCAAATGCTTCCTCTTGTTAGCTGAGTTATTGAGCTCAAAGTTCAAGAGGTGATGTTGCAGCTTTAAAAAAAATTCCAATTTCCCCACATCTGGAGTATTGTATATAGTTTTGGTCGTCCCAGTTTTGGATGGCTTTTGAGACATTGGAGAAGAAGCAAAATAAGTTTACCAGGATGTTTTCTGGTTCCAAGGGCGTTTGCTAACATAAGTGTCCTGACAGTCTTGGGCTGTTTTCTTTGGAGTAGCAGAAGCTGAGTTGAGAGCAAATAGAGGTTTATAACTTTATGCGAGGCGCAGATCGAGTGGACATGGAGGTTCTTTATCACATGGTAGAAATATTCAATACATTGAAGTTGAGCTGGGGTAGTTTGAAAGGAGATGTGAGTGTATGTTTTTATACTCAGTGTGCTGCAGTGGTGGAGTTAAATGAGGGTGTTTTACAGCACATTTAGATAGGTACACAACATGAGGAGGATGGAGGGAGGTGGACATTGTGTAGGTCAGAGGGATTAGTTTTTGAGGATTCACTGATTTACTTTTCAGTTGGTTTGGCGCGATATTATTGGCCAAACGGACCGTTTCTGTATCTTCTATGATTTGTTCCATATACTGGGAAACAGTATGAAAGACCTGGGAATGACCCAGCAGGTTTACAAGCAGATGATCGTGAAACAGGAATGTAAGTATGACCAAGCTAATAATTGAGTACAAATAAAAACAGAGAAAGGAGTTACATTTTACCACAGAGGCAACATTTAAAAATACAAGGAGTGGAGGACTGAAGGACTGCACGTTGCCTAACGTTGCTTGCCGAAGGGTAGATCTGCGGCATTCAACTCTGGTGACCTAGGCCTGTACCAGAAAACCAGGTATGATTTGCATAGGGCTATTTCAAGGGCGAAGAGACAAATTCGAAAGCGATTGAAGGTGACGATGGATGTACGACAACTCTGGCAGGGGTTGCATGACACAATATCCTGCAAAGCGAAACCCAATGGCATGAATGTCAGTGATGCTTCACTAGCCGGTGAACTCAACGCCTTCTATGCCCATTTTGAAAGCACGAAGTTCCCTGCTACATCTGATGACTCGGCGATCTCTGTCTCAGAGACCGATAATAGCTGTCTTTAAAGAGAATGAACCCTTACCAGGCAAAAGGTCACGATGGAGTACCTGGTAAGGCTCTGGAAACCTGTGTCAAGCAATTGACGGGAGATTTCAAGGACATTTCAACCTCTCATTGTTACAGGCAGAGGTTACCACTTGTTTCATAAAGGCGACAATTATACCAGTACCTGAGAAGAATAATGTGATCTGCCTTAATAACTATCGCTCGGGAGCATTAACATCTACAGTAATGAAATGTTTTGTGAGGTTGCTCAGAAGATTATTCATATAAGGCTGTGTGAGTAGAGTTTAGAAACAAATAAAATAGCAATCATTTTGCAGGAATTATACTGCAAATCTCCCAGTAGTTGGTGAGAGATTGAGGAACAGATCTGTTGCTAAATCATAGAAATGTCATGGGAACAGCGTTACAGCGACCGGGCATTTCAACAAAAATAGTTGAATCAACTTTGTGTAAAACGATAAGAAGTGGAACCTCTGAAGTGCATCCAGGAGAGATTTTTATGCCAGCAGATTGATAGTCGTGCTTGGTATAGGGCAGGGCGTTGGATAAAGTGACAGTTTGAGACAAGTCAGCATAGAATTTAAGATGCTTCAAATCAGTCTTGGACATGGATTTCATGTTGTACATGTATAAGTTATTGTTGAGACCTGAAGGTTTTGTGCACAGTTCTGTCACGCATTTATAGGAAAAATGTTATTAAGCTGGAATGGGACAGAAAGTTAAGAATAGCCTGGAAATTAAGGCACATTTCATGACCACCGGCAGGATCCCGCAAGTGCGTACGTGAAAATGCTACCTGTAGGTAAATCTATGTTTGGAAAATGGGAGACATTTCAGAGTGAAGTATTGAGTGTTCCACTTCACTGTATTCCCGTAAGAGCGAAAGGTAGGGTCAGCAGATTCAGGGATTCGTGGACGTGAAGGGGCAGTGAGGGTTTCACTGAAACAATAAGAAGCATGTGGTAGGGAAAGAACACTGAAGATTGCGGAGGACCTTCAGCAGAACAGAGAGTGTAGGGCAGAGAGTGTAAGGTAGAAAATGAAGGTGAGTGGAGGAAGATGCAAAGAGAACATGAGGGAAAACACATAATGATGTTTATGCGGATAAAGCTACAAAAGAACCAGGCAGAGGGGGGTTAAAACACTGGATTAATAGACATTCCAACAGTTCATGGATAGGACTGGTTCAGACGTTTATGTGCTAAATGCAAGCAGATGGGACTAGCTTATGTAAGCATGCATCAGTTGCGTTGAAGAGTCTTTTTCTCTGACTCCAGGCAGAAGAGTGTATAACATGAGAGGAGAGGATAGCGTGGTTTAAGGGGGATCTGAGAAAGGCTTCCCTGTTTCATTCAGAGGAAGTTTACAATTTAGAGCACTCTGCCTGAGAGGATGGTGTGAGCAGGTATTTACGGACCATCAGGATGAGCATTGGAATCACCACGGCATCCACACCGACCAAGCTGTTGATCTGAACTGGACCCATCAGGTTCTATTAGCCTCACATCCCCCTCAGCCTTTTCTGTCCAGATACCTGTTCAAATATATGTTCAACATTCTAAATGTAGAAGAACCTGCTGCGTTCCCAGTGCATATGATGCATAAACTCATCTTGACGTTCCAGCCGGGTCCATGTACCAGATGAAGATGGTGTGGTTTTTCATCACAACATTAGTTAAAATTGAAACTTGGTCCGAGCTGGAAACCCGCGAAATATTCATGACCCCATGCGTTTCCTGTGGCTCAAGACACGGGGACCCTACTGATCACATTGGGGCCTCTCTCTCTCTAGCCACACTATGCTCTTAATATAGCTGTCGAATCTCCTGGTATTTTCCTGACCGGCCTGATCAATCACATAACACTGTTTTGTCCACCTGGTTTCCCTATTAAGAGTATTCTTAATATTTTTGTTCTTATCAAGTGATTTGCCCGATTCTGATCTCCTAAACCGAGAGTATCTTTCCTTTATTTCTTGACCGGACCCGGAGCCTTTATATCGCTCGTTGGCCATGGTTCCTTAAACTTGCCAGGTTACCCTTCACCCTAAAAGGAACATGCTGCCTCTAGCTAGCTGCAATCACACTAAAAAAACACAACTTCCACTTGCCATTTGTTCATGTTCTGTCATACAGATTCTAACACCACCTCTGCTAGATCCAGTCAAATCTACTGAAATTCACCTTTTCTCCAAGATTGGTTCCTAAACTGTGAACTTGACCGTACGTTCTTATCAGTATCTTCAAACTAATGAAAGAATGAAGAAGGCATTAACAATTACAAAACAATCCTCGTTGGGTTCAGAAAAGCAGAGAGTGAACAGTTTCAAGTCCCTTGGAGTCAAGATCTCTGACTATCTATCCTGGTCCCAAAATAACAATGCAGATATAAAGAACACAAGACAGTAGCTATATTTCATCAGAATGAGAAGAGATGTGGTTTCTCAACTAAAACACTCAAAACCCTTTATGAATGTACGGTGTAGAGCATTCTGACAGGCTGCATCGCTTTTTGGTGGGGATGTGGGGCGGTTACTGCACTGGACCAGAAGAAGCTTTCAGACGTGGTAAAATTATTCAGCTCCGTCTTGGGTTCTAGCTTCATAATATCCATGACATCATCAAGTATCAGTGCATCAGAAAGACAACATCAATAATGAAGGAGTCCCATGACCCAGGACATGCCCATGACCCAGGACATGCCCTCTTCTCATTGTTAGTGGCAAGAAGGAAGTACAGAAACCTGAAGCCGCACTCTCAGTGATTCAGGAACAGCTTATTCCCCTCTGCGATACGATTCCTAAATCGACACTGAACCAATGAACGCTACCTCGCTTTTATAATATATATTATTTCTGTATTTGCATTATTTTTCGTCATTTAAGTATGCATATATACTTAGTATTATTGATTTACATGTTTTTTTTCTTTCTATATTATCATGTATTGGATTTAGAGTATAGAGCATAGAGCATAGACGAGTACAGCACATTACAGACCCTTCGGCCCACAATGTTGTGCCGACCCTCAAACCCTGCCTCCCATATAACCCCCTACCTTAAATTCCTCCATATACCTATGTAGTAGTCTCTTAAACTTCACGAGTGTATCTGCATCCACCACTGACTCAGGCAGTGCATTCCACTCACCAACCACTCTCTGAGTAAAAAGCCTTCCTCTAATAACCACTTTGAAATTCCCACCCCTTACCTTAAAGCCATGTCCTCTTGTATTGAGCAGTAGTGCCCTGGGGAAGAGGCGCTGGCTATTACCTCTATCTATTCCTCTTATTATCTTGTACACCTCTATCATATCTCCTCTCATCCTCCTTCTCTCCAAAGAGTAAAGCCCTCACTCCCTTCATCGCTGATCATAATGCATACTCTCTAAACCAGGTAGCATCCTGGTAAATTTCCTCTGTACCCTTTCCAATACTTCCAAATCCTTCCTATAGAGAGGCGACCAGAGCTGTACACTGTACTCCAAGTGTACTAATAGGAGTTTTATTGAGCTGCATCATTACATCGCGACTCTTAAACTCTATCCCTCGTCTTATGAAAGCTAACACTCCTCAAGCTTTCTTAACTACCCTATCCACCTGTGAGGCAACTTTCAGGGATCTGTGGACACATACCCCCAGATCCTTCTGCTCCTCCACACTACCAAGTATCCTGCCATTTACTTTGTACTCTGCCTTGGAGTTTGTCCTTCCAAAGTGGACCACCTCTCACTTCTCTGGGTTGAACTCCATCTGCCACTTCTCAGACCACTTCCGCATCCTATCAATGTCTCTCTGCAATCTGCGACAATCTTCTACACTACCTACGACAGCACCAACGTTTGTGTTGTCTGCAAACTTGCCAACCCGCCGTTCTACCCCCACATCCAGGTCGTTAATAAAAATCACGAAAAGTAGAGATCCCAGAACAGATCCTTGTGGGACACCATTAGTCACAATCCTCCAATCTGAATGCACCCCCTCCACCACCCTCTGTCTTCTGCAGGCAAGCCAATTCTAAATCCACCTGGCCAAACTTCCCTGGATCCCATGCCTTCTGACTTTTTGAATAATCCTACCGCGTGGAAAGTTGTCAAATGCCTTACTAAACTCCATCTAGATCACATCCTCTGTACTACCCTCATCTATATGCCTGATCACCTCGTCAAAGAACTCTCTCGGGCTTGTTAGACACGATCTGCCCTTCACAAAGCCATGCTGACTGTCCCTGATCAGACTATTATTTTCTAAATGCCCATAGATCCTATCTCTAAGAATCTTTTCCAACAGCTTTCCCACCACAGACGTAAGGCTCACTGGTCTATAATTACCCGGACTATACCTACTACTTTTTTGAACAAGGGGACAACATTTGCCTCGCTCCAATCCTCCAGTACCATTCCCGTGGGACAACGATTGAACTGCTTCTCGTAAGTTACCAAATCAGAATCAGAATCAGAATCATGTTTATGATCATTAGCATTTTGTCGTGAACTTTGTTAACATAGCAGCAGCAGTTCATAGCAATACATAATATAGAAGAAAAATAAAGTAAAATAATATAATTATAATGACAATAATAATAGTAATAAATAAGCAAATCAGTTGCAGTATACGTATATTGAACCTATAAAAATCATGAATAAATAGAAATAATATTTAATTGAAAACTGAGGTCGTGTCCAAGGGTTCAAAGTCCATTTAGGAATCGGATGGCAGAGGGGAATAAGCTGTTCCTGAATCGCCCAGCGTGTGTCTTCAGGCTTCTGTACTTCCTAACTGATGGTAACAGTTCAAAATTCACAACACATGCCGTCCATAATGAACCTCATTCTGATAGAACGGATGCTTATCATCCTGGTGAGTAGGCTGAGAAATGGTAAATGTTTTTGAGTATAGATGAGTGAGGTGTGGCAATTTGCAAGTCATATCAGAGGAGTACTTTGAGAACACAGCCCAGTCTGTCACAGAAACTTTCCTCCACTCCATTAACTCCGGCTGTATTCCCCGCTGCCCTGGGAAAGCAGATAACATAATCAAAGACCCTTCCCACCCCTGTCATTCTCTCTTCTCACACCTCCCATTGGGCAGCAGACGAAAAAGGAGTGAGAACACACACCATTAGGATCAAGGACAACAACTGTCCCACGTTACATCCCCTAAGAAAGTATTCATACCCCCTTCCGAAGTTGTCAATTTTATTGTTTTCAACATTGATTCACAGTGGTTTAATTTAGCTTTTTTGACACTGAATAACAGAAAGACTATTTCGTGTCCAAATGAAAATGATATCTGCAAAGTAATAAAATGAAAATAATCCATTGTATAAGTATTCACCCCTTTAATATGACACACTAAACCATCACAGGTACAGCGAATTGGTTTTAGAGGTCGTATAATTAGTTAAATGGAGATCACTGTGTGCATTCAGGATGTTTCAACTGACTGTAGTAAAAATACACCGGTATATGGCAGGTTCAATTGCTTGTTAGTCAGTGTTGACGCAAAAACTACAGGATGAAGACAAAAGAACACTCCAAGGAACTCCGTTAAAAAGGATATTAAAACGCAAAAAAAAAGATGAAGCACCCAGTCATTTTCTGTTTTTACCAACATGTGGTGTATCCCATATTTCTGCATTGCTGAACTACAACGGGTTAACTGCATCTATTTCTGACTGTAATTAATCTGATTTGAGATGCGCAATAATTCTCTTTGTTGTGCACAGCCTGCTTGGAACAACATAAACCTGGATTTTATTTGCAGCATTCTGCACAATATCTTTGAGTGTTTAACTACGTGATACGTATGTTTACCTCCATGCGGGATATTTTAAAAATTATGTTTCTTATGTTCTTGGCAATATGCGAGATCAGAAAAAAAGTAGCAGCTGTGTAAAGCTGTAAGTGATGCAGACTCGCTATTTTTATATTCCCTAGTGTGTTTCAGTGTCTGCATCACTGAATACAAGCTGCACCTCTTTTCATAGTTGAGGTTCTTATCGACTACTCCACTGTACAACGGCTGGAATTATTTATGTGCAGACATACCATATAAAGCAGATGGAAGGCGCTCCTTCCCACCACTAGCCTATAGGTTACACCTGAGCATGCTGTAGCCCCTGCTTACTGATATATGCTGGATATGGTCGAAGAACTTGTAGCACAGGCTGGCTGTGTTGTTTGCCTGGTGGCCCGGTGTCGGACATCTAATCTGCCCTGTAGAGGAACTTGCAGTGGGAGGGGAAAGGTCAAGCTGTGGTGGTCCATGAGGATACTGACGACATAGGTAGAACGAGGAAAGAGGATGTTTTAATGGAATTTGGGCAACAAGGGACAAAATTAAAATGTAGAACAATGATTGTAATCTTTCTGTTATCACCTGAGCCACGAGCAAATTGGCATGGGGTCCAGAATCTTAGAGAGTGAAATACCAGTTCATGAAGGATATTATAGATTACAGGGAGACCCTGATCATTTGGGGAAAAGGGCCACAGAGTGGCGAATAGATTACAATGCAGATATGAACTTTCTGATGAGGCTGATGAGAGCTGGATTATGCACGTCTGCCGTCACATCATTCTACAGGTTGACAGTCGGTTGCAGATCATTAAAAAAGCAAAATTAATTCACAATAAAAGTTGCAAGAATATGCTATACAAATCTTTTTCATTGCTGCCATTGAAAGACACTGTTCTGAGTAGTGTTCTATTACTTTACTACACGTCAATCAGTAACACTGCTGCTCAGGGATGGTTTACAACTGCAATAATTGAGGGGATTCCTCACCCAAACCAGCCCCTCATTCATCAGTAGCAGAAAAACACTACCCCACTGTCCTTCAGCACTAAGCACTTGCATGGCTTCAGCAGGGCTCACTGTGTTCCTCAGCATGTACTGCTGCAGTGCTGCCTGAAATGTGGCAGGAGCAGCCTGGGGGCAAATGGCTCGTTGGATGTTCCACTGGATATGAGCACAGCACACTTTAACTTGCCTGCTCCACCTTTTTCCGAGTCCTTTGCCTTCTTTCCCTCCACCAAACATGATGCTGCTTCACTTAGATGGATGCTCAGTGACAAACTGACGGCAGCTATCTCCTCTTATACACAGCACCTCGAACTGCCCGACTCAGGTGCAGAGAGACAGACATGGGAAGAGGATGAGACAGAGTCAGAGTGAAGGACTGCAGAGAGCGACCCCTCATCTTCCAGCTCCACCTGCACTTTAACACATCCACCAATTCCCAATGGTATATGCACAACAGAACTGAAGGACAGCACTCTAGATAAACACTCTCACACACTGGGTACATACGAAAGGATTTCCTGGTTTTACTGTTCCCAGCTCTACTCAAGAATTATAGAGAATTATTTTCCACTCTACAAAGAAACATTTGAAGCGTCGGTGAAAGTGATGACAGTTCTTCCCCGGGACCAAGAATAGTGCAGTGCGCCCTGCTCAGACGCAGCAGCTGGATGGCGAGGGTACAGTTGTAAAACCAGATTGTGAGGAGAAAATTGAATATGGTCACAGGAAGTAGCTGCATATGCAAGCAGATCTGTGCGACTAGATCCTTCTACAGCACAATTAAAGATATTCAGGGAGCTGAATCGGTCTTCAGCATCACTGAATGCAAATATAGTTGAGAATTGATCAAACAGTTGATTAGAAAGGCAAAGAGGGGATATAAAACGTCCTTAGTGAGCAGGATCAAGGATAATCTCAAGGCATTTTACCCTCATTCCCTGGAACGTATGAGAATGAGGGGAGGTTTGACAGATATATACAAATTACGAAGAGTGTAGATAGGGTGAATTAATGTATTATATTGTGAGAAACGTGTTTGATCTTACAGCTACTGCAGGGAGATGATTGCAGGCAAACGGAGAGTGGGACATCGGTATTCCAACATATCCAATGTTCCAGCAATGTCCTGAGCCCGGATGCAAATCCCAGCAACCTAATCCCACAAAACAGAAGAGCTACAGACGTTCCAAAGACTTTATCCATGAGAAAGGATGTATCCACCATGAAGACTGGCTGCACCTGGGGGAGAGCTTGAAACACTGGCACAGTACAGAGAACTCGGGTCAGTAGTCTTTGCCCCAGTGGGCGTGATGTGTGAAACTGACCACCATCTGAATGAAAGACATAGAGCAACAGATTTCTATTCGCTCTCTGCCCTCTCACCATCTGGTGCCCTCTAGTTGCGGATTCCACATCCCTGTTAAAAATTCTCTGTACATTCACGCTATCTGCGACTTCCGTTGTTTCATACACTTCTATAATATTGCCCCTCACTTTCTCACATTCCATGGAAAACAATCCTAAACTGCTCATAACTCTGTCATTTGCGACCCAATATAAACCTTATAAGTTTCCTTGCCTTATTTCAAACTTAATGGAATATTTCCTGTAACAGTGTGACCAAAAATAAACACGATATTGCAATGTGACCTCACACCTTATACAACTGCAACACAACACCTCAACCTCTATCCTCAGTGTATTGACTGATGAAGGCCAGTGTTCCAAGAGGTTTCATCGCCTATGTGTCTATCTGTAACCCAATTTGAGACCCTGTCAGCTCATTGAGTGAAAGACAATTCATGTTTGATTAACATGAAACGAGTATTTCTAGATGTTAGAAGGGAACCTGTAGATGTGGTAGACTTAGATTTTCAGAAGGCATCTAACAAGGTGCCACATGAAAAGCTAGTGCAAGACACCAGAAATCACAAGACGAGTTAACAAGGATAAAAGGTTGGTTTTCACATGGAAGACAGAAACTCAATTGTTTCAGAATGGGAGGATGTAACCACGGGAACATCCCCTGAATTAGTTCTGGACCCTCTATTATATACTATCAATATTACAATCACGGTGGAATTGGCGGAGGTTACGGTGGTAATGGGCTGTCTAAGGGAGCAGGGGTAACTGAGGGTCGTAAAATATTCACAACCGATATCAATCACCCGAACAAGGGGCCAGAGTGTGAGGGATCCAAGGCTGCCTGTCAATGACAGAGAATGTCATGCGGTTTATGTTGTGACGGGACATTTGGTCTCTGCAACAGGATACAGAGAGGTTGGGTAAAAGAGGGAATACTTGGAAAATGCAGTTTAATGTGGTAAACAGTTACAGCGTGTTAAGTGGTGGAAAGAATCAAAAGGCAGACTATCATTTATATGGAGAGATAGAGCACATGAGTGAAGTACACAGTGGTCCAGGTGTTGTCTTGTACAAGTTAGACAGAAACAGCTGACAGGTGCAGTGAATTGTTGATGGACATTTATTTCTGTGTGGTTGTTTGGTGGAGAGAAACGGAGAGCTGGTGTTACAGTCAGACAAGTGCACAGTGATGGATTCTGGAAAGTTAAAGCAGGCCAGGACATGAACAGTGAATGACAGTGTCATGGGGAGTGTTAGTGAACAGCGAGATCTTCGGGTACAGGTATGTAGTTCCTTGAAAATCATAACACAGTTAGACAAGGTTGTGAAGTAGGGGAACAGCCTGTTTGCCTTTGGCAGCAGAGGAGTTGCGCAATCGCATTGCAGTTGTACAAATTATTAATTAAATCTCAGCTGCCGTACCCTGTGCGGTTCTGGTCATCACAATAAGGAAGGAAGTGATCAAATAAAAGATTCGCACGAATGTTGTCTGGACTGGGGCCTTGTGAGACACACTGGGACTGTTTTCCCTGGGGTAAAGGAGGCTGAGGGGAGAAGTTTATAAAACTACGAGAGCTGTAGATTAGGTAAGCAGTCAGAATCATTTTCCAAGAGTGGAAATGCCATATTCAAGAAGGCTGCCTTTGAAGTGACAGGATAATAATTTAAATATAATGTGCGGGGCAAGTACTAGGTCAGTTTTATTTACAGAGTGATAGGGCCTGGCATGGGTTGTCATGGGGAGGGACGGAAGTAGAATGACATTGAAGGGAGAGAAGATATTTAGTTTAATATTGTAATGTTTAATGTGGCATTGTGTTCAGCAGGGACATCGTGGGAAGAAGGACCTGTTCCTCTACTGCACTGTTCAATGTTCTGAGTGAGCCTCAGTGACTGAAAACTATTTAACCCGGGGCAACGACAGGTGTATCTGTGGTAACTAGTCGGATCCTCAAGTGTATTGGAGGACAAGGATTACAAGTACGTTGTTCTCTGAAAGTGTAGATAGGGTTATGAAGAAGACATACATTGGCTCGAGTTTGGAGTACAGGAGATGGGACTTCATGTTGCGACAGTACACGTCATTCGTGAGACAACACCGTATTGTGTGTAGTTCTGGTCTGTCACTTACAGGATGAAAATCACTAAGCTGGGAAAGGGAAGAATGTGTTGGTAATATGAATGGAGAAAGATCAAAAGGGACACTCGGGCAACTTCTTACACACAGAGAGTGGTGGGTATATGGTACGAGCTGCCAAAGGAAGCTGTAGAGGAGATACAATCACAATGTTTAGCGGACATTCGGACAGTTGCATGGGTAGGAGAGGTTTAGAGGGATATGGGCCAAGCACAGGTAAATGGAATCTAGGGTACACACCCTGGTCAGCATGGCCGCGTTTTTGTCCTGTGTAACTCTGTTACTGAGTAAAAGATGGATGGCACTGGGTACTCCTCACTCCAGGCGTAGGTGGTTCACATGTGACAGGAAGGGACGAAAATATGGGGAGGGGGAAACATTGCATTACTAATCAAGGAGACCATCACTGAGGGAGGATGTCTCATAAGATTCTTCATATGAGTCTTTGTGAGTAAGATTTAGAAACAAATAAAATAGCAGTCATATTTCTGGAATTATACTGTAAATTTCCCAGTAGTTGATGGGAGATTGAGGAATAGGTCTGTTACTAAATTACAGAATTGTCATGGGAACAGTGTATAGCAATCGGGGATCTCAACAAAATTAACTGAATCAACCTTGTGTAAAACGGTAAGAGGTGGAACTTTTGAAGCATCCCGGAGAGCTTTTTACGCCAGTACAGTGATAGTCCTGCTTGGTATAGGGCAAGGGGTTGGATGAAGTGTCAATCTGAGACGATTCAGCACAGAATTTAAGTTGTTTCAAATCAGTCAGGGACATGGACTTCATGTGGTAAATGTATAGGTCTTTGTTGACACCTGGAAGTATTGTGCACAGGTCCGTCACCCATTTATAGTTAAAATGTCATTAAGCTGGAAAGAGACACAGAATTAAGAATAGCCTGGAAATTAAGGCGCATTTCATGACAACCGGCAGGATCTGGCAAGTGTGTACGTGAAGATACTACCTGTAGGTATATCTACGTTTGGGAAATGGGAGTCACTTCAGAGTGAAGTATTGAGTATTGCAGTTCACTGTATTCCTGTAAGGGCGAAGGGTAAAGTCGGCAGATTCAGGGATTCCTGGACGTGAAGGGGTAGTGAGGGTTTCACTGAAACAATAAGTTTCAAACCGTACTGCAAGTGAGGTCTCACCAATGCCTTGGAAACCTCAATGTTACATTTTTCTTGGATATACTTGTCCTCTTGAAATGAACCTAAGGTTTGAATTGTCTTCCTTATCACCGAATCATATTGCAAGTTACACTTCCTACAGGAGGACTACCAAGTGTCTTCGAACCTCTGTTATTTTTTTTTGAATTTTTAATCTTCTTAGAAGAGTCTGCAACATTATTGCTTTCATGCATGACCATACAGATCCCTGCACGATATTCCATTTTCCATTTCTTTGCCCAATCTGTCTGTCCTTCAGCAGATGTCCTGCTTCTTCAATACTACCTGCCCTCCACCTATCTTCGAATTATCTGCAAACTTGACCACATTGCCATTAATTCTGTCACCCGAATCAGGGACCCATACAAAAAAGGAAGTGATCCAGCAGTCCCCAGGGTGAGTCACACCTGAGTTCATCCATCTGACCTGTCAAGCCTCTTACACTGAAGCAAATGCAGTGTAAACCAACTGTCTTTCCTATCCTTTGTCTGTGCTCCTGTCTACCCTGTTGACTAAAGTTGCTCTCATTGGCAAAAGTATTATCTCCTCCTTAGTGCCACACTGACCGCCACTCCCACTTACACTATTCTGAGTATCACTTACAAATCTACAGGATAGTGCGCCCCCTCCAGTTCAGGAGCAATTTATATCCTGTGTGCAAGTCTTCCTACCACAGAAGAAATTGTAGTAATCCAAGAACTTCAATCTTGCCCCCGTCTGAGCCCCTCAGTCACTTACTCATCTGAATGATCATTCTATTTCTATCCGCACCAATATGTAGTACAGTGTGTAAACTAGATATAACTGTTTTTGAAGTTGTGCTTTTTAAGTTCTTTCCTCATTCGCTCTGTTCATTGTGTACAACCTCAACCATATTTTTACCAAATTATATACACCACGATCACTTAAGAATTTTCTGCAACCGCTCTGCCACTCTCCTGAGCCTGGTACTCAAAGGCGACGCACCATCCGGCTATATTTATTTTTACCGCCACAGAATCTTGAGTCTTCTCTCAAATACTGTCCTGCCTGATCTCGTTCTCCCCTACTGGGCATCTGAGACACTGTCAGTGCCAGCAGCCTGGCAGCTGATGGTGTGCCCTGAGAGGTCATTTCCCCCATTAGTATTCAAAACGTGTACGTGTTATGAGGGGAGCAGCCACTGGGGGACTATGCACTGTCGGACCCTTTCCGTTGTCTCTTCTGGTGGTCACTAAACTTACCAGCATCCTTCACCTTAGGTGTGATCATCTCACTAAAGGATATGGTCTCACTGTTCTCGATGAGCCCAGGTACGCAATCTCCTCCTTCGTTTCCTTCACACGATCAGTCAGGAGCTATAGCTGGTGCATGTCCCTCATGTGAATTTATAGTGGACACTGACCGACTCCCTGATCTACCGCATCCTGACGCAGAGCATGTCACTGGCATTACTGTCATTCTTGCTACTCCAGCAGGGAGATTCTGAAAGAAATACACCTCTAAAATGTCATGTCCTACAGTACACCACGTCATATTCCATTCATCTGCCCACATTCCCAACTGGTCTATATTTTGCTGAATCCTTTCGCAATCTTCCTCACGATCGAAAACTGCACCAAATTGTTGTGTCAACTATGCTGTTCCCTGATTTGGCAATATAGCCCTTGTTAACTGGGTGAACAATATTTGCTCATCTGCAGTTCTCTGCAGCAACATGTGAAATTGAAAATAGAAAACAACGATCTCTGTGAAAGCCAAAGCAATCTGCAATCGTGTCTCATTCACTCAATAACCTGAATGAATTCTATCCAGTCCTGGCGAGTTATCCACATTCGTGTTCTTTGAGAGCCCCAACACTCCCAGCAACTTATTAGCAATGTGCGTGGAATATCAGCGTATCTTTCCTGATCTTTCTTTCCCCCTTTACTTTCTGATTGGTGAATACTGATGTGAAATATTTATTTGGTGATTTGGTCACTTATTCTGGCTCCAGGCATTCTTTCACTCCTCCATCACTGAGTTGTCTACATCCCTACTATCTCTGCAGTGCCCCTTTTGTTTTTAATAAATATACAGGGTGTTCTCTCCAGGCTTGCTCTGCAAAATCATTCCCTCTCCCCTCCCATCATGCAGCACTGCAGATTATCTGTTTAATTTGCATATTGCTGCATAATCATCAAGGCCATTGTCTAATTTCCACTTTCTGAACGTCCCTTGTCGTTCATTTTCCTTTTTGACTGCACTTGCAACGTCTCTGATCATGCAATGTTCTTGGATCTGGATTCCTGTTTTCCCTCCTCACATAAACCATTTGAATTTTGAAACGCTCAGCTTTAAATAACTCTCAGACGTCAGGTGTGACACATCTGCTCCGAGTCTGTGCTCTCCCCGGGTCCTATGTAACATAGTTCTCATTAACTTGCAACACACAGAAAATGTTGCAGTAACTCACCATCGATGGAAAATAGTAAACTGTCAAAATGTTGGACTCAGGCCCTTTAAAAAGACTGGCAAAGATACATTATAGGCCAGTATAAGAAGGTGGGGAAGATGAGGATGAAGTACAAGGTAGTCGGTAATTAGCTTGCCATTAGTTTAGCAAATTCCCCCAAGGTTGTGTCCTTTTTTGAAGATGACTGTTATCAAAATGGTCTCCGACTGAAATTCATGAATTGCAAGGGTCATGCCCCAGTGCAAAGTCTAGTAATAGTCCCTAATGCATCTGACTTTACCGCCATCCATATCAGTAAACTCTACATATTTTCTGTGTTAAAAAGTTATCTTCAGACATCCCCACAGCCCCTACACTTTTCTCCAATCAACTTCAAATTAGGCTTCCTTATTTCAGTGACATTCATTCTGGGAAAAAATCTCTGAATGCCTGCTTATTTGATGGCTCCTATCATCTTATATACCTCCATCAACTCACCTCTCATCCTGCATCCTGCCAAATAGAAAAGCCCTGTCTTCCTCCAACTATCCTCACAAGATGTTTTCTATCAAATTCAATGTTGCCAGTAAATGTATTGTCAAAATACAAATGTCTCCATATAATATGGTTGTGGGCATGCACAGTAAATACAATGAAACACAAAAGGAATGAGTGAAAAACTGCACACATCAAAGACTGGGAAAACACCAATGTAGAAAGGACAACAAAGAGAATAAAATGTGTAAGTAAACAAAAATAAACAAAGTAAAATGGTAATAAGTATGCAGTAACTATCAAGAACATGAACTGTGGAGTCCCTGAAGGTGAGCTCATTGTTGCGCTGAGTGACATTATCCCCTCTGCTTCCAAAGTCTGATCTTTGAGAGGTAATAGTTTTTTTTTAATATCTCTTTATTGCTTTTACAGAAAGAAAAGAAAGCACATTAAATCATCCATAGGTTTGAAAGGACAACAAAGTTAAGGAAGAGATAAAAAAAAATAAAGTACATAAGAAATCAAAAGAGAAAAACAGCACATACACTTAAAAAAGCAAACACCCTGCCATTAAAAAAAAACTGTCAATTCAGTTTGTTACTTTCATCATCCTGAATATTGTTCTCCAGAAACCTGCAGAAAATGTCCCAAATTTCCCGAAATTTTCCAAGTTTTTTTTTTTTTTGTAATGTAGCTTTTGTTATTCTAGAGCAAGATAATAAGTCATTCCTTTCAGCCATTGTGAGAGTTCAGTGATTGTTGGTTTCTTCCATGAATAGACTATACAGCGTTTGGCTTCCAAAAAAAAAACAAATAATAAGCACAGACTTTACATTTTTGGAGGTTACAAAGTCCTTTGGATAAATACACAAAACATAATTAAAGATCAAGGGGGACCTTTTTTTCCCAATAATCTAACTAATCAAATCCAGCACTTTCTTCCAGAAGCAGATTATCTGGGGGCACTCCCAGATGGAATCGAGACCCCTTTTGGTCATTACATTTCATGCATGTGTCTGGAATATTGTGGCTAAAGTGATGGAACTTGAATGGAGTAATATACTCTAGGCGTAATAGCTATTACAGCTATGCACAAATGACGTGGGGAAGAAGAGGAAAGACATTCTACAGCCCGATTTCAGAGAACTCAGGAGAAGGCTGAAAAGCAGGACTTCCAGGGTGGTTATCTCCGGTTTGCTTCCAATTCCCCGTGCTGGAGTGGTCAAGAACAGGGAGATAATGGATCTGAATGTGTGGCTGAGGAACAAGTGCAGGAATCAAGGATTTACATTCTTGGACCACTGGGGTATGTTTCAGGGTAAGGATGAATTGTGCAGAAGGGTCAGGTTGCACCTTAATAAGTGGGGCACCAGCATTCCGGTAGCCAGGTTTGCCTCTGCAACACGGGTGTGTTTAAACTGAGTTGTGGGGGGAGGGGACGATCTGTAAACATAAGGATGGAGATAAAGGGAAAGTGAGAACGAGAAAAGTTAAGAATGAGAGCAGAATCAACAGAGCAGAAAGCTCAAGAAGGGATCGTACACTATGGCCAAGTGATATAGGAACTGATATGGGAGGTGAGGGGAGTAATGAATTAAAAGTATTATATATGAATGCACGGAGTATAAGAAATAAAGTAGATGACCTTGAGGCACAGTTGGAAATTGGTAAGTATGATGTTGTGGGAATAACAGAGACATGGCTTCAAGTGGACAGGGTCTGGGAAATGAATATTCAAAGGGTATACGTCCTATGGAAAGGACAGACTGATGGGCAGAGGGGGTGGGGTGGCTCTGTTGGAGAAGAATGATATTCAGTCCCTTACGAGGCGGGACATTCAATCAGGAGACGTAGAGACAGTATGGATAGAACTGAGAAATTCTATGGGTAGAAAGACCCTAATGGGAGTTATCTACAGGCTCCCAAACAGTAGTCTGGATGTGGGGTGTAAGTTGAATCAAGAGTTAAAATTGGCATGTCGCAAAGGTAATGATACAATTGTTATACGGGACTTCAACATGCAGGTAGACTGGAGAAATCAGGTTGGTGCTGGACCCCAAGAAAGGGAGTTTGTGGAGTCCCTCCGAGATGGATTCTTAGAACAACTTGTACTGGAGCCTACCAGAGAGAACGCAATTCTAGATTTAGTGTTCTGCAATGAACCGGATTTGATCAGGGACCTCGAAGTAAAGGAGCCATTAGGAGATAGTGACCATATAATGATAAGTCTTAATCTACAATTTGCTAGGGAGAAGGGAAGCTCGGAAGTGTTGAACAAAGGGAACTATGGTACTATGAGGGAGGAGCTAGCCAAAGTTCAATGAAAAAATACCCTAGCAGGGATGACAGTGGAACAGCAATGGCAAGTGTTTCCGGGAATAATGCGGAAGGTGCAGGATTAGTTCGTTCCAAAGAGGAAAGAAGATCCTAAGGGGAGTAAAGGCAGTCCGTGGCTGACAAAGGAAGTAATGGACAGTATAACAATAAAAAAGAAGAAGTATAACATAGCAAAGACGAGTGGGAAGCCGGAGGATTGGGAAACTTTTAAAGAGCAACAGAAGGTAACTAAAGAGGGAATACGTGGAGAAAAAATGAGGTACGAAGGTAAACTAGCCAAGAATATAAAGGAGGATAGTACAAGCTTCTTCAGGTATGTGAAAAGGGAAAAAATAGTTAAGACCAAAATTGGGCCCTTGAAGACAGAAGCGGGTGAATTTCTCATGAGGAACAAGGAAATGGCAGACGAGTTGAACAGATACTTTGGATCTGTCTTCACTAGGGAAGACACAAACAATCTCCCAGATGTAATAGTGGCCAAAAGACCTAGACTAATGGATGAATTGAAGGAAATTTACATTAGGCAAGAAATGGTGTTGGATAGGCTGTTGGGTCTGAAGGCTGATAAGTACCTGGGACCTAAAGGTCCGCATACCAGGGTACTTAAGGAGGTGGCTTTCGAAATCGTGGACGCATTGGTAATCATTTTCCAATGTTCTATAGATTCAGGATCAGTTCCTGTGGATTAGAGGGTGGCTAATGTTGTCCGTCTCTTCAAGAAGGGTGGAAGACAGAAAATAGGGTATTATTGACCGGTTAGCCTGACGTCGGTGGTGGGAAAGATGCTGGTGTCAATTATAAAAGATGAAATTGCGACAATCTGGATAGTAGTAAAAATTTTGGTCCGAGTCAGCATGGATTTACGAAGGGGAAACCGTGCTTGACCAATCTTCTGGATTTTTTTGAGGATGTAACTATGAAAATGGACAAGGGAAAGCCAGTGGATGTAGTGTTCATGGACTTTCAGAAAGCCTTTGATAAAGTCCCACATAGGAGATTAGTGGGTAAAATTAGGGCACATGGTATTGGGGGCAGAGTACTGACATAGATTGAAAATTGGCTGGCTGACAGAAAACAAAGAGTAGCGATTAACGGGTCCCTTTCGGAATGGCAGGCGGTGACCAGCGGGGTACCGCAGGGTTCAGTGCTGGGCTCGCAGCTGTTTACAATATATATTAGTGATTTAGATGAGGGAATTAAAAGTAACATTAGCAAATTTGCCGATGACACAAAGCTGGGTGGCAGTGTGAAATGTGAGGAGGATGTTATGAGAATGCAGAGTGAGTTGGACAGGCTGGGCGAGTGGGAAGATGCATGGTAGATGCAGTTTAATGTGGACAAATGTGAGGTTATCCACTTTGGTGGTAAGAACGGGAAGGCAGATTTTTACCTAAATGGAATCAAGTTAGGAAAAGGGGAAACACAACGAAATGTAGGTGTTCTTGTACATCAGTCACTGAAAGCAAGCATGCAAGTACAGCAGGCAGTGAAAAAAGCTAATGACATGCTAGCCTTCATAACAAGGGGAATTGAGTATAAGAGAAAAGAGGTCCTTCTGCAGCTGTACAGGGCCCTGGTGAGACCACACCTGGAGTACTGTGTGCAATTTTGGTCTCCAAATTTGAGGAAGGACATTCTTGCTGTTGAGGGAGTGCAGCGTAGGTTCAGAAGGTTAATTCCGGGATGCCGGGACTGTCATTGTTGAAAGATTGGAGCGACTGGGCTTGTATACTCTGGAATTTGTAAGGATGAGAGGGGAACTTATTGAAACATATAATATTATTAAGGGATTGGACACGCTGCAGGCAGAAAGCATGTTCCCGCTGATGGGTGAGTCCAGAACCAGAGGCCACAGTTTAAGAATTAGGGGTTGGCCAGTTAGAACGGAGTTGAGGACAATTTTTTTCACCCAGAGAGTGGTGCATATATGGAATGCTCTGCCCCAGAAGGCTGTGGAGGCCAAGTCTCTGGATGCTTTCAAAAAAGAGATGGATAGAGCTCTTAAAGATAGTGGAATCAAAGGTTCTGGGGATAAGGCAGGAACTGGATACTGATGGTGGATGATCAGCCATGATCACAGAGAATGGCGGTGCTGGCTCGAAGGGCCGAATGGCCTACTCCTGCACCTATTGTCTATTGTCTATTCCTGAACCTGTTATTGTGGGACCTGAGGCTCTTGTAACTCCTTCTTGATGGCATCGAGAAAAGACTATCACCTGGATGATGTGGTCCTTGATGACGGATGCTGCTTTCCTGTAACAACTCTCCTTTTAGATCTGCTAAGTGGTGGGGAGGGCTTTACCTGTAATGGACTGGCTGCATCCACAAAATTTGAATTGTTATTGTATTGAAGGGTATTGGTGTTTCTAAACCAGACCGGTCAGTCTATCTCCACTATAGCTCCAGAGAACATTTTCAAAGTTTTAGATGACATGCTCAATCTGCAGGAATTGACATAGTATGGGCTGTAATTGCAGGATGCCAAAAAATTCCACTCCTCTAGCCTTTGCACTGATGCAATCCTAGTCACTGTGGATAGAACTGAGGAACAGTAAGGGCAAAAAGACCGTAATAGGTGTTACCTACAGGCCTCCAAACAGTAGCATGGATATTGGGTGCAGGTTGAATAGGGAGTTAACAATGGCATGTGGCAAAGTAAATGTCGCAGCAGTTATGGGGGATTTCAACATGCAGGTGAACTGGAAAAATCAGGTTGGTACTGGACCCTAGGATAGGGAGTTTGTAGAGTGCTTACGGGATGCATTTTTGGAGCAGCTTGCATCATAACCGACCAGGGATAAGGCTATTCTGAATTTAGTGTTGTGCAATCAACAGGATTTGAGAAGCGATCTTGAAGTAAAGGAGCCATTAAGAGGTAGTGATAAGTTTTTTATCTGCAAGTTAAGAGGGATAAGGGCAGGTCAGAACTGTCAGTATTGCAGTTGAACAAAGGAGACTATGGAGCCATGAGGAAGGAGCTGGCCAACGTTGACTGGTCGGATATCCTAGCAGAAAAGACAGTGGAACAGCAATGGCAGGTATTCTTGGGAATAATGCACAAGGTGCAAAATCAGTTCATCCCCCGGAGAAGGAAGGATTCAAAGGGGGGAAAGTGGCCACAGTGGCTGACAAAGGAAGTCAGAGATAGCATAGCATTAAAAAAGAAGAAGTATAACAGAGCTAAGGTGAGTGGGAAGACGGATGATTGGGAAATTTTTAAGGAGCAACAGAACTTAACTAAAAAGGCAATACGGGGAGAAAAAATGTGGTATGATCGCAAGCTAGCTAGGAATATAAAGGAGGATGGCAACAGTTTTTTTTTAGGTATGTGAAGAGAAGGAAGATAGTTAAGAATAATGTTGGGCCCTTGAGGAATGAATTGGGAGAAATTGTTATGGGAAACAGAGAAATGGCAGACGAATTTAAGAAGTACTTTGGATCTGTCTTCACTAGGGAAGACACAACCAATCTCCCAGATGTATGGATGGGCCAAGGACAGAGGGTAACAGAGGAACTGAAACATATTGACATTAGGAAGGAAACAGTGATGAGTAGACTGATGGGACTGAAGGCTAACAAATCCCCAGGTCCAGATGGTCTTCATCCTAGGGTACTAAAGGAGGTGGCTCTGGAAACTGCGGATGCATTGGTGATCATTTTCCAATGTTCCTTAGATTCAGGATCAGTTCCTGATGACTGGCGAATGGCTAATGTTATCCCATTTTTTAAGAAAGGAGGCAAGGAGAAAACAGAGAGCTATCGCCCTGTTAGCCTAACATCAGTAGTGGGGAAGATGCTAGAGTCCATTATTAAAGATGAAATAGCGGCATATCTTGATAGCAGTGATAAGATTGGGCGAGCCAGCATGGATTTACCAAGGGCAAATCATGCTTGACTAATCTATTGGAGTTTTTCGAGGATGTAACCAGGAAGATAGACGCGGGAGATCCAGTGGATGTGGTGTACCTTGACTTTCAGAAGGCATTTGATAAGGTACCACATAGGAGATCGGTGGGTAAAATCAGAGCTCATGGCACTGGGGGGAGGATATTGACATGGATAGAAAGCTGGTTGGCAAATAGAAAGCAAAGGGTAGCAGTGAATGGGTGTTTCTCGGAATGGCAGGTGGTGACTAGTGGGGTGCCACAGGGCTCGGTATTGGGACAACAGCTGTTTATGATTTACGTCAATGATTTAGAGGAAGGCATTGTGAATAACATCAGCAAGTTTGCTGATGATACTAAGCTGGGTGGCGGTGTGACATGTGATGAGGATGTTAGTAGAATTCCAGGTGACTTGGATAGGCTGGGCGAGTGGGCAGAAACTTGACAGATGGCGTTTAATGTGAATAAGTGTGAGGTTATTCACTTTGGGAGCAAGAACAGGAAGGCAGATAATTATCTGAACGGTGTGGAGTTAGGTAAGGGAGAAATACAAAGAGATCTAGGAGTACTTGTTTATCAGTCTCTGAAAGTGAATGAGCAAGTGCAGCAGGCAGTGAAGAAGGCTAATGGAATGTTGGCCTTTATTACAAAGAGAATTGAGTATAAGAGCAAGGAAATCCTTTTGCATTTGTACAGGGCCCTGCTGAGACCAGACCTGGAGTATTGTGTGCAGTTTGGGTCTCCAGGGTTAAGGAAGGACATCCTGGCTGTGGAGGAGCTGCAGCGTAGGTTCACTAGGTTAATTACTAGGATGTCCGGACTGTCTTACGCAGAGAGGTTAGAGAGACTGGGCTTGTACACGCTGGAATTAAGGAGATTGAGGGGGGATCCGGTTGAGACATATAAGATTATTAAGGGATTGGACAAGATAGAGGCAGGAAATATGTTCCAGATGCTGGGAGAGTCCACTACCAGAGGGCATGGTTTAAGATTAAGGGGTAGGTCATTTAGGACAGAGTTGAGGAGGAACTTCTTCTCCCAGAGAGTTCTGGAGGTGTGGAACGCCCTGCCTCAGAAGGCAGTAGAGGCCAATTCTCTGGATGCTTTCAAGAAAGATCTAGATAGGTATCTTAAGGATAGGGGAATCAAGGGTTATGGGGACAAGGCAGGAACCGGTATTGATAGCAGATGATCAGCCATGATCCCAGAATGGTGGTGCAGGCTCGAAGGGCCGAATGGTCTACTTCTGCACCTATTGTCTATTGTCTATTGTCTAAATCATTGTGACACGCCAATCTGTTGTTAAAAGAACTTTCCAGAACCTGCCAATGTTTCTGTTCTTCGTTCTTCAGGCAGCATTTCAGAAATCTTTGGAAATTGAAGCACACATCATTCAAAGTTCTCCTTTGCCAACTCTCATTACATCCTGAGGGATTGAGGTAATAGATAGTGTCCATGAATTGTAGTCCATTACCACGGTTGTACCATTCTCCGTTCTTGAGGTTTTGTGATTGTTCTCGTGTTCAACAGTTGTGTACAGTGCTGGGTGTGTACAGGACCGTGTGCTCACTGCACAGTGCTGTGAGTGTAATTGTTCCGTGTTCTGGTAGTGAAGCTCTAGATATTGTAATGTTCACTAACCCTGTAGTCAAACGTTGACTATTCTTGAACAGTCACGTATGTAGGGCATGGTTACACCAGACATAGACCATTCCCTTCTATTGTAGTACGTATCAGATGTTGTTAAGATCGCTGTTCTTACAGTACGGTGCTTGCAGTTTAAACAAAATATTTAAATGCATGTTATATGTGTCCCACAGTGGAGTCAATCTCCCAAATGATTTATCCATCTAATGGTTTGAGAGATCCAACAACACCTACTCTTCAGTATCAACACGCAATAGAATATCACTCCACCACATTTCTCATCACGCTTTCCTCTTTGCCCTTCTCCTTAGTTAACACCAATATTCATTTTCTACCTCGCATGTGAACTCTGGCTCCGGGCGTAACATCCCAACTTTGTCCTAGAGTGGTTTTAGCCTCTCCCCACTCTACTGTTGGTTCTGTGTATGCATGAATACCTTGGGCTTCTCATTGATCCTCCTGAATGAGGAAATTTCCTGGTCACCCTTCACTCTCCTGATTCACAGTGTGACTTGTTTCTTGCTTACTGTATGTTCTTCCAAGACCCTGTCTAATTTCATCTTCCTCGTCCTTACATAGGTCTCCTCTTACATTTTTAAACAAATACAATATTTCTCATCACCCTAAGCACCTGAACGACCCCGTTCTTCTCCACATTCCTCATACGGGCGCGGAAGCCCTGAATACTGACAAGCTGGACTGTAAGTGACTCTCACATGTCAGACATGGACTTAACCTGTGACATCAGCTCCCAGTTTACTCTCTATGACTCCTGCCAAATTCTGCTGTAATTTTCCTGACACAAATTTACATTAATCCACCTGCAGTTCCAGACTTATAATTCTCAATAAGTGTCTGAAAGCCTCCAGAATTATAATCCGTAACTATTTCCCAATGAAATTCCAATCAACTCGCTCATTTCCCATTACGATTAAGTATGTCCCCTCCCTGGTGGGCCATCTACATACTGTTTCTGGAAATATTCCTGAACACACCTAACAAATAATTCCCCATCCAAGCCTTAGATGCTAATGGAGTCCCAGTCATTCTGGGGAGATTATTCACCCACTAGTGTTACTCTATTTTTTTACATCATCCCATAACCTGCTGACATATCTATCACTCTCTCTTACTGACTATTGGGAGTCCTGCAGTATAATCCCATCACAGTGATTGTACCTCTCTTATTCCTGAGTTTAACTCACATTGTCTTACCGGATAAGCTTCCGAGATTTGCTCAGCCTTGTGACGTTCTGCCTGATCAGCAATGCAGCCACCCAACCTCATTTACCTCCCTCTGCACTGTCTGAATCACATGAATCCTGGAATGTTTGGATACCAGTCCTGCCCTTCTCTAAACCAGGTCTCTGTAATGGATGGATCACCGTGCCATGTAGTTATCCAGGCTCCAAGTACATCAGCATTAACAGATCTACTGTCCCAATGGGGTACTGGGAACGGACCCAAATGCGAGACACAGACACTGAAGTACAACTAGAGGACTTGACTAGAGTAGGAACTTGAAAGGATACAGGCAAGGAGCGGGGACAAGAACGCGGACTTGCGCCAGAGAAAGCGGGGCCAGGACTAGAAACCATGGACTAGGAGACTAGTCCTCGACTCTGAGCCCGAGACTGGACAAAGACCCAGAACCTAGGTCTTGTCTCGGGCTCGAAACCCAGAAACAGGCAAAAATATGACATGGCTTCGGGGCAGGACATGGCTGGGGTCTACAGACTTGGGCTTGGAGACAGGCTGGGATCATTGCTCTAGAGACTTGAGGCAGGGGTCTTGGGTCTTGTGCTTGGATGCAGTCTGGAGCCTTGGGTCTTGAGCTTGAAGGCTGGAGACTTCAGGCTTGGGTTCTTAGAACTTGGCTTGAGATCCTCGAGGCTAGTGTTCTTGGAGTTTGGATTGGGATACTCGAGGCTACTGTTCTTGGAGCTTGGCCTCAGATCCTCGAGGCTAGTGTTCTTGGAGTTTGGCGTGGGATAATCGAGGCTAGTGTCCTTGAAGCTTGGATTGGGATCCTCGAGGCTGGGGTTCTTGGAGCTTGGCTTGGGATCCTCGAGGCTTGGGGTATAGGAGGAACTCCTGGGCTGGACGCGGATTTCCTGGGCAGGACGCTGAACTTCACCCCACGGAGGCAAGGGCAAGGAGGGACGAAGTCAACCACAGGATTACAGCAAATGGCCTGGCTTACCCAACGGAGGCAAAGGACGGGAAAGGAGCTCAATCCGAGGTGGCTCTGAGTCTCAGGGCAGCCAGCAACCTTGGCTGGCTACAGAAACGGCCAAATCCATACCACGATGACTGCTCCGACGAGTGGCAACAAGGCTCCATGAAGCCATGGTCCTCCAACCAGGCCGAGAGATCACGAATGGTTTCATTCGCCTTCCATCAGCAGTTTGCTCCGAGGGGATTGACGAGACAAACCAGCAGCACACACTCGACCGCAAGGCCACTTATATTCCAAGCCCCAAGATGGGAATACGGTGTCTATGATTAACTGAACCAAACGAGGGACAGCTGGAAGACCCGGAGTCCTGATTCCACGGACCGGTCCGTGTTCCAGAGTGCGGACTTCACGGTCCGGACCATGACATCTACACACTGCACTGAAATAAACTCACTTCTGCCCTTCGGTGCCACTGTACCATTAACGTGGCCCCATCTTGACTTCCATTTTGGATTCCTCGACCTCATCTCTACCGGCCGTTCAATGCTAATTACTGACTTGTAGCTCTTGATCCCAACACTCCCTCCACATGGCACATGATAAATATCATCAGTGTGGCTCCAGCAAGCTTCCCTGTGAGAATATTAGTTCCCCTTCACTGTAACCCATCCTCCTTACACCAGTCCCACTTATCCTGGAAGTCAGCCACTGTTCAGTGTTCCTGATGCCCTCCCTCTTGCACCAGATAGTTAGCCACACTTTTAACTGTACCAACTTATCAACTCTTACCTCGCAAGCACGTGACACTGAGGTAATCCTAAAATCAGCACTCCAGTGTTCTTATTTCTTAACTTTCTTCCCAACTCCCTAATTTTTCTTTGCAAAACGTTGTCTATCTGCTGTTAATTCTGGTAAGGACCACGATCTCTAGATGTTCACTCTGCAGTTTCAGGATGGCCTGAAGCTTCTCAACAGACATCCTTGGCCATGGCATGATGGAGGTAACGCAACTTCCTGCAATCTCACTCATTTACACACATGCTCCTGACTGTCTCCCTACCCACCACCGCCCCCCCTCCCCGCTAAAGTGTTTTGCTCTATGTGATTTATATCCTTCCATCCTGTATATTAATGTGCCTTCAGATAGGCTCTTTGTAATGAAAATTGTTTGGAAATTAATTCATTTTATTCTTTCTTCTATTCAGCTCATGGTACTTAGAGGAGAGATTGATAAGTTCGAGCCTATGGTAGAAGGAGTCAATTTTAGAAAACCTAGCACATTTAATTTTCAACAGAGTCCCCTCCTACATTTACGCACTTAGTTCAGCAGTCGTGGAGCATACGGAACATAGACCTCTAGAAAGTGTCCACAGCAGGGGTGATTGATAAGTCGGTCCTAGGGTGGAAGGAGATGAGTTATTAACTTCAAGCTTTCTGCATAATCACTCAAGGAGATGACCTGCATGTGTATATAACGAAAGCTGTATCACTCGTCTCCTTCTACCTAGGCCACGAACTATCAATCACCCCTGCTGTGGACACTTACTGGAGGTCCAAGTTTCCTATGCTCCACGACCGCTGAACAAAGTGTGTAAATGTAGGAGGGGACTGTCCCCCTCACGATGTCTTAGTCGCTTCACTATCTCGCTCTCTCTCTCTCTGTCTCCCATTCTATTTTCCCTTTCTCTCCCTCACGGTCACCCTCGCGACATCTTCCTCGTGTCCTATCCCTCGCGCTCTGCCTCACGTGCTCTCCTTCGCGCTCAACTTCGCGCGTACCCTCTCCCGCACATACTCCCAAACGCGCTCTCGCTCCCGCTCACTCTAGCCTCATCTCCATGGCACCCTTCCCCTCGCGCCCTTTCCTCCCGATGTCTCATTCGTTCGCTCCTTTGCGCCTTGAGCCCTCGCGCTCACTTTCTCTATCTCTCCATCTTTCACACAGCTACAAGTGAACGTAACGGTACTTTGTCTTCATTTTTTAATAAGTAAGTTCTGTTACAGGAAGATAGCTCAAGTTGGCAGTGAGAACGAGAACATACAGGTAGAGAAGGAAGAGAAAAAAGAGGGTGAAGAATGGTGGAGTTATGATGGGATCAGAAGTGGTTGCTGCAGTTGAAAATATACTCCAAGATCAGGCAGTTTTATCAGAACCAGGAAGTAGGGGTAAGAGGTTCGCCTCAAGCTTCAATTTAGCAGGGCAGGACGTGAGTGTAAAGAAGATTTCTCTGGGATTGTGAAGCCAGTGATGCTGTCGGGATCAGCCGTAAAGAGCTGTTTTGTGACTACAAAGGAACATACGCCAAATTGAAAAAAACAAAAGTAAACAGTTGACAGGAATATGATGAAGGGACATGGCACGAAACGTCGACATTCTACTCTTTCCACTGATGCTGCGGGATCTGTTGAGTTCATCCAGAGTTTTGTGTGTTCAAAAGAGGAAGCAGTCGACGTTTCGGGCAGAGACCCTTCATCGGGATTTAATTATGAGTGGTTTTGTATTTTTAGCATCAGCAGATTTTCTAGTGTTTGTTTTGTAACCCTGTTCATCACGTTGTTTCCATTTTCCCACAAGTGGAGGAATACAATAGGGAGTATGAAGGCAGATGAATTGTAATACAGCGTTCATGTCCAATTCAAAATACCATTCAGTGGGTACTTCAGCGCATTCTTGAGTTCCTCTCGGAATTTGCTCTGAGTCAGGGCATAAATACACGTGTTGGTGAAGGAACTGAGAATCTGCACCATGTCCGATATCACTTCTGTGATATAACGGGGATCCGTAACAGAATAAACAAAGCTCATTGAAATCCGTTTGTAGATAGAAAATACTACTAGTGTCGCCCACAACAATATGAAACTACCGGTTATGCTGAAGAGCAAAACGATGGATTTGCGTCGGTTCTCCATCTCCCGGCCTTGTCCTTCATTCCACTCTTTTGTCCCCGGAGCCCCCTGCGGGCTCGACTGCCCGATAGAATCCGTCTGACAGTCAGAATATTGAACAGCAAGATCAGAAAGAAAGGGAGACAAGGAATTAAAATGCGGTGAAATATCTCAAATGCAGCCCATCAGAGAGAGTTTGTGAAGCTCGGTGTGGGAACACAATACCAGGCGACACCATTAATTATTTCTCTAGGCCCGAATATAAAGCACCACGGGACTGTCTCCAAACCAGCACACTCACTGTCCCGATAACCACAGCCGCCGTTCTCTCGGTGCAATATTTTGTTTTCAGCTTCTCACAGCAAATAGCCACAAATAGATCGACGGTGAACGCGACAGTCAGACAGACTGAGGCGGCAGTGTTCGCAAACATCAACCGTAGACGGAGTCTGCACACAGCAGTGATTCGCAGGACTGATAGGAGAAAATAAATCCGAGCAGTCCACCCCAGCAGCAGTTTCGAGATAACGACCAGGAGATCGGCCGCTTCCATTCCCACCAGGTAGCGAGTGATACTTTTGGAGAGGCCGCACTTTCCCCGGGACAGGATCACAATCGCCACCAAGTTCGCTGGAAGGGAGACAGGGAACATTGAGAAAATACTGAGCAGAAGCCAATGCGGCAGTTTGAGGGGATCCTGTAATATTTCCACTTTATTGTTGCATTTAGCGGTGGGAGGGTCGAGCGTGGGCGCAGAGCTGGTGGAGACAGAGAGGGAGTTTGCACTGTAAAATAAAGTCTCTGTGATCTGAATACGGATTCCCTACTGATGGCCGAATTGTGTAGCGGCAGCGGAAAACTAAAATTGGGAAACTACCTCCTCAGAGTGAATACTGGATGGAACATTTTCTACCGTCGTCTTCCGCGTCTCGTCTGGATGAAATGAATAAATCCGGACTTGATGGCGGGGTCATCAATTAGACAACCATCAACTTCTATGGCGAACCCTGTCTGCGACAGAACAGCCGAAAGACGGAAGAAAAAAAACAGGAAATGTTGCAAACACTCATCCAGGCAAAACAGAATATGTGGAAAAACAGCTAAAATATCTCCCCTCAGAACTGTTGTTAGAGTGACCCCTGACACGAGTGTTGACTGGTTTCTCTCTCCATACAAGCTGCCCGGGGTTTAGTGCTTCCAGCATTCCCAGAGTTTGCTTCCCATTCCAGCATTTGCCACCTCACTGACTTTACAACAACCTCAGAGACAGACATGACGTCTCCCACTGAATTCATCATACGGAAGCAGGAGAGAGAAATTCATATTCGGTGCCGTAGTCAGATGTCTGTAACGGTGTCAGATGTAGATATAATATAAAACATTTCACAGTATTGATAACTATGAAGCACCACGTCGGTTGTGTTAATTGACTCAGCATCGACTTCATTTTCTTGACCATCAACTGGTTTATCCTCAGTCGTATCGAAGACAATCACTCAAAATACACGACAGTTTCGTGTTACAACACGAAACTCCTCACATTTGCTGAAGTGTTACTACAGTGGATGGTTTGATTGATGCTCCGAAGTAGACAATCACTCACGTTCAAATGCAGACGATCAATTGGCTGTATAAGCACAGTATTTGCAAATGCAGCGCAGCTGCTACAAGACCAAAAGCAGAGAGCCGAACATCTCATTGTTAATCACGAACCGCTGGAAGAACGCTGCCTGACCAGCTCAGTCCCACAGAAATGGTCAATTCGCTGATTTCCTGCAGAGGTTTGTTTTTAGATAGAAATCTCAGCATCTATAGTCCCGGTGTTTCCACTCCACTCCTGAAATGCGAAAAACTGGGACTGGAATGTGACAGTTTAAACCAGCGGCAGAATCAATCACATCATTGGGATTAAACTTCAACATCCGCCCACGGCAGCTGACACTACGGCTTACCGGGAATTCCAAAGGCTGAAATAAAAGGATAGTAAACGTCTTCTATCCGCCAGATGACTGGATACACCATTTCAGTGAGAATCTCTGATTTCTATTGTTCCTGTATTCACAGCTCCTGCAGACAGCTGATGCATTCCAAACTGCCCTGATTTATACAGAGGCTCTGTCTCCAGAGATACGGTTATACACCTCACTCACTTTCTTAGTTACAGTTGCTTGAACAAAAATTTTAATTCGATACCATCTTCTCTGTGGTAAATATTGGGGCGATCGGAGACAAATACATCAAAATTCTTTGGCATTACTTCAGTAGCGTCTCTTGTGGAAATAGGCCGGTAGATTTACTTTCAAAGACTGAGCTTTGTCACGAAGCAGCTATATTTACAGATTTCATCTTTTTGTTGTCTAATTATTCATCTCTGGACGGAGACCAGCGACACTGACCGATCCCTACCTCTGTCCCTGCAGTTTCCCATTTTGAACTGTCCTTCCGTCCTTCATCTTCTTCATGTTCACACACACAAACACACACACACAGAAACAATTGTACGAATGTATTGCAATGTTACACTGACTGTCTTGTTATACATACTATTTAGTCTAAGTTACTATAATTTGCACAATGCACACTTAGACCGATACATAACATAAAGATTTTTACTTCTCATGTATATGAAGGATGTAAGTAATGAAGTCAATACAATTCGAAATACAGAAACACAAATTCGAACAAAGATACAATAGAGAGACCGAGATCAGGATGGAAACGGTAAAACGAGCACGTTGCTAATTTTCAAACACGAGAAAATCTGAAGATGTTAGAAATCCAAGGCAGCACAAGGAATTCTGTTGAGTCCCTCCAGCATTTTATGCGTCATGTCGCTGATCTAACAGATTTTAAATGGGTATCTCAAATGTGGCAAAGGTCAAAAGAAATTGAGAATAAATATTTCAATCTTCAAATGGGCAGACTGTTAAATAATACCAAAAAATACTGGAAATTGGTAGATGAATAGGTGCATGGTGGCTGGAAATGAACGAGAGAAAGACAAGCCGTGAGGTACATTGTTAGAAGTAAGACAGCGAGAGAGAAGGAGAGAGGCCGATAGGCCAGCTGACAAATAGACAAGTCAAGCAGGCAGAAAGTCAGCCAGAAACAGGTGCGGGGTTGTGGTGTTCCTCCTGTATCTCCTCGTCTCTGGTACAGCGTGAGAGCGTGGGGTTTCATTCTGTACGTGTCAGTCTCCGATACTGTGTGAGAGTGGGGTTCATGCTGACCCTGTCAGCCTATTCTTCTTGTGAGAGTGTTGAGTTCATTGCGGATCTGTCAAATCAGTCTGTAAAGAATTGCATTCTGTTGTTACTCCGAAATCTTCCTTGAACCAGCGTCCACGTTTCCTTGTTGATGGATTAATTTTGAAGTAGCAGTTGGCATCCTACTTACCTCTACCCTAAATGATTCTGAACACTTCTATCATATCTCCTCTCATTTTATGTCAAATTAGGCCAAATAGATTTAATAATTTCAATCTTTCTGCAGAGCTCACACCTTGCAGTCCTGCAATGAGAGCAGTCGCCCTTCTCTGATCTCTTTCCAGCGCCTTCACATCTCTTACAAAATATGGAGATTAGAATTGTGCACAGTTCACAAAGCGTGGCCTCGCAAGTGCATTAAACAGCTTAAGGAGATGTCTCCAGCTCTGATCTCCTCTGAGCGCATTATATAGCCGAATATAATATTAGCCTTCCGAATTGCTTCAGTGCATTGCCTAGATGTTGGTAGCGATGTCTTCCAGGAGACTCAAATCCTTCTCATACAATGCACATTCTTACTCAGACGCCCACTGTATGTTTTTACCTAATACTTCTACTTCCTATATGTAATATATTACATGCACTTACATTAAATTCCACCTCCATTTATCTGCCCACATTAGGATTTTGTTTAGATCTACCTGCATTGATTCTGCTGCCTGAATGTTATTAGCCCATCTCTCTAATTTAGTGTGGTCTGAACCTTAACTAGTTTATTAGTTCTGTGCTTATCCAAATCATTAATGTCAATAAAGACAGCAGCAGCCCCAAAACTGATTCTTGTGGAACCCCACTTTTAAAATCATCCGGGTGTAAAAATGATTTTCTCACCATAACTATTTCATGGAACACACATCAAAGTAGTTGGTGAACGCAGCAGGCCAGGCAGCATCTCTAGGAAGAGGTACAGTCGACGTTTCAGGCCGAGACCCTTCGTCAGGACTAACTGAAGGAAGAGTTAGTAAGAGATTTTGGACCATTTCAAGTCCTTAAAGACGTCATCGATCTCCACAGAGTTTTGAAAAAATCTTGTTATGTGTTTGTATTTTTCATCATAGACTTTTTGAAGTACCCTTGGATATATGTTGTCCGACACGGAGGTTTATTAACTTTCAACCTTTTCAGCTGAAGCAGGATCTTACTTACTAAGATCTCTGAATCAGCTTAAGCAACTTTATTTTTAACATCTTTGCAGGTGAACACTTCAGCAAAGAAAGAGTTAAGAGTATCCGCTATCTTTTCCTCTGCATAATTTAACACCGTACTGTTATTCCTAATGCACCTAACTTCCCACTTAATATTTCTTTTATGACTGGAGTATTGACAAAATATCTTGGTCAATCTTAATATTATCAGCAATATCCTTCACAACCTCTCTTTGACAATCTGAATTACTAGCTTGACTATAGATTAGATTAGATTATGAGGACACTTAGTCCTCGTTTATTGTCATTTAGAAATGCATGTATTAAGAAATGATACAATGTTCTTTCAGAGTGATATCACAAAAAAGGACAAACGAAAGACTAACACTGACAATACCACATAATTATAACATATAGTTACAACTGTGCAAAACAATACCATAATTTGATAAAGAGCAGACCATAGGCACAGTAAAAAAAAAGTCTCAAAGTTCCAATCGATTCCCGATAGTCCAGATAGCAGGCGGCAAAAGGGAGAAACTCTCCCTGCCATAAACCTCTGGGCGCCGACACCTGCCAAAGCATTGGAAGCGCCCGACCGCAGCCGACTCTGAGTCCGTCTGAAAACTCCGAACATCCGAACAGCCCTCTAACAACGAGCACCGAGCACCATCTCTCCCGAGCGCTTCGACTACGCCCCGGCCGCCGAGCAACAAGCAAAGCCAAGGACTCGGGTCCCTCTCCTCCGGAGATTCTGCATCACACAGTGGCAGCGGCAGCGAAGAAGGCATTTCAGAAGTTTTTCCAGATGTTCCTCCGCGCTCTCACGTCTGTCTCCATCAAATCAGAATCGTGCACGGTCCCCTACTTGATAGATAACAGACATCACCACCGGAGTGGCCGCTAAGCGCTGCGTCGCGCCTCTGTCTTCTCCTTTAATCGCGCTCATATTTTCAGATGCCCTATGATTAAAATTTATTACTAACTTCTTTTTTTCCTGTATTCCTTACTTAACTGTCTTTTCTTCAAATTTTCTGTGCATCTTTGCGTATCCATGTAGTTCATCTATTGTTTTTTTTGTCCTGCATCTCCTGACCTTGGGTATGAACATTTCCTGCACTACATGTATTACCTAACTAAATCGATGCCATTGTCCTTCAGCTGATACAATGTCAAGCAGTTTCTTCCAGTTTGCCTCCTGAGGACTTCGCCACATCTGCACAAAATTTGTCTTTGTGAAATTCAAACTGAGGGCTTTCTTTTTTACTGTTGTAATCCCCCAAAGTTATTCTAGACTAACAATGTTATGATCACCTGTTCCTGAAGACTCAACCACTTCCACACTCAAAATTATCCCTTGAATGTTACAGAATATCAGATCTAGACCCTCTTGTTGGTGTATTAGTATACTGGGTCAAAAAATAATGCAGGGCATTGTGGTAGTACAAGTTGAAACACGAGCGAACTGCAGAACAAAGTATGACAGAGAAAGGTAAATCATAAGGTGCAAGATCATTATGTGGCAGATGGTGTCTCATAACAATGCGATTAATGCATTAAGCCCTGTGGTACGTGCTTTCAGGGTGATTCCCTCATGATTTCTGTGTATTTGCAATGTAATTCAGACCATGGCCATGAACTCGCGGTCTTTCTGGGAATAGCATATATGTCATAAATATAGCACCGACCCTGACTATGGTAATTCCTCTGTCTCAGATCGTCTCTTTTCTTCGGTTACTCATGTACACAAATGACAGTATTTTACAGCCAGTGAACGCACCATTCAGCTCGCCTTTGGTCTCTGAAAGGAAACCAGTGCGGTAACCTTCTACTTACACCAGCCAAGACTTGGCCTCTGGGCCTGACCTGTGTTATCTTCAATACTTAGAGAGTAGCAGTTTTTAAGCGAGGCACTGAGACAGTCGGCCTGAGTCCACAATCACTTTTTTTTTTGATACTTTTGCTTCTACCCGATTCTTCGAAATTCAAAACGAGAGGAGGAATCCCTGGTGTTTCCCTGGTGGCAGGGAAGGGTAAAGTTCGGCAGTGTGATAGTGACAGTTTACTCACTAGTAAGTGAGCTAGGGCTTTACTCTTTGGAGAGAAGGAGGATGAGAGGAGACATGATAGAGGTGTACAAGATAATAAGAGGAATAGATAGAGTGGATAGCCAGTGTCTCTTACACAGGGCTCAATACAAGAGGACATGGCTTTAAGGTAAGGTGTGGGAAGTTCAAGGGGGATATTAGTGGAAGGTTTTTTACTCAGAGTGTGGTTGGTGCGTGGAATGCACTGCCTGAGTCAGTGGTGGAGGCAGATACACTCGTGAAGTTTAAGAGACGACTAGACAGGTATATCGAGGAATTTAAGGTCGGCGATTATATGGGAGGCAGAGTATGAGGGTCGGCACAATATTGTGGGCCGAGGGGCCCGTAATGTGTTGGACTATTCTATACTTCTATGTTAGTGGAAACAGGCAGGAGATACTGTGGCTACAAAAGAGACACAAGGATGGTGTGTTGCCTCACGGCTGCTAGTGTCCAGGGTGTATAGGTGCAGTGGCAGGATATCGTAAAGGGGAAGAGTGAAAATCCAGAGGTGCTGGTGCAAATTGGCACCAATGTCATTATCACAAAATTAGATGAGATCCGACATATTGAGTGTATAGAGTTAGGAAATAAGCCGGTTTCCTTCTGTCAACCATGTACATATCGAACTGTATTTTGTGGCTAATGAACACAACATCCAGCTTGCCCTTGGTCACTGAAAGGAAACCGGTGGAGTCAGAGATAACTTTTAATTCCAGTTCCACTCAGAGCTTCCCGCCAGACCCCGGACAGGACACAATGGCAGTACCGCAATTTGTGAGTATATTCACGTTTCCAGTAATATATTCCCTCCCCCCCCCCCAGCCATAAATTGACAACTTCACTGCTCCTGGGACCGCTGAGAGTAGCTCCAGGAATCAGGCACTGGCTCTAGCTGCTCCTCATGCTAGACCAAACTTGTACTCAGTCTCTGCAGGATACATCTGTCATGGATATGGCCCTGACCCTATCCACGGTAACACCCTGTCCAAAATCGCCTCTTTTCTCCTGTCTCCCATGTACACTAAGGACTATCTCACGGCCAGCGAATGCACAATCCAGCTCGCCTTTGGTCTCCGGAAGAAAACCGATATGGTCAATATCTATTTAGCAGACATACCGGGTCCACAAACACATTTGGTATCTTTTGCCTGCATCTGATTCCATTAATTTCTTTGAGTACAAAATGAGATGGAGAAGCCCTGGTCGTTCCCTTATGGCAGGGAATGGTGAAATCTGGCAGTTTATGAGTGATAGGGGACTTGATAGTTAGGTGTACAAACAGGAGACACTGTGGCCGCAAAAGGATGCAGTGTTGCCTCATGGATGCTTGGGTCCAGATGTATCAGGTCGGTTGCAGGATATTCTCAAGGAGAAGTGTGAGCAGCCAGGGGTCGTGAGGCATCTCAACACCAGTTGCATTGTTAAAAAAGTGGGGTTTTATGTCAAGGAAGCCTTTGGAGGCCGTGACCATAATATGACTGAATTTGTACTGCAATTTGAGAGTGTGAAGCACAATTCGGATATATCCTAATCTTAATGGAATAAAGGGATTTACAGAGGCATGGAAGAGGACCTTGCCCAGTTGGATTGGAGTAGGATACTGGCAGGGATGGCAGTATGGAGTGATGGCTGAGGTTTCTAGGAATTGTTCACAAGGTGTGACACAGAGGAAGAAGTTTTCAAATTGACAGGTGTATCAATAAATCAGGATACCAAATGTTTCTGTTGATTCTATAAAGAGTAAAAGAGAGTTGACAGTTGATATTGAACCACTGGCAAATGATGCTGGTGAGGTAGTAAAGGGGGACAGAAAGCAGCAGATGAACGCAATGGGCACTTTGCATCTTTCTTCACTATGGAAGGTACTAGCTACTTTACAGAGGTCTGTGAAGGTCAGGCAGCAGGAGTGAGTGTCATTGCTCATAAAAAGGAAAAGTTGCGAGGCTAACTTAGAGGTCTTGAGGTGGGTAGGTCACCAGGTCCACAGGGTCTACATCTCAGATTTCTGAAAGGGATTGCTGCAAGAGCTACCTTACATACTGTTCGGGTCAAATTTGACCTGTTTTGACATTTGGCAGTAGCAGAAATTTAATGATTTATCCTAAAGTGACCCAAAATGCGCAAAAATGAAAATATTTTAAAACTTTATACTTTTGTACAGGTGCTACAAATTTTTGTACATTGTGGCTGCTCCGGGTCATATTTGACCAGTATCTATTGAACTGCATTTTAGATCTCTGAAACAGAGACTAATCACCCATTTGTTAATGTCAGATAGCCTATTTATACATTCTAAATAGATCTGTGGTTCAGAATTTAGTATAGACACTCGTTAAGGCACCATTTATAGGTGCCTTTAAGCAAGATAATCGCGATCATCCGACTGCAGGGAACTCTCATTAGATAATTATAAGATTCAATTCTACGCAGAGAAGAGGAATTTCAAATATGGGTATTTTGGGAATGATCAGGGCACGCAGTAACATTATCACTGTGGTCATTGTTAAGGCTCCAGATACAGCATTATCATGATGGTCAACGGTGGGCGTGGAATAGTAATGATATCATCATCTCAGTTCAATGAGCTGAGATCCAGAGGGGCAATGGCAATTTCAGTGTGGTCAGTGACGTGCTTTGAAAGTACAGACATATAGAATGCAAGAGCCCGTAGCCGTTCCGAAGTTCCAGCATAACACTCATTGTGTCTTTTCTTTGCTGTTCTGCAGTTCCAATCCAGGAAGTGTCTCTGCATGAGGACAGAGAGAAGCGTCTGAGTGTGACTAGTGGAGATTTTGGGCAGATTCATCAAGTCTGTGTTTCACAATCGTCCCCATTGCAGAGAAATCTCCTTTGGAATATTTAGTCCTATTGGAGCAAGAATTAACATTATTGCATAACCTTTAATAATAATATGCCATATTTTCATTTTCTACCAACATGTGGCGTATCCCATATTTCTGCATGCGCTGAACTACAACGGGTTAACTACATCTATTTCTGACTGTAATTAATCTGATTTGTGATGCGCAATAATTCTCTTTGTTGTGCACTCTCTGCTTGGAACAACATAAACCTGAACGTTTATTTGCAGCATTCTTCACAATATTTTTGAGTGTTTAACTGAATTATACGTTTGTTTACCTTCATGTGGGATATTTTAACAATTATCTTTATTAATTATGTTCTTGGCAGTATGCGAGATCAGAAAAAGAAGCAGCTATGTAAAGCTGTAAGTGATGGAGGCTCTATATTTTTATTTTCCCCAGTGTGTTCCATTATCTGCATCACTGAATACAAGCTGCACCTCTTTTCACATTTCAGTTACTTTATCCACTACTGCACTGAACAATGCCCGGAATTATTTTTTGTGCAGATAGACCAAATAAAGTAGATATAAGGCTCTGCTTCCCACCACTGGCCTTCAGGTTACACCTGAGCATGATTTAGCCCCTGCTTACTGATGTACACTGGATATGGTCGAAGAACTTGTAGCACAGCCACAGACTGACTGTGTTGCCTGCCTATGTCCGGCATCGGGACAGCTTATCTTCCCTAATGGAGGAACTCGCAGTGGGAGGAAAAGATCCGTTTATGGTGGTTCACCTGGGTACTGATGACGTAGGTAGAACGAGAAAAGAGGATCTGCTAAGGAAATTTAGGCAGCAACGGACACAATTAAAATGTAGAACAAAGGTGGTAATCTTTGCATTATTATCTGAGATATGTGCAAATTGGCATAGGGTCTGGAAGCTTAGAGAGTTAATGCCAGTTCAATAAGGTTACTATAGATTACAGGGAGAGCCTGATTATTTGGGGAAGAGGGCCACAGTGTGACAAGTGGATTACAATACAGATATGCCCTGTCTGATGAGGCTGATGAGAGCTGGATTATGCACATCTATACGGACATCATTCGGCAGGTACACAGTCAGGTGCAGATCATTAACAAAACAAACTTTATTCACAATAAACGTTACAAGAATCGGCAATACAAGGCTTTTCATTTTTTTTCCATTGAAAGTCACTGCTTTGAGTAGTGTTCTATTACTTTACTACACGTCAATCAGTAACACTGCTGCCAGTCATGTAACACTGAGGGATGGTTTACAACTGCAATAATTGAGGGGATTCCTCGCCCAAGCCAGCCCCTCATTCTCCAGTAGCAGAACAACACTGCCCTGTGGTCCTTCAGCACCGAACCCTTTCCGCGGCTGCACGAAGCCTCAGTTTGTCCCTCAGCATGTACAGCTGCAGCCTGAAATGTACCAGTTGGAGCCAGGGAGCAAATGACTGGTTTGATGTTTCATTGGATATTAGCGCAGTGGAGTTAAAGGTACCTACTCCACCTTTTCCCAGTCCTTTGCCTTCTTTACCTCTACCATCTGCTTCAGCCAGATGGATGCTGATTGCTGCTGTCTCCTTTTATACAAAGCAGCTCGAACTGTCCACGTAAAGTGGAGAGAGACAGAATTCGGAAGAGGATGAGATCAGGTCAGAGTGACACACTGCAGAGAGAGACAACTCGTCTTTAAGCTCCACACGAACTTTATCACTTCTACCAATTTCCAATGGTATATGCACTTCAGAACTGAAAGACAGCACACTAGACAGACTCTGTCACACATCGGGTCAATACTAAAGAATCCCTCGGTTTTACTGTTCTCAGCGCTGCTCAGGAATTATAAGGAATAATTTTCCATTCTGCAAAGAAACACTTCAGGAGTTGGTGAAAGTGATGTCAGTCCTTCCTCGGGACCAAGGACAGTGCAGCGCGTCCTTCTCAGACACAGCAGCTGGAGGGCGAGGATACAGTTGCTTACAGTGTAAAACCAGGTTGTGAGGAGAAAATGAAATATGGTCACAGGAAGGAGCTGCACATACAAGCATATCTGTGTTACTAGAGCCTTCTACAGCACAATTAATGGGCCTGAGGAAGCTCAATCGTACTGGAGCCTCACTGAATACACAGATAGCAGAAAATTGCTCAAAGATGTGATTAGCTAAGGCAAAGAGAGAACATAAAATGTCCTTGGTGAACAGGATCAAGAATAATATCAAGGCATTTTACCTTATTGCCTGGAGCGTATGAGAATAAGGGGAGCATTGATAGAGATATATATGAAGGTAATAGATAGGGTGAATAAATGTATTATATTGTGAGAATCCTGTTTGATCGTACAATTATTGCAGGGAGATGATTGCAGGCTGACCGGGAGAGGGACCTCAGTGTTCGTACATGTTCAATGTTCCAACACTGTCCAAAGCCCGGATGCAAATCGAGAAGAGTTGGACATCCTAACACCAGCAACCCAATCACACAAGAACCAAGAGCTATAAAAGCTCCAAAGACTTCATCATTGAGAAAGGATGTATCCACCATGAAGTCTGGCTACACCTGGGGAGAGCTTGAAAGACTGGCACAGCACAGAGAACTCGGGTGAGTGGCCTGTTCTACAGTGGGCGTGATGTATGAAACTGACCACGGTCTCACTGAAAGATATAGAGCAACAGATTCCTATTCAATCTCTGCCCTCTCACCATCTGGTGCCCTCAATTTCCTAATTCCACATCCCTGTTAAAAAATCGCTGTGCATTAACACTGCCTGTGACTGATGATGGCCAGTGTGCCAAAAGTTTTCATCACCAACATGTCTATCTTTGAACTAATTTGAAACCCTGTGGGCTCACTGAGTGAAAGGCAACTCATGTTTGATTATCATGAGAAGAGTATTTCTAGATGTTAGAAAGGAACCTGTATATGTGGTAGACTTAGATTTTCAGAAACCATCTAATAAGGTGCCACATGAAAGGCTGTGCATGACACCAGATTTCATAAAACTAGTTCCCAAGGATAAAAAGCTGGTTTTCACGGAAAGTCAAAAACTCAATTAACAGGTTTGTTTCAGGATCGGAGGACATAATCACTGGAACATAGAACATAGAACATGGGACATAGAATAGTACAGCACAGTACAGGCCCTTCGGCCCACAATGTTGTGCCGACCCTCAAACTCTGCCTCCCATATAATCCCCAACTTAAATTTCTCCAAATACCTGTCCAGTAGTCTCTTAAATTTCACTAGTGTATCTGCTTCCACCACTGACTCAGGCAGTGCATTCCACGCACCAACCAATCTCTGAGTAAAAAACCTTCCTCTAACATCCTACTATTTCCTCCTGTATTGAGCAGTGGTGCCCTGGGAAAGAGGCGCTGGTTACCTACTCTATTTATTCCTCTTAATATCTTGTATACCTGTATCATGCCTCCTCTCGTCCTCTGTCTCTCCAAAGTATAAAGCCCGTGCTCCCTTAATCTCTGATCACAATGCATACTCTGTGAACCAGGCAGCATCCTAGTAAATCTCCTCTGTACCCTTTCCAATGCGTCCACATCCTTCCTATAGTGAGGTGACCAGAACTGGACACAGTACTCCAAGTGTGGCCTAACCAGAGTTTTATAGAGCTGCATCATTACCTCGCGACTCTTAAACTCTATCCTTCGACGTATGAAAGCTAACACCTCATAAACATTCTTAACTACCCTATCTACCAGTGAGGAAAATTTGAGAGATCTGTGGACATGTACCCTCAGATCCCTCTGCTCTTCCACACTACCCAGTATCCTACCATTTACTTTGTACTCTGCCTTGGAGATTGTCTTTCCAAAGTGCACCATCTCACATTTCTCCGGGTTGAACTCCATCTGCCACTTCTCAACCCACTCCTGCTTCCCATCAATGTCTCTCTGCAATCTTCGGCAATGCTTTACACTATCTACAATACCACCAACCTTTGTGTCGTCTGCAAACTTGCCAACCCACCCTTCTACCCCACATCCAGGTCGTTAATAAAAATCACGAAAAGTAGAGGTCCCAGAACCGATCCCTGTGGGACACCACTGGTCTCAACCCTCCAATCCGAATACACTACCTCCACCACGACAATTTGCGTTCTGCAGGTAAGCTAATTCTGAATCCATCTGGCCATTCCTCCCTGGATCCTATGCCTTCTGACTTTCTGAATAAGCCTAAGGTGTGGAACCTTGTCAAATGCCTTACTAAAATCCATATAGATCACGTCCACTGCACTACCTTCATCTATATGCCTGGTCACCTCCTCAAAAACTCTATCAGGCTTGTTAGACACGATCTGCCCTTCACTCAGCCATGCTGACTGTCCCTGATCAGACCATCGTTCTCTAAATGCCCATAGATCCTATCTCTAAGATTTTTTTTCTAACAGCTTTCCCTTCCACCTGACTAGATATTCCACCTCACCTGTCACCCATGGTTCCTTCACCCTTCCATTCTTCATCTTCCTCACCAGGACGAATTTATCCCTAACATCCTGCAAGAGATGACGATACATCGTCCACATGTCCATAACACCTTTCCCTGCAAAAACATAATTCCAATTCACACCCGCAAGTTCTCGCCTTATAGCCTCATAATTTGCCCCGGATCCCCTTGGAATATCCCCTGGATCAGTTGTGGATCCTCAATTGTATGCTCTCAACATTAAAAGCATGGTGGAGATGGCAACGTTTGGGGTGGTAATCGGTTGTATAAGGGAGTAAGGGTAAGTTGTGAAGGAGGCTCGCGGGAGACCTGACAGAAGCTTACAAAACTATGAGGGTTGTAGATAAGGTAAACAGTCAGAATCATTTTCCTGGGGTGGAATGTCAAATTCAAGAAGGCTGCCTTTGAAATGACAAGGTGACAATTTAAAGATGGTGTGCAGGGCAAGTAGTAGAATGGTTTTATTTACAGAGTGGTGGGGCCTGGTAGGGGCTGCTATGGGAAGAGTTGGAAGCAGATATGATAGTGACATTGAAGCGAGAGAAAAGATTTAGTTTAATGTGACACTTTGTTCAGAACAAATATCGTGGGAAAAAGGACCTGTTCCTATACTGTACTGTTTAATGTTCTGAGTGAGCCTCAGTGACAGAAAACTATTAAACCGGGGGTAACGACATGTGTATCGGGTCCTCAAGAGTGTTGGAGAAAAGAGATACCAAGGACTACAACTACATATTTCTCTGAAAGTGTAGATAGGGTGATGAATAAGACATTCATCGGTTAGAGTTTGGAGTACAGGAGATGGAACAAAATGTTGTGACAGTACAGAGCATTGGTGAGACAACAATGCATTCTGTGCAGTTCTGGTCTCTCACTTACAGGATGAAAATCACTAAGCTGGTAAAGGGCAGAATGTGTTGGTAATATGAAAGGGGAAAGATCGAAAGGGATATTCGGGCAACTTCTTCCACACAGAGAGTGGTGGGTATATGGTACCAGCTGCCAGAATAAGCTGCAGAGGAGATGTGATCACAATGTTTAGCAGACACTTCGCTAGGTACATAAATATGAGAGGTTTAGAGGGATACGGGCCAATCACAGGTAAATGGAACTCTGGGATACACACCTTCGTCAGTATGGACGCGTTTTGGTCCTGTGCATTTCTGTAAAAGAGTGAAATAGGTACTGCAGTAGAGACTCCTCACTCCAGGTGTACATGGCTCACATGTGATGGGGAGTATGTAAAATATGGGAAGAGGAATGTGCAAATTCGTTTCTCCCCACATGTCCTTTAAATCATTCTCGTCCCACCACAAATCTACTCCATCTAGTTTTAGATGGTCTTTGTTGTGAAAAAGACTGCAGCGATTTACTTTATCAGCCATGTCTGTCAGGAATTTATAAACCTCTATACGCTCAACACTCAGCTTTCTATATTCCAGGAACAGAGACCAAGGCTTTCCAGTCTCTCCATGTACCTCAGTCCCAGTCGCTCCTTGTGAATCTTTGCTGCACCCTCTCCAGCTGAATCCTTTCTCTTGCTGGGCAACAATCCAACTACAGTCTCATCAACATATTGTACAGTTGTAGCAATACAACTTAACTCTTGTATTCAGTGCCGTGACTGATGAAGGATTCATGCTAGAGGATTTCTTTACCACCCTGTTTACTCGGTCACCACTTTCAATGAACCACAAACTCATGGATCATTTATATCGATAAGTAAATGAACAAGTATAATGTTTTGGTGTTATTTATTTAATTGGAGACTCTTTGTCTAGTTTTAGGACTTACACGAAGATCTGATAACACTTAGATCATATTTATGCAGAAATAGAAAAAAATTCTACAGGCTTCAGAAATTTCTCTCTCATCTGTATCTGTGTTGTGAGCCATTTGTCACTCTTTGGCCCTATTTCCCAAATGATCAGGATCTCCCTGTAATCTATGAGAACATTCTTCAGTATCAACAACGTTTCCGAACTTACTGATGAAGTCTTGTGCTTTTGTATGTGAACACATTATTAAATTAATGAATAACAAGACTCACAGTTCTGTCCGCTGGAGCACATCACTAATCACGAGCCTGCATTCTGAGAAACAGTTTTATTTACATCTTCAAAAACCTCTGAAGATTCATCAGCCACAACTTCCTGAAAACAAAGCCATGCTGAGTTCTGCTAATCAGACACTGTCTATCCAAATACAGGTGATTCCTATACCTCAAAATATCTTCCAGTAACTTCCGAAGTACTGATGTCAGGCTGACGGACCTGCAGTTCCCAGGCTTGACCTTGACAGCTCTTTTAAACAATGGAACAACATTAGCCAGTCTTCAGTTCTTGGAACAACCCTCAGTGGACTTCGACAATTTTCTCTCTCCTCCCACAAATCAGTTAGTCTGACCCTGAGGATCCATCCACCTTAATGCACTGTAGGCTGCTAATAACTGCTCGCTTTACTATGAATGTCCCCCAAAGCAACTCCACTAGTTTGCATTATCCATTGAGCAATCATGTACTCAGTGAACAGAAAGTAGAAATATTAATTCATGATCCCTCCCATTCCCTGTGGCTGGGGACATGGAGACCCTGCTGTTCCCTATGGGGCCTCTGTTTCCCAAGCTACACTGTTACTCCTAAGGTAGCTATAGAATCTCCTGTTATTTTCCTATATTTTGCTACATGACGTTGGTCTGTCCTCCTGGTTTCCTTCTTAATAGTATTCTTGATAATTTTTTTCTTATCATGTGATTTGCCCGATTCTGACCTCCTACACTCAGTGTGTGCTTCCTTTATTTCTTGACCGGAGCCTTTATATCTCTCATTGGTCAAGGTTCCCTAAACTTGCCAGGTTATCCTTCACCCTAAAAGGAACATGCTTCTTCTGGACAGCTGCAATCACACTCATAAAGAACAAAACTCCCACTTGCCATGTGTTCATGTTCTGTCATACAGTTTCCCTCACTCCACGTCTACACTTCCAGTCAAATCCATTAAAATCAACCTGTTTTCCAGAATAGATCCCTCAACTGTGAACTTGACAGGATAATTCCATCACTACTTTCAAACTAATAGAAAGAATGAAGAACGTATTAACAATTACAAGGGTAAGACGTGAGAACACGAAACAATCCTCATAGAGGGATCAGAATGCGAGAGAGTGAGCAATTTAAAGTTCCTGGGATTCCAGATCTCTGGGGATCTATCCTTGTCTCAAAATATCAATGCAACTATAAAGATGATAGGATAGCAGCTACATTTCATTAGAGTTTGAAGAGATGCGGTTTCTCAATTAAAACACTCAAAAACTTCTCTCAATGTACAGTGAAGAGTATTCTGACAGGCTGCATCACTCTTTGGTGGGGATGGGGGCGGTTACTGCACAGTACCAAAATAAGCTTCCAGAAGTTGTAAAATTGGTCAACTCCATCTTGGATACTAGTCTCCGCAGTATCCAACCCATCGTGAAGTAGCGGTGCATCAGAAATGAGTCGTCAATAATGAAGGACTTCCACCACCCAGGACATGCCCTCTTCTCATTGTTAGGGGCAGGAAGGATGTGCAGTGCTTGGAAGTGCACACTCAGTGATTCCGGAACAGCTTCTTCCCCTCTGCCGTACGATTAATTAATGGGCATTGAATCGTCACTGTTATAATATATATTATTTTTTTGTATTTGCACTATATTTCATCATTTAAATATGCATATATACTTACCGTTATTGTTTATTTTCTTTCTATGTTATCATGTGTTGGATTAAACTGCTGTTGGTAAGTTAACAAGTCAATATCAGGTTTATTATCACTGGTATGTGTCGCGGAATTTGTTAACTTAGCAGCAGCAGTTCAATGAAATACATAATATGGAAGGAAAAAACAAAATGAAATAATAATAACAATAATAATATTAACTAAGCAAATCAATTACAGTATACGTACATTGAACAGTTAAAAATCGTGCAAAAACAGAAACAATATATATTTTAAAAGTGAGTTGGTGTCCAGGGTTTCAATGCCCATTTAGGAATATGATGGCAGAGGGTAAGAAGCTGTTCCTGAATAGCTGACTGTTGGCCTTCAGGCTTCTGTACCTCCTACCTGATGGTAACAGTTTTCAAATTTTACAACACATGCCGATGATAATACATTCTGATTCTGATACAAGGGATTCTTGATCAGCCTGGTGAGTAGGCTGAGGAATTGTAAATGGTGTTCAGTCCAGGTGAGTGAGGTGTGGCAAATCAGAGAAGGACTTTGTGATCACAGCCCAGTCTGTCTCAGAAATGTTCCTCCCCTCCATTGACTCCGGCTGCATTTCCTGCTGCCCCGGGAGAGCAGTTAACATAATCAAAGACGCTTCCCATCCCTGTCACTCTGTCTCCTCACAGCTTCCATTGGGCAGCAGACATAAAGGAATGAGAACACACAGCACCAGGATTAAGGACAACATCGTTCCTACTATTACAGCAACTAGAAAATGTATTCGTATCCACCTTCGACGTTTTTATGTTTTATTGTTTTACAACAATAAATGGCAGGATACTTGGTAGTGTGGAGGAGCAGAGGGATCTGGGGGTACATGTCCACAGATCCCTGAAAGTTGCCTCACAGGCGGATGGGGTAGTTAAGAAAGCTTATGGGGTGTTAGCTTTCATAACTCGAGGGATAGAGTTTAGAAGTCGCGATGTAATGATGCAGCTCTATAAAACTCTGGTTAGGCCACACTTGGAGTACTGTGTCCAGTTCTGGTCGCCTCACTATAGGAAGGATGTGGAAGCATTGGAAAGGGTATAGAGGAGATTTACTAAGATGCAGCCTGGTTTAGAGAGTATGCATTATGATCAGAGATTAAGGGAGCTGGGGCTTTACTCTTTGGAGAGAAGGAGGATGAGAGGAGACATGATAGAGGTGTACAAGATAATAAGAGGAATAGATTGAGTGGATAGCCAGCGCCTCTAACCTAGGGCACCACTGCTAAATACAAGAGGACATGGCTTTAAGGTAAGCGGTGGGAAGATGAAGTAGGATATTAGAGGAAGGTATTTTACTCAGAGATTGGTTGGTGCGTGGAATGCACTGCCTGAGTCAGTGGTGGAGGCAGATACACTAGTGAGGTTTAAGAGACTACTGGACAGGTATTTGGTGAAATTTGAGGTGGGGGTTATATGGGAGGCCGAGTTTGAGGGTCGGCACAACATTGTGGGCCGAAGGGCCAATACTGTGCTGTACTATTCTATGTTCTATGTAACATTAATCCGCAGTGGTTTAATTGGCATTTTTGAAACTGAATAACGGAAAGTCTATTTCATGTCAAAATGAAAATGATATATACAAAGTGACTAAACGAAAATAATCCATTGTATAATTATTCACTCCCTTTAATATGACACAGCAAATAATTACTGCTGCAGCCAACTGGTTTTAGAAATCTTATAATTAGTTAAATAGAGTACACCATGAGCAGCCAGGATGTTTCAATTGACCGTCGTAAAAATACACCAGGACCAATTGCTGCTGCGTCAGTGTCCTGGCTAAAACTACACCAGGAAGGCAAAGGACTCTCCAACCAACTCTGTTAAAAGGTTATAAAAAAGCAGAAAAAAAAAGATGAGGCACCCAGACAACAGTTGTTGTAGGTGCATCGCTCCCATCTCGGCACTGAGCTTGTAACTCCTTCCGAGTTATAGTTCTCTTGGTCCCTCCATCACTCTCCCCTTCTTGCGCGATCCCTCCGTTTTTGAGGACAGCCTGCTCTTGGCAGTTTTACAGCTGTGCCTTATTCTTTCCAATTTTTGATGATTGATTTAACTGTATTTGAAGGGACATTCAGTGACTTGGAAATATTCTTGTATCCATCTCTTGACTTGTGCTTTACAACAACCTTTTCACGGATTTGACGATTCTAATGGTTTATTGTCCTGTGATCAAGGGAAATAGACAGGATTTAAATAAAAATGGAAAAGATGTCTTCCATTACGCTTCAATGTATATGTGACAAATAACGATAATCTTTACAAAAGCAAGGAAGAGTTGAAGACAGTAGGTAGGAATTCAACGTACATATATGTCACCATATCGAACCCTAGGATTAATTTTCTGGTCTACTGAACAAATCTATAGAATGATAACTGTTATCTATTCCAAAGATAATAACTATAACAAAATTAATGAAAAAACGGCCAACTAGCGCGCTTAACCAGAGTGAAGAAGGCAACAAACTGTGCGAATGGAAATAGAAGAAACAATGATTAAACAAGCAATAAATATTGAGAATATGAGATGAGGTGTCCTTGAAAGTAAGTGCATTGGTTGTAGGAAAATTTAAATGATGGGGCAAGTGAAGGCGAGTGACGCTAACTGCTTTAGCTCAAAACTAAATGTAAGGAGGCTGTTTACACTTCCTCAACCGTGGCCACAGTATTTCTCATCAAACAGGGTTCCGGAAAACGGCCAGCCTTTTTCTTTACCCTACAAGAATCATGTAGATTCTGAACACCTGACATCACACTTTTAAAAGACTCTCACCTCGCACAACCTTGCCCATTCTCCCTTTGTACCGGCATCTTTGTATCCTGGAACATTGAGCTGTTCATTCTGTCCTTCCCTCAGCCATTTTTCTGTTGTGACTGTCATAGGACCAGAAGAAATAGGGGCAGAATTAGTCCATTCAGCCAAATCCAGTCTGCTCCACCATTCCCTGATGGCTGATTCTTTTATCCCTCTTTACACCATTCGCTTGTCTTTTCCCCAAAATCCGTTGATCAACTGGCCAATCAAAAACCTATCAATCTTCGTCTTATACTGAGTGGCTTGGCCTCCACACCTGTCCGTGGCAATGAACTCAAGCTTCGATACCAACTTTTTACGCAATTCCTTTTCATTACTGTTCTAGATGGATATCCCTCTATTCTGCAACTGTGCAATCTGGTCCTTGACACCTCCACTATAGGAAGCATCCTCTCCATATCGACTCCATATAGGCCTTTCAATATTCAATAGGTTTCCACGAGATCCACCGAATTCTTGTGAACTCCCTCGAGTAAATGCTTAGAGCCACTAATCACTCCTCAATCATTAACACCTTAAGTTCTTCAATAAAGCTTATAAATCTCATTTGGGCCCTCTCCAATGCCAGGAAATCACGTTTTAACATAAGGGACACACAACGGCTCATAGTACTGCAAGTGCGGTCTGACCAATCACTCGGAAACCTCAATGTAACACTTTGTATTGGTATACTTGTCCTTTTGAAATGAATGTTAATGTTTGATTTGTCTTCCTTATCACCGACTCATACTGGAAGTTACACTTCTGACAGAAGGACACTCATATCTCTTTCCACATCTGTTTTTTTGATTTTTGTTTAACCTGTTTGGAGATTAGGCTTCATCATTACTGCTTATATGCATGACCGTACAGTTCCCTGCACTATATTTCATCTTCCATTTATTTACCCATTCTCCCAATCTGTCTGTCCTTCAGCAAATTCCCTGCTTCCTCAACACTACCTGCTCTACATCTATCTCCGAATTGTCTGCAAACTTCACCACGAAGCCATTAATTCTGTCACGCAAATCATTGACCTATACATTAAAGGAAGTGATCCAACAGTTCCCAGAGTTCAGCCACACCTGAGTTCATCGACCTGACCTGTCAATCTTCTTATACTGATACAAATTTAGTTTAAACCAATTGTCTTTCCTTTCCTTTGTCTGTGCTCCTTTCTATACCGTTGACTAAATTTGCTGTCATTGGCAAACGTATTATCTCCAGCTTAGGGTCACACTGATCGCTACTCCCATTTACACTATTCTGAGCATCACTCGCAAATCTCCAGGATATTGGTCCCCCTCCAGTTCAGGAGCAATTCATCTCTTGTGTTCAAGTCTCCCTGCCACAGAACAAATTGCAGTGCACCGATAACTTCAATCTTGCCCCCTGCCTCAGCCCCTCAGTCAAATATGCATCTGAATCATCATTCTATTTCTATCCTCACAAATATTTGTCCCAGGGTGTAATCCAGAGATTACTATGTTTGAAGTTGTGCTTTTTAAGTGTTGTCCTAATTCTCTCTATTTACTGTGTAAAAGCTTAAGCCTCTTTTACCAAGTTATATGCAGCAGGAGCACTTGAAAATGTTCTTCAGCCGTTGCTATTCAAGAGGCAACGCACTATCCTGGGATCTCTTTTACAGCCACCGACTCTTGAGTCTTCTCTTGATAGAGACTAAAATATACTACAAGGGTGGACAGTTTTGTCAGAACCGGGAGGCAGGGGTAACAGTTTCGCCTCAAGGTTCAGTTTAACAGGGCGGGACGTTAGGCTCCAAAGGGGATTTCTCTGGAGTATTGAGGCCAGTGATGCCGTCGGGATCAGCTGCAAAATGTTGTTTTGTAACTCTAAAACAAGACACACAAAACGCGAAAAGAATAAACAGCTGACAGGACTCTGATGAAGGGTCTCGGCCAGAAACGTCGACAGTTATTATTTTCCATAGATGCTGCCAGACCTGATGATTCCCTCCAGCATCTTGTGTGAGGAAAAGAGTAAACAGTCGACGTTTCTGGCCGAGACCCTTCATCAGGATCTTATTTTATGTGTGTTGTTTTGTATTTCGAGCTAATGCAGATTCTCTCGTGTTTGTTTCGCAACTCCGTTTGTCATTTTTTTTTCCATTTACCCACAAGTGGGGGATAGAATATGGAGCATGAAGGCAGCTGAATTGTAAAACTTCACAGCATTTATTTCTAATGTTTCATGAGTTTCATAATCCGGTTCAGTGGGCATTTCCCCGCATTCTTCAGTTCCTCTCGGAATTTGCTCTGAGTCAGGGCGTAAATACACGTGTTGGTGCAGGAACTGAGAATCTGCAGCATATCCGATGTCTTTACTGTAATGTAACGGGGATCCGTGAGAGAATAAAAAAAAACCCTTGAAATCCGTCTATATATATAAAATGCCACCTGTGTTCCCCACAACAATATGAAACTACCGGTTATGCTGAAGAGCAAAACGATGGATTTGCGTCGGTTCTCCAACTCACGGTCCTTGCCATTCTCTCCACTCTTTTGTACCCGGAGCCCCCTGCGGGCTCGACTGGCCGCTAGAATCCGCCTGACAGTCAGAATATTGAACAGCAACATCAGAAAGAATGGGACACAAGGGGTTAAAATGAGGTGGAACACCTCAAATGCCGCCCATGAGAGAGAGTTTGTGTAGCTGAGTGTATAAGCACAATACCAGGGAACACCGTCAATTATTTCTCCAGACCCGTATATAAAGCCCCAGGGGACAGTCTCCAAACAGGCCAGCACAGTCACTGTCCCCATAACCACCGCCGCCGTTCTCTCGGTGCAATATTTAGTTTTCAGCTTCTCACAGCAAATAGCCACAAATCGATCGACGGTGAAAGCGACAGTCAGCCAGACTGAGGCTGCAATGCTCGCATAAATAAACCATTGACGAAGTCTGCACACAGGAGTGATTCGCAGGAATGATCGGGGAAAATAAATCTGAACAGTCACCCTCAGCAGTGGTTCCGAGATAACGACCAGGAGATCGGCCGCTGCCATTCCCACCAGGTAGCGAGTGACACATTTGGAGAGACCGCACTTTCCCCGGGACAGGATCACAATCGCCACCAAGTTCGCTGGAAAAGAGACAGGGAACAGCAGCTTGAGAAAAAAATACTGAGGAGAAGCCGATGCAGCATTTTGAGGGGATCCTGTAATATTTCTATTTTATTGTTGCATTTGGAGGTAGGAGGGTTGAGAGAGGGCGCAGAGCTGACGGAGACAAAGAAGAGGTTACACCATAAAAATAGTCAATATTATCTGAATGCCGATTCCTTACTGATGGCCGAAATGTGAAGTAGCAGCGGAAAGCTAAAACTTTGTAACGACATTATCAGGATCAATACCGGATGGAACATTTTCATCCGGCGCCTTCAGCGTCTTGTCTAGATGAAATAAATAAATCCGGAAGCTGGTGGCGGGATTCTTCCACTGGATAATCATCAGCTTCCATGACGATCCCTGTCAGTGACAGAACTGCCGAAGGACGGAACAAAAACAGGAAATGCTGCAAACACTCATCCAGTCAAAACAGAATATGTGGAAAACCTCTCCTCAGTACTGTTCTCAGGGAGACCCCTGACACGAGAGTTAACTGTTTTTTCTTTCCATACAAGCTGCTTGGGGCTTAGTGTTTCCAGCATTCCCTAAGTTTGTTTCCTATTCCAGAATTTACCACATCACTGGCTTTACAACAGAACATTGGCTGATTCCAACAGATACAGCGCAGTCTGACACAACCTCACAGACAGGCATGACGCCTCCCACTGAATCTATCACAGGGAAGCAGGGGAAAGGAATTGAACTCGGTGCCGTAGTCAGATGTCTGTAACGGTGTCAGATGTAGGTATAATATAAAATATTTCACAGTATTGATAACTATGAAGCACTACATCGGTTGTGTTAATTGACTCAGCATCGACTTCATTGTGCTGTCCATCAACTGCTTTATATTCAGTCATATCGCAGACATTTACTAAAAATCCACAACAGTTTCGTGTTACAACACGGAACTCCTCACATTTGTTAAAGTATTACTGCAGTCGATGTGTTGATTGTTGCACAAAAGTAGACAATCATCCACATTCAAATGCGGACTGTCAATTGCCATAATCTCCGCAGGCTGCATAAACACAATATTTGCAAATGCAGTGCAGCTACTACAAGACCAAAAGCAGAGAGCCGAATATCCCATGATTGATCACAAACCGCTGGAAGAACGCTGCCTGACCCGCTCAGTCCCTCAGAAACTGGCCGATTCGCTAAATTCCTGCAGCGGATTGTTTTTAGATAGAAATCCCAGTCCCGGTGTTTCCACTCCATTCCTGAAATGCGGAATACCGGCACTGGAACATGAGTGGTTAAACCAGCGGCAGAATCAACCACATCATTGGGATTAAACTTCAACATCCGCCCACGGCAACTGACACTGCGGCTTACCGGGAATTCCAAAGCCTGAAATAAAAGGATAGTAGACGGCTTCTACCCGCCAGATGACTGGATACTCCATTTCAGTGAGAATCTGTGATTTCTGTTGCTCTTGTATTCACAGCTCTGGCAGACAGCTGATGCATTCAAAGCAGCCCTGATTTATAAGAGGATCTGTCTCCAGAGATACGGTTGTACTCCTCACTAACTTGCTCAGTTACAGTTGCTTGAACAAACACTTTAATTTAATACTCCATTGTAAGTATTCGGGCGATTGGAGATAAATACATCAAAATTCTTTGGCATTACCTCAGCAGCGTCTCTGGTGGAAATAGGCCGGTAGATTTACTTTCAAAGACTGAGATTTGTCACGAAGCAGCTACACTTACAGATTTCATCTATTTGTTCGCTAATTATTCATCTCTAAACGGAGACCAGCGACACTGACCGGTCCCTACTTCTGTCCCTGCAGTTTCCCATTTTGGACTGTCCTTCAGTCCTTCAGCTTCCTCCTGGTCACACACACACACACACACACACACACACGAATTGCACGAATGTATTTCTATGTTATCATGACTCTCCTGTTGTGCATACTCTTTATTACAAGTTACTATGAATTGCACATTGCACATTTAGACAGAGACATAACGCAGAGATTTTTACTCATATATATTGAAGAATGTAAGTAATTAAGTCAATACAATTCGAAATACACAAAATCAGATTCGAACAAAGGTACAATGGAGAAGCCGAGATCAGGATGGAAACGGTAAAATGAGCATGCTGCTAATGTAGACATACGAGATAATCTGAAGACGTTGGCAATCCAGGGCAACACAAGGAACTATGATGAGTTCTTCCAGCATTTTCTGTGTGATGTTGCTGATATAACAGTTTTTAATGGACATCTCAAATCTGTCAAAGGTCAATAGAAATCAAGAATAAAAGTTTCAATCTGCAAAGGAATGGGCAGACTATTAAATGATACCAAAAGTACTGGAAATTGGCAGATGAATAGATGCATGGCGGCTTGAAATGAACAAGAGAAAGACCAGAGTGAGGTAAATTGTTAGAAGAGAGCGGGGTTGGCGGGGGGGGGAGAGAGAGAGAGAGAGAGAGAGAGAGAGAGAAGCCGATAGGCAAACTGACAAATAGATAGGTCAAGCAGAGGCAGGAAAACAGCCAGAGCAAATGCATAGCTTGCAGGATTGTTGTGTTCCTCCTGCATCTACTAGTCTCTTTTGCAGTGTGAGAGAAGGGTTTCAGTCTGTACCTATCAGTCTATGACGCAGCGTGAGAGTGTGTGGGGTTCACTCTGTACCTGTCAGTCTATGATACACTGTTATACTGCACAGGATCGAAAGAAGAGCAGAAGATTGTAAATCCTGTCAGCTCTATCTTGGGAACCTGCCTACAAAATACCCAGGACATCTTTAGGGATTGATGTCTAAGAAAGGCAACGTCCATTATGAAAGATCTGCAGCACCCAGGGCATGCTCCTTTCTCACTGTTACCATCAGGTAGGAGGTGCAGAAGCCTGAAGTCACACATTCAGTAATTGAGGAACAGCTTCTTCCCCTCTGCCATTCGATTTCTAAAGGGACATTAAATCTTTGGATAATACCTCACTTTTTTGATATACGGTATTTCACATTTCGTAAACACGAGGAAATCTGCAGATGCTGGAAATTCAAGCAACACACATCAAAGTTGCTGGTAAACGCAGCAGGCCAGGCAGCATCTCTAGGAAGAGGTACAGTTGACGTTTGGCTGATAGAGTCTGCTCCAAAATTCAATTATGATTAATTTTTTCTTTCTCCTGCTCAAATCCATTTCCAGGCCTTTTCCCCATCAACTTTGATGCCATGTCCAATCAGGAACTTATCAATCTCTGCCTTAAATACGCCCAACGACCTGACCTCCACAACTGCACGTGGCAAGAAATTCTACAAATTCACCACCTTATGGCTAAGGAAATTTCTCCACATCGCTGTTTTGCATTGACACCCCTCTCTCCTGAGTCTGTGCCCTCTTGTCCTGGACTCTCCCACCATGGGAAACATTCTTTCCACATCTACTCTGTCTCAGCCTTTTCAACATTCGAAATGTTTCAATGAGAACGTCCCTCATTCTTCTAAATTCCAGTAAGTACAAACCCAGAGTCATCAAATGTTCTTCGTATGATAAACCTTTCACTCCTGGAATCAGCCTTGTGAACCTGCCCTGGTCTCTCTCCAATGCCAGCACATCGCTTCCGAGGTGAGAAGCACAAAACTGTACACAATACCCAAGGTGAGGCCTCAGCATCACATCCCTGATCGAGTATTCTAGACCTCTCAAATGAATGCTCACTTTGCATTTTCCTTCTTCACCACCAAATCAACCTCCAAGTTAACTTTTAGTGTGTTGCGCACAATGACTCCAAAGTCCCTTTGCCTCTCAGATTTTTGGATTTTCTCCCCTTTTAGAAAAAGGTCTGCACATTTATCACCACTACCAAAATACATGACAATGCATTTTCCAACATTATATTTCATTTGCCACTCCCTTGCCATTTCTCCTAATCTGTTTCAGTGCTTCCTCATCCTACCTGTTCCCTCAACACTACCTGCCCCTCCATCAATCTTCATATCACCTGCAAATTTGGCAACAAATCCACTTATTTTATCATCTAAATCATTTATATGCAGCAGAATGTAGTGGTCCCAACATTAATCCCTGCGGAACACCACTATTCACTAGCAATCAACCAGACAAGGATCCTTTTATTCCCACTTGCTGCAACCTTGTTCTTATCAGATGCTTGTCCGACTCTGTGCTTATTGATGTTTCTCTAATCTTACACATGACGCACGTTAAGCTTACTGGTAAGTAGTTAAAAGGGTCAGTGCTGTCACCCCCCTTACATACCAGGAAAATCTTAGCCAGTTTCAAGTCCTTAAAGACTTCCTCATTCTTTACAGAGTTTTGAAAAATTCTTGTTATGTGTTTATATCGTTAAACATGGATTTCTTTAAGTACCCTTGGATATATGTTGTCCTACACTTAGATGTAGTAACCTTTTCAGCTGAAGCGGGACCTTACTTACTAAGATCTCTGAATCAGCTTAAGCAACTTTATTTTTAACATCTTTTCAGGTAAACACTTCAGGAAAATAAGAGTTAAGAGCATCTGCTATGTCCTCCTATGCATAATTTAACACCCCGGTGTTATTCCTAATACACCTAACGTTCCACTTAACATTTCCTTTATGACTCATGTGTTGACAAAATCTCTTGGTCAATCTTAATATTATCAGCATATCTTCTCAACCTGCCTTTGACAATCTTAATTTTCCCCTTGACTGTACCTCTCATATTTTCATATGCCCTATGGTCAAAATTTATTACTATTTTTTTTTTCTCTGTATTCCTTACTTAGCTGTCTTTTCTTCAATAATTATATATATATATTTATGTGTGTGTGCTCATCCATGTAGTTGATCTGTAGTTGTTTTTTTTTTTTAATTTGGATCTCCTGACCTTGGGTATGAACATTTCTTGCACTATATTTATTACCTATCTAAATCGAAGACGTTGTCCCTCAGCTGACACAATGTCAAGCAGTTTATTCCAGTCTGCCTTCTGAGGTCTTTGCCATATCTGCACAAACCTTGGCTTTCTGAAATTCAATCTAAGAGTTTTCATTTCCACTGGTATATTCCGCAAAAGTACTTCGAGACTAACAATGTTATGATCACTTGTTCCTGAAGCCTCAACAACTTCCGTTATCATTTTTTTTTTCATTGTATGTTACAGAATCTCAGATGTAGACAGGCCTCCCCTCTTGTAGGTGTATTAGTATATTGGATCAAAAAATAATGCAGTGTTTTGTGGTTGTACAAGTTGAAACACTAACAAAATGCAGGACAAAGTATAACAGCTGCAGAGAAAGGTAAGTCATAAGGTGCAAGATCATTATGTGGCAGATTGTGAGGCCAATAATTCTCTGTGATCATCCATGTCTTGAGCGTAGCAGTTTTTTCAGCGAGGTTCTCAGAAAATCAGCTTGAGTCCACGAAAACTTTTTTGAAAATTTTGCCTGTACCTGACTCTACGAATTTCAAAACGAGATGAGGAAACCCTGGTGGTTCCCCTGTGGCAGAGAAGGGTAAAGACAGGCAGTGTGATAGTTACAGTTCACTCACTAGTTAGTGGAATCAGGCAGGAGATACCATGGCCACAAAAGAGACACGAGGATGGTGTGTTGCCTCACGGGTGCTAGAGTCCAGGGTGTGTAGGTACAGCAGCAGGATATTATCAAGGGGAAGAGTGAACATCCAGAGGTCCTGGTGCAAATTGACACAATATCATTGTCACAAAATGAGAAAAGATCCTACTTATTGAGTGTGTAGAGTTCGGAAAGAGGCCTCTTTCCTTCTGTCATCCTTGTACACATCGGACTGTATTTTGTGGCCAATGAACACACCATCCAACTTGCCTTTGGTCTCTGAAAGGAAACCGGTGCAGTCAGAAATAAGGTATAATTCCAGTTCCACTCAGAGCTCCTCCCCAGACCCAGGACAGGACACAATGACAGTACCGCAATTTCTGAGTATAATCACGTTTCCAGTAAAATATTCCCACCCAGCCACAATTTGACAACTCCACTGGTCCTGGGATCGCTGAGAGTTGCTCCCGGAATCAGGCACTGGATCTAACTGCTCCTCATCCTAGACAAATCTTGGACTCGGTCTCTGGAGGACATATCTGTTATGGATATGGCCCTGACCCTGTCCACGGTAACTCCCCTGTCTCATATCTCATCTTTCCTCCTGTCACCCATGTACACTAAGGACTATCTCACGACTCGCGAATGCACCATGCAGCTCGCCTTTGGTCTCTGGTAGAAAACCGGTGTGGGCAATTTCTATTTGGCAGTCAGACCGAATCCACAAACACTTTTGGTAACTTTTGCCTGCACCTAATTCCATTAATTTCTTTAAGTTCTAAATGAGATGAAGAAACCCTGGTGGTTGCCCTGTGACAGGGAAGGGTAAAGTCATGCAGTGCATGAGTGATCAGGGACTTGATATTTACGGTTACAAACAGGAGATACTGTGGCCGCAAAAGAAACTCCAGAATATTGTGTTCCCTCCTGGTTGCTTGGGTCCAGATTTATCAGAGCGCCTGCAGGATATTCTCAAGGGGAAGAGGACAGCCAGAGGTCGTGGTGCACATTAGCTCCAATGTAATTGTCAAAAGAGTGGAAGAGATTCTGACTTCCATGAAGTGGTGTACTGAGTATTTAGAGTTAGGATATAGGATGAAGAAAAGGACCTCCCAGGTAGTAATTGCTGAATTACTCCTTGTGCCATGGGGTTATGCATGTAGGAATAGGATGATAGCACAAATGAATGAGTGACAGAGGAGATTGTGCAGGGGGCAGGGTTTCAAGTTTGAAGTTAAAACCGTTTTTTTTCTGGCAACGGGTGACCTTTCGAAGAGGGACCTGTTGCAACTTAACTGGAGGGGAAGTAATACGGTGGCCGCCAGGTTTGCTAATTCTACTCGGGAGGGTTTAAACTCATTTTGCAGGGGGCGGGGAGTCACAACACCAGGTCAGTAAGTGAAGTATTATACAGCAAGTTAGACATCAGTGAAAGTATGGACAGGCAAAGTCAAATTAACAGGTAGGATGAGACATATAGTTTGAATGGTGTGTATCTGAATATCAGGAATATTATGGGTAAAGGTGATGAACACGGAACACAGATCAGTACATGGAACTGTAATGTTGTGTCCATTACAGAGACGTGATTGAGAAATGGGCAGAGACGCGTGATTAAACTACCAGGTTTTTGAAGTCTTTGAAAAGCTAGATAAGGATATAAAAGAGGCATAAGTTAGACGACTAATCAGGGACAATTTCACATCTACACACAGGGGAGACACTGTGGAGGTTTCAGACGCTGATACCATTTGAAGAGTACTGAAGAACAGGAAGTGTGCTATCAAACGAATGAGATTGTACTACTACCTGGTATAAGGTAATGAGTCTATTCAGGTAACTGCCCACTCAGTTGGTGAGCAGCTAGGTGACTGAGACCACAACTTCCTCATCTTCAAGATAGCTATAGATGAGGATGGGATATATTTAAATAGGAGAAGGGCAAATTAGGAGGGTATTCGCAGGAACTAAGAAGGGTTAATCGGAAATAACTTTTATTATGGTAAACACACATCAGACATAGGGAGAGTGTTTAAAGATTAATTGCACAGAGTACAGAAAATATATTTCCTGTTAGAACGAAGGACAGGGATGGAAATAGTAGAGAAACTTGGATGCTCACAGAAGTGAAGAATTTAGTCAAGAATAAAAAGGAAAAGTACGTCAAATTTCGGAAGTTAGGATCAAATGGAGTAGTTCAATGTTATGCAGAATCAAGGAAGAATCTAAAAAGGGAATTTACGAAAGCCAAGAGGGACCATTAAAAGTCCTTAGCAAGTAGAATTAAGGTGAACCCAAGGAACTCTCTACATATATCGAGACAAGATAACTGGGGAGAGGGTAGGACCCCTCAAGGATAAAGATGGGAACATTTTCTTGGATCCGGAGAATATGAGTGAAATACATAATAAGTACTTTGCTTCAGTATTTACTAAAGGGAAATGATGTGGACTGGTAGACAGTGCTGCATGCATAAATATGCTAGGGAGTTTAGAGGTCAAGGAGGAGGGAAGTATTGGGTCTCCTAATGAGTATTAAGTTTACTAACATCCTGGGCCTGATGGGGTTTACGCCAGGATTTGGAGTAAAGCAAGAGACGAGATTGCTTTGGCCTTGACCAGTAGCTTCATATCTTTCCTAGGCACAGACAAGTAACCAGACGACGGCTGAGTGTCGAATGTTAAACCTGTATGTAAGAAGGGAACAAGGGAATATCCAGGGAACTGTAGTTCGGTATGTCTCACATCAGTTGTACAAAAATTGCCGGGAAATTTCTTCGAGATTGAATATATGAGTTTTTGGAAGCCAGGGGCTAATTAAGGAGAGCCATTATGACTTTGTGTTGGGCAGGTCCCATCTTCACAACTTGATTGACTTTTCTAACAAAGCAACGAAAGACATAGATGAAGGTAGAGCTGATGATGTCGTCTACATGGATTTTACTGAAGCATTTAACAATGTCCCTGTTGATTAAAGAAAGTGTTTGGAGACTTATTCGAGCGGAAAGTCTGTAATTCGTGCGATCAGCAGGGATGTGTGCCGGGATGTCTGCTATTTGTGAAATATTAAAATAACCGGGATGAAAATTTAGATGGGTGGTTTAATAAGTTTTTGAATGATAACAAGGGTGATGCAGTTGTGGATAGTGAAGAAGACTGGAACAGAATACAGCGCGATGTTGATCATTCGCAGATAAGGACAGATGGAGCTGAACACAGTTAAGTGTGAAGTGTTGCACCCTGGTATGCCAAAAGCAACTAGTAAAGGTTTAAAGGGAAGACCATTAACAGTGTTGCTGAGCAGAGAGGTTTGAGGTCCAAGCGAAACCCAATAGCGTGAATGGCAGTGATGCTTCACTACCAGATGAACTCAATGCCTTCTATGCCCGCTTTGACAGGCGGAAATTCCCTGCTGCATCTGATGACCCACCGAACTCTGTCTCAGAGACCGATGTTAGGCTGTCTTTAAACAGAATGGAAGGCTAAAGGTCAAGATGGAGTACCTGGTAAGGCTCTGAAAACCTGTGCCAGCCGATTCACGGGAGTATTCAAGGACATTTTCAACCTCTCACTGTTACAAGCATAAATTCCCACTTGTTTCAAAAAGGCAACAATTATACCAGTGTATAAGAAGAATAATGTGAGCACACTTAATGATTATTGCTCGGTTGCCCTAACATCAGCAATAATTAAATGTTTTGAGAGGTTGGTCATGACCAAACTGAACTCCTGTCTCAGCAAGGACATGGACCCATTGCAATTTGCCTATTGCCACAATTGGTCAACGGCAGATGCAATCTCAATGGTTCTTCACACGGCTTTAGACCACCTGGAAAACACAAACACTCTGTCAGGATGCAGTTCTTCGACTATTGCTCAAAATTTAATACCATCATTCCCATAATTCTGATTGAGAAGTTGCAGAATCCGGGCCTCTGTAATTGCATCCATAACAGAGGGTGAGGCATAACTCATATATATCCTTATCCCAATGGAATAAATGGATTTAGAGAGGCACCAAAGAGGACCTTGTTCAGGTGGATTGGAGAAGGATACTGGCAGGGATTACAGCACAGCATGAAGTGTCCGGGAATATTCACAAGGTGCTGGATACAAAGAGGAAGAAGTTCTCAAATTGACAGGTATACCAATAAAGCAGTATACCAAAAGTCTTTTTTTTTTATTCTATAAACAGTAAATGAGAGATGGGAGTTGATATTGAACCACCGGCAAATAATGCTGGTGAGGTTGCAATGGGGGACAAAAATAGCAGATAAACGCAATGGGTACTTTGCATCTGTCTTCACGGTAGAAGATACTAGTTGCTTTCCAAAGGTCTGTGAGTATCAGGGTGTAGAAGTGAGTGCCATTGCTAATAAAAAGGAAAAAGTGCTTGGCAAACTCAGAGGTCTTGAGGTGGATAAGTCACCAGGTCCAGAAGGACTTCACCAGGTCCAGAGGGACTACATCTCAGATTCCTGAGAGAGGCTGCTGAAGAGATACCGGATGCATTGCTCATGATCTTTCAGGAATCTCTGGATTCTGGCATGGTCCCAGAAGTCTGGAAGATTGCAAATGTCACTCCACTCTTTGAGAAGGGAGAAAGTCGAAAGAAAGGAAAGGAGAGGCCAGTTAGCCTGACCTCAATTGTTGGGAAAGTGTTGGAGTCTTATTAAGGATGAGGTTTCAAGGTACTTGGAGACTAACGATAAAATATGTCACGGTCAGCATGATTTCGATGAAGGGAAATATGCCTTGACAAATCTGTTAGAATTATTTGAGGAAGTAACAAGCAGTGTCGACAATGGAGAGACAGTGGGTGTCATTTACTTGGATTTTCAGAAGGCGTTTGAGAAGGGACCACACATTAGGCTGCTTAACAAGATAAAATCCTAGCGCTTTACAGGAAAGATACTGGCATGGATAGCGGATTGGATGAAATAAAGGATGGGTTATGACGGGAGCAGGTGTGGCTGATATAGACGAAAATATACCCCAAGACTAGGCAATTTTGTCAGAACCGGGAATCAGGGGTAACAGGTTCACCTCAAGCTTCAATTTAAGAGGGCAAAGGGGATCTTTCTGGGATCCCAGTGATGCCGGCAGGTGGTTTGTAACTGTAAGGCAACACACACAAATTGAAAAGAGTAAACAGTTGACAGGACTCTGATCAAGGGTCTCTGCCAGAAACGTCGACACGTTACAGTTTTCTAAAGATGCTCCCTGGCCTCCTGAGTTTCTCCAGCATTTTGTGTGTGGAAAAGAGTAAACAGTAAATAGGGAGCATGAAGGCAGCTCAATTCTGATACTGTACAGCATTTACCTCTCACGTTTCATGAGTTTCAAAATGCGATTCAGTGGGTATTTCACTGCATTATTTTTTCCAGTCGAATTTTGCTCTGAGTCAGGGCGTAAATACACGTGTCTGTGCAGGAACTGAGAATCTACAGCATTTCACGAAGTGCGGTCTGTGATGTAAGGGGCATCCGGAACAGAATCACCTAAACTCATTGAAATCCGTCTATAGACAAAAAAAACCTCGTACGTTTCCCATAACAATATGAAACTACCGGTTATGCTGAAGAGCAAAACGATGGATTTGCGTCGGTTCTCCATTTCACGGTCCTTGTCATTCTCTCCACCCTTTTGTCCCCGGAGCCCCCTGCGGGCTCGACTGGCCGCTAGAATCCGCCTGACAGTCAGAATATTGAAGATCAACATCAGAAATTATAGAACACAGGGGGTTAAAATGCGATGTAACATCGCAAATATCAACCACACTGGAAAGTTTTTGTAGCTCGCTGTATAAACACAATCCTAGGGAACACCATCAGTTATTTATAACTGATAATGCAACTGTAGTTGCATAGACACCTGAAGAGCAGACTATCTGTTGGATGGAAGTGACCATCAACTCTGATAGAGGCAGATCCCAAGTTTTTAAGCTCGCCAGTGAGAAGTGGTGCTTTAGCACTGCTGGCCCATCACCTCGAGGGAGTCTTGATCATAAGCGGGCCGAAACTCCTGAAGAAAGGTGGCAGATCTACTGATGATCCCACTGGACAGTTAACATCTTAATCCACGTGTATTTTTTTTTTTAACTCGAGGACCTTAAACAAAACCCCAGGGGACAGTCTCCGAACAGGCCAGTACACTCACTGTCCAGATAACCACAGCCGCCGTTCTCTCGGTGCAATATTTTGTTTTCAGTTTCTCACAGCAAATAGCCACAAATCGATCGCCGGTGAAAGCGACCGTCAGCCAGACTGAGCTCGCAGTGCTCGCAGCAACCAACTATACAGCGAGTCTGCACACAGCAGTGATTCGCAGGAATGATCGGGGAACATAAATCCGAGCAGTCCACCTAAGCAGCGGATCGGAGATAACGACCAGGAGATCGGCCGCTGCCATTCCCACCAGGTAGCGAGTGACACATTTGGAGAGACCGCACTTTTACCGGGACAGGATCACAGGAGCTTTAACCACAATGATTGAGCTTCGTCACGGAGCATCCACATTTACAGATCTCACGTTTATGTTGGCTAATTACTAATCAATAAACGGATTCGACCGACCCCTCATTTCTGTCCCAGCAGTTTCTAATTTTGAACTGTCCTTGAGTCCTTCAGTTCCTTCTTCGCCGCACATGCACGCAGACATGAAATTCTTTTTGCATTTCGTTCCATAACTCTGGTACTGAGTCGGCATTTTTTTTTGTTGTTGAAACTACGTTTTCCACAACTATATTAAACCACCTCCAGCTGACACTGAAATTGATTCTACAGAGTGGGAGTTTGAATGAAGCCGGTGATATTGGATTAGTACTTCAAAAGTCATTGAGTCGGAAATGGGACCATCGGCCCACAATGTATTTGTATACAAATGATTATTAATTTACACTATTGGAGTCTATTTAATTCTTCCAGTGACTATGGATAAATAAGTCCAGTACTGTGGCACAGTGAGAAAAGATCTTGCGGTCTGCGAATACAGATTATTTCCATATCTCGTGCGACAAGAGAATGCAGAACAAAGTGGGAATTCCTCCTCCTAATTTTAATATCACTTTTAATGTCCCTGTGATGCAATTACCGGGACTGTACACAATGCTCGAGGTTTGGCCAGACTTGTGTTTCTATAGTTCCAGCTGAACTCCCTGCTCTGGCATTTAGTACCTTCACCCAATGACGTCAAGTCTCCATCGATTCTTAACTGACCGACTGAACTAAACCGCTATCGGTATATGTATCCTCTGACCTTGCTTAGATTCTCTGCCTGCATCGCCCGACTTCCCCATAGACATGTACCCTCTAGATTTAAACAGTTTCTCATTATCCATCGATCACCTTCATGAATCTTTAAAATCTCAGACATTACTTATACCTTCCTTCGCTGCAAGAAAGTGAAGTCGCCCAAGACGAATACTATTGCAATATTAATTCATAACTAAACGGGAACGATCTGACAATATTTCAGAATGCAATTCAGACCCTGTCTGTCACTCTGTACAAGATGGTGGTTGCACGAGAGCTGAATTCTGCCCTTGTGCAGGATGAGTAGGCAGAAGCTGCGAGTTCCAGTGACCGTGGGTAAAGGGACCCTGAGATCAGGTGAAGAAAGCTTTTGGTTTGCTGGCCTTTATTAATCAGACCATTGAGTATAGGAGTTGGGATGTAATGTTGAATTTGTATCAGGCATTGGTAAGGCCAAATCTGGAGTATTGTGTACAGTTCTGGTCACCGAATTATAGGAAGGATATCAATAAATTTGAAAGAGTACAGAGGAGGTTTACTAAAATGTTGCCTGGGTTTCATCTCCTAAGTTACAGAGAAAGGTTGAACAAGTTAGGTCTTTATTCTTTGGAGCGTAGCAGGTTGAGGAGAGACTTGATAGAGGTGTTTAAAATTATGAGGAGGATTGATAGAGTTAACGTTGTTAGACTTTTTTCCATTGAAAGTGGGGAGGATTCAAACAAGAGGGCATGGGTTGAGAATTAGAGGACAAAATTTAGGAGTAACATGAGGGGGAACTACTTTACTCAGAGAGTGGTAGCTGTGTGGAATGAGCTTCCAGCAGAAGTGTTTAAGGCAGGTTCTATGTTGTCGTTTAAACTTAAATCGGATAGATATATGGACAGGAAAGGAATGGAGGGTTATGGGCAGAGTGCAGATCGGTGGTAATAGGATAAGGTAAGAGGTCGGCACGGACTAGAAGGGTCGAGTGGGCCTGTTTCCGTGTTGTAATTGTTATATGGTTATATGGTTATATCAGCAAAGAAGCAAGATCTGGTCATTTGAACGTGTTGCGTGGGAGATCTAAACACCTAGTGCCAAAGTAGCATATTCCCTCAGGACTCGCCACGACCAAATTGCTGTTCCCCAGTGCACTAATCAGGTGTTCCTCCCCAGCCCCAGAACAGAACACAATGGCAGAACCGCACTCTGTATGTGTAATCACGTTTCCAGTAAAACATTCCTAGCCAAGCGCAGTGGAGCAACTGCACTGGTCCCGGGACTGGCGAGTGATGCTCCTGGTATCTGGTACTAACTCTGGCTGCTCCTCATCCAAGTGCAACATTTGCATTCTCACCGTGAACTCGGGCTCAGTCTCAGAAGGACATAACTGTTGTGGATATGGCCCCGATCCTGACAACAGTAACTTCCCTGTCTCCCATTGCCGCTTTCCTCCTGTTGTCAACCATATACACAAAGGGCAGGATCTAGTGGCCAATCAATGCATCATCCAGCTTGCCTTTTGTGTATGGAAGGAAATCAGTGTTATCATCTTTTATTCCCGCCATCTAACACCATGCCTGTGACCTTCAATATCAGAGCATCACGGTTTTTAAGCAAGGTCCTCAGACAGTCAGACCGAGTCCACTGACACTATTTGCCTCAACTTTTGCCTGTACACGATTCTACAGAATTGTTTAAGTTCAAAACGAGACTAAGAAATCCTGGTTGCTCCCCTCCGCATATTCCCCTCAGCAACACGTATACCTCTTTGGTGGGGGTAATGACCCATCTGGGTACAGAAGCAGCAGTGGCACTGTGGCTGGCTCTGAGGAACAGCAGAAGTGAAAAGTCAGGCAGTGTGGTAGTGATAAGGGACTAGTAGTTAGTGGGGACAGACAGGAGATACTGTGCCCACAAAAGACACATCGGGATGGTGTAATGCCTCCCGGATGCTCGGATGGAGGGTATATAGGTGCCGCTGCAAGATTTCATCAAGGGGAAGGATGAACACCCAGAGGTCGCAGTGCCAATTGGCACCGATGACATCGTCAAACAACGGGAAGAGATCCCACCCTGAGTATATAGAGTTAGGAAAGAAGCTCAAGAGAACGACCTCCAAGGTAGTAATCTGCGGATTACTCCCGGAGTCTCGGGCGAGTGCAGGTATGAATCGGATGATACAGAGATAAATGAGTGGGCGAGGAGATGGTGAAGGTTGGCAGGGTTTCAAGTTCTTGAATCGTGGCAAACATTTTTGGGGAAGGTGTGATCTGTACAAGAGCGACGAATGCTACTCGGTGGTGGCGGAGGGAGATAGAGGTGGTGGGGGGGGGGTGGTGTAGTTTGATTTTAACCTTGTGATGCAGGTGTCAGCGAACTGGAGCACCAGATCAGCATGTGAAGGATTGGACAGGAAGGTAGATGTCGGAACGTATTGATAGGGAAAATCGAATTAACAGGTATGATAAGATTGAGTGTTTGAAGTGTGTGTAGTTCACTGGTAGGATTATTACGGGTAAATATAATGAACTTAGAGCATGGATCAGCACATGGAAATACAATGTTGTGGCCATTACAGAAACCTGGTTGAGAGATGGGCATGAATGTACCAGGTTTTTGAAGTTTCAGAAAAGTTAGTAAGGAGGTAAAAGAGGGGGCAGTTGCACTACTAATCATAGGCAATGTTACAGCTGTTCTCAGGGGAGACATAAAGGAGGGTCAGACAGAGTCAATTTAGGTGGAATTCAGGAGTAAGAAGGCTGTAATCATATTGATGGGATCGTGCTACAGACCCTAAATAGCCACCATGACATTGACGAATAGATATATATTCAGGTTAAGGAAATGTGTAAAAATAATAGTGTCGTTGTGATGGTGGGTGGTGAGGGTGGTTCGAATTTCCCTCATTTAAACTGGTACCATCTTAGTGTAACGGATTTAAATGGGGCGGAATTTGTTAAATTTATTCAATAAGGTTTGTTAAATCAATATGTGGACGGTAAAATGAGAGGAAGATCTGTGCTAGATCTGGTGTTGGGTAATTAGCCTGGCCAGGTAACTGATCTTGCAGTGGGTGAACAGTTAGGGATCAGTGATCACAACTCCTATCTTTCAGGATAGCTATAAATAAGAATATGTATGTTCCTTGTGATGAGTTTTAAACTGGAGTTGGGAAAATTACGAGGGTATTTGGCAGGAACTAAGAAGATCTAATTGGGAACTCCTTTTCTCTGGCAAGGAAGGGTTTTCAATAGTCAATCACACAGAGTATGGGAAAGGTATGTTCTTGTTAGAAGGTAGAACAGGGATGAAAAGATAAGAGAACCTTGGGCATCAAGAAAGGGAATGAAATTAGACAAGAAGATAACGGAAAAACATGTTAAGAGTCAGAAAATTAGATCAAATAAATCACATGAGAAAACAGAAAAGAACTGAAGAACGGAATTAGGAAATCCAGGAGAAGCCAAGAAAAATTATTGGCAAGAAGTATTCAGGTGAATGCCAAGGCATTCTAGACATACATCAGGAGTAAGAAGATAACTAGGGAGAGGGTGGGACCAATCAAGAATAAAGAGAGAAAAATTGTTTGGATACAAAGAATGCGAGTGAGGTACGTAATCAGTACTTTCCTTATATGGTGAACCAAGAGATTAGCGCTGAGTGTATCAATAAGTCAAGTTGGAGGAAGTGCAGGACCTCTAAATAATTATTAAAATAGATGAATCACCAGGGCCAGATGAGATTTACTCCAGGTTACTGGAGGAGGCAAGAGAAAAAAATTGCTGGGACCTTGACCAGTATCTTTCTGTCCTCTCTGGCCACAGGCGAGATCCTGTAGAGCTGGCAAATGGCTAATGCTGTGCGTTTGTTTAAGAACGGAACAGGGGAGAGTTATGGGAACTATAGACTGGTCAGTCTCACGTCAGTTGTCAGGAAATTATTAGAGAAAATAGTTTCGAAAAGGATATATGAAAATTTGCAAACCCATGGCCTAAATAGGGTGACCAGCATAGCTTTCTATATGACAATTCAGGCCGAATCAACTTGATACAGTGTATTGAGGAGGGTTCGGCAGAGGATGGTGTCTACATGGATTTTACTAAGGCGTTTGACAAAGTCCCTCATGGAAGCCGAAACGATAAGATTACAATGCATGGTATCTGCAGCTAATCGGTTGCATGGACTCAGAACTGGCTTGTGCACGGAAGACAGAGTAGAGTGGATGAAAGGACGTGTCCGTGCTGGAGGTCTGTAATAAGTGTTGTTCCGCAGAGATGTGTGCAAAGGCCTCTATTGTTTGTTATATATATAATGACCTGGACGAACGTGCAGATGCATTGGTTAGTATGTTTATTGCTGATACCAAGATTGGTGGAGTTGAGTGTAGTGTAGATGATGGCAAAGCATGATATCTTTCAGTTGCAGATGGGGCTGAGAAATGGCTGACAGACTTTTACTCAGATAAATGTGAGCTGTTGCTTCTCGAGAGGGCATATGCAAGTAGACAGTACACTGTCAAGGGAATGATCATTAACAGATTTGCTGAGCAGAAGGATCTTGGGATCCAAGTTCCGAGCGCCCTGAAAGTGGAGACACGGTTTGATTATTGATCCTTACGTGATAATCAGTCTTCAGTCGATGTCAGCACACTTCCTCCAACACTGCGACCTCTGGTATTGTGCACCAGCATTTCATGGGACACTTTGTCAAATGCCTTCTGAAAGTCCACACACAGCACAGCTGCAGGTTCCCTCTATCAACACTGCTGGTTATATCTTGGAAGAACTCTGTTAGGTTTGTCAAACATTAGTTACCTTTGACCAAGCTATGTTGATTTGGTTTTATGCCATTATCCATTTCTGAATGGCTTGTTATTTCTGCACTGATCACAGATCGCAGCATCTTGTCAACAACAGACGTGAACTGAACAGATCGACATTTCAATGACTTCTGTTTTCCGGTCCTGAACAACGAAGTGACATTTGAGGTTTCCATTGCACTGGGAGCTGACTGGAACACGGTGTATTTTAACAAACTTCACTGTCTTCACTTTTGTTCCAGCCAGTTCCTTTCTACAAAACTTCCTCCCAAACCATATTCCCCATCACCCACACACACACCTAAATACTGCAGTATTGTTGGGACCTGGTGATGTTGGTCTTTGGTCCCACTAGATTTTCTGTTGTGCTGTTGACTCAAAGTAGACTACAGTCCGACATGGCAACAGGCCTTCGGCCCACAATGCTGTGCTGAAGTAAATAAGCTACTAAGTAAAGGCCCAACTATACTCATTCCTTTCGCCGACACAATGTCCATATCCATGCCACCTCAACAGATTCATGTGCCTATCTAAGTCTCTTAACCACCTATTTTGTGATTGTCTCTACCACCATGCCTGGCAGCACATTCCAATCATCCACCACTCTGTGTGTGTAACAATACGTTCTCTGAACATCACCCTTAGATGCCCCCATTTATTATTGGTGATTTCTATCCTGGAGAAAAGGTACCTGCTGTTTATCCATGTCTTTCAAAACTATAACCTTCCATCCCATCTCCTCTCACTACTTCTCCAGAGAACGCAAGCTCAAATTTGTCCAACTGTCCACATAGAATATGCCTTCTATTCTGACGAGCATCCTTGTAAACCTCATCTCCACCCTTAGAAATGTTCTTTAGTGTTCTTACAATGGAGGGACCATATTTGAACGCATAACTCCCAAATGCAGCCTAAACAGGTTTATAAAGCTGCAACGTAAGTGACTGTCTATTGAACTCAGTGTCTCTGTGTAACTGCCTTTATTTAGGTTGACATTGGTTCTGGGCCTGAGTGTTTACAATCAGACTGAGTCTGGAATTCTCACATGTTGTGTTTGCGTGCTCCTTGGCATCCTTCACCATAAGTTATTAATTGCACAAACTCATTGGAAAAACCACATCTAAAATGGCAAGCTCCTGGATAGGTTCTGTAACACACCATCAGCTCTCTACAAATTCCTCTTTGACTGGACTTTGCCACTTTGATTAGTTTAATCAATGTACAGATTAATCACCGATGACAAACATAGTTCCCCTCTCACCTCCATTTGATATTTCCCCAGTCGTGCTTTATCCCACTGACAGACAACGCCCTGGGTGTATGGAGACCACTCGTATTCGGATCACCTTCTCCCTGTCTTTCATTATTTCCACACAGTTCCATTACCCACCACTGTCCCTGCATCTGCATCTATTCCTCTCTACTACGCAGTGAACAAGGGCACACTCCTCTTTTCCCTTCTTCAGAACACTGAATATCCCAGAATACTGAGCTCCCAGTCCCGTCACCCTACAACTTTCTCCCTGCAATAACTGTTAGATCAAACATAGTTATCAACTCCACTATCCTGTTACAAATATTTCCTGCGTTTAGATAAGGACCCCCAAGCTTTCATAGTTTTAGGTTTCTATAGGTATATGTAATATCAGAGAAACGTATACAATATAGTTCCTGAAATTATTTTTCTTCCCAAACATCCACAAAAACAGAGGAGTCTACCAAAGAATGAATGACGGTTAAATGTTAGCACCCCAAAGCCCCTCAGCTGCCCCTCGCATACAAAAGCAGCAGTAAAATGACGACCTCCCTCTCCGACCGAGAACTCAGGCGTGTATCAAAGCATCAGTAAAGACACAGACTTGCAGTTCCCCAAAGACTGCTTGTTCGCCCGGTAATTCGACATACCCCAGGCTCTCTCTCTTTCCCAAATACTGTCAGGAAAAAGGAGAAGTCCCCGTTTCACAGCGAGGTGGGGGACATAACAAAACAACTCGCCGATTTATGGTGTTAAAAGTAGGTAGTGTCGCTTTTTCCGAGTTCTGTGCCGAAAGATCTCAGGTCTCTGGGCGCACAGCCAGCAGCCAGCTCACTGTTTCGGATCTTCGTATAATCCAAAGACACACCAGTTTTCTGCGGCGGCACCAGCCTCGAATCCGCCTGCCTCCAGAAGCATGAAATCCCGGCACCCTGAAGGATCGCTAGTCTTTCAGGCCACATCCTTGATACGTCGAAAAGCAGCCGGTCATGAGGCGGTGACAGCGGGTGCCATTCCTGCAAAGAAATGAAATCAACGTGTAACTCCAGATCACGGTCTTCAAAGGAACCTTGAAAAGAGGAAAAAAAGGTATCAAAGATAGAAATAGACCTGTTTCCAAAGATCCAAGAAAAGGAGTCGCTGTTAGGCGCCAGCGCCCTAAACTCCAAACTCAGAATTCGTTTTACACGTTTGATTACACAGTTCACCTTCTGACATCAGATTTGCCGATTTCTGCCTTTTAATTTGGTTATATTTTCCTGTCAGTAAAAGGTGGAGTACAGCGCAACACAAGAAGATGCCTTTCAGCCCAGGATGTCTGTACTGACCGTGAATTCAAATTAAACAACACCTTAGAGCAAGCCGTAGTAGCCATATAAAGAGGTGAGTTTGGAATACTGTTTCTTTCCAGTAAAAGAGGCACAGCTGTGTATTCATCAGTTGATAATTTCAATGGATAACTAATTGGCAAATGCCAATAAAATAGGTTTGAGTCAAGTGGAGAAGCCATTTTGGGAATGGTTGGTATCAGAGTGAAGAACTGAGTCTTTGGCTTAAGGAGGCAATGTCTCTGAAGTCTCTTAAATTCTCTTTCTTTCTTTATTGCACAGGTAGAACAGTAGGAATGGATCTCAGAGCTATGATGTGCTCCTCTTTCAGGATGTCAGAAGCAGGGAGACCCCACGTATTCCTGATGTCTACACCTGTGAAAACTGCATCTGGCTGCATTTCCTTACAGATAACATTAGGGAACGGGAGTTCGATGACCTTTGGAACATTCAGAAGACCGAAGGGTTGATAGATAGGAGTTACAGGGAGGCAGTCACACCGACGTTACAGGGGGCAGCGAGCTGGGTACCATTTGGAGAGGGAAAGGGAATATTAAGTATTCAGATTGCAGAAGAGATTAGTTTAGTTGGTCGTGTGACTACTAATGTAATTAGTTCAGCGCTACATTGTGGTAAAAGGCCATGCTCCTGTGCTATACTGTTCTACATGCTATCCATTAGTGAGACTTAGTTACAACATGGTTAGGACTGGCAGTTCAATGTTCTGACTTTCCAATTTTCGTGCATGATATTAAAAATGCAGGGATGTCATAACTCATCAACAAAAATATCATTTTGGTGCCTAGAGAGGACGTACTGGAGGACTCGTCTATTGAGCCTATATGGATGGAACTAAAGAATGGAAAGGATGGTCATGTTAATTATACTGTGTAGTAGACCCCTCCCACAATAATCACTGGGAATTAGAGGACGAAATCTGTAGAGAGATTACGTACAGTGTAAGGAAATATAAAGTTGTGTTTGTAGCTGATTTTAACTTTTCACATATTGACTGGGATTCCAATACTGTAAAAGGTTTGGATGGGATAACATTTGTCAAATGTGTTCAGTAAAGTTTCATCAATCAATATGTTCCAATTTCACGTGCCCAATTTCCAGTGGAGTGGTCGCTTCAACACCGAATACTTTGAGCGACACACATCAAAGTTGCTGGTGAATGCAGCAGGCCAGGCAGCATCTCCAGGAAGAGGTACAGTCGAGGTCTCAGGCCGCGACCCTTCGTCACGAATACTTTGTCCACTTTTATTTGTCTTTTTAAGACAATATTCATCTTGAAGAATGCAGTAAAATTTGTATCTCCCCGTCGGGGAATTGAACCCCGGTCTCCCGCGTGACAGGCGGGGATACTAACCACTATACTAACGAGGAATTGGTCTTGGTATCGGAACATATATTATTCCGATTTTATAATGCGACAGGCGGGAAACGACGTGTAGCTGTTCGAATTTTGAAGGCATTTTATTCACTTCAGTCCGATTCCGGGTGAATCACTGGGTGTTTTGTATCTCCGGTCTGTGGGAGGATGGCAACCACAACTGGACATAACAGGAACTGCATCAGAGTGACCAGATTCAGAAAGCGGTCCGAGCCATAGTCATAGACCACTGGAGACGGTTCAGGACCCGAGTCTCCTGAAGGATGATCGAACGATGGTGATATAATGGTAAACATATCTGTCTTCCAGGCAATTGACGCAGGTTCGATTTCCGACGATCGTAGTTAATCGACTTTTAATATTCTTTCATCGAAACTATGAGATGTAAACCTCTCAGACCCGATCCGTCCAGACTTCTAGGGTCCGAGTGGCTTAACCTGTCAACTCGCGTACGAATTCCAGAAATTATTTAAATCGAAGAGAGAGTGTAAAATTATTGCTCACCCTGGGCTGCCCAGTGGATCAAGGGAGGGATTTCCTATCTTTCACATTTTCCCGATGAACCGACCAGTGCAGCTTCCTGCTGCCACTATAAACCAGATTCTCACAACAAACTAGGACACACCAAAACATGTCGGATGATGTGTTCACACTGAGTGTTCTTAGTCCACTCACCACTCCTTCTGTCTATTTGTACCCTGTACGATCCCTCTCTCCAATACGCGATCAAATTGAACCCTTTAATGCGATTAATAAATGCAATATAGCATCACAGAATCATGCAAGCTTGAAACAGGCCTTTCGGCCCGCCACGTCGATGCTGACAATCAAGAACCAATCTCACCAGAAAAGAAAAACTCACTTACCGGCTATTGCCTACAGTGCCTTGATGATTCAGGTGCTCGTCCAGGCAATTCTCTAATATTGTTGGAATACGTGCCTTCACTAGCCACTCCGGCATCGGTTCCAGTTTCCAGCCGCCATCTGCATGAAATTCCTCATCTCATGCTCTCCCGGTTTACACACGTCAGGACAGTTTCCTACTATTCTGATAGGTCCCCGTTAATTTGATATGACCTACAACGACGTCCATCATCTCCAGCGCTCCATGGAAACGCCCGCAGTCTGTCCAGCCTCGGTTTATACCGGAACTCTCCATCTCAGGCAAAATCCTTGCGAACATCCCAGGCATTCAACGCTCCAGTTAGTTAACAGAGTGCCCAAAGTTTTCAATTCTCGAATCCGTAGTAAACTTGACAAGTCGAAGCTGGTTTCTACCGAATGGTCGACCATGGGCCCAGCGCGCTCCCGCTGCGCCACTCTGCTGTTGGCTGAACGTGGTGCTGAGCTGCTCCGTTGTGGACGCTTCCCATTCTTTTCCTTCATTTTTATTTGTCGAATCTTTGCTGACGTCACATCGTTCCACGTGCGAGCTGCTGTTTGGTGATTTATTCCCTCGCGTGTCTCTCTGCCCGTGACTCCGTCTGTCATTCAGTGCTTGCTACCGCCTGCCCCGTCCTGTTATTGGCGCTGTGCTCCGACCCTTCCGGAGACCTCGGTCACGACATGTCAGCAGTGAATGTGTTTTACGTTATTTAATGAGTCCGGTTTCAGTGGCCCTGCTGTCACACATTCAGTTACTCTTCCACTGTGTCTCTTCCGCTTTCTCTGTCTTTGCCTCTGGGTTGTTCATTGGGACAGACATCAATGGTTCGAACACTGGACACCAGCTGAGCTGCAGCCGAGATTATCGGAGGACACTGTTATTGGGTATTTTGAACCTTACGATGTGCTGATTCACACCTAGGTGGGTTAATTTATTGTATTCAGAAATGTCGTTAACATCTCATGCCATATATGTAATTGAATAAATAATAAAATCAAAAAGATCTCGGCAGATTTGTCTGCTGTGCTTTTCTGCCCTGCTGATGTGAAAACTGGCGTCCGAGGATTTGGGCCTACTCCGGATTCTCCAGGACCAGATCTGTTACCCAGTCTGTTTCGAGATGCTGTTAGCTTGCTTCTCTTGTTTGCATGACGTGTTTTTTTTTCTTCTGTTGCTTTCTCTGTGCAGCGTTTTTTTAGTGTTTTTCTTTTAATTGGGTTATTCGAGTTTCTTGTTTTGTGGCTACCTGGATGAAGGCAAATCTGAAAATAAATACGTTTTGAATGGTTGAATCATTACTCATTAATAGAATCTGCCTCTATCGCCCTCTGAGAAAGGGAGATCCAGACAACCCCACTCTCTTGCCGGTAGTCAGGGGACCCTACCTGAGGAAGGATACCTTAAATGACCGAGTGGGTGCAGCAAAGGGACACTAGATTTGTCCAATCAGGAGACCTTAAGCATTGATCGTCGATACTCACTAGAACAATCTAATTTCTTCACACACTCAGTGAACCCTGAGATTTGGAATTCTGAAGATGTGCGGCTCACCAGGAAAGCAGCTTAGTCCATGTTGGCGGCAGATGATCTCTCGAATGTCAAGAGTTTCTCAACCGATAGAATTCCCAGCGAACGCCCTGAATTCATAACAAGACCTTTGAAGCGCAATAAAATAAGGAGTTTTATTTTCCTTATTCCGTAGTTTCATCACGAGATGGCGACACAATTATCACTTTGGGAGAAGGATTAAAGAAATTTGGAATTACGTGGACACGGATTACTCTGAGAGGACCCGCCTCTCGCGCAGTGGAACTTGCGCAGTGAAACCTCTATGAACTTCTGGTCTGTCGCCTAATCACTCGGCCATGACAACTGCTACCACACAGATAGGGAGGTAGAAGGACATTTTTCATGGGATCCCATCACCATGTCCCGGGTCGATTGGGCCCAACATCAACGCTGATGGTCAGAGAATCTGAATTGACATCCTCTCCACATCCACTCTGTCCAGGCCGCTTAATATTTGATAGGTTTCCATGAGATCCTCCCTCATTTTTCTGAATTCCAATGAGTAGAGGCTCAGAGCCGTCAAATGCTCCTTGTAGCTTCACCGTTTGATTCCGGGATTATTCTCGTGAGACTCCCCTGGGCCCACCCCAATGCCAGCGCATCCTTAATCCGAAATGGGTCCTACAATTGTCTACAATGCTCCAAATGAATCTGATCAATGTCTTATAATTCAACTTCATTATAACCTTGCTTTTAGATGCTAGTCCTGGCGGGATGAATGCTAAAATTGTATTTGCCTTCCTTACCACCAACTCAACCTGCAACTTATCCTTTAGGGAATTCTGTACGAGAACTCCCCAGCAAATTTGCACGTCTGATTTCCGGATTTGCTCCCGATTTGTGAAATAGTCCATATTTTTATTTATTCTATCAATGTGCCTGACCATACATTATCGTACTCTGTATCCATCTTCTACTTAGTTGCCCATTCTCCAAGACATTCTGCAGACTTCCTACCACATCAGTATTACCAGCCCATCCATCTAATTTTCTGTCACATGCAAAGCCATCAATTTCGTCATCCAGATCATTGACAGATAAGGTACAAGGCAGAGACCCCTCCAGAACACACCTAGTTACCGATAAACGGCTCAAAATGCCATATTCATTTCCAGACTCTACCTCCCACCAGTCACCAATATATTCTCGATTCTCGTATCTTTCCTGCAATACCATGAGCTCTAATTTTGTTTAGAAACCTTTTTTGCGTCACTTGACAAAGGCCTTTTGAAAATCCAAGTAAACAACACCCACTGACTCTACTTTCTCTATCTTGTCTGTTAGTTCTCCAAAGAATTTCAACGGATTTGTGTGGCCAGATTTCTCTTTAAGAAAATCATGTTGGCCGGACTATTTTATCAGACGCGTGAAAGCACATTCTTACCAATGGACTCCAGCATTTTCCCAACATAAAATCTATACCAACCGGTCCGTAATATCCTGTCTTTTGTAAACGTAAAATGACTTTTTCAATTTTCCTGTCGTCTGAACCATTCCAGAACCTAGTCATTCTTCAATAATCACTATTAACGCTTCCGTGATATCGTCACCCATTTCTTTCATAAACCCGCGGTGTAGTTCATCTGGTCCAGATCACATCTGGAATTTCTAACATACTGCTGGTATCCTCAACATAAAATGGCAGACGCAAAAAAGCTTATTAAGTTCCTCCGCTATTTGTGTCCCCTATTACTACCTCCGATTGCCATCGTCCGAGGTTTACTCTTGCGCTTTTTAAACTTCCTACCTATCTGAAAAACGACTGTTGTATCCTCTTTCCATCGGGCAGAAAGCACAAAAGCCTGAAAGAACGTATCACAGTCTCGTGGATAGTTTCAGTCCCGCTGTTCTGTCTATTGAATCGTTTCTTAGTACGATAAGCTGTACGTTTAACCTCACAATCCACCTCCTTATGATGCTGCACCTTATTATTTCGCTGCACTGTGCTTTCCCTGTCGCTGATACACTTTATTCTGCACTCTGTTGTTGCTTTACCTTCTGCGATCTCAATGCACTGCGTAATGATTTCGTTTCCATGGACAGTATGAACGAGAAGGTTTTCACTGTATCTCGGTACGTGTCTAAAATATAACAGTTTAAATTCCCATCACGGCCGCAGTAGGGAGCCCCGGCCTCCGTTCAGCGCAGCGTTTCCCAGCTGCCAATGAAACACAACAGAAACAAATCTGCCGGATCACTGGCCGCCAGCCTGTCGGTTAACAGCCGGACGCGCTCACCGATGCGCCGCAGAGACAAGTTTTATTGAAAGTAGGAATAAATGGTTCAATTCGGTGTTGTGGAACGTGACCGACAATCGCTGCTGGGCGGGACCCGGTTTTTCACAATCTACATGACTGGTTTGCATCAGAGAGTCAAACAGAAAATGTTGGAAGTACACCGTAGTCAGGACTCGAAACTGCTCGAGGAAATCCCAATGGATTCCGGAGCATTGCGAAACAATTCGGCCACGACTACACACTCCCACTGATTTCCCTTCTGGCATTTATCCAAACGGAAGAAGTGCTGCGCCTGCCCGTTCACCTCCTCCCTCACAACATTCAGAGTCCCAAACAGTCCTTCCAGGTGAGGAAACACTTCAGCTGTGAGTTTCTCTGGGCCATTTCCTGTATCGGGTGCTCCCAATACGGCCTCATCTACAACTGCAAGACGCAAGATAGTTTGGGGAAACATTTTGTCGAACAACTTTGCTGCGTCCGCAACGAGTAGGATTTCCCAATGGTCAACCATTTTAATTCCGCTGCCCATTCCCATTCTGACATGTTGGTCCATGGATTCCTCTACTGACACGATGAAGCCACGCTCGGGTTGGAGGAGCAACACTTCATATTCCGTCTGGGTAACCCTCAATCTGATAGAATGAACATCGATTTCTCTAACCCGCTAATCTCTCCATTCTCCTCTCTTTGCTTTAATTTTCTATTCCGGATTCCCTCTTGCGTCTTCACCTTTCCCCGCATGTTTACCGCCTCTCTCTAGTCAACCCGCCCCTCCAAACTGATTTCTGCCTTTCAACCCCTTTCCTTTTCCACCAATCACCGCCCATCCTCACAAATATTCCCCTTTACCCAGCATATCTAACTTCCATCTTAACCTGGCTTCTCCTATGGCCCCCAGTTTTCCATACTGCACTGTCCCCAACATATCTACCTCTTGTTCTCAACTGGCTCCACCTATCACCTCCCAGTTTTCAATCTCCCCTTTCCCCGACATATCTACATTCTTTCCTAAAATTGCTTCACCTATCACATCCTAGTTTTCAATACTCCCCCTTCCCCAGCATATCTACCCTCCTTCCTCACCTGTCACATCCCAGTTTTCAGTCTCCTTTCCCCATCATATCTACCCTCCTTCCTCACCTGGCTTCACCTATCACTTTGTAGCGTGAACTCCTTCTCTTCCTCCACCTTCTTATTCTGGCTTCTTCCCACTTCCTTTCCAGTACTGATGAAGGAACATGATTTTTTATTCCTCTCCATAGATGCTGAATGACCTGCTGAGATACTCCAGTGTTTTGTGTGAGTTGCTCTGATTCTTGTGCCAAAAAACACCCATCATCCATCGCCGCCTAACTGGCCTTTGATTCCGTTTTATCCCCCTCCTTTCATTGCCATAGACTGCTGTCCTGGGCATTCCCCACAGTTCTGTTGTTCATATAACATAGAAACAAAAGTCCCGATGATAACAGTCACAGTCACTCACTCGGTCGCACCAGACCCGCGGCTTTTCTTTTGCCTGATCACGATCGCCCACTTTGACTGAAACTGAAAAATACCTTATTTTCTCTTTCCCAGTGGTGACGAATGGAGCTCTGCCTGAAACATTATCTATTTCCCTTTGTACTAATGTGACCGACCTGTGAACTTCGCAGTGGAGCAGCAAGTCGCCGCTTTATTTAACCTGCACGTTGATGTGAACAAGAAACGAAACGTCCCGGCTCCTAGGTTCACAAAACGACCTGGAGAGTCGCAGTGAGATCCGTGTGGCAGTACCAGCGACCGGCCACTGGAGGGAACGAGGGTCCGGGTCCTGTGTAGCAGCGCAGAATACTTCAGAGTCCAAAGTAAATTCAGTATCAAAGCACAGATATGCTATCATTAGATGCACATTCTCGAGAGGATTCACAGTAAGTGCACAGAAACAAAATATAATCAATGAAAGAGTGCACACAAGACGGACAATCAATGCAGAAAACATAACAGACTGAAAGTACAAAAACGTAAAATAATAATCAAATAAAGTTAACTAATGGAGCAGCAACCCTCCATGGAAAACATCCCCATGATCTGAGCAGACTACATGTGAAGGAAAAGTGAAACGCTTGGCTCAGAGTTGGAGACATCTTCCCAGAAACAAAGGGGTTCTTTGTGGCAATACAGGGCCAGGTGGTAAACACAAAAATGTTATAAATACATAATAAAAGCCCAACAAATTAAAGTCGATAAATGCAGAAAATGACAAGGGACACCAGAAACAGTCCAACACATTACAGGATGGAGCAGCAGTTTAACTCAATCTGATTGCTTACACAGGGACAGTCAATTGACAAACATCACTGCTTTAAAATGCAAACTCATAAACCTTACTATAAGTACAAACTTGTTCTAGATTAGGGTCAGAGTCGTACAATTATTTTATGACTGATCCATTACAGGACAATCCATAATAACCGTCTGCATATATAATATTACTGGATTAAAAGGCAATAACAATGTACATAATCGATATAGCCATTGCAAACACACATAACGTACAACAATTAACAACTGAAAAGCACCAGAACTATGCTGAATTGAAGGAAGAAACTGAAAGACGATCGAGCATGAACAGGGTATATATTGTCCCAATGGTAATATCAACAACTATCATCTGAAAGTCACTACACAATAGCATTAAACAGTTAGGCCAGCAAAGCAATATTTCTGTAAATCTCCTGAAAACCACTATACTGTACACCAGTAGAATGGTTTGAAGTCCGGAGCTATCGAGGAATGAGTGTGCTTCAGCACCCCCGTACTTCAGGCTAGCGTGAGCTGAGGAAGTACTAATAATAACAACAACGCAAAAAATGTCTCTAGCATGAAATGTCTAGTTTGAAAGTGAGTTGTGGAAACAGTCAGTGTTGGTGTGAGTGAAGTTCAGTGAAATAATCCCTCTGGTTCAAGTGGCGATAACATAAATTTAAACGTGAAATACATTGGTGCCCTGTAAGAGTTTCTGTTGGTTTGATCGTCCATGTACAATATATTAAGTTTATGTCAACATGAATGTAAGCAAGACAGGTCGTGGTAGTGCTCTGTTTTCTATATGTGTTTTTTAATGACTGTATTAGGAACACACGGAGCGTACAGCGAAAGCCACTGGATCAACAGCGTCCCTGAATAGGCTGGAACCACCAGCATTTCGGACACAGTGCCGAACGCGCTGACCGATTGCATCGTAGAGCCCACCTGAATAAAAGCGGAACACATGGGCACTTCTTGGTTTTGGAGACGGCGAACACAGATCGGCGTTTCGACTGGCTTTTTACAATCTGTATCCGTGAGAGGAATCAAGGCGTCTAAACCGATATAAACACGTAGTCGGCAGATTTCGAACCTGCACGGGGAAACCCCAATGGATTTCTAGTCCATCGCCTTAACCATTCGGCCACGACTACAAGTTCTTCACAGCTGGATTCAAATCCCAGAGTCAGATAAACAGGATTCATCCTGAACTAAAAGCGGGAATTGCTGGAAATATTCAGCAGAGATCTGTTAGCGTCTGTGAAAAGAGAAACCGAATTCACGTTCAGCTCAATGACCTTTCACCAGGAAATCAGTCACTGAATTGGATGGAGTCTCAGTCAGAGCAGAGCAGGATCGGAAGATGTAGAATCCCTCTGCGGGGATTAAGAAACTGCTCGGTAGAAGACCCTGCTGGGAGTATTTTATAGGCTTTCGAATTGTAGCCACGGATCTGGTCTACAATTTACAGCGGGAGACAGAAAAAAAAACATGTAAGAAAGGCAATGTTACGTCAGAGGGAGTATTTCAAAAGGCATAGAGATGGAAAATCAAGTTGATGAATGCGTGGAATGTCTCCGAGATATCTGTTTGGTTGAGCCTACTGGGCAATAAACAATTCAGCACTGGGTGTTGTGGTGTGTGTTTTTTTTTTGGACTACGTTGTTTTTCAGTTACCTCTAACTTGACTGCAGTCTGGACAGCTGCTGTGAACATGCCAAGGTAGATAATCCATCAATGGATTAAACACACAGTAGTAAGCAAAGGACGCTGCTGTTCAGAAGCGATTGGTGTTAGAATTCTGCTAATGAGTGGCTTCAGAATGGTCGAAGGCTCCACTGAACGTTGCACGTAGTACGAACTGTGTAAAGGAAATGAGGCTAATGTATGTTGGTATTTGCTTGGTGTGGTGAATAATACTTATCGCATTGATACTTCAAGCATATCTGACAAGGGAACTCTAAGTTGCAAAGTTTTTTTGGTTTCAAATGTTTTAAAAAATGTTATTAAACTATGCGATCTGTTATCCAAGACTATTAAATATTATGTGGGTTTAGCTAATGACGTTTTGCAGAATCCATCCCTATCCATCCCTTTGGAATAAAGTTTGGAGCTGAGGTTTAAATGGATATATTTTACTTCCCATGTTATTATAGCTTTGCTCTTTGTTCTGGTGGTTACACAAGGTATTCCCCCCGGTGTGTGTTTCCACCCCCCCCCCTTTTTTTTTTTTTTTTTTAAGGCCAACTTTAACTTCAGTGTTTGAAAAGCACATGCCATTCTAAACTTTTTTTGTTGATTTCGTTTAGTTTCTTATAGCTATGTTGTATTTTAAAATAATTACTGTTAAATTCCTTGATATATGGTATGAAATTAGTTACATGTTATCATGTTTCTTCATGCTTTTGTTATGACAATATTTTTAATCCTTATCGGTATTTTTTGATATAGTCATGAATTCTGCTGTTCCTTTTGTGCTATATTCACTGAGACATAAACAGTAATATGATCGCTAGAATTTTCCATGGATGGAAAAGGAGGAGATGTTGGCCACGGAAGATTTCAAATATGCAACATAACATAGAACTCGAACGGCTCAAGGACAGTGGAAGCAGACAGAACAAGTGTCTTTGTACCAGACATGTACTTGGAAGTGAATATGTAATTTTGTGGAACCGTTTTACATCTTCCATTTTATGAGGTGAAAATTTTGGTGTTTTAAAGTAAACACAACGTTGCTTCAGGTAAATTGCGGGTTAAGAAATCTTTTCCAGATTAGAAGTTAATTGTGAGGTGCTTTTGATATAATATAACATGCAAATGTGAGAATGTTGGGGTCAGTGCCTGCCTGGTGTGATTGAAACTGTCACAATGGGAGGGGGGCGTAGATAGCGGACCCAACAGGAAGACACAGACACTGAAGTACAAGGAACAGGACTTGACTAGGGGAGAGACGTGACAGGATGCAAACAAGGAGCAGGGACAAGAACGCAGACTTGGGCTAGGACATGGAACCCGGACAAAGAACTACGCACTAGGAGCCTGGGCTTGGACTCCGAGCCAGAGACTGGACAAGGACCCGGGACCTGAGTCTTGACTAGGGCTCAGGCACTAGAACCAGGCAAGGGCACGACTTAACTACAGAATAGGACGTGGCTGGGGTCTAGAGTCTTGGACTTGGCTCTTGAGGCCTGCAGGCTGGGGTCTTAGCTCTTCAGGCTTGCGGAGGCTGATAACTCGAAGGCTGAAACTCGGAGACAGACTGGGAACTGTACATCAACATAGAGCCGGGACTAATACTTCGAAAAGTCGGGAGTCATCTTTAACACGACACAAACATGAGACAGGACAATACATAGACAGAAAGCCGGGACTTATCTTTAGACAAGTCAGAACTCAATTTTATCTCTACAACAAGGTGGGACAGGTCCATCCGTCGGGTAACGGCAGAACGGCCGGACTTACCCAACAGAGGCAAAAACAAGACACGACAAGACAGGACCCCATGCAGAGCAACGGCAGAACTGCCTGACTTACCCCACGGAGGCGTGGACAAGACAAGACAGATCCCCCCGCAGGCAACAGAAGAAACGGCCTGACTTACCCCCACGGAGGCGAGGACAAGAAGAGACAGACACCAAAGAACTAAAGAAAGTTCAACCTCTGCATCAGGGTTGCACCGAGTCGCAGTTCGGCCAGCAACCTCAGCTGGCTACGGAAACAGCCGGATCCCTACCTAGCTCGGAGTGGCTGGCAGCCACTCAGCGGGCTTTAGAAACAGCCGAATCCATACGCAAAGACAGCTCCGATTACCGACAACAAGGCTGCATGAAGCGATGGTTCTCCAACACGGCCTAAATGGGAAGTGGCCGCTCTAGCCTTCCACAGGCAGGTTGCTCCAAGGAGATCTTGACAAGCCAAACCAGCAGCCCGCACTCACCCCCAAGGCTACTTATATTCCAAGCCTCAAGATGGGAATCAGGTGCTTATGATTAACTCAATCAAAACAAGGGACAGCTGGAAGACCCGGTGTTCTGAATCCACGGACTGGACTGCGAACCGGAATGCAGACTTCATGGACCGGATCATGACACAAACTGGTTACTGAAGGGAACAAACAGCCGTAAATTACCGATTGACGCTTGCTGAGAAGAGGGCAATAGATGGATGCTGACCTGGAGCAGAGTCAACAAAAAGGAGAATTCAAGCCAATCAGATGGTCTACAGTCAATGGCACTGGAATAGGATAATTGAACTGGAAAATATGAATATAGAAGTGAAAACTTCAAATGTGCTAGCAGCGATAACTCTTTTCTGAAACCCACCATCGCAAGGAAGAACTCGCAAGTCACTGACTGGGAGAAGAAAGGATGGATCACTTGGCCAACTGAGATGCCCCAGTTTGGTGATATAGATGAGAAAATTAGTCTGAGTGAGTATTGGTATAGCGGGAACAGCAGAATTCCCGTTCTAAGTTGTTGGCCCGGTGTCGACACAGTTACGTTGTTGTTTATGCAGAGACAATAAAGTGGGAGTTTTGATTACTGTATTTACAAGTTACAGAGTGAATTTCCTAACCTAGTTCGATAGGACTATCGACGGACTGGAACAAAAATACTCTTCCAGATGCACTTCAAAAATTCCATTTCTTATCTTGCACAAAAAATGATCTGGTTAATTTTGGAGAAGTTGAAATGTCTGATTGCTGTAACCCTATCTACAATATGACATTTCTGTGTGATTTGCTAGCAGATCTGCTCCTCAAAATTCTACCAGCTATGGAGAGAATTACAGTATAATCCCAGCAATGTGGTTGTTGGTGGTTATTTTATTTATTCCTAAACTCAACTCATACTTACATATTCATCGGCTTTTCTAAAGAACATGGACAATCAGAATTTTTTTTTCGCAGTTGCTGATGCGTGAGGCCGGCACCATTTGCAGGAATAAAACCTGCTGCAGAGTGAGGATTGATCCGACAGAGAGCGGCTCGGGATCTGGTGGAATCACATGGAGCATGGGAGCCGCTTCACTCCTCGAAACTCCCGCGACATGGAGCGACAGTGGTATAGGGATGAGCACAGCTGCCTTTCAAGCAGCTCACCCGGGTTCGATTCCAGGCGATCGCCGTGAGTTGTATCTGTTTTTCAGCACTTGTCTCATAAACGTCTGGGCCTGGAATCACTCAGTCACATTACATCCTTCTCTATGAAATGAAATTTTCTGCCCGTAGTGCGTCTGCCATTTCAGCCCAGAGTTTCTCTTTCCGAGTTGTCTTACCGTCATCGAGTATTGGTCTCGCCCTATCAGAGATGTCCCCGTTTTCACTTCCCACACAACTTCTCACCTGCTTTGACACTAAAAGCTATCTTCTTCTCTCATCATTTCTAATTAAGTGTCACGATCAGAAAGGTTGATGCCGTTTCATCACTCACAAATGTTTCTTGAGGTGATGAGTGTTTCCAGTATGTTCTGTTCACCTGTTCAATACCAGACACAGCTTCATGCAGCGGAGAACAAGATGTGTTGGACAAACGCTGAGCACAACAGGATTGTCGTTTAACCCGTGAAGTTCTCAACAAATCTCGGAAAGTGATGAAGTGAGCAGACGGAAATTTCAGTTAGAAGTACAAGTTTATCTTTTTAAGTGAAATGTGTGTTGTGTTCACAGGTGACGTGACGGCGATTTGCGGTTAAATATTCTGCTGAAGAATAGCAGACGATGGTTTCGATCTGTCGGCCTTTGCATAACGGGCCCAACACATTCCCGCCGCGCCATTCTGCTGATAGGTAAATACCTCTCTTCTTCTCCAGTCTTTCTATTTGTTAATTTTGACGCTTTCCCTCGATTATCTATTGTTTTGTTTGTTGGATTATTTTCCCTGTCTAATTTTCCTCGTCTCTCTCACGCTTTTACCTTCCTCCCCGTCCTCCTTTCCCTGTTCATTACTTCCTACCCCATCCGGTTATTATCCTCTGTGCTCCGACCCAGCCGGATATCTCGTCCCCGACATTTCAGCAACGGATCTGATTTTCATTATCATTCTGACCCTATTCCTACGGCCCTGCAGTCAGACGCACTGGTTATCTCCCTCTGTGTCTCCTTGCCTTCCTTCTCTCTGTCAGCGGGCTGTTATTTCGGCTATAAACACAGGTGCTGGAAATCCCAAGCACAGAATGCCGGAGCAAATCACCAGGTCAGACAGCATCTGTGGGAGGAGTAAACAGTCGGTGTTTCCTGTGGAGATGCCGCCTGGCCCGCTGAATTTCTCCTCCATTTGTGTATGCTATTTCGGTCAGTCTTCGACATAACGAGCAGCGACCGCAGTCTGAGGTGCAGCGGAGAATACACCCACACTCCGGGATTTATTTTGTCCAATCCCGAGTCTCGTTCACCTCCCAATCCGTCCATAAGATCGAATGAAGGACAGAATTCCGTCAATTTTCGATAATTCGCAAATCACTGGGTCTGAATGTGAAAGTGAGCAGCTGTCAGCAGTCCTCTCTCCCCTCTGTAGAGTCCTGCCGTCGGATGTCTTGCGATTCTCGTACCAGACGGTTTAGCAAGTGGTTAGAGCTCGCTCAATGATGCTCCTGTGAAATAAAAACAGATTGAAGAGGGGTTGGGGAAGTCTCACTGAAGCCAGGAAGTGGACACACCGGTACGATTTCTTGCTGTTCTTTGTGGCGTTCAGAGGGCGGGTTTGGTGATCCACTCTCTCTCTCTCTGGAGGAGCCGTTTATTTGCGATAATGAGCGGTCATCTCTTTAGTTCTGTCCACGTTGAGACTCAACGCGTCATTATGCTGACTGCAAACCTGACGATTGAGATTGAGCTTTGCAATGTTCAAAATTCAATGCTCACTAGCGTGGAGATGCCGGGGATTGAACCCGGGACCTCATACATGCAAAGCATGCGCTCTTCCACTGAGCTACATCCCCACTTTAAATGCAGAAGTGTTCAGGTCCAAACCTTCCTGCATATCACAACTGAGCAGTGCAACACAGATAATGTCTGATGGCCACAGTCATTCGGCCCCGAGTCTGCTCCACCATCCAGTGCGATCATACTTAATCCTTGTTCAGTTCTCTTCTTAAACACCATGATAATTTTTGTGGAGTGAAACCAATTAGACTCCAGCAGAATGATCACGGAAAAGGAACACGTACCACATTCTGAAGGATAATTTCAATCTCGCCGTTCTGTCTATTGAATGGTTTCCTTGTGAAAAAAGATGGACGCTTGACCTCACAATCTACCTGTTATGACACTTCACCTTATTGTTTACCCGCACTGTGCTTTCTCTGTCGCTGTTGTACTTTATTCTGCATTTTATTATTGATTTACCTTGTTCTCTGTCAATGCACTCTGTAATGATATGATGTCTATGAATAATGTGAAAGAGAAGCTTTTGTCACATATTGTATCTAGGTACGGCAGCAGAAAGGGAGCATGGACACAGAACACGGACACTAAACACGGGGACAAAAAGAGACAGTTCCGAACTCAACGATAGATAGTTCCTTCTCTTGGCGCGGCAATGCTCCACTCTCACTCCAGCGGTTGAACTTGATGGGGATACTGACGAGGATGCAGGCGCCGGTTTCAGGCAGGAAGGGAAGAGAATAGTCCAGCAGACAATCCCTGTTTTGCAGAGGTATTTATGTGCCAGACCGAAACGAGAATCGGGTGCCTCAATTAAGGCACCCAACAGAACAAGGGAGAAAAGAGGAAAACCCGGAGCAAGGATCAATAGATCTGACTGTAAACCGGAATGTGGACGTCACGGACCGGACCATGACAATGGGGAGTGTATTGATCCCGGGGTCGGAGAAAACAGGACTATTACTGAAGTAAAATCTGAAACTGCTGGAAATATTCCACAACTCAGACTGCGTCTATGGAGGGAGAATCAGAGTTCACGTTTCAGGTCGATGACTTTCACTCTGAGCTCTGGGGCTTTGGAGGAGAGAATCTCACTAAGTTGCAATAGTTCTTGGATACTTCCAATCAGTTGTCCTCCAGACTTTTCAGGTGTTAAATTAAGTGTCCTTGGACTTGTGACTTATCAGGATGGCTTCTTGTAAGCTTTTCAAGAGTCAAGGGCTTTATATAGCTGGGCACAGATTCTTTACTGCCCTGCAGTGTATGTAAAATGGCAGCGCTAATCTCTGGGGCATCAGTTGGTCCTGATCCTTGCCCAGTGAATTTCCAGCCGAGTTGTTCTGAGCTATCAAAGACCTTACAAGTTCTGCTGCTTTGACTCTTTTGTTAATAACATTCCTAGTTTTGTTTAATCCTTCTGAGTCTGCTTGCTACAGCGCTTAGTTCCAAAGATCCAGTGTGACCGTCTTCCTCATCAACTCCCCTTGTAAGCTGCTCGAAAACTCTATTAGACTGGTTAAACGCAAGCTATTATGGACAAAGTCATGTCTCTAATCAGGCGCTGCCTATCTCAATATATAGGTACTGTATATGTCTGGTTCTCGAGAAAATTTCAGTTATTTACCCGTTGCTGATTTCAGATTCAGCGGCTTGTAATTTCAAGGAACCTTTCTTAAACAACCGAACAACAAACCTTCTGAACATATATCCGTGGTTAAGGATATATGAAATATATCTGCGATGACCCCTTCTATTTCTGCACTAAATTTCAACAAGGACAAAAGGATACCTTACGAGGCCATGAAGTACTTACACCCCAATTTGCCTCCTCTTTTGCAATCAGAGTATTGCCGATGACCTCATTAATGTTTTATCTGAGTTATATAGATTGTGCGTCCGTTTCCTGAGAAAATTAAAGTAAAAAAAATGTTTTACGTTCTCCCCAATATCCTTTGGTTCCATTTACAGATGACCACGCTGACCATTGTGAAGGCCAATGTTGTCCCTCGCTATCCTTTTGCTCTTAATATATCTGTAGAATCCCTTGGGATTCTCCTTCCAGTTGTCTGCCAAAGCAAAACTTTTACTTTCCTTTTACCATATATGTGTCAATCATCCATCCTATCTTACGGGAAACCATTCAATAGACACACCAGTCGGACTAAAACTATCCCTGAGACTGTGACGCGTGCTTTCAGGCTTTTGTACTTCCTGCTGGATGAAAGAAGGAACAAGAGAATATCTGGGGCAGGTCATGTCTTTGGTCAGGAAAATGTATGTTCGATTTGACCAGAAAGTGTGTGTTTCCTACAGCGGAGTCCGTGGAACTAATGGACTTCCCGGGTCTAATGCTGTGTTTTTCATTCAGTTTGGGGTCCTCGATCATCCTACATGAGGGACCAGCACCATCGTACATGAGGAATTCATCAGGTCCATTAGAGTGAATTTCACTCAGAACAAATTGCTCAGGAATTAGAGTTCTGCGTTCATTGCGCTCGGCGAGGGTCTTTTTTTAGACTGAAAGTGTACAACCTGTAATGGCCGAGAATGGAAACCGTGTCAAATGCTTGGGAAGCAGCTATGCTCACCACTATACCACCATCTCCCCATGATGGAAACCAGATTCGGTTACTGAATGGTCTCTGGTGCTATCGGATTCTGTTAGTCGATTCTCAGGGTCTGAGCTGTTTTCTGAAGGATCGTTCCTCACTCTGTTGCAGTTCCTATTCCGACCAGTGGATGTCGCGACGTTCCGACAGACCGGAGAAACACGGCACCTGGGATCCGACTGAAGGGAGAATCGACCCGAGAGATTCGAAGGGCTACAAATGGTTCCCTGCTTCACGTATCAGTAAAAGGGAAACAAATCCTGATTATAAATACCTGTTCAAACAACATGCAGTTAGACGTTAATGGGAACCCCTCCTTTGCCCGGTCCTTGAACACAGTAAGTAAGTGAATCGCCAAAGAATGCTGAGACACGTCCAGTCACACAGTGAGGAGCGGATGGGTAAAATGCGCCAGCTCTACACTCAGCAAACAAACATCAGAGTGACTCAATGAGTTCTCCTACACACTGACATCCTGTGACAGATTCCATACTCTTGTTTATTCCTCGCTAGTTCAGTGGTTAGTATCCCCGCCTGTCACGCGGGAGACCGAGGTTCATTTCGCCAACGAGGAGACCGTTTTCCTGCTTCAAATAAATACGGGATTAGAATATGGGACAATCTAGTGTGCCAATAGCCCAAAACTGGAGTGTTTCCCGAGAACAAGGGACGTTCATCATTTTATTTTCACTTTTCCCTCACGACGTCTGTATCTCAAGGCCGTTTGACGTTACACTCAATGACCGAATCCGTCACTCCGAAACATTATACAGAGACTGCTGCCGTGAGACAGGAACCCCGCACTTTCACAGCACTCGTGCCGACTCTCTCAGATTGTCTGGTTGACTATGTGGAGAAGACAGGCAAAGGAACAGCTGAAACACTTTGGAGAGAACGATGCCATGGAATGTGTAACACCGGGTTTAAAGCCACCCTGCCCCTCCCGCAACACTGGACCCTCTGAACAGTTGCTCAGAAAATGAACTTGGGGTGGGGGGGGAGGTACGATTGAGTTTTGTGACGTCATTACAACACGTGAGCATTCGTTTCGTTGCTCCGCCCCTAGACCTGATTGACAGCAAAATACCTGAAAACGGTGCGAGTTGCTGATTGGCTTAGGAGCGGTCGCGCTTGGTGGCGCTGGTTGTGAATGTGCGGGAATGATGGGAAATGAAGTAAGTTCAGGTTGGGGTGGGGGTCAAAGAGTGTCTGGAAAAGCAGCTGGAAATAAAGGGTCTGGATGAGTGCGGTAAGAGGTTGGAATGAAGTTGGATCTAGATCTGCAAAACGGAAAAAGGAACACAATATTGGAATCAGTTCAAGAGATTTGAGAGGATACTAAAAAAAAGAAAGAAGCCTTCAAGGTATTGTTTAAATTTTACCCGAAACAGCTATCTTTTATCAATCCCATTAAATTAACTGCAGCAATGCACAAAATGCTGGAGGAATTCAACAGCACCTATGGAAAAGAGTTCAGTGGACATTTCAGACCGAGACCATTCATCAGTCCTCAGTTCCTCCGGCATTTCATGTGTGTAGCTTGGATTTCTAGCATCTGCAAGTTTTCTCATTTGAAATTAACTAAAGTGTTGATAACTATTTTAGGGAATATAGATTGTGCTCAAACCTTAAGGGGAGATGATGTGCTAATGGTTAAGATAAGAAACTGTGAGAAGGCATTACATTTTAAGACTTTATTTGGTTAAAAAAATATTGTATCTGTGTTGCCTCATGAAAATACAGGTATCAGGGGTGTTAGGACAGGTGTTCTGGTGGAGATTTCGCTAAAGAGATTAAGAATGTAAACAGATTACAAGTGCAAACACGAGGATATCTGCAGATGCTGGAAATTCAAGCAACACACACACAAAAGTGCTGGTGAACGCAGCAGGTCAGGCAGCATCTATAGAAAGAGTTACAGTCGACGTTTCGGACCGAGACCCTTCGTCAAGACTCGCCCGAAACGTCGACTGTACCTCTTCCTATAGATGCTGCCTGGCCTGCTGCGTTCACCAGCATTTTTTGTGTGTGTTGCAGAGATTACAAGTAGTTTGAAATGGAGAAAAAATGGACAGTTTAACTGCATTGATATATTTTGATGAGGTGAAGCTTTCTAGTAAAGTTAGTCTGGGGTATGTTAGTTATAATGCACGAGCGCATATTCCACCTCCGCTTAGATGTCACAATGTCAGAGATTTGGGCATGTTGTGGCAGTATCTCCTGGGAAACTAAGGTGTAGTTAGTGTTGTGGGAAACTAAGTATGAAGATTGTGAAGGTATAAAGTTTAATTGGTGTAATTGTAGAGGAGAACATAGTGCAGTTTAGTCATAGTCATAGTCATACTTTATTGATCCTGGGGGAAATTGGTTTTCGTTACAGTTGCACCATAAATAATAAATAGTAATAGAACCATAAATAGTCTAATAGTAATATGTAAATTATGCCAGTAAATTATGAAATAAGTCCAGGACCAGCCTATTGGCTCAGGGTGTCTGACCCTCCAAGGGAGGAGTTGTAAAGTTTGATGGCCACAGGCAGGAATGACTTCCTGTGATGCTCAGTGTTGCATCTCGGTGGAATGAGTCTCTGGCTGAATGTACTCCTGTGCCCACCCAGTACATTAGGTAGTGGATGGGAAACATTGTCCAAGATGGCATGCAACTTAGACAGCATCCTCCTTTCAGACGCCACCGTGAGAGAGTCCAGTTCCTTCCCCACAACATCACTGGTCTTACAAATGAGTTTGTTGATTCTGTTGGTGTCTGCTACCCTCAGCCTGCTGCCCCAGCACACAACAGCAAACATGATAGCACTGGCCACCACAGACTCGTAGAACATCCTCAGCATCGTCTGGCAGATGTTAAAGGACCTCAGTCTCCTCAAGAAATAGAGATGGCTCTGTCCCTTCTTGTAGACAGCCTCAGTGTTCTTTGACCAGTCCAGTTTATTGTCAATTCGTATCCCCAGGTATTTGTAATCCTCCACCATGTCCACACTGACCCCCTGGAAGAAAACAGGGGTCACCGGTACCTTAGCTCTCCTCAGGTCTACCACCAGCTCCTTTGTCTTTTTCACATTAGGCTGCAGATAATTCAGCTCACACCATGTTACAAGGATGTTACCATGTACAGTACTTAAGAAAGCAGCTGGTTGAACAGTTAGTTGTGTCTTAAACAGAGGCCTTGCAACACAGTTAAACCAAATGTTGATCGAGTATAACCAGTCAGACAGAATATGAAGTCAGCGGCTATGTGTCACATCACAGGTCCATTAATAAAGATACTTTACTAGTCAATGAAATGAAGTTTGTGATGTTTATAAAAGATGTGGTGAATTGTACTGTTCAGTCATCTGGACATACTGAGAAAATTAAAATTATTGTGAAAGCTGCTGAAAGGTATCTCGGTATAACTGGTGTTATGTGGGAAACTGTAAAAGAAGCTCTGATGGGTGGGGTATCTGTATTTCAGTCTCTTTGTGCAGGTACAGAATGGGATTAAGAATATTGCAGTGAAATGAGAGAAATTCGATGGTCAGACATTAGGAAGTTTATTTCTGATTCATCAAATCGGCCCAATATGAAATGGGGCTGTTATCGCATTTCCTTTACAGGAAATTATATTGTAATACGGCATGATAGGTTAGGTGATAGAGGGGGTGGTGTTGCATGTTTAATATGTGAAGGGGCAGGACACAGAGTTGTGGATGTGAATGAAGTGTATGAGGTGTTTGTAGCAGAAGCATTTGACTCAATAGGAAGGGTTACTAAAGTGGTATAACTCTTGTGGAGTGCTTTTGATTGATTTGTTGGAAAGCATATGTCACTCTAGATCACTAAGGGTTGTATGGTGCGGGGATTTTTGTGCACAGTTCAGTGTGGGGTCATTCATGGAACTGATTGATTGTAGAAAAATGTTTAGGTATTTCCAATCTTGTGTGCTTTAATGATGGGAGGGGTATGAAATGTAATGTTTCTAATCGTCTGAAAACTGCTGTAACTTTAACTCCAGTTGCAAACATTCTGGCTGGAGTGACTGAATGAGATGTTATGAGTGAGGAGACAATGGGGAGTGATTATTTTCCTATATTTATAAGCTTAGGTTTGGAGTTATATAGGGGGCAGGAGACTGTTTTTAGGAGGTGGAATTTTGATGAAGCAAACTGGGAAAATGTTGAGGATGATAGGGGTTTCTGCAATGAATGGTGATGTCACATTATTCATCAAACTGCGGTGGAAGTGATGCCTGTTAAAAATGACATTAATAGGAGGAAGACTGCACCTTGGTGGATGGGGGAGTGTGCAGAGGGAATTAGGGAGAGAAATAAGGTGTTTGGGAGAGCTGAGAATTATCATTCTCTGAGTGACATTATTAAGTATGAAAGGGTACAAACTGTGGTGAGGAAAGTGGTGAAGGTTGTGAAAGAGGTTTACTGGAGGTCATCTTGTGATAGTATTGGACAGGATACTAAACCTGGAGGTGTTTGGGGAATGATTCAGAAATTCGGGGAGTGGGGTTCATCGGGTTAATAACATTCCAGTATTGATTAAAGAAGGTGATTGTTAGAACATAGAACAGTACAGCACGGTACGGGCCCTTCGGCCCACAATGTTGTGCTGACCTTCAAACCCTGCCTCCCATATAAGCCCCCACCTTAAATTCCTCCATATACCTGTCTAGTAGTCCCTTAAACCTTACTAGTGTATCTGCCTCCACCACTGAATCAGGCAGTGCATTCCACGCACCAACCACTCTCTGATTAAAAAACCTTCCTCTAATATCCCGCTTGAACTTACCACCCCTTACCTTAAAGCCATGTCCTCTTGTATTGAGCAGTGGTGCCCTGGGGAAGAGGCACTGGCTATCCACTCAATCTATTCCTCTTATTATCTTGTACACCTCTATCATGTCACCTCTCATCCTCCTTCTCTCCAAAGAGTAAAGCCCTAGCTCCCTTAATCTCTGATCATAATGCATACTCTCTAAACCAGACTGCATTTTTGTAAATCTCCTCTGTACCCTTTCCAATGCTTCCACATCCTTCCTATAGTGAGGCAACCAGAACTGGACACAGTACAGTACTCCAAGTGTGGCCTAACCAGTGTTATATAGAGCTGCATCATTACATCGTGACTCTTAAACTCTATCCCTGGACTTATGAAAGCTAACATCCCATATGCTTTCTTAACTACCCTATCCACCTGTGAGGCAACTTTCAGGGAATCTGTGGACATGTACCCCCAGATCCCTCTGCTCCTCCATGCTACCAAGCATCCTGGCATTTACTTTGTACTCTGCCTTGGAGTTTGTCCTTCCAAAGTGTACCACCTCAGACTTCTCAGGCTTGAACTCCATCTGCCATTTCTCAGCCCACTTCTGCATCCTACCAATGTCTCTCTGCAATCTTTGACAATCCTCTACACTATCTACTACACCACCAACATTTGTTTCATCTGCAAACTTGCCAACCCACCCTTCTACCCCCACATCCAGGTCGTCAATAAAAATCAGGAAAAGTAGAGGTCCCAGAACAGATCCTTGTGGGACACCACTAGTCACGATCCTCCAATCTGAATGTACCCCCTCTACTAAAATAGAGAAGGTTGAGTTACTGGCTTGGTTATTTTCTGCAAGTCACAATCAAGATAATTTAAGTGAAGAGCCTAAATGATGTCGGGTTGAGGTTTTAATTGAATACACTGATATGTTGAAAGCCAGCTGTAACAATGATAGTATTAGTTACGTAGAGTTTATCTGTTGGAATGTAATTAACAGTGCAAGTCAGATGGCTGTAGGAAAGGATGATATATGTTATTGTATGATTAAACATATGGTTTACAACTCTTGAGATAATATTAACAATTTGGAATCATATTTGGAGTTTAGACCATATTTCCTCCTCATAGAAAATGGTAGTGACTGTTCTGAAACCTGGAAATCCCCGCAGGATCCTTCTAATTATAGACCAATGTCAATAACATCCCATCTCATTTCGGTAAACTTACAGAACGTATGGTAATAGAGTTGTTGAATTATATTTTGGAAAAGAGAGGTGATGGAGCATTTTATCAGTGTGGATTTTGGAAGTGTAGAATGACATTGGATTCAGTTTTATGTTTGGAAGATGATATTGGGAAAGCACAGGTAAATAAAGAAGTTGTAATTGCAGTATTTTTGTATTGAAAAAAAAACATATGATATGTTATGAAAGGATTAAATTATAGAAATGTGAAGAAGGCTACATTATTTATTTCTGAGTTTTTTATTTGTATGCTCTAGGCACTTAAGGATGCGTAAGGTATATTTGGGCTTCTATGTGGTGGAGAATGGGACCCCATAAGACCGTATTTGTAGCCCTTTATTGTTTAATATTATTTTTAAATAATATTTTTTAATTTTTTAAGTGATATTTTTTCTGAGATAGGTACTGGGGTGGGGAAATGACTTTTTGCAGATGATGCAGATTTATGGATCAGAGGTATAAAATCCAATTCAATTGTATATAGAATGTGATTAGTGATTAATAAGGTCAAACAATAGGAATATAGACAGGGTTTAAAGCTTTCAGTAGCTAAAATACATTTTGTGTTTTACAAAGATGATCAATAGACCTCTTTATTGATCCATATCATCCTCAATAGCAATTGATTTGAAATTATATGGTCAAACTCTTGAATAAGTGTCAGTGGTAAGATTTTATGGCATGTGGCTGGATTATAAGCCAACAGGGAAGCACCATGTCATTAAAATAATTGATAAATGTAAAGGAGCACCGAATATTCTTGGGTGTCTGGGTACGTATTGTTGGGGCACTAATGGCCCATCACTGTGACTCTGTAAATAATTGATGAGTGTAAAGGAGCACGGAATATCACTGGGTGTCTGTATGGGTATTCTTGGGGAGCTATCGGCCCATCACTGTGACTCTGAGGGGAACCAGTGCTACTAGAAATCCACCGAGCTGCTCATCTGCAAACTTCCCTTCCAGCATCTGGTGCAGAAGATCAGGCAGGACTTCAAAACCGATCTATGCTTCCAGAGCTCGGCCATCAAAGGCCTGTAGGAGATTAACGAGGCTTACCTGGTCAGGCTCTTTGCACCATCCACACCATGCGAGTCACCCTTGTGCCCAAAGACATTCAGTTGGCTCGCGGCATCCGCCGGAAGCGAGCCGCAGCCTATCCTCGGCACCAAACACAACAAAAGGCTCTTTTAAAAGCCACTAACCTGGAAGATGAAAGGGCTGTCGCTTTCTCTTCATGACACTGTTGTGGTGTTGACACACATTATCCCTCTGATATCCACCGTGGGAGTTTTGGGGTTGTTTGATGGGAAATCCCAATTCTCACACAAACAGATCTACTTGTTTTGGTCTCAGCTCATTTCATCAACACATCTATGTCACACTTTAGCCAAAGATGACCATCCACACCAGCAATAACTCCATCATCTCACAGTCAGTGTGAACTTACTGCTCACAGTTCCTACATCCACTCCTAAATCACTCATTTGTATCACAAACAGCAAGGGTCCCAGAACAGATCCATGTGGAACAACACTTGTCACCAGCATCTGATCACAAAACTACTCTCTGCCATCACTCTGTCTCCTATTGCAAAGCCACTTCTGGACCCAATTTGCCAAATGGCCTGACTGAGGCCCATATGAACCGTGTCAATAAACTTCGTCAGTGACGGCAGACCTGGGTGAGGATGGTCAGGACCCAAGTGTTCGAGTATCGGAGACTAAAATCCAGACACGATAGGAGACGGAAACAACGACAGGGTTCAAAACTAGTCTGTGTCTGGAGGGAAGACCACTTTGAGTAACTCCTTTTGTCCAAATAGGAGAAAAATAGGTAAATAGAAGAGAAGTAAAAAATTACAATAGAAACTGCAGATTCTGTAGTCTGAAGCAAAAGCAGAAAACAGGAAACTCCAGACCTGCCAGTTCACCACTTGTACTAGGAGAACATTTGGGGCTGTACCAAAGCAGGAAGTTATTGCCAACTTACAAAACCATCAGCCGAAGTTAACAGACTCTGGTGAAAGAGATTCTATGTTTAACAAATACATTTGAGTGGTTGAAGCTGTAACACCAACTGTGGACAAGAGGTCCCAGGGACGCACTGAACCGAGATGTCCAGGACACGTTTGATGCGCCGTTCCATCACAGGGGGTTGGGGAAAATGAGAGCTGACCGTGATTTCTGAACTTGCTGATCACAAACACTGATGGGAACTGAGCTGTGAAGAGCGGTGAGGAGTCTACAAAGGGGTAGATACAGGTGACGTGATAGGACACAGGTCTGACAGCTGGGATATTGTGGGGGAGGGAGGGTGTGAACTTTTACATGACCCTCTGGCTAAAGAAATGTCTTCTTATCTCTTTTCCTAAGAGACATCCTTCTATTCTGAGTGTGTGCCATCTGGTGCTGGACTAACCCACTACAGGAAACATCCACTCCACGTTCACTCAAGTGGTTATAATGTCACTCTCTCCTCATTCTTATGAACTCCAGCAAGTACAGTCCCAGAGGCATCAAATGCTCGTAATGTGTTAAACTTTTCATTCCTAGGGTCATTCTCGTCAACCTGCTCTGGACCGTCTCCGATGCAAACACATCATTCCTTGAATAAAGGGCCCAGCATTGCTCACAATACTCCTTGCAGACTGGCAAATGTCAGCATGGACAAGCGGGCCCCTATTTTCACATTTCTGTGAGAAAAGTAACTAATTTTCATTCTTATATTTTGCTGATTTTAATGTAATCTTCTTCCTCAGTTGTAATTTCTATTTCCCTTCACGATGAAGACTTTGCATTCAAAGTCAACAACATCTCCTCCACAATCACCATCAGCACTGGTGCACCACAAGGTTGTGCTTGGCCCACGACTCTACTCTGCCCTTTAAGTGTTGTTTGCATTCTTTGCATGATCAAAGCATCATGCGTCCCTCTTCCCTGGTGTATCAAGGTGCACACTCGTGCCCAGTCTATCGCAGAGGGCGAAATCCTCAAAACTGTGAAAATATGTAGGCACATCATTCTCATTCCACCGCTGGCTATTAATATCACTTTCTGCAGAAAGAAGGAGCAGGTTGTTGTTCTCCTTGGCCAGAGACACCGTGTCTGCATCTGTATCACACAACCGAGTTAATCATGGGGCGATACATTCTCCAGTCTTTTGAACAATCTTGTCCCGCGTATCCACCTATTCCTCGCCTCGATGCCCCAGTCACTTTGTGTCGTCCCGTCACTTCCCATAACTGAACAGGCTAACGCGCTTGAGAAGCGGAATCATCTGGGCCAGATGGGCTTCATTCAGAGATATGAAAGAGGTAGCTGAACAGATGGTGGGAGCATTAGGTGCATCTTTTCAAGAATCACTAGATTCAGAAATGTTTCCGGAAAGTGGAAAATTGAAACTCTCCCTCCACCTTTCGAAGAATGGAAGGGGGCAACAGCCATATGACCTGATTTCAGTGTTTAACACGATGTTGGAGTCCATTATTAAGCATTATTTTACAAATAATATATTTTCTTGTTAACTGATTTTTCAATAAGGAGAAAACTCAGACATTAGGTACAAATGGAGTTAGGTGTCCTTGTGCAGGATTCCCCAAATGTTGACTTGCAGCTTGAGTTGGGAGGAAGGAGGCAAATACAATGTTCGCATTCAGTCTGAGAGGACACAGGTACAGTGTAATCTCATTTTAGAAAGTCAGAGACGAGTCACGATCACGTGATGGGTGGATTTATTCAAGAGGTAACAAGTAGGCATGGTGCAGGGTTTATCAGTAAATTTGCGTACGTTTCACAAAACAGGCAGGTCAAAAACATTTATACACATTAGTCTCTCTACAGTGTGAGAGTGGTGGTTTCATTTCGTACCTGTCAATCTCTGGTGCAGGTGAGACTGGGAGTTCATTCCGTATCTGTCATTATCTGGTACAGCGTGAGAGTGAGGGGTTCATTCTGTACCTGTCAGTCTCTGGTACAGTGTGAGAGTGTGGGTTTTATTTCGTACCTGTCAATCTCTGGTGCAGGTGAGACTGGGGGTTCATTCTGTACCTGTCAGTCTCTGGCACAGTGTGAGAGTGTGGGTTTTATTTCGTACCTGTCAATCTCTGCTGCAGATGAGACTGGGAGTTCATTCTGTACCTGTCATTATCTGGTACAGCGTGAGAGTGTGGGGTTCATTCTGTACCTGTCAGTCTCTGGTACAGTGTGAGAGTGTGGGCTTCATTCTGTACCTCTCACTGTCTGGTACAGTGTTAGAGTGTGGGGTTCAATCTGTAACTGTCAGTTTCTGGTATAGCGCAAAGCTTTAGTGCACAGTTTACCTCGAAGTAATGTTAATTCAGTTTCATTACTGCAGTTGATTAGTTTGATTAAATCTTCTTTGAGCAATTGGACACAATGATCCACATGGATACAGTATCTCAGAATCAATGCTATCAGTCAATAACAGCATCAGACACAGGAGCAGTGTTATGTGATTGGGCCCATGGAGTCTGCTCCTCCAATCGATCGTGGCTGATTTATTATCCCTCCCAACTCTATTCTCCTGCCGTCTTCCCATAATGTGTGACACTCTTAATATTTAAGAACTTACCTACGTCCGCTTTAAATAGAGCCAATAACTTTACCTCCAGAGCCGTCGCTTTTAATATACCAAATTACTTGGATCCTCAGCAATGAATGCCACAGATTCCTATCTTCACTGTCCGTAGATAATGCATTCCGTTCGGTGCAGTCCTCTGCCACAATCCTGTCCCAGAGAATAAAGCTGTGGGTCTGCGCCAATCTTTTCACCTCCTGCCCAACAATGTGAAACAGCATCAGCGTCTCATCAAGTGGATTCATCTGCCTAAGGTTCAAAGTTGAACGATTAAACTAAATTTATTACCGAAGTATATACTCGTAACCACATGAGCATCCACTGTAAATACGATGAAACACAATAGAATCAATGAAAGACCGCACTCAAGAAAGACAGCAAACGAGCAATGTGCAAAAGACTATAAACTATGCAAATACAAGAAAGAACAAACAAAATATTAATAATAAATAAATAATCAATAAATGTCGAGAACATGAAATGATTAGTCTTGAAAGTGAGTTTATGGGTTGTGGGTACAGGTCAGTGTTGGGTAAATGAAGCTATCCATTCTTCTTCAGGAGTCTGATGGTTGCGGGGTGATGGACCTGTTGATGTGTTACCTCCTTCCTGATGGAGCTGTGTGAAGAGAGTATGACCTACATGGCCGCGGCCCTGTTTTCCGTGTAGATGCACTCAGCGGTGGGGAGGGGCATAACTGTGCTGGACTGGGCTCTATCCATTACGCTTTCTGGGCTTTTCCGTAGAAGGACACTGGCGGTTCCATGCCAGGTCCTCTTGCCACCAGTCAATATACTCTCCACCACTCATCTATTGAAGTCTGTCAAACTTTTAGATGACATGCAGAGCGTTGCCGTGCCTTCTTTGTAACAGGAGGTATGTGCCGGGCCCAGGAGAGAGAATCTGAAATGATAACACTGAGGAAGTTATATTTCCCCCTTCATCCTTCCCTCGCTGCTGCTCCCTCGTCCCTCTCCATCCGCACTGCGCACTCACTTGGCTTTTGGCATAGATTCCCTTCTCACTTCTTTCATTTAATTTCGTGAGCTGAGTTTATCAACTCACTCCTATAACGCTACTTCTGTGATAGCTCAACTACCTAAAATGTTTCCACTGCTTCTTGCGTTGTTGTTTTCCACAGCATCGTCTCTGGAAAGGTATAACACGCTGCCAGGAGGTTATGACCATCGCGTATTTTTTAATGTCCGCATGCAACGAATACTTAGACAGGTCCTCTGAGTTATTTCCAGACCTTTTTTTTATATATCCCCTCTGTGTTGTCACATTTACACTTTCAGTTTTCCGGCGTAAATGTACGCGTGTGTGTGTGTGTGTGTGTGTGTGTGTGTGTGTGTGTGTGTGTGTGTGTGTGTGTGTGTGTGTGTGTCTGTGTGTGTATGTTTGCCTCTGTGTGTGTTGTTTGTGTGGGTGTGAGTTTCACCAGCAGATATAATTTCAATTTAATATTTGGGAACTCATTCCCAGACCAGAGAAACAACTCTTATCATGAGTCCGCCCCTGGGAGGGAAAGGGTCAGTTTCGTTAATCAGAAAAGGTAATTTAATTACATTTTCTGTGGCTGGTTTTGGTATGTGTTAATAGCTTTTATTGAATTAATCAATCCAGATTTTATTTTTACAACATAAGAACATTTGCACCTCGGCTGAAAACGTCGCTATTTATTAAAAATGAGCCTACAAGTGGGATGAATTGTCCGTCTGGACAATTAAGTAAAGTAAAACCAATTTCACGGGTGAAATATCGGGAACGAGATGCAAGACGGGATAGAACATAAAAGGCACGGAGATAATAACCGAATGGCCCAGAAAGTGGGGAAGCAAGAAAGAAAGGTGGAGAAAAAGAGAAAGAGGAAAAACAGGGAATGAACAAAAGAAATGAAGTACACTTGAGTTTGTATACGAGAAAGAGACAGAATGGACCCAGACATATACAGACACAGACCCAGACCATGACATGTACAGACACAGGCATATACAGACAGAGAACCAGACCGAGACATTTACAGACACAGGCATAAACACATACACGCATTCACACAAAACATCGCGCAACATTCACAGTTCTACAAGGATTAATAATCCCTGTAGCAGAGTGGCGCAGCGGAAGCGTGCTGGGCCCATAACCCAGAGGTCGATGGATCGAAACCATCCTCTGCTATATTCTCTGTTGGCGGCAGCAGATATTCATCCTCATGTTTTGAAACACCGATGTGTCACATCATACCTCAAAAGAGGAAACCGCATCTCAATTGAAATGCGTCATTTATTCGGACTCGTTTAATTCTCGTCTCTGTGGCGCAATCGGTGAGCGCGTTCGGCTGTTAACCGAAAGGTTGGTGGTTCGAGCCCACCTGGTGACGCTAGTATTCCGGTAATTTTTTTTCTCTCTCTCCTGTAAACGAGAAAACGTTCAGCAGCATCTATGGAATAAAGTACACAGTCGATGTTTCAGGCCGAAACACTTCTTCAGGATCATGAAGCAGCCTGGCCTGCTGAGTTCCTCCAGCATTTTTTGTGTGTTGCTTGGATTTCCGGCATCTGCTGCACATTTTCTCGTTTGTGATTCGACTAGTGCACGACGAAGTCTCTTCCATGGAATTGGATTGAATTGAATTGACTTCATTAATTACGTCCTTCACATACATGAGGAGTAAAGATCTTTACGTTACATCTCCGTTTAAATGTGCAATGTACAATTTATAGTAAATATGTAATAGATATTACTATATTTATTACAGTCAATATGACTTAAATACGATTGTATCAGCTTGAATTAATCAGTCTGCTGGCCTGGTAGAAGAAGCTGTCCCGGAGCCTGTCGGTCCCGGCTTTTATGCTGCGGGACTGTTTCCCGGATGGTAACAGCTGGAACAGTTTGAGATTCGGGTCACTCGGGTCCTCAACAATCCTTCGGACCAGTTTTACAAACCTGTCTCTGTAAATGTCCTGAATAATGGGAGGTTCACTTCTACAGATGCGCTGGGCTGTCCGCACCACTCTCTGCAGAGTCCTGCGATTGAGGGAAGTACAGTTACCATACCAGGCAGAGATGCAGCCAGTCAGTATGCTCTCAATTCTGTGCCTGCAGAAAGTCCTTAGGATTTGGGGACCCATACCAAATTTCTTCAACTCTCTGGGGTGAAAGAGGCGCTGCTGTGCCTTTTTCACCACGCAGCCGGTACTTACAGACCTCGTGAGATCCTCGCTGATGTGTATGCCGGGGAACTTTCATCCTCTCAACCCCAGATCCATTGATGTCAATAGGGGATGCCTACTCTGAAGAAGTTTGAATCTTCCCTTCGACGGGAGTTCAGAGAAACCCTCTCTCACTGCTCCCCCTCTGTGATCTCAGTTTTTTTTTTCTGCTGCGTTTCATTACCAGCTGGGAAACTCTGCGCTGTCCGGAGGCCGGCGCTCCCTACTGCTGCCGCAACGGGTTCAGTGGGAATTGAATATGTTCTACGTGTTTCAGTCACATACTGTACCGAAATACAGTTAAACACTTCTCATTCTCACGGTTCATAGAGATCAAATCATTACACAGTGTATTGGGAGAGAACAAGGTGAAGCAATAACAAAATGCAGAATAAAGTGTAACAGCGACAGAGAAAGCACGGCGCAGGTAAATAATAAGGTGCAGCTTCGTACCGAGGTGGATTGTGAGGTCAAACATCCATCCTATCTTACGGGAAACCATTCAATAGACACAACAGTGGGACTAAAACTATCCCTGAGACTGTGACGCGTGCTTTCAGGCTTTTGTACTTTCTGCTGGATGAAAGAAGGAACAAGAGAATATCTGGGGCAGGTCATGTCTTTGGTCAGGAAAATGTATGTTCGATTTGACCAGAAAGTGTGTGTTTCCTACAGCGGAGTCTGTGGAACTAATGGACTTCCCGGGTCTAATGCTGTGTTTTTCATTCAGTTTGGGGTCCTCGATCATCCTACATGAGGGACCAGCAACATCGTACATGAGGAATTCATCAGGTCCATTAGAGTGAATTTCACTCAGAAGAAATTGCTCAGGAATTAGGATTCTGCGTTCATAGCGCTCGGCGAGGGTCTTTTTTTAGACTGAAAGTGTACAACCTGTAATGGCCGAGAATGGAAACCGTGTCAAATGCTTGGGAAGCAGCTATGCTCACCACTATACCACCATCTCCCCATGATGCAAACCAGATTCGGTTACTGAATGGTCTCTGGTGCTATCGGATTCTGTTAGTCGATTCTCAGGGTCTGAGCTGTTTTCTGAAGGATCATTCCTCACTCTGTTGCAGTTCCTATTCCGACCAGTGGGTGTCGCGACGTTCCGACAGACCGGAGAAACACAGCACCTGGGATCCGACTGAAGGGAGAATCGACCCGAGAGATTCGAAGGGCTACAAATGGTTCCCTGCTTCACGTATCAGTAAAAGGGAAACAAATCCTGATTATAAATACCTATTCAAACAACATGCAGTTAGACGTTAATGGGAACCCCTCCTTTGCCCGGTCCTTGAACACAGTAAGTAAGTGAATCGCCAAAGAATGCTGAGACACGTCCAGTCACACAGTGAGGAGGGGATGGGTAAAATGCGCCAGCTCTACACTCAGCAAACAAACATCAGAGTGACTCAATGAGTTCTCCTACACACTGACATCCTGTGACAGATTCCATACTCTTGTTTATTCCTCGCTAGTTCAGTGGTTAGTATCCCCGCCTGTCACGCGGGAGACCGAGGTTCATTTCGCCAACGAGGAGACCGTTTTCCTGCTTCAAATAAATACAGGATTATAATATGGGACAATCTAGTGTGCAAATAGCCCAAAACTGGAGTGTTTCCCGAGAACAAGGGACGTTCATCATTTTATTTTCACTTTTCCCTCACAACGTCTGTATCTCAAGGCCGTTTGACGTTACATTCAATGACCGAATCCGTCACTCCGAAACATTAAACAGAGACTGCTGCTGTGAGATATGAACTCCCGCACTTTCCCAGCACTCGTGCCGACTCTCTCAGTTCGTCCAGTTGACCGTGTGGAGAAGACAGGCAAAGGAACAGCTGAAACACTTTGGAGAGAACGATGCCATGGAATGTGTAACGCCGGGTTTAAAGCCACCCTGCCCCTCCCGCAACACTGGACCCTCTGAACAGTTGCTCAGAAAATGAACTTGGGGTTGGGGGGGGAGGTACGATTGAGATTTGTGACGTCATTACAACACGTGAGCATTCGTTTCGTTGCTCCGCCCCTAGACCTGATTGACAGCAAAATACCTGAAAACGGTGCAGTTGCTGATTGGCTTAGGAGCGGTCGCGGTTGGTGGCGCTGGTTGTGAATGTGCAGGAATGATGGGAAATAAAGTAAGTTCAGGTTGGGGTGGGGGTCAAAGAGTGTCTGGAAAAGCAGCTGGAAATAAAGGGTCTGGATGAGTGCGGTAAGAGGTTGGAATGAAGTTGGATCTAGATCTGCAAAACGGATAAAGGAACACAATATTGGAATCATTTCAAGAGATTTGAGAGGATACTAAAAAAAAAGAAAGAAGCCTTCAAGGTATTGTTTAAATTTTACCCGAAACAGCTATCTTTTATCAATCCCATTAAATTAACTGCAGCAATACACAAAATGCTGGAGGAATTCAACAGCATCTATGGAAAAGAGTTCAGTGGACATTTCAGACCGAGACCATTCATCAGTCCTCAGTTCCTCCGGCATTTCATGTGTGTAGCTTGGATTTCCAGCATCTGCAAGTTTTCTCATTTGAAATTAACTAAAGTGTTGATAACTATTTTAGGGAATATAGATTGTGCTCAAACCTTAAGTGGAGGTGATGTGCTAATGGTTAAGATAAGAAACTGTGAGAAGGCATTATATTTTAAGACTTTATTTGGTTAAAAAAATATGGTATCTGTGTTGCCTAATGAAAATACAGGTATCAGGGGTGTTAGGACAGGTGTTCTGGTGGAGATTTCGATAAAGAGATTAAGAATGTAAACAGATTACAAGTGCAAACGCGAGGATATCTGCAGATGCTGGAAATTCAAGCAACACACACACAAAAGTGCTGGTGAACGCAGCAGGTCAGGCAGCATCTATAGAAAGAGTTACAGTCGACGTTTCGGACCGAGACCCTTCGTCAAGACTCGCCCGAAACGTCGACTGTACCTCTTCCTATAGATGCTGCCTGGCCTGCTGCGTTCACCAGCATTTTTTGTGTGTGTTGCAGAGATTACAAGTAGTTTGAAATGGAGAAAAGATGGACAGTTTAACTGCATTGATATATTTTGATGAGGTGAAGCTTTCTAGTAAAGTTAGTCTGGGGTATGTTAGTTATAATGCACGAGCGCATATTCCACCTCCGCTTAGATGTCACAATGTCAGAGATTTGGGCATGTTGTGGCAGTATCTCCTGGGAAACTAAGGTGTAGTTAGTGTTTGGGAAACTAAGTACGAAGATGGTGAAGGTATAAACTTTCATTGGTGTAATTGTAGAGGAGAACATAGTGCAGTTTAGTCATAGTCATAGTCATACTTTATTGATCCTGGGGGAAATTGGTTTTCGTTACAGTTGCACCATAAATAATAAATAGTAATAGAACCATAAATAGTTTAATAGTAATATGTAAATTATGCCAGTAAATTATGAAATAAGTCCAGGACCAGCCTATTGGCTCAGGGTGTCTGACCCTCCAAGGGAGGAGTTGTAAAGTTTGATGACCACAGGCAGGAATGACTTCCTGTGATGCTCAGTGTTGCATCTCGGTGGAATGAGTCTCTGGCTGAATGTACTCCTGTGCCCACCCAGTACATTATGTAGTGGATCGGAAACATTGTCCAAGATGGCATGCAACTTAGACAGCATTCTCCTTTCAGACGCCACCGTGAGAGAGTCCAGTTCCATCCCCACAACATCACTGGTCTTACAAATGAGTTTGTTGATTCTGTTGGTGTCTGCTACCCTCAGCCTGCTGCCCCAGCACACAACAGCAAACATGATAGCACTGGCCACCACAGACTCGTAGAACATCCTCAACATCGTCTGGCAGATGTTAAAGGACCTCAGTCTCCTCAAGAAATAGAGATGGCTCTGTCCCTTCTTGTAGACAGCCTCAGTGTTCTTTGACCAGTCCAGTTTATTGTCAATTCGTATCCCCAGGTATTTGTAATCCTCCACCATGTCCACACTGACCCCCTGGAAAAAAACAGGGGTCACCGGTACCTTAGCTCTCCTCAGGTCTACCACCAGCTCCTTTGTCTTTTTCACATTAGGCTGCAGATAATTCAGCTCACACCATGTTACAAGGATGTTACCATGTACAGTACTTAAGAAAGCAGCTGGTTGAACAGTTAGTTGTGTCTTAAACAGAGGCCTTGCAACACAGTTAAACCAAATGTTGATCGAGTATAACCAGTCAGACAGAATATGAAGTCAGCGGCTATGTGTCACATCACAGGTCCATTAATAAAGATACTTTACTAGTCAATGAAATGAAGTTTGTGATGTTTATAAAGGATGTGGTGAATTGTACTGTTCAGTCATCTAGACATACTGAGAAAATTAAAATTATTGTGAAAGCCGCTGAAAGGTATCTCGGTATAACTGGTGTTATGTGGGAAACTGTAAAAGAAGCTCTGATGGGTGGGGTATCTGTATTTCAGTCTCTTTGTGCAGGTACAGAATGGGATTAAGAATATTACAGTGGAATGAGAGAAATTCGATGGTCAGACTTTAGGAAGTTTATTTCTGATTCATCAAATCGGCGCAATATGAAACGGGGCTGTTACCGCATTTCCTTTACAGGAAATTATATCGTAATACGGCGTCATAGGTTAGGTGATAGAGGGGGTGGTGTTGCATGTTTAATATGGGAAGGGGCAGAACACAGAGTTGTGGATGTGAATGAAGTGTATGAGGTGTTTGTAGCAGAAGCATTTGATTCAACAGGTAGGGGTACTAAAGTGGTAAAACTCTTGTGGAGAGCTTTTGATTGATTTGTTGGAAAGCATATGTCACTCTAGATCACTTAGGGTTGTATGGTGCGGGGATTTTTGTGCACAGTTCACTGTGGGGTCATTCATGGAACTGTATGATTGTAGAAGAATGTTTAGGTATTTCCAATCTTGTGTGATTTAATGATGGGAGGGGTATGAAATGTAATGTTTCTAATCGTCTGAAAACTGCTGTAACTTTAACTCCAGTTGCAAACATTCTGGCTGGAGTGACTGAATGAGATGTTATGGGTGAGGAGATAATGGGGAGTGGTTATTTTCCTATATTTATAAGCTTAGGTTTGGAGTTATATAGGGGGCAGGAGACTGTTTTTAGGAGGTGGAATTTTGATGAAGCAAACTGGGAGAATGTTGAGGATGATAGGGGTTTCTGCAATGAATGGTGATGTCACATTATTCATCAAACTGCGGTGGAAGTGATGCCTGATTAAAAATGACATTAATAGGAGGAAGACTGCACCTTGGTGGATGGGGGAGTGTGCAGAGGGAATTAGGGAGAGAAATAAGGTGTTTGGGAGAGTTAAGAATTATCACTCTCTGAGTGACATTATTAAGTATGAAAGGGTACAAGCTGTGGTGAGGAAAGTGGTGAAGGTTGTGAAAGAGGTTTACTGGAGGTCATCTTGTGATAGTATTGGACAGGATACTAAAACTGGAGGTGTTTGGGGAATGATTCAGAAAATCGGGGAGTGGGGTTCATCGGGTTAATAACATTCCAGTATTGATTAAAGAAGGTGATTGTTAGAACATAGAACAGTACAGCACAGTACGGGCCCTTCGGCCCACAATGTTGTGCCGACCTTCAAACCCTGCCTCCCATATAAGCCCCCACCTTAAATTCCTCCATATACCTGTCTAGTAGTCCCTTAAACCTTACTAGTGTATCTGCCTCCACCACTGACTCAGGCAGTGCATTCCACGCACCAACCACTCTCTGATTAAAAAACCTTCCTCTAATATCCCGCTGGAACTTCCTACCCCTTACCTTAAAGCCATGTCCTCTTGTATTGAGCAGTGGTGCCCTGGGGAAGAGGCACTGGCTATCCACTCAATCTATTCCTCTTATTATCTTTACACCTCTATCATGTCTTCTCTCATCCTCCTTCTCTCCAAAGAGTAAATCTCCCTTAATCTCTGATCATAATGCATACTCTCTAAACCAGACTGCATTTTTGTAACTCTCCTCTGTACCCTTTCCAATGCTTCCACATCCTTCCTATAGTGAGGCAACCAGAACTGGCCACAGTACTCCAAGTGTGGACTAACCAGTGTTATATAGAGCTGCATCATTACATCGTGACTCTTAAACTCTATCCCTGGACTTATGAAAGCTAACACCCCATATGCTTTCTTAACTACCCTATCCACCTGTGAGGCAACTTTCAGGGAATCTGTGGACATGTACCCCCAGATCCCTCTGCTCCTCCATGCTACCAAGCATCCTGGCATTTACTTTGTACTCTGCCTTGGAGTTTGTCCTTCCAAAGTGTACCACCTCAGACTTCTCAGGCTTGAACTCCATCTGCCATTTCTCAGCCCACTTCTGCATCCTACCAATGTCTCTCTGCAATCTTTGACAATCCTCTACACTATCTACTACACCACCAACATTTGTTTCATCTGCAAACTTGCCAACCCACCCTTCTACCCCCACATCCAGGTCGTCAATAAAAATCAGGAAAAGTAGAGGTCCCAGAACAGATCCTTGTGGGACACCACTAGTCACGATCCTCCAATCTGAATGTACGCCCTCTACTGAAATAGAGAAGGTTGAGTTACTGGCTTGGTCATTTGCTGCAAGTCACAATCAAGATAATTTAAGTGAAGAGCCTAAATCATGTCGGGATGAGGTTTTAATTGAATACACTGATGTGTTGAAAGCCAGCTGTAACAATGATAGTATTAGTTACGTAGAGTTTATCTGTGTGAATGTAAGAAAGCTATTAACAGTGCAAGTCAGATGGCTGTAGGATTGTATGTTTAAACATATAGCTTACAACTCTTGAGATAATATTAACAATTTGGAATCATATTTGGAGTTTAGACCATATTTCCTCCTTATAGAAAATGGTAGTACCTGTTCTGAAACCTGGAAATCCCCACAGGATCCTTCTAATTATAGACCAATATCATTAACATCCCATCTCATTTCGGTAAACTTACAGAACGTATGGTAATAGAGTTGTTGAATTATATTTTGGAAAAGAGAGGTGACGTAGCATTTTATCAGCGTGGATTTTGGAAGTGTAGAATGACATTGGATTCAGTTTTATGTTTGGAAGATGATATTGGGAAAACAGAGGTAAATAAAGAAGTTGTAATTGCAGTATTTTTGTATTGGAAAAAAAACATATGATATGTTATGAAAGGATTAAATTATAGAAATGTGACGAAGGCTACATTATTTATTTCTGAGTTTTTTATTTGTATGCTCCAGGCAGTTAAGGATGCGTAAGGTATATTTGGGCTTCCATGTGGTGGAGAATGGGACCCCATAAGACAGTATTTGTAGCCCTTTATTGTTTAATATTATGATTAGTGATATTTTTTCTGAGATAAGTACTGGGGTGGGGAAATGACTTTTTGCGGATGATGCAGATTTATGGATCAGAGGTAGAAAATTCAATTCAATTGTATATAGAATGTGATTAGTGATTAATAAGGTCAAACAGTGGGAATATAGACAGGGTTTAAAGCTTTCAGTAGCTAAAATACATTTTGTGTTTTACAAAGATGATCAATAGACCTCTTTATTGATCCATATCATCTTCAATAGCAATTGATTTGAAATTATATGGTCAAACTCTTGAATAAGTGTCAGTGGTAAGATTTTATGGCATGTGGCTGGATTATAAGCCGACATGGAAGCACCATGTCAGTAAAATAATTGATAAATGTAAAGGAGCACCGAATATTCTTGGGTGTCTGGGTACGTATTGTTGGGGCACTAATGGCCCATCACTGTGACTCTGTAAATAATTGAAGAGTATAAAGGGGCACGGAATATCCCTGGGTGTCTGTATGGGTATTCTTGGGGAGCTATCGGCCCATCACCGTGACTCTGAGGGGGAACCAGTGCTACTAGAAATCCACCGAGCTGCTCATCTTCAAACTTCCCTTCCAGCATCTGGTGCAGAAGATCAGGCAGGACTTCAAAACCGATCTATGCTTCCAGAGCTCGGCCATCAAAGGCCTGTAGGAGATTAACAAGGCTTACCTGGTCAGGCTCTTTGCACCATCCACACCAAGCGAGTCACCCTTGTGCCCAAAGACATTCATTTGGCTCGCGGCATCCGCCGGAAGCGAGCCTCAGCCTGGCCTCGGCACCAAACACAACAAAAGGCTCTTTTAAAAGCCACTAACTTGGAAGAGGGAAGGGCTGTCGCTTTCTCTTCATGACACTGTTGTGGTGTTGACACACATAATCCCTCTGATATCCACCGTGGGAGTTTTGGGGTTGTTTGATGGGAAATCCCAATTCTCACACAAACAGATCTACTTGTTTTGGTCTCAGCTCATTTCATCAACACATCGATGTCACACTTTAGCCAAAGATGACCATCCACACCAGCAATAACTCCATCATCTCACAGTCAGTGTGAACTTACTGCTCACGGTTCCCACATCCACTCCCAAATCACTCAGTTGTATCACAAACAGCAAGGGTCCCAGAACAGATCCATGTGGAACAACACTTGTCACCAGCCTCTGATCACAAAACTACTCTCTGCCATCACTCTGTCTCCTATTGCAAAGCCTATTCTGGATCCAATTTGCCAAATGGCCTGACTGAGGCCCATATGAACCGTATCAATAAACTTCGTCAGTGACGGCAGACCTGGGTGAGGATGATCAGGACCCAAGTGTTGGAGTATCGGAGACTAAAATCCAGACACGATAGGAGACCGAAACAACGACAGGGTTCAAAACTAGTCTGTGTCTGGAGGGAAGACCACTTTGAGTAACTCCTTTGGTCCAAATAGGAGAAAAATAGGAAAATAGAAGAGAAGTAAAAAATTACAATAGAAACTGCAGATTCTGTAGTCTGAAGCAAAAGCAGAAAACAGGAAACTCCAGACCTGCCAGTTCACCACTTGTACTAGGAGAACATTTGGGGCTGTACCAAAGCAGGAAGTTATTGCCAACTTACAAATCCATCAGCCGAAGTTAATAGCCTCTGGTGAAAGAGATTCTATGTTTAACAAACACATTTGAGTGGTTGAAGCTGTAACACCAACTGTGGACAAGGGGTCCCAGGGACGCACTTAACCGAGATGTCCAGGACACGTTTGATACGCCGTTCCATCACAGGGGGTTGGGGAAAATGAGAGCTGACCGTGATTTCTGAACTTGCTGATTACAAACACTGATGGGAACTGAGTTGTGAAGAGTGGTGAGTGTCTACAAAGCGGTAGATACAGGTGACGTGATAGGACACAGGTCTGACAGCTGGGATATTGTGGGGGAGGGAGGGTGTGAACTTTTACATGACCCTCTGGCTAAAGAAATGTCTTCTTATCTCTTTTCCGAAGAGACATCCTTCTATTCTGAGTGTGTGCCATCTGGTGCTGGACTAACCCACTACCGGAAACATCCACTCCACGTTCACTCAAGTGGTTATAATGTCACTCTCTCCTCATTCATATGAACTCCAGCAACTACAGGCCCAGAGGCATCAAATGCTCGTAATGTGTTAAACTTTTCATTCCTAGGGTCATTCTCGTCAACCTGCTCTGGACCCTCTCCGATGCAAACACATCATTCCTTGGATAAAGGGCCCAGCATTGCTCACAATACTCCTTGCGGACTGGCAAATGTCAGCATGGACAAGCGGGCCCCTATTTTCACATTTCTGTGAGAAAAGTAACTAATTTTCATTCTTATATTTTGCTGATTTTAATGTAATCTTCTTCCTCAGTTGTAATTTCTATTTCCCTTCACGATGAAGACTTTGCATTCAAAGTCAACAACATCTCCTCCACAATCACCATCAGCACTGGTGCACCACAAGGTTGTGCTTGGCCCACGACTCTACTCTGCCCTTTAAGTGTTGTTTGCATTCTTTGCATGATCAAAGCATCATGCGTCCCTCGTCCCTGGTGTATCAAGGTGCACACTCGTGCCCCAGTCTATCACAGAGGGCGAAATCCTCAAAACTGTCAAAATATGTAGGCACATCATTCTCATTCCACCGCTGGCTATTAATATCACTTTCTGCAGAAAGAAGGAGCAGGTAGTTTTCTCCTTGGCCAGAGACACCGTGTGTGCATCTGTATCACACAACCGAGTTAATCATGGGGCGATACATTCCCCAGTCTTTTGAACAATCTTGTCCCGCGTATCCACCTATTCCTCGCCTCGACGCCCCAGTCACTTTGTGTCGTCCCGTCGCTTCCCATAACTGAACAGGCTAACACGCTTGAGAAGCGGAATCATCTGGGCGAGATGGGCTTCATTGCAGAGATATGAAAGAGGTAGCTGAACAGATGGTGGGAGCATTAGTTGCGTCTTTTCAAGAATCACTAGATTCAGAAATGTTTCCGGAAAGTGGAAAATTGAAACTCTCTCTCCACCTTTCGAAGAATGGAAGGGGGCAACAACCATATGGCCTGATTTCAGTGTTTAACATGATGTTGGAGTCCATTATTAAGCATTATTTTACAAATAAATTATTTTCTTGTCAACTGATTTTTCAATAAGGAGAAAATTCAGACATTAGGTACAAATGGAGTTAGGTGTCCTTGTGCAGGATTCCCCAAATGTTGACTTGCAGCTTGAGTTGGGAGGAAGGAGGCAAATACAATGTTCGCATTCAGTCTGAGAGGACACCGGTACAGTGTAATCTCATTTTAGAAAGTCAGAGACGAGTCACGATCACGTGATGGGTGGATTTATTCAAGAGGTAACAAGTAGGCATGGTGCAGGGTTTATCAGTAAATTTGCGTACGTTTCACAAAACAGGCAGGTCAAAAACATTCATACACATTAGTCTCTCTACAGTGTGAGAGTGGTGGTTTCATTTCGTACCTGTCAATCTCTGGTGCAGGTGAGACTGGGGGTTCATTCTGTACCTGTCAGTCTCTGGCACAGTGTGAGAGTGTGGGTTTTATTTCATACCTGTCAATCTCTGCTGCAGATGAGACTGGGAGTTCATTCTGTACCTGTCATTATCTGGTACAGTGTGAGAGTGTGGGCTTCATTCTGTACCTCTCACTGTCTGATACAGTGTTAGAGTGTGGGGTTCAATCTGTAACTGTCAGTTTCTGATATAGTGCAGAGGTTTAGTACACAGTTTACCTCGAAGTAATGTTAATTCAGTTTCATTACTGCAGTTGATTAGTTTGATTAAATCTTCTTTGAGCAATTGGACACAATGATCCACATGGATACAGTATCTCAGAATCAATGCTATCAGTCAATAACAACATCAGACACAGGAGCAGTGTTATCTGATTGGGCCCGTGGCTGATTTATTATCCTTCCCAACCCTATTCTCCTGCCGTCTTCCCATAATGTGTGACACTCTTAATATTTAACGTCCGCTTTAAATAGACCCAATAACTTTACCTCCAGAGCCGTCCGTTTTTAATATACCAAATTACTTGGCTTCCTCAGCAATGAATGCCACAGATTCCTGTCTTCTATTTCCGTAGATAATGCATTCCGTTCGGTGCAGTCCTCTGCCACAATCCTGTCCCAGAGAATAAAGCTGTGGGTCTGCGCCAATCTCTTCACCTCCTGCCCAACAATGTGAAACAGCATCCGCGTCTCACCAAGTGGATTCATCTCCCTAAGGTTCAAAGTTGAAAGATTAAACTAAATTTATTACCGAAGTATATACTCGTAACCACATGAGCATCCACCGTAAATACAATGAAACACAAGAGAATCAATGAGAGACCGCACTCAAGAAAGACAGCAGACGAGCAATGTGCAAAAGACTATAAACTATGCAAATACAAGAAAGAACAAACAAAATATTAATAATAAATAAATAAATAATCAATAAATGTCGAGAACATGAACAGTCTTGAAAGTGAGTCTATGGGTTGTGTGTACAGTTCGGTGTTGGGTGAATGAAGTTATCCATTCTTCTTCAGGAGTCTGATGGTTGCGGGGTGATGGACCTGTTGATGTGTTCCCTCCTTCCTGATGGAGCTGTGTGAAGAGAGTATGACCTGCATGGCCGCGGCCCTTTATTCCGTGTAGATGCGCTCAGCGGTGGGGAGGGGCATAACTGTGCTGGACTGGGCTCTATCCATTACGCTTTCTGGGCTTTTCCATACAAGGACATTGGCGGTTCCATGACAGGTCCTCTTGCCACCAGTCAATATACTCTCCACCACACATCTTTTGAAGTCTGTCAAACTTTTAGATGACATGTAGAGCGCTGCCGTGCCTTCTTTGTAACAGGAGGTATGTGCCGGGCCCAGGAGAGAGAAATGAAATGATAACACTGAGGAAGTTATATTTCCCCCTTCATCCTTCCCTCGCTGCTGCTCCCTCGTCCCTCACCATCCGCACTGCGCTCTCACTTGGCTTTTGGCATAGATTCCCTTCTCACTTCTTTCATTTAATTTCGTGTGCTGAGTTTGTCAACTCACTCCTATAACGCTACTTCCTTCAGTGACAGCTCAACTACCTAAAAATGTTTCCACTGCTTCTTACTTTGTTATCTTCCCCAGCACCGTCTCTTCAAAGGCATAACACGCTGCCAGGATGTTATGACCATCGCGTATTTATTGATGTCCGCATGCAACGAATACTTAGACAGGTCCTCTGAGGTATTTCCAGACCTGTTTTTTTATATATCCCCTCTGTGTTGTCACATTTACACTTTCAGTTTTCCAGCGTAAATGTGCGTGTGTGTGTGTGTGTGTGTGTGTGTGTGTGTGTGTGTGTGTGTGTGTGTGTGTGTGTGTGTGTCTGTGTTTGTGTGTGTGTGTGTGTGTGTGTGTGTGTGTGTGTCTGTGTGTGTATGTTTGCCTCTGTGTGTGTTGTTTGTGTGGGTGTGAGATTCACCAGCAGGTATAATTTCAATTTAATATTTGGGAACTCATTCCCAGACCAGAGAAACAACTCTTATCAAGAGTCCGCCCCTGGGAGGGAAAGGGTCAGTTTCGTTAATCAGAAAAGGTACTTTAATTACATTTTCTGTGGCTGGTTTTAGTATGTGTTAATAGCTTTTATTGAATTAATCAATCCGAATTTTATTTTTACAACATAAGAACATTTGCACCCGGCTGAAAACGTCGCTATTTATTAAAAATGAGCCTACCAGTGGGATGAATTGTCCGTCTGGACAATTAAGTAAAGTAAAACCAATTTCACGGGTGAAATATCGGGAACGAGATGCAAGACGGGATAGAACATAAAAGGCACGGAGATAATAACCGGGTGGGCCAGAAAGTGGGGAAGCAAGAAAGAAAGGTGGAGAAAAAGAGAAAGAGGAAAATCAGGGAATGAACAAAAGAAATGAAGTACGTTTGAGTTTGTATACGAGAAAGAGACGGAATGGACCCAGACATATACAGACACAGACCCAGACCATGACATGTACAGACACAGGCATATACAGACAGAGAACCAGACCGAGACATTTACAGACACAGGCATAAACAAATACATACATTCACACAAAACATCGCGCAACATTCACAGTTCTACAAGGATTAATAATCCCTGTAGCAGAGTGGCGCAGCGGAAGCGTGCTGGCCCATAACCCAGAGGTCGATGGATCGAAACCATCCTCTGCTATATTCTCTGTTGGCGGCAGCAGATAGTCATCCTCATGTTTTGAAACACCGATGTGTCACATCATACATCTGGAGAGGAAACCGCATCTCAATTGAAATGCGTCATTTATTCGGACTCGTTTAATTCTTGTCTCTGTGGCGCAATCGGTGAGCGCGTTCGGCTGTTAACCGAAAGGTTGGTGGTTCGAGCCCATCCTGGGACGCTAGTATTCCGGTATTTTTTTTCTCTCTCTCTCTTGTAAACGAGAAAATGTTCAGCAACATCTATGGAATAAAGTACACAGTCGATGTTTCAGGCCGAAACACTTCTTCAGGATCATGAAGCAGCCTGGCCTGCTGAGTTCCTCCAGCACTTTTTGTGTGTTGCTTGGATTTCCAGCATCTGCTGCACATTTTCTCGTTTGTGATTCGACTAGTGCACGACGAAGTATCTTCCATGAAATTGGATTGAATTGAATTGACTTTATTAATTACGTCCTTCACATACATGAGGAGTAAAAATCTTTACGTTACGTCTCCGTTTAAATGTGCAATGTACAATTTATAGTAAATATGTAATAGATATTACTATATTTATTACAGTCAATATACCAGAAATACGATTGTATCAGCTTGAATTAATCAGTCTGCTAGCCTGGTGGAAGAAGCTGTCCCGGAGCCTGTTGGTCCCGGCTTTTATGCTGCGGGACTGTTACCCGGATGGTAACAGCTGGAACAGTTTGAGATTCGGGTCACTCGGGTCCTCAACAATCCTCCGGACCATTTTTACAAACCTTTCTCTGTAAAGGTCCTGAATAGTGAGAAGTTCACATCTATAGATGCGCTGGGCTGTCCTCACCACTCTCTGCAGAGTCCTGCGATTGAGGGAAGTACAGTTCCAAAACCAGGCAGAGATGCAGCCAGTCAGGATGCTCTCAATTCTGTGCCTGTAGAAAGTCCTTAGGATTTGGGGACCCATACCAAATTTCTTCAACTGTCTGGGGTGAAAGAGGCGCTGCTGTGCCTTTTTCACCACTCAGCCGGTATTTACAGACCTCGTGAGATCCTCGCTGTTGTGTATGCCGGGGAACTTTCACACTCTCAACCCCAGATCCATTGATGTCAATAGGGGATGCCTACTCTGAAGAAGTTTGAATCTTCCCTTCGACGGGAGTTCAGAGAAACCCTCTCTCACGGCTCCCCCTCTGTGATCTCAGTTTTTTTTCTGCTGCGTTTCATTACCAGCTGGGAAACTCTGCGCTGTCCGGAGGCCGGCGCTCCCTACTGCTGCCGCAACGGGCTCAGTGGGAATTGAATCTGTTCTACGTGTTTCAGTCACATACTGTACCGAAATACAGTTAAAAGCTTCTCATTCTCACGGTTCATAGAGATCAAATCATTACACAGTGTATTGGAAGAGAACAAGGTGAAGCAATAACAAAATGCAGAATAAAGTGTAACAGCGACAGAGAGAGCACGGCGCAGGTAAATAATAAGGTGCAGCTTCGTACCGAGGTGGATTGTGAGGTCAAAAATCCATCCTATCTTACGGGAAACCATTCAATAGACACACCAGTGGGACTAAAACTATCCCTGAGACTGTGACGCGTGCTTTCAGGCTTTTGTACTTCCTGCTGGATGAAAGAAGGAACAAGAGAATATCTGGGGCAGGTCATGTCTTTGGTCAGGAAAATGTATGTTCGATTTGACCAGAAAGTGTGTGTTTCCTACAGCGGAGTCCGTGGAAGTAATGGACTTCCCGGGTCTAATGCTGTGTTTTTCATTCAATTTGGGGTCCTCGATCATCCTACATGAGGGACCAGCACCATCGTACACGAGGAATTCATCAGGTCCATTACAGTGAATTTCACTCAGATCAAATTGCTCAGGAATTAGAGTTCTGCGTTCCTAGCGCTCGGCGAGGGTCTTTTTTTAGACTGAAAGTGTACAACCTGCAATGGCCGAGAATGTAAACCGTGTCAAATGCTGGGGCAGCAGCTATACTCACCACTATACCACCATCTCCCCATGATGCAAACCAGATTCGGTTACTGAACGGTCTCTGGTGCTATCAGATTCTGTTACTCGATTATCAGCGTCTGAGCTGTTTTCTGAAGGATCATTCCTCACTCTGTTGCAGTTCCTATTCCGACCACTGGATGTCGCGACGTTCCGACAGACCGGAGAAACACAGCACCTGGGATCCGACTGAAGGGAGAATCGACCCGAGAGATTCGAAGGGCTACAAATGGTTTCCTGCTTCACGTATCAGTAAAAGGGAAACAAATCCTGATTATAAATACCTGTTCAAACAACACGCAGTTAGACGTTAATGGGAACCTCTCCTTTGCCCAGTCCTTGAACACAGTAAGTGACTGAATCGCTAAAGAATGCTGAGACACGTCCATCACACAGTGTGGAGCGGATGGGTAAAATGCGCCAGCTCTACACTCAGCAAACAAACATCAGAGTGACTCAATGAGTTCTCCTACACACTGACATCCTGTGACAGATTCCATACTCTTGTTTATTCCTCGTTAGTTCAGTGGTTAGTATCCCCGCCTGTCACGCGGGAGACCGAGGTTCATTTCGCCAACGAGGAGACCGTTTTCCTGCTTCAAATAAATACGGGATTAGAATATGGGACAATCTAGTGTGCAAATAGCCCAAAACTGGAGTGTTTCCCGAGAACAAGGGACATTCATCATTTTATTTTCACTTTTCCCTCACGACGTCTGTATCTCAAGGCCGTTTGACGTTACACTCAATGACCGTATCCGTCACTCCGAAACATTAAACAGAGACTGCTGCTGTGAGATATGAACTCCCGCACTTTCCCAGCACTCGTGCCGACTCTCTCAGTTTGTCTGGTTGACCGTGTGGAGAAGACAGGCAAAGGAACAGCTGAAACACTTCGGAGAGAACGATGCCATGGAATGTGTAACGCCGGGTTTAAAGCCACCCTGCCCCTCCCGCAACACTGGACCCTCTGAACAGACGCTCAGAGAGTGACCTTGGGGGGGAAGGTACGATTGAGTTTTGGACGTCATTGCAACACGTGAGCATTCGATTCGTTGCTCCGCCCCTAGACCTGATTGACAGCAAAATACCTGAAAACGGTGCGAGTTGCTGATTGGCTTAGGAGCGGTCGCGGTTGGTGGCGTTGGTAGTGAATGTGCGGGAATGATGGGAAATAAAGTAGGCTCAGGTTGGGGGTGGAGGGCGAAGAGTGTCTGGAAAAGGAGCCGTAAATAAAGGGACTGGGTGAGTGCGGTAAGAGGTTGGAATGAAGTTGGATCTAGATCCGCAAAACGGAAAAAGGAACACAATATTGGAATCATTTCAAGAGATTTGAGAGGATACTAAAAAAAAGAAAGAAGCCTTCAAGGTATTGTTTATATTTTACCCGAAACAACTTTCTTTTATCAATCCCATTAAATTAACTGCAGCAATACACAAAATGCTGGAGGAATTCAACAGCATCTATAGAAAAGATTTCAGTGGACATTTCAGACCGAGACCATTCATCAGTCCTCAATTTCTCCGGCATTTCATGTGTGTAGCTTGGATTTCTAGCATCTGCACGTTTTCTCATTTGAAATTAACTAAAGTGTTGATAACTATTTTAGGGAATATAGATTGTGCTCAAACCTTAAGGGGAGGTGATGTGCTAATGGTTAAGATAAGAAACTGTGAGAAGGCATTATATTTGAAGACTTTATTTGGTTAAAAAATATTGTATCTGTGTTGCCTAATGAAAATACAGGTATCAGGGGTGTTAGGACAGGTGTTCTGGTGGAGATTTCGATAAAGAGATTAAGAATGTAAACAGATTACAAGTGCAAACACGAGGATATCTGCAGACGCTGGAAATTCAAGCAACACACACACAAAAGTGCTGGTGAACGCAGCAGATCAGGCAGCATCTATAGAAAGAGTTACAGTCGACGTTTCGGACCAAGACCCTTCGTCAAGACTCGCCCGAGACGTCGACTGTACCTCTTCCAATAGATGCTGCCTGGCCTGCTGCGTTCACCAGCATTTTTTGTGTGTGTTGCAGAGATTACAAGTAGTTTGAAATAGAGAAAAGATGGACAGTTTAACTGCATTGATATATTTTGATGAGGTGAAGCTTTCTAGTAAAGTTAGTCTGGGGTATGTTAGTTATAATGCACGAGCGCATATTCCACCTCCGCTTAAATGTCACAATGTCAGAGATTTGGGCATGTTGTGGTAGTATCTCTTGGGAAACTAAGGTGTAGTTAGTGTTGTGGGAAACTAAGTATGAAGATTGTGAAGGTATAAAGTTTCATTGGTGTAATTGTAGAGGAGAACATAGTGCAGTTTAGTCATAGTCATAGTCATACTTTATTGATCCTGGGGGAAATTGGTTTTCGTTACAGTTGCACCATAAATAATAAATAGTAATAGAACCATAAATAGTTTAATAGTAATATGTAAATTATGCCAGTAAATTATGAAATAAGTCCAGGACCAGCCTATTGGCTCAGGGTGTCTGACCCTCCATGGGCGGAGTTGTAAAGTTTGATGGCCACAGGCAGGATTGACTTCATATGATGCTCAGTGTTGCATCTTGGTGGAATGAGTCTCTGGCTGAACGTACTCCTGTGCCCACCCAGTACATTATGTAGTGGATGGGAGACATTGTCCAAGATGGCATGCAACTTAGACAGCATCCTCCTTTCAGACACCACTGTGAGAGAGTCCAGTTCCATCCCCACAACATCACTGGTCTTACAAATGAGTTTGTTGATTCTGTTGGTGTCTGCTACCCTCAGCCTGCTGCCCCAGCACACAACAGCAAACATGATAGCACTGGCCACCACAGACTCGTAGAACATCCTCAGAACCTCAGGCTCCTCAGGAAATAGAGATGGCTCTGTCCCTTCTTGTAGACAGCCCCAGTGTTCTTTGACCAGTCCAGTTTATTGTCAATTCATGTCCCTAGGTATTTGTAATCCTCCACCATGTCCACACTGACCCCCTGGAAGAAAACAGGGGTCACCGGTACCTTAGCTCTCCTCAGGTCTACCACCAGCTCCTTTGTCTTTTTCACATTAAGCTGCAGATAATTCAGCTCACACCATGTTACAAGGATGTGAAGTACAGTACTTAAGAAAGCAGCTGGTTGAACAGGTTAACGTACAGTTAGGTGTGTCTTAAACAGAGGCCTTGCAACAAATTTAAACCAAATGTTGATCAAGTATAACCAGTCAGATAGAATATGAAGTCAGCGGCTATGTGTTTCAATCACAGGTCCATTAATAAAGATACTTTACTTGTCAATAAAATGAAGTTTGTGATGTTTATAAAGGATGTCGTGAATTGTACTGTTCAGTCATCTAGACATACTGAGAAAATTAAAATTATTGTGAAAGCTGCTGAAAGGTATCTCGGTATGACTGGTGTTATGTGGGAAACTGTAAAAGAAGCTCTGATGGGTGGGGTATCTGTATTTCAGTCTCTTTGTGCAGGTACAGAATGGGATTAAGAATATTACAGTGGAATGAGAGAAATTCGATGGTCAGACATTAGGAAGTTTATTTCTGATTCATCAAATCGGCCCAATATGAAATGGGGCTGTTATCGCATTTCCTTTACAGGAAATTATATTGTAATACGGCGTGATAGGTTAGGTGATAGAGGGGGTGGTGTTGCACGTTTAATATGGGAAGGGGCAGGACACAGAGTTGTGGATGTGAATGAAGTGTATGAGGTGTTTGTAGCAGAAGCATTTGATTCAACAGGTAGGGGTACTAAAGTGGTAAAACTCTTGTGGAGAGCTTTTGATTGATTTGTTGGAAAGCATATGTCACTCTAGATCACTAAGGGTTGTATGGTGCGGGGATTTTTGTGCACAGTTCACTGTGGGGTCATTCATGGAACTGTTTGATTGTAGAAGAATGTTTAGGTATTTCCAATCTTGTGTGCTTTAATGATGGGAGGGGTATGAAATGTAATGTTTCTAATCATCTGAAAACTGCTGTAAATTTAACTCCTGTTTCAAACATTCTGGCTGGAGTGACTGAATGAGATGTTATGGGTGAGGAGACAATGGGGAGTGATTATTTTCCTATATTTATAAGCTTTGGTTTGGAGTTATATAGGGGGCAGGAGACTGTTTTTAGGAGGTGGAATTTTGATGAAGCAAACTGGGAGAATGTTGAGGCTGATAGGGGTTTCTGCAATGAATGGTGATGTCACATTATTCATCAAACTGCGGTGGAAGTGATGCCTGTTAAAAATGACATTAATAGGAGGAAGACTGCACCTTGGTGGATGGGGGAGTGTGCAGAGGGAATTAGGGAGAGAAATAAGGTGATTGGGAGAGTTGAGAATTATCACTCTCTGAGTGACATTATTAAGTATGAAAGGGTACACGCTGTGGTGAGGAAAGTGGTGAAGGTTGTGAAAGAGGTTTCCTGGAGGTCATCTTGTGATAGTATTGGACAGGATACTAAACTTGGAGGTGTTTGGGGAATGATTCAGAAAATCAGGGTGTGGAGTTCATCGGGTTAATAACATTCCAGTATTGATTAAAGAAGGTGATTGTTAGAACATAGAACAGTACAGCACAGTACGGGCCCTTCAGCCCACAATGTTGTGCCGACCTTCAAACTCTGCCTCCCATATAAGACCCCACCTTAAATTCCTCCATATACCTGTCTAGTAGTCCCTTAAACCTCACTAGTGTATCTGCCTCCACCACTGACTCAGGCAGTGCATTCCATGCACCAACCACTCTCTGAGTAAAAAACCTTCCCAATATCCCCCTTGAACTTCCCACCCCTTACCTTAAAGCCATGTCCTCTTGTATTGAGCAGTGGTGCCCTGGGGAAGAGGCACTGGCTATCCACTCAATCTATTCCTCTTATTATCTTGTACACCTCTATCATGTCTCCTCTCATCCTCCTTCTCTCCAAAGAGTAAATCTCCCTTAATCTCTGATCATAATGCATACTCTCTAAACCAGACTGCATTTTTGTAAATCTCCTCTGTACCCTTTCCAATGCTTCCACATCCTTCCTATAGTGAGGCAACCAGAACTGGACACAGTACTCCAAGTGTGGCCTAACCAGTGTTATATAGAGCTGCATCATTACATCGTGACTCTTAAACTCTATCCCTGGACTTATGAAAGCTAACACCCCATATGCTTTCTTAACTACCCTATCCACCTGTGAGGCAACTTTCAGGGAATCTGTGGACATGTACCCCCAGATCCCTCTGCTCCTCCATGCTACCAAGCATCCTGGCATTTACTTTGTACTCTGCCTTGGAGTTTGTCCTTCCAAAGTGTACCACCTCAGACTTCTCAGGCTTGAACTCCATCTGCCATTTCTCAGCCCACTTCTGCATCCTACCAATGTCTCTCTGCAATCTTTGACAAACCTCTACACTATCTACTACACCACCAACATTTGTTTCATCTGCAAACTTACCAACCCACCCTTCTACCCCCACATCCAGGTCGTCAATAAAAATCAGGAAAAGTAGAGGTCCCAGAACAGATCCTTGTGGGACACCACTAGTCACGATCCTCCAATCTGAATGTACGCCCTCTACTGAAATAGAGAAGGTTGAGTTACTGGCTTGGTCATTTGCTGCAAGTCACAATCAAGATAATTTAAGTGAAGAGCCTAAATGATGTCGGGATGAGGTTTTAAGTGAATACACCGATGTGTTGAAAGCCAGCTGTAACAATGATTGTATTAGTTACATAGAGTTTATCTGTGTGAATGTAATTAACAGTGCAAGTCAGATGGCTGTAGGAAAGGATGATATATGTTATTGTATGATTAAACATATAGCTTACAACTCTTGAGATAATATTAACAATTTGGAATCATATTTGGAGTTTGGACCATATTTCCTCCTCATAGAAAATGGCAGTGCCTGTTCTGAAACCTGGAAATCCCCACAGGATCCTTCTAATTATAGACCAATATCATTAACATCCCATCTCATTTCGGTAAACTTACAGAACGTATGGTAATAGAGTTGTTGAATTATATTTTGGAAAAGAGAGGTGATGTAGCATTTTATCAGCGTGGATTTTGGAAGTGTAGAATGACATTGGATTCAGTTTTATGTTTGGAAGATGATATTGGGAAAGCACAGGTAAATAAAGAAGTTGTAATTGCAGTATTTTTGTATTGAAAAAAACATATGATATGTTATGAAAGGATTAAATTCTGGCAATGTGGAGTGAGAAGAAGGCTACATTATTTTTTTTCTGAGTTTTTTATTTGTATACTCCAGGCAGTTAAGGATGCAAAGCTATATTTGGCTTCTATATGGTGGAGAATGGGACCCCATAAGACAGTATTTGTAGCCCTTTATTGTTTAATATTATGATTAGTGATATTTTTTCTAAGATAGGTACTGGGGTGGGGAAATGATTTTTTGCAGATGATGCAGATTTATGGATCAGAGGTATAAAATTCAATTCAATTGTATATAGAATGTGATTCGTGATTAATAAGGTCAAACAGTGGGAATATGGACAGGGTTTAAAGCTTTCAGTAGCTAAAATACATATTGTGTTTTACAAAGATGATCAATAGACCTCTTTATTGTTCCATATCATCCTCAATAGCAATTGATTTGAAATTATATGGTCAAACTCTTGAATAAGTGTCAGTGGTAAGATTTTATGGCATGTGGCTGGATTATAAGCCGACATGGAAGCACCATGTCAGTAAAATAATTGATAAATGTAAAGGAGCACCGAATATTCTTGGGTGTCTGTGTACATATTGTTGGGGCACTAATGGCCCATCACTGTGACTCTGTAAATAATTGATGAGTGTAAAGGAGTACGGAATATACCTGGGTGTCTGTGTGGGTATTCTTGGGGAGCTATCGGCCCATCACTGTGACTCTGAGGGGGAACCAGTGCTACTAGAAATCCACCGAGCTGCTCATCTGCAAACTTCCCTTCCAGCATCTAGTGCAGAAGATCAGGCAGGGCTTCAAAACCAATCTATGCTTCCAGAGCTCGGCCATCAAAGGCCTGTAGGAGATTAACGAGGCTTACCTGGTCAGGCTCTTTGCACCATCCACACCAAGCGAGCCACCCTTGTGCCCAAAGATATTCATTTGGCTCGTGGCATCCACAGGAAGCGAACCTCAGCCTGGCCTCGGCACCAAACACAACAAAAGGCTCTTTTAAGAGCCACTAACTTGGAAGAGGAAACGGCTGTCGTATTCTCTTCATGACACTGCTGTGGTGTTGACACACATTATCCCTCTGATCTCCACCGTGGGAGTTTTGGGGTTGTTTGATGGGAAATCCCAATTCTCACACAAACAGATCTACTTGTTTTGGTCTCAGCTCATTTCATCAACACATCGATGTTACACTTTAGCCAAAGATGACCATCCACACCAGCAATAACTCCATCATCTCACAGTCAGTGTGAACTTACTGCTCACGGTTCCTATATCCACTCCCAAATCACTCAGTTGTATCACAAACAGCAAGGGTCCCAGAACAGATCCATGTGGAACAACACTTGTCACCAGCATCTGATCACAAAACTACTCTCTGCCATCACTCTGTCTCCTATTGCAAAGCCAATTCTGGATCCAATTTGCCAAATGGCCTGACTGAGGCCCATATGAACCGTATCAATAAACTTCGTCAGTAACGGCAGACGTGGGTGAGGATGGTCAGGACCCAAGTGCTGGCGTATCGGAGACTAAAATCCAGGCACGAGAGGAGACGGAAACAACGACAGGGTTCAAAACTAGTCTGTGTCTGGAGGGAAGGCCACTTTGAGTAACTCCTTTGCTCCAAATAGGAGAAAAATAGGTAAATAGAAGAGAAGTAAAAAATTACAAAAGAATCTGCAGATTCTGTAGTCTGAAGCAAAAGCAGAAAACAGGAAACTCTAGACCTGCCAGTTCACCACTTGTACTAGGAGAACATTTGGGGCTGTACCAAAGCAGGAAATTATTGCCAACTTACAAAACCATCAGCCAAAGTCAGCAGAGTCTGGTGAAAGTGACTCCATGTTTAACAAACACATTTGAGTGGTTGAAGCTGTAACACCAACTGTGGACAAGGGGTCACAGGGACGCACTGAACCGAGATGTCCAGGACACGTTTGATAAGCCGCTCCATCACGGGGTTGGGGAAAATGAGAGCTGACCATGATTTCTGAACTTGCTGATCACAAACACTGATGGGAACTGAGTTGTGAAGAGTGGTGAGTGTCTACAAAGGGGTAGATACAGGTGACGTGATTGGACACAGGTCTGACAGCTGGGATATTGTGGGGGAGGGAGGGTGTGAACTTGTACATGACCCTCCGGCTAAAGAAAAGTCTTCTTATCTCTTTTCTGAAGAGACATTCTTCTATTCTGAGTGTGTGCCATCTGGTGCTGGACCAACCCACTACAGGAAACATCCACTCCACTTTCACTCAAGTGGTTATAATGTCACTCTCTTCTCATTCTTATGAACTCCAGCAAGTACAGGCCCAGAGCCATCAAATGCTCCTAATATGTTAACCTTTTCATTCCCGGGGTCATTCTCGTCAACCTGCTCTGGACCCTCTCTGATGCAAACACATCATTCCTTGGATAAAGGGCCCAGCATTGCTCACAATACTCCTTGTGGACTGACAAATGTCAGCGTGGACAAGCGGGCCCCTAATTTCACATTTCTGTGAGAAAAGTAACTAATTTTCATTCTTATATTTTGCTGATTTTAATGTAATCTTCTTCCTCAGTTGTAATTTCTATTTCCCTTCATGATGAAGACTTTGCATTCAAAGTCAACAACATCTCCTCCACAATCACCATCAGCACTGGTGCACCACAAGGTTGTGCTTGGCCCATGACTCTACTCACATTATACCTGTGATTGTGTGGCTAAGTACAACTCCAGTGACATATTTAAGTTTGCAGATGACACCACTGTTGTTGGATGAATCAAAGGTGGTGACAAATTTGCCCTCAGGAGGGAGGTGTGTGATCTGGTTGAATGGTGCCACAACAACAACCTCTCACTCAATATCAGCAGATCACTGACCACAGGGGCAGGAAACCGGACGTCCACGGATCAGTCATCATCAGGGGACTGGAGGTGGAGAAAGTCAGTAACATTAAATTTCTTAGCATTATCATTTCAGAGGGTCTGTCCTGGGACTAGCAGTAAGTGTCACTATAAAGCAGGCAGGGCAGAGACTCTGCCTGTGTGTAATCAGCGTGACATCTCAAACTTTGACAGATATAGATGCAGAGTGGAGAGTAACCTGACTGGTTTCATCATGGCCTGATATGGAAACACAATGATCAGGAATGGAAAGGAAAATGTCTACATGAAATTTGTGGAGATGTCAGGTGTAATTTTTTTTTACCAGAGCGTGGTGAGTGCGTGGAATAGGCTACCGGCAAAGGTAGTGGAGGTGGATACAATAGGGTATTTTCAGAGACTCCTGGATAGGTACATGCAGCTTAGAAAAACAAAGGGCTCTGGGGAATGCCAGGTAATTTCTAAAATAAGTAGAGGTTTGGCACGGCATCGTGGGCCGAAGGGCCTGTATTGTGCTGTAGGTTTTCCATGTTTCTAACTGGTGGATGCATCCCAGTTCATCACAGGCAAAGCCCTCCCCATCATTCAGTACATTTACAAGCAGCACTTCTACAAGAAAGCTGCATCCATCATCAACAACATCCTTCATCCACCTCATGCTCTCTTCCACTGCTGCCATCGGGAAGGACGTACAGGAGCCTTAGGTCCCACACCACCAGGTTCAGGAAGAGTTGTTACCCTACACCAGTCATGCTCTTGAAATGGCGTAGGTATCTTCACTGAAGTGATTCCATAACCTGCAGACTCACTTTCAAGTACTCCACAACTGAATTGCACAGTAATACGCATAAAGGTTGCTGGTGAACGCAGCAGGCCAGGCAGCATCTCTAGGAAGAGGTGCAGTCGACGTTTCAGGCCGAGACCCTTCGTCAGGTCACAGTAATATTTATGTTTTAGTATTTGCATGATCTGTCTTTTGCACATTGGTTGTCTGTCAGTCTTTGCTGTTTATAGTTTTCCAAAATTCCACTGTCTTCATTTCCCTGTAAATACCTGAAAGGAAATGAATATGAAAGTAGTAACCTGTTGCGTCAGATGTCCCAACAGAGGAGACCACTGCTACACTATGATAAGGAATGTCTATCGTTTGCTCCTAAGACCACATTTTGTCAAGTTGGATCATTTGACTGTACTCATCCTACCTGCACACAGACAGAGCCTAAGGAACAAGGCTCCAGAGATCAAGATAACCGAGGGGTGGTGTTGGGAGGCAGAGGAACGGTTACAGGATTGCCTTGAGTCAGCAGGCTGAGCCATGTTCGTGAACTCATCTCAGGACCTGAAGGACGACACCGGGGTCACTACAGACTTTACTAAAACAGCTGTGGAGGCGTGTGTCCCCACAAAATCATTCAGGGTTTTCCCAAATCAGTAGGCCTGGATGAGCAATGAGATCTGGAACCTGCTGAGTTCCAGGTCAGAGGCATTCAAGTCTGGAGATCAGGAATGCTACAAGAGGTGCAGGTATGATCTCCAGAAACGATCTCTCAGGCAACGTGGAGATTCCGGACTAGACTGGAATAAAAGAGAGATGCTTGACAGTTGTGGCAGGGTTTGAATGTCAGAATGTCCTGCAAAGGTAAATCTCGTGACAAAGGGGACAGCACAGCTTCGCTTCCAGATGAGCTCAATGCCTTCTATGCTCACTTTGTCCACCAGAAGAGGGAGGAACCATCGTGCATCCCCGTGTCTCCCGATGGTCATTTGGTCTCAGTAGCTGAAGATCACGTGCAGGCTGCCTTCAAGAGAGTGAATCCAAGGAAAGCATCCAATCTGGATGGAGTTCCTGGCAGAGTACTGAAGACCTGTGCTGACCAGCTGGCTGGTGTATTCACGGATATCTTCAAACTCTTGATCCGGCAGTGTGTGGAACCCACCTGCTTCAAGGAAGCTTCAATTATTATGGTGCCCAACAGGAGCGTGGTAACCTGTTTAAATGACTATTGCCCAGTGGCACTCGCATCCACAGTGATGAAGTGTTTTGAGAGGCTGGTGTTGAAGCATATCAGCTCTTGTCTGAATGGTGACTTGGATCCTCTGCAATTCACCGACCGAAGCAACAGCAGATGCTGTCTCGTTGGCTCTTCACACAACTCCGAAACATCTGGACAGCAAAGATGCAAACATCTGGATGCCCCTTATTGATTACAGATCAGCATTTAACACTGTCATCCCCTCAAAACTGATCAGTAAACTCCCAGACCTGGGCCTCAATACCCCCTTGTGCAATTGGATCCTGGATTTCCTCAGGTGCAGATCCAAATCAGTTCAGATTAGCAAAATCAGCTTCTCCACAACCTCTATCAGCACAGGAGCACAAAGAAGTGTGCTTAAGCCCCAGCTCTACTCACTTTACGCCTATGACTGTGTAGCTGAGTACAGTTCCAACACCATATACAAGTTTGCAGATTACACCACAATTAAAGGTGGTGATGAATCAGCATACACGAGGGAGATCGAAAACTTTGCTGAGTGGTGTAATAACAACAACCCCTCACTCAATGTCAGTAAGACCAAGGGACAGATTGTAGACTTTAGGAGGGAAAAACCAAAGGTCAATGAGCCAGTAATCAAAGGATGATCAGAGGTGGAGAGAGTCAGTAACTTTAAATTCCTGTGTGTCACTCACTGAGAGGACGTGTCCTGTACCCATTGCATAAATATAATTGGGAAGAAAGCACAACAGCATTCTAGTTCCTCAGGACTCTGCGGAAGTTCAGCATGTCATTGAAAACCTTGGCAAACTTATATAAATGTGTGGTGGAAGGTGTGCTAACTGGCTGCAATACGGCCTGGTACAGGAACACCAATGGCTTTGGGTGGAAAATTGCAGAAAGGGTAGTGGATTTGGCCCAGTATATCACAGGTAAAACACTCACAACTGCTGAGCACATCTACATGAAACATTGCCGTAGGAAAGCAGGGTCCATCAGCAAAGATCCTCACCACCCAGGCAATGATCTTTTCTCACTGTTACCATCAGGTAGAAGGTACAGGTACCTCAGGACTCGCCCCACCAGGTTCAAGAACAGTTACTACCCCTCAACCATCAGTGTCTTGAGCAAAACACTCATGTCACCACTGTTATATCGTTATTTCATGCTTTTTATGTATTATTATTTATTTTTCTGCATTTGCACAGTTTGTTTACAGTTTATAGTTCCTCATATTTACAGTTCACAGTTACTGTTCTATAGATTTGTTAAGATTGCCCCAAGAACAAGATTCTCATGGTTGTCTGTGGTGACACATATGTACTGTGAGAATAAGTTTGAATTTAAACTTTGAACAATATGGTGACATATGTGTAGTGTGATAACAACTGACTTTGGATTAAAATTTTGTCTTTCACAATATTTTTCCGTGACGCTTTTTTTCAGTGATCTAGTTCCATCATATTTATCCAAAATTATAAAAAGATTATCCACACAAAAATATACAAAATACAAACATTTCATATTTATAAGATCGAAGAGCTAAATTATAATATGAATGTTACTGTGTATAACACACTCAATTCCAGGGAATGGGGGAGTGGGTCACGTCCCTGGAAATCTCCCGCTCTCCCCATTCTGTTTACAATGGTCGCAAGTTTTTCAGCCGCTCTGCTGATTGACAGCTCCCTCTGCCCCGGCTGCCGACTCACTGTCACGTGACACCGTGAGCCTCTGACCCTTGCGCGATGACGTCACAAAGCCCCACCTTCAGCGACGTCGTTTCCTGGGGAACGGTCCGGGGTGGTGGCGTCGGTCTCCACTTGTTGGGGTTTCGGTCTCTCCTCTTCCTGCCCGCGGAGCAGTGAGTGTCTGTCAGCGCCTCACTGCACCGGCTCTCTGCCTCAGGTACAATATTTAAAACACATTTGCACAGTCACATGGATGGGAAAGGTTGAGAGGGATTCGGGCCTAATGCAGGCAGACGGGACGAGTTCAGGCCGACAACTTGGTCAGCGGGGATGAGTTGTACCGAAGGGACTGTTTCATTTCTGTATAAACCAGTGACTCTATTTTGCGAGGTTAAATCATGGCAGGATGTACACAGGTTCCTGAGGAGTTTCTGCCCCCCTCCCCCACACCTCTTCTGGTACTGATTTAGATACCAGCTATTCTCTGTGTGAAATATTTACCCTTCAGATCCCCTTTGAATCCGTCTTTAAACAGTTTTATCCGACTCTAATGAGAGGCAGTTCTTTGACTGTTGAGGCAAGCAGAACACACAACCCTGTCTGCCTGTGATGCTATATACAGGGAACTGTGTAACAATATTAGAGGCACATGCACAGGGGCTTCAGTGAGCAAGACCCAGAGGAATATTAAACTAATGCAGGAAAGTGGGATTAGTATAGCTGTGTATGATGGGGAACATAAATGTGGTGGGCCAGAGGGTCTGTTTCTATTCTGTACAAACCTGACCACAGCAGTCCTCCACTGCAGTGGGGTTTGTCACCTTCATTCTCAGCTGTGAGCTTGTTCCACTGAACCCCTTATCCTCTGAGAAGATATTTGCACCCTCCCACTGTGACCAAGCTGTCAGCCATCTCTCCTAATATCATCCAGAGTACTTCACCAAATTCCCATAGAAAACTATTGTAACTGGTGCACAGGGAATGGCAGCATTTTGGTAGCCTTTTGAGGGGGTTGGTTCAGTATTTCACCATTAATACCTATGTACAACAACAATCCCATCATACTGGGTACTGAATGTTTTAGGTATGACCATCCTGAAGTTCTGTGTTTCAGGTTCCCATTGCACTTTCACTGTCAGTGGTTTCTGCATGTCCATACTGACCATTAAGAATCTGTCCCCACTCTCAGCACTTGGTCTGTCTCCTACCCTGCCTTGGTGATTCAAATGCTCATCCAGATGGTCCTTAAATACCAGCCTGCACCAACCCTTCAGACAGTGCGTTCCAGATTGTAACCTCCCTCTGGGGAGAAAGGAAACATAGAAAACCTACAGCACAATGCAGGCCCTTCGGCCCACAAAGTTGTGCCAAACATGTAGCTACCTTTGAAATTACTAGGGTTACCCATAGTCCTCTATCTTTCTAAGCTCCGTGTATCTATCCAAACGTCTCTTAAAAGACCCTATCGTATCAGCCTCCACCACCGTTGCTGGCAGCCCATTCCAAGCACTCACCACTCTCTGCGTTTAAAATAAAGAAAAAAAAACAACAACTTAAGCTGACATCTCCTCTGTACCTACTCCCAAGCACCTTAAACCTGTGCCCTCTTGTGGCAGCCATTTCAGCCCTGGGAAAAAGCCTCTGACTATCCACACAGTCAATGCCTCTCATCATCTTATACACCTCTACCAGGTCACCTCTCATCCTCTGTCGCTCCAAGGAGAAAAGGCCGAGTTCACTCAACCTATTCTCATAAGGCATGCTCCCCAATCCAGGTAACATCCTGGTAATTCTCCTCTGCACCTTTCTGTGCTTTCCACATCCTTCCTGTAGTGAGGCGACCAGAACTGAGCACAGTGCTCCAAGTGGGTCTGACCAAGGTCCTATCGAGCTGCCACATTACCTCTCAGCCCCTAATTTCAATTCCACGATTGATGAAGGCCAATGAACCGTATGCCTTCCTTACCACAGAGTCAACCTGCGCAGCTGCTTTGAACGTCCTATGGACTCTGACCCCAAGATCCCTCTGGTCCTCTACACTGCAAAGGATTTTATCATTAATACTATATGCTGTCATCATATTTGACCTACCAAAATGAACCACTTCACAACTATCTGGGTTGAACTCCACCTGCCACTTCTCAGCCCAGTTTTGCATCCTATCAGTGTCCCGCTGTAACCTCTGACAGCCCTCCACACTATTCACAACACCCCCAACCTTTGTGTCATCAGCAAACTTACCAATCCATCCCTCCACTTCCTCATCCAGGTCATTTATGAAAATCACGAAAAGTGAGGGTCCCAGAACAGATCCCTGAGGCACACCACTGCTCACCGACCTCCATGCAGAATATGACCCGTCCACAACCACTCTTTGCCTTCTGTGGGCAAGCCAGTTCTGGATCCACAAATCATTGTCCCCTTGGATCCCATGCCTCCTTACTTTCTCAATAAGCCTTGCATGAGGTACCTTATCAAATGCCTTGCTGAAATCCATATGCACTACATCTACTGCTCTCCCTTCATCAATGTGTTCAGTCACATGCTCAAAAAATTCAATCAGGCTCGTAAGGCACGACCTGCCCTTGACAAAGCCATGCTGACTATTCCTAATCATATTATACCTCTCCAAATGTTCATAAATCCTGCCTCTCAGGACCTTCTCCATCAGCTTACCAACCACTGAAGTAAGACTCACTGGTCAATAATTTCCTGGGCTATCTCTGCTCCCTTTCTTGAATGAGGGAACAACATCCGCAATCCTCCGGAACCTCTCCTGTCCCCATTGATGATGCAAAGATCATCGCCAGAGGCTCAGCAATCTCCTTCCTTGCCTCCTGCAGTATCCTGGGGTACATCTCATCCGGTCCCGGCCTCTTATCCAACCTGATGCTTTCCAAAAGCTCCAGCACATCCGCTTCCTTAATATCTACATGCTCAAGCTTTTCAGTCCGCTGCAAGTCATCACTGAACTCATCAAGATCCTTTTCTGTAGTGAATATTGAAATAATGTATTCATTAAGTACCTCTGCTATTTCCGCCGGTTCCATACACACTTCCCCACTGTCACACTTGATAGGTCCTATTCTTTCACGTCGTATCCTCTTGCTCTTCACATACTTGTAGAATGCCTTGGAGTTTTCCTTAATCCTGCCCACCAAGGCCTTCTCATGGCCCCTTCTGGCTCTCCTAATTTCCTTCTTAAGGTCCTTCCTGTTAGCCTGACAATCTTCTAGATCTCTAACAGTACCTAGCTCTCTTAACCTTTTGTAAGCTTTTCTTTTCTTCTTGACTGGATTGACTACAGCCTTTGTACACCACGGTTCCTGTACCCTACCATAACTTCCCTGTCTCATTGGAATGTACCTATGCAGAGCTTCACACGAATATCCCCTGAACATTTGCCACATTTCTTCCGTACCTTTCCCTGAGAACATCTGTTCCCAATTTAAGCTTCCAAGTTTCTGCCTGATAGCCTCATAATTCCCCTTACTCCAATTAAACACTTTTCTAACTTGTCTGTTCCTATCTCTCCCAATGCTATTGTAAAGGAAATAGAATTATGATCACTATCTCTAAAATGCTGTCCTGCTGAGAGAACTGACACCTGACCAGGTTCATTTCCCAATACCAAATCAAGTACAGTCTCTCCTCTTGTAGGCTTATCTACACATTGTGTCAAGAAACCTTCCTGAACACAGCTAACAAACTCCACCCTATCTAAACCCCTTGCTCAGGGGAGATGCCAATCAATATTTGGGAAATTAAAATCTCCCACTGCAACAACTCTGTTGTTATTACTCGTTTCCAGGATCTGTTTGCCTATCTGCTCCTCGATATCCCTGTTACTATTGGGTGGCCGATGAAAACCACCCAGTAGAGTAATTGACTCCTTCCTGTTCCTAACCTCCGCCCACAGAGACTCTGCAGACAATCCCTCCATGACGTCCACCTTTTCTGCAGCCATGACACTATCTCTGATCAACAGTGCCACGCCCCACCTCTATTGCCTTCCTCCCTGTCCTTCCTGAAACATCTAAAACCCGGCACTTGAAGTAACCATTCCTGTCCCTGAGCTATCCAAGTCTCTGTAATGGCCACCACATCATAGCTCCAAGTAGTGATACATGCTCTAAACTCATCCGCTTTGTTCACAATACTCCCTGTGTTAAAATAGACACATCTCAAACCGTTGGTCTGAGCACGTACCTTCTCTATCACTTGCCTGTCCTCCCTCACACACCGTCTCCAAGCTTTCTCTATTTGTGAGCCAACCGCCTCTTCCCCAGTCTCTTCAGTTCAGTTCCCACCCCCCAACAGTTCTAGTTTAAACTCCCCCCAGTAGCAAACCTCCCCACCAAGATATTGGTCCCCGTGGGATTCAAGTGCAACTCGTCCTTTTTGTACAGGTCACACCTGCCCCAAAAGAGGTCCCAATGATCCAGAAATCTCAATCCCTGCCCCCTGCTTCAATCCCTCAGCCACGCATTTATCCGCCAGCTCATTCTATTCCTATACTCACTGTCACGTGGTACAGGCAGTAATCCCGAGATTACTACCTTTGCTCTCCTGCTTCTCCACTTCCTTCCTAACTCCCTGTAGACTGTTTTGAGGACCTCCTCCCTTTTCCTACCTATGTCAGTGGTACCAATATGTACCACGACCTCTGGCTGTTCTCCATTCCACTGCAGGATATTTTGGACGCGATCTGAAACTTACCGGACCCTGGCATCTGGGAGGCAAACTACCATCGGTCTTTCTTTCCTGCGTCCACAGAATCGCCTAACTAAAGAGTCCCCTATCACTGCTGCCTTTCTCTTCCTTTCCCTACCCTTCTGAGCAACAGAGCCGGACTCCCACTGTTGCTTCCCCCAGAAAGGCTATCTCTCCCCTCCCCCCCCGAACAGTACTCAAACAGGAGTACTTATTGTTTAGGGGGACAGCCACAGGGGTACTCTCTGGTACCGGACTCATCCCCTTCCCTCTCCTGACTGTTAACCAGTTGTCTGTCTCCTGTGGTCCCGGTGTGACCACCTGCCTATAACCCCCTTCTATCACCTCCTCGCTCTCCCTGACCAGACAAAAGTCAACGAGCTGCAGCACCCATTCCCTAACGTAGTCCCTTAGGTGTCGCAGCTCAACACACCAGGTGCGGATATTGCCATCCAGGAGGCTGGGGACTCCAGAACTTTCCACATCTGACACCGAGCATAGAACACCGGTCTCACACACGTACTTCCTTTCCACAATTAACGCAGGTAAACCTACCTTGTCTCGTTACCACCTAAGCCCGTTGAGCCAAAGCCCTCTCACTCTGCTGCCCGCTGGATATGGCGGTCTTCTTTTTAACCTTTTCCTGCTCTACTGGCTGATGTCACGTGCCTGTGCAATCTTGCCTCCTTACTTTCTCAATAAGCCTTGCATGAGGTACCTTATCAAATGCCTTGCTGAAATCCATATGCACTACATCTACTGCTCTCCCTTCATCAATGTGTTCAGTCACATGCTCAAAAAATTCAATCAGGCTCGTAAGGCACGACCTGCCCTTGACAAAGCCATGCTGACTATTCCTAATCATATTATACCTCTCCAAATGTTCATAAATCCTGCCTCTCAGGACCTTCTCCATCAGCTTACCAACCACTGAAGTAAGACTCACTGGTCAATAATTTCCTGGGCTATCTCTGCTCCCTTTCTTGAATGAGGGAACAACATCCGCAATCCTCCGGAACCTCTCCTGTCCCCATTGATGATGCAAAGATCATCGCCAGAGGCTCAGCAATCTCCTTCCTTGCCTCCTGCAGTATCCTGGGGTACATCTCATCCGGTCCCGGCCTCTTATCCAACCTGATGCTTTCCAAAAGCTCCAGCACATCCGCTTCCTTAATATCTACATGCTCAAGCTTTTCAGTCCGCTGCAAGTCATCACTGAACTCATCAAGATCCTTTTCTGTAGTGAATATTGAAATAATGTATTCATTAAGTACCTCTGCTATTTCCGCCGGTTCCATACACACTTCCCCACTGTCACACTTGATAGGTCCTATTCTTTCACGTCGTATCCTCTTGCTCTTCACATACTTGTAGAATGCCTTGGAGTTTTCCTTAATCCTGCCCACCAAGGCCTTCTCATGGCCCCTTCTGGCTCTCCTAATTTCCTTCTTAAGGTCCTTCCTGTTAGCCTGACAATCTTCTAGATCTCTAACAGTACCTAGCTCTCTTAACCTTTTGTAAGCTTTTCTTTTCTTCTTGACTGGATTGACTACAGCCTTTGTACACCACGGTTCCTGTACCCTACCATAACTTCCCTGTCTCATTGGAATGTACCTATGCAGAGCTTCACACGAATATCCCCTGAACATTTGCCACATTTCTTCCGTACCTTTCCCTGAGAACATCTGTTCCCAATTTAAGCTTCCAAGTTTCTGCCTGATAGCCTCATAATTCCCCTTACTCCAATTAAACACTTTTCTAACTTGTCTGTTCCTATCTCTCCCAATGCTATTGTAAAGGAAATAGAATTATGATCACTATCTCTAAAATGCTGTCCTGCTGAGAGAACTGACACCTGACCAGGTTCATTTCCCAATACCAAATCAAGTACAGTCTCTCCTCTTGTAGGCTTATCTACACATTGTGTCAAGAAACCTTCCTGAACACAGCTAACAAACTCCACCCTATCTAAACCCCTTGCTCAGGGGAGATGCCAATCAATATTTGGGAAATTAAAATCTCCCACTGCAACAACTCTGTTGTTATTACTCGTTTCCAGGATCTGTTTGCCTATCTGCTCCTCGATATCCCTGTTACTATTGGGTGGCCGATGAAAACCACCCAGTAGAGTAATTGACTCCTTCCTGTTCCTAACCTCCGCCCACAGAGACTCTGCAGACAATCCCTCCATGACGTCCACCTTTTCTGCAGCCATGACACTATCTCTGATCAACAGTGCCACGCCCCACCTCTATTGCCTTCCTCCCTGTCCTTCCTGAAACATCTAAAACCCGGCACTTGAAGTAACCATTCCTGTCCCTGAGCTATCCAAGTCTCTGTAATGGCCACCACATCATAGCTCCAAGTAGTGATACATGCTCTAAACTCATCCGCTTTGTTCACAATACTCCCTGTGTTAAAATAGACACATCTCAAACCGTTGGTCTGAGCACGTACCTTCTCTATCACTTGCCTGTCCTCCCTCACACACCGTCTCCAAGCTTTCTCTATTTGTGAGCCAACCGCCTCTTCCCCAGTCTCTTCAGTTCAGTTCCCACCCCCCAACAGTTCTAGTTTAAACTCCCCCCAGTAGCAAACCTCCCCACCAAGATATTGGTCCCCGTGGGATTCAAGTGCAACTCGTCCTTTTTGTACAGGTCACACCTGCCCCAAAAGAGGTCCCAATGATCCAGAAATCTCAATCCCTGCCCCCTGCTTCAATCCCTCAGCCACGCATTTATCCGCCAGCTCATTCTATTCCTATACTCACTGTCACGTGGTACAGGCAGTAATCCCGAGATTACTACCTTTGCTCTCCTGCTTCTCCACTTCCTTCCTAACTCCCTGTAGACTGTTTTGAGGACCTCCTCCCTTTTCCTACCTATGTCAGTGGTACCAATATGTACCACGACCTCTGGCTGTTCTCCATTCCACTGCAGGATATTTTGGACGCGATCTGAAACTTACCGGACCCTGGCATCTGGGAGGCAAACTACCATCGGTCTTTCTTTCCTGCGTCCACAGAATCGCCTAACTAAAGAGTCCCCTATCACTGCTGCCTTTCTCTTCCTTTCCCTACCCTTCTGAGCAACAGAGCCGGACTCCCACTGTTGCTTCCCCCAGAAAGGCTATCTCTCCCCTCCCCCCCCGAACAGTACTCAAACAGGAGTACTTATTGTTTAGGGGGACAGCCACAGGGGTACTCTCTGGTACCGGACTCATCCCCTTCCCTCTCCTGACTGTTAACCAGTTGTCTGTCTCCTGTGGTCCCGGTGTGACCACCTGCCTATAACCCCCTTCTATCACCTCCTCGCTCTCCCTGACCAGACAAAAGTCAACGAGCTGCAGCACCCATTCCCTAACGTAGTCCCTTAGGTGTCGCAGCTCAACACACCAGGTGCGGATATTGCCATCCAGGAGGCTGGGGACTCCAGAACTTTCCACATCTGACACCGAGCATAGAACACCGGTCTCACACACGTACTTCCTTTCCACAATTAACGCAGGTAAACCTACCTTGTCTCGTTACCACCTAAGCCCGTTGAGCCAAAGCCCTCTCACTCTGCTGCCCGCTGGATATGGCGGTCTTCTTTTTAACCTTTTCCTGCTCTACTGGCTGATGTCACGTGCCTGTGCAATCTTGCCTCTCTTTACTCCAAGTAGTAAAATACCTTCGCTCGAGAAATCCTGAGCCGTGCCATTCGCAGCCTTCTTGCTTTTCCTCATCCTCTTTAAATCACACATTTCTCTCGTTAAATTTTTGTTGCACACACCTCATAATTGTCTGCATTAAATTCCATCTGCCATTTTAACAGCTGGACAACATCCCATGTCAGTATTTGCTAACCTTTCTTGCTGTCCACTGCACCCCTAATCTTGGTGTTATCTGCAAACTTGCTGATCCAGTTTACCACATTCTCATCCAGATCGTTAATACAGATGCAAAACAACAATGGACCCAGCACTGGGAAGTTCAACCAGGGCAGGATGTACACAGTGAATGGGAAGTGTTCATGAACAGAGACTTCGTGCGTTTCTGCCTCCACCACCTCCTCTGGCAGCTCATTCGGGAGACCATCACCGATCCTTATCCCTCTCAAACCCCATCTGAGATTGTACCAGCAACGTTTGTATCCAGCATATTTTTGGATGGCTTTTGAGCTACGCTTAGTCACACAGTCATGGGTAGAGGGGGAGTGGAGCAGTCGGCTGAGCACAATCCCTGAGGTGCACCAGTGTCAGTGTTGATCGTCAGCGAGGAGGAGATATCAATTTGAATTGACTTTATTTCTTGTATCCTTCATGTACATGAGGAGTAAAAATTTTTGTTACATCTCCGTCTAAATGTGCAATTTACAATCATAGTAATTTATATTAATTTATAATAAATAGAACAGCCAGTGTAACATAGAAATACACTCAAATCAGTGTGAGTTAATCAGTCTGATGGCCTGGTGGAAGAAGCTGAGCTGGAGCCTGTGTGTCCTGGCTTTTATGCTGCGGTCCTGTTTCCTGGATGGCTGCAGCTGGAATAGATTGTGGTTGGAGTTACTCAGGTCCCCAGTGATCCTTCAGGCCCTTTTCTCACACCTTTTGTTGTAAGTGTCCTCAGTGATGGGAAGTTCACAACTACAGATGGCGCTGGGCTGTCTGCACCACTCTCTGTAGAGTCCTGCGATTAACGGAGATGCAGTTCCCATACCAGGCAGTGATGCAGCCATTCAGGATGTTCTCAATTTTGCCCCTGTAGAAAGTTCTTAGGATTTGGGGGCCCCTAGCAAACTTCCTCACCCGTCTGAGGTGAAAGTGGCGCTGTTGTGCCTTTTTCACCACTCAGCTGGTGTGTGCAAACTGCGTGAGATCCTCGGTATGCTGATGCTGAGGAACTTAAAACTGTTTACCGTCTGAACCCCAGATCCACTGATGTCCATAGGGGTTAGCCCGTCTCCATTAATCCGCACAGATTGTGGTCTCCTGGTTAGGAAGTCGAGGATCGAGTTGCAGAGAGACCAGGTTCTGCAGCTTATTAATCAGGACTGTGGGATTGATGATATTAAACACTGAGCTATAGTCAATGAACAACATCCTGACACAGGCTGTGCAGATGCACTACCCCTTGGTATGGAAATTATTCCTGATCTTTGTTCTAACAGGATGTCCTAGTATTCTGAGGCTGTGCCCTGTGATCCCAGACTGCCCCGCTGTCGGAAACATCCTCTCCACTCCATTGTAGGTCTTTCTATTTTTGATAGGTTTTTAATGAGATTCCCTCATTCTTCTAAAGTCTAGCAAGTACAGGCTGAGAGCCAGCAAACAATCCTCGTGCATGAACCCTTTTATTGCCAGGATCATTCTTGTGAACCTCCTCTGGACCCTCTCCTATGTGAACACGTACCTTTTTAGATAACGGGCCCAAAACAGTTCACAATACCAAGTGTGATCGGACCAATGCCTTATAAACTCTGAGCATTACATCCTTGCTTTTGTGTTGTAGTCTTCTTGAAATGAATGCTGACGTTGCATTTGATTTCCTTACCACCAAATCAACTGGCAAGTTTATCATTAGGAAATCCTGCACATCGGAGACGTGCCTGACCCCAGTACCCAGGAGGCGACACCCCGCTGTGGCAACTCTCTTGCTGCCACAGAATCTCCTGCACATCCCCTGTACTGTGAGTCTGTTGTCATCACTGCTGTGATTGACCTTTCCTCCCGTGGAGCATCGGACCAGGGTGTCAGTATCACTGACATGACGGGCTGCTGTTCTCTGGTTTGTCATCCTCCCAGGGGTATCCAAAGGAGTGTACTTGTTGCTGAGGGTCACAGCCACAGGGAGACATGCACTGTCTGTCTCTTCCCCTTTCCAGTCGTGGTAGTCACCAAACTATTTGCAGCCTGACCTCAGGTTTGACCAACCCACTGAATCTCTGGTCTCAGCGTCCTGGAAACTCTGGGTCTGTCCATCTCCAGCACCATTACCACTTCTAGTGGTCACCCTCGTGCATTAATCCTTTTATTGCCACGATCATTTGTGGCACCTTGTCAAAGTAAGCCTTTTGAAAGTCCAAATATATGACATCAGTGCATCCCCTTTATCCATCCTGCGTGTAATCTCCTCAAGGTATTCCAACAGGTTCATCAGGCAAGACTTTCCCTTAAGGAAACTGTGCTGACTTTGTCCTTTCTTGTCCTGTGTTTCCAATACTTCTTAATAATTGACTCCAGTTCTTCCCAACCACTGAGGTCAGGCTAACTGGTCTATAATTCCCTTTCTGCTGCCTTACTTTGTTATATGCCTTCCCTTTTGGTTTTACATTAGCTTTGATTTCCTTGTCAGCCACGGTTGTACTATTTTGCCATTTGAGTATTTATTTGGTTTTAGAATACATTCATCCTGCACCTCCCTCATTCTCCTCAGAAACTGTTGCTTCTCTGCTGCCAGCATCTCCTTCCAATTTACTTTAGCCAACTCTTCTCTCAAACCACTGTAACTACCTTAACTCCAATGAAACACTGATATGTCAGACTGTACTTTCTCCCTAGCCAATTTCAGGTTGAACTCAATGATACTGAGATCACTGCCTCCTAAGGGTTCTTTTACCTTAAGCTCCCTAATCACCTCCAGTTTATTCAATAACACATAATCCAGTATAGCTGTTCCCCTAATAGCTCAATGACAAACTGCTCCAAAAAACCATCTGTTCAGCATTCAGCAAACTCACTCTCTTCAGATCTATTTCCAACCTGATTTTCCCAATCAACCTGCATGTTAAAATCTCCCCTGACTCCCATGAAATCTCGAATAACATTCCCCTTTTGATATGTCTTTTCTATTTCCTGTTGTAATCTGTGGCCCACATCCCAGCAACTGTTGGGAGGCCTGTATATAGCTACCATCAGCGTCTTTTACCCTTGCAGTTTTTTAACTCAATTCACAAGCATTCAACATCTTCCAATCTTATGTCACATCTTTCTACTGATTTGTTACCATTCTTTATCAGCAGAGCCATTCCATCCCCATTGCCTACCTTCCTGTCCCTCTGATACGTGTAACCTTGGGCACTTAGCTCCCAACTACAAACATTCTTCAGCCGTGATTCAGTGATGGTCACAACAATCCATAATAGGGCAATAAGATTATCCACCTTATTTCTTATACTCCGTGTATTGAGATATAACAGTTTGAGTACTGTATTTGCTACCCTTATTAATTCTGTATCCCTCATGCACTGATACTCACCCTGCTGGCTGCAGTTATGTCCTATCATCTGCCTGCCCTTCCTGACAGTGTGACTGCATGCGATCTTTGCTTCCTTTACCATCTGTCCTACCCTGAGTCTTTTCATGCCTGTTCCCACGCCCCTGCCAAATTAGTTTCAACCTTCCCCAACTGCTGTAACAAACCAGCAGTATGCCCACAAGAAAACTAATCTCAGGGTTTTATATGGTGACAGAAATGTATTTTGATAGTACATTTACTTTCAGCTTTGAACTTTGTAGTAGAGAGCCGGGTGTTGTACTGGTCTGTGTCCTCACTGGCCGGTGCTGTGCTCTGGCAGCTCAGTGTGCTTGGTATACAGTGTCAGTATTTCGACAGAAGTGTGTCCTTATTACACAATTGATCTTGTCCATCCTGGAGCTTGGAAGATTCACTGGCGACCAGAATGATCTTTTCAGACTATTATTGGGCAGAGAATCATTCTGTGATCGTCGAGACTATTTGACCCATCAAATTAATACCAACTCCTGCTACAACATTTCCACAATCCCATTACCCACTCTGTCCCCACAGCTCTGCAGGTCATTTCCCCTGAAGGACCTGTCTAATTCCTCTTTGAACACTGGTTGTTCCTGCCACCACTCTGCTGAGTCCCATATTTCCCAAGGTGAAGTCAAGAATGTCTCCCTCCCTGGTGGACCACATATTGTTTCAGGAAACCTTCCTGAACGCAAATAATGCCCCATCCAAGCCTCAGGGTGTAACGGAGTCCCAGTTACTCTGAGGAGATATTCACTCACCAAATCTACTCTGTAGTTTTTGCATCATCCCATAACCTGCTAACATATCTGTTTCTGTCTCTTACTGGCTATTGTACGGTCTACAGTATAATCCCATCATGGTGATTGCACCTTCCTTATTCCTGATTTCTACCCACGTTGTCTTACTGGATGAGCCTCTGGGATGACCTTGACCTTGTGACATTCTGCCTGATCAGCAGTACAGAGCCCCAACCTCATTCACCTTCCTCTGGACTGTCTGAATCATCTGAATCCTGGAATGTTTATCTGTCAGTGCTGCCCTTCTCTCAGCCAGATCTCTGTAATGGCTGGATCACCGTGCCATGTACTAATCCAGGCTCTAAGTACGTCTGCCTTAACCGTTCTACACTGCACTGATATAAACACACTTCAGGCCCTCAGTGCCAGTGTGCTCAGTAACTTGGCCTAACTTCACAGTGGTGTACTGGGCCAATGGCACCAACACGGGTGAGGCTATCCGACTCAAACTGATTGGAAAGGCTGGTTCTGTTATAGGAGAGAAACTGGACACACTGGAGGCCGTGGTAAAACAAAGGACCCTACGGAAAATCCTGGCAATCCTGGACAATGTTTCTCACCCTCTGCATGCCACCTTGGCTGAACAGAGGAGCACCTTCTGTAACAGAATAAGACAACTCTGCTGCTCCAAGGAGCGCTGTATGAAGTCATTCTTACACTGGGTCGTCAAAGTCAATAATGAGTCAACCTATAGCCGCGGAAGTGATGACCCCCCCCCCACCCCCATGTTAGACTGTTGGAGGTAACTTACTTTTTATTCTTTCTCTTGCTTCTCTTCTGATATTTGTATATCTGTGCACTTGTAATGCTACTGAGACACTGTAATTTATCCATTTGGACTTACTTTCTGTGTTAATCCACATCCGTCAATGCCAGTTACTGACCTCTTACTCTTCCCATCACCTGTCCCGAAGGAGAGCCCAATGACCCATGTAACTAAAACCCTCCGTCCTGCACCAGCTCGTGAGCCACACATATAACTGTACCACACTTTTATTTCTTCCCTCGCTAGCAGGTGGCACTGGGATTTCCACCACCGCTGCCCCCCCCGCCCCGACCACAGAGTTTCCACTTCAGTTTTTCCCCAACTCCCTGAGCTCTCCTTGCAGGACTTTTCTCTTTTGTTCGTGCCAATATGGACCACGACCTCTGGCTGCTCACCCTGCCCTTTCAGAATGGCCTGTACTTGTTCAGTTCCATCCTTGGCCCTGGTACCAGGGAGGTAATGCACCATCGTGCAGTCTCTCTCCTTGCCACAGATACACTTGTCTGTGACCCCGGCTAAAGACTCCCCTGTCACTGAGGCTCACCAAGAACACAGAACAGTACAGCACAGGAACAGACCCTTCTTCCCATGATGTCTGTGCTGAACACGATGCCAAATGAAACTAAATCTCTTCTGCCTGCTTATAATTCATGTGCTTCAATTCTCTGAATATTCATTTGGTTATCTAAAACCCTGTTAAATGTCATTATCATATCTGCTTCCACCACTCCCCATGGCAGCCCATACCCGGCCCTTACCACTCTCTGTACAGAAACAGAAATCTTACCTGTCCTAATGTCCACCTTTAAATTCTCACCGTGGCATTTTAAAGCTGCGCCTTCTCATATTTGATATTTCTACCCTGGCAAAATGATCTTGCCTGTTTACCTTGTTTACACCTCTCATAGTTCTGTAATCTTCTGTCAGGTCTCCCCTCAGTCTCCTTCACTCCAGGGAAAACAGTCCCAGTCAGTCTGATCTTTCCTTGTAACTCAAGCCCCCAGAGCAGGTAACATTCCTGTGAATTGTTTCTGCACCTTTCCAGCGTAATCACATCCTTCCTCTCATGTAACCAGAACTGCACAGGGTACTCCTGGTGTGGTGTCATTATTGATTTGTACAACTGTAATGTGATGTCCCAACTCCTCTCAGAGCCTTTGCCGATGAAGACAAGCATGTTGTGCTCCCTCTTCACCACCTTGTCTGCCTGTGTTGGCACTTTCAGGGAGTTACGTACCTGTGCCCCAGGTTTCTCTTTCATCAACACTCCTCAGGACCCTCCATTTACTCGGTATGTCCTGACCTGCTTTAACTTCCCAAAATCCATCACTGTGCACTTGTCTGTCACAGTAACAACACTTCTCTGTTTCTCTGCACCAACAACCCAGCAGTAAATGTCAATGAACCATTCACCTCTGAACCTTGGTCATATATGGCTTTATGAACCACTCACTGCTCCTGTCTCTATTTTGTTGTGTAGTTCAGCACCTCGACCCCTCTCTATTTCTCTCATTTATAATTTATCTCCACATAAATAATAGTTTGACTTTTGATTCCTCCTACCACTCTACATGCCTTCACACTTCACCACATTAAACTCCATTTACCATGTATTCTGCTCGCCAGCTTCCCATGTCCCATTGAAGAGATGAAATGTCCAATCACAACATGTCCCCCACCACATTCCCTGTCATTGCCACCGTGGATTCCTCACTCTCTGCTGCTCCTCCGGGTCATTAATATCAATAATAAATCATTGACAATCCAGAACTGGTCGCTGGGACACTCCACTAGTTATATCATCCCAGTCTGAAACAGACCTGTTATTCTGTCTCAGTATGGTAACCAGTCTTCAGTCAGTATTAACACACTTCCTTCCCAGTACTGAGCTCTGGTCTTGTGCACCAGCCTTACATGTGGCACCTTGGCAAATGGCTCCTGAAAATCCAAAAACACCACTTCTCCAACTTCCCCTGTAAAGTCTCAAATCTCTGGTGTGTTTGTCAAACATGACTTAACATTCAACAACCCAGGTTACAGGGTCCAAGACCAGGTTCCAGATGGACAGGGTGGTGAAGAGGCTTTTGGAACACTGGCCTTCACTCAGGGCCCCGAATATGGAAGCTGGGATGAGATGTTGCAGTTGTCCAACACGTTGGTTTGGCCACATTTTGCAAATAGTGTTTAGTTTCTGTGACCCTGCTGTATGACAGACACCATTCAGCTGGAAAGAGCACAGAGGAGATTTATGGGGATGTTACTGGATCTCAAAGGATTTGTGGAAAGGTGTTTTGGATAATTTTCCCTGTAATGTTGGAGAATGAGTGCTGATATTGCAGAGGTGTATAAAATCATGAGGGACCTGGAGGCTGGAAATGGAATGAGCTGCTAGGGGGAATGGTTGAGTCAGGTACATTAAAAAGGCACTTGGACAGATAGATGGAAAGAAAAGGTTTTGAAGTATCTGGGCCAAATGCAGAGAAATGGGACAAGGAGGAGGATAACCTTCTTCATAATGTGGTGGTGAGGGGGTTACAGACCACAAGCTCAGATGGGAACTTTGGTCATCGTGGAATCTGTGTGAACCTGACTGTAGACATTGAACTTTTCCAAATGATTTGTTATTTCTTGATACATTATCAACTCCAGTACCTGAAGTGAAGTTAACAGGACTACAGTTACCTGCTTTTTATCTTCCACCCTTCTTCAGCAATGGTTTTCAACTCCACTGGGACCTTTCTGTAACAATGAGTTTTGACAAACTTCAATGTCTTTACTTTCTCTACAGACTTCCCGTGAAACCCTCCAGTGCAGGTCGTTGGGACCTGGTAAAGTTTGCTTTTAGTCCCATTAGTTTCTCCCTTGTGATGCCAATTGTTATACATTATGGCACAATGTTGAAATGTCACCGTTAGATATCTGTGGGATGTTTGCTGTGTCCCACTGTGAGCACTAATGCAAATTATTGAGTTAACTTCTCTGTGTGTTCCTTGTTACTTTTAGCTTTTCACTGGTTCCTAGAAAATCTCTGATTCTCTTGTGCACCACCAGCGCCTCTTTGTATGTTCTTTGATTTAATATTTCCTTGAATGCCTTTGACCACACCCCAGGATCTTGAGGCCGCTCCTACCAATGTTGTCTTTCCCTCCCCCTTTCACCATCATTGTCCCTACATATAAAGTTCCTATGAAAATTTACAGCATTGAATCTCAGTGGATTGAATTTGGCTTTTTTTGAAACCAATCAATGGAAAAAGACTCTTTTGTGTCAAAGGGAAAACAAATCTCTACAAAATGCTCTCAACTAATTACAAATCTAAAACACAAAATAATTGTCTGTTTAATTATTCACCCCCTTTAATATGACACACCGAATCATCATTGGTGCAGCCAACTAGTTTTCGATGTTGCATGATCAGTTAAATGGAGATCACCGTGTGCAGTCAAGGTGTTTCAATTGATTGTAGTAATAGTACACCTGTAAGTGGAAGGTCGAACTGCTGGTGAGTCAGTATCCTGGGAGAAACTACACCGTGAAGACAAATCAACACTCTGAGCTGCTCTGCAAACAGGTAATTGACAAACACAAGCCAGGAGATGGATACAAGAACATTTCCAAGTCACTGAATGTCCTTGGAGTACAGTTAAGTCACTCATCCAGAAGTGGGAAGAATATGGCACAGCTCTAAATCTACCAAGAGCAGACTATCCTCAAAAACTGAATGACCATGCAAGAAGGGGCCAGTGGGGGAGGCCACCAAGAGACCTATGATAACTCTAGAGGAGTTACAAGCTTCAGTGGTGGGAGAGATTGTGCATACATCAACTGTTGCCCGGGTGTTTCACCAGTCACAGCTTTACGGGAGAGTGGCAGAGAAAAAGCCACTGTTGAAAAATGCTCTGATGAAATCTTCCCTGGAGTTTCCCAGAATTGTGGGGGACTCTGAAGTTAGTTGGAAGAAGATTCTATGGTCTGATGAAAACAAAATTGAACCTTTTGACCATCACAAACACTAAGTTTGGAGTAAGGCAAACACTGCACAACATCAAAAACACACCATCCCTACCGTGAAGTATGGTGGAGGCTGCATCATCCTGTGGGTATGCTTCACTGCAGCAGGCCCTGAAAGGCACATAAAGGTAGAGGGTAAAATGAATGCAGCAAAATACAGGGAAATCCTGGAGGAAAACCAAATTCAGTCTTCAAGAGAACTGCGACTTAGGAGAAAATTAATTTTCCAGCATGACAATGACCACAAGCATAAAACCAAAGCTGCAAAGGAATGCCTTAAAACAACAAAGTTAATGTCCTGGAGTGGCTTTGTGAGAGTTCAGACCTCAATCCAATTGAGAATTTGTGGCTGGACTTGAAAAGAAGTGTTCGCTCACTAACCCATGCATTCTGACAGAGCTTCTGTAGTTTTGTAAAGAAGAATGGGGAAAAATTGCGGTGTTCAGATGTGCAAAGCTGATAGACACCTATCCACACACTCAACTGTAAATACTGCCAAAGGTGCATCAACTAATTACGGCTTTGAAGGAGGTAAATACTAAGGCAATGAATTATTTTGTTTCATATTTACAATTAATTTAGATCTGTTTTCACTTTGACACCATAGTCTTTTCTGTTGATCAGTGTCAAAAAAGCCAAATTAAATCCATTGCAAAACAATAAAACCTAATAACTTACATTTTGCCAATTCCGTGTGGAACATTGAATATAGTAGAATGTCGAAGTCCCAGTCTCTGTCACCATGTCCCTGCAATTACTGTCAGATCAAACATATTCATCAGTACACAATATGGAACAGATGGCAACCTGCCCTTCGTCTCACAATATCTGCGCCAATCATAGTAATGATCAGACTTTATTAAGTACTGTGGAGGTCTCACTGGAGAATTGTGAGCAGTTTTGGGCTCTTCATCTTAAGGAAGGATGAGCTGAAACTCGATGGGTTTCAAAGGAGGTTCTCCAGATTGATTCCAGGATGAAACATCTTGTCATATGAAGAGTGTTTGATGGCTCTGGGCCTGTATTCACTGGAATTTTTGAACAATGAGGGGTGGCCCAATTGAAACCTATCGAATGGTGAAAGGCAGTGATAAAGTGGATGTGCAGAAGATGGGTGGGAGTGTCTAATATCAGGACACAGCCTCAGAATAGAGGAACATCCTTGTAGAATGTGCAGATGAGGAATTTCTTTAGCCAGAGAGTGGTTCATCTGTGGAATTCATTGCCACAGGGAGCTGTTAAGCCAGGACTTTATGTATATTTAAGGCAGAGGTTGATAGATTCTTGATTGGTCAGAGTATACAGGGGAAAGGCAGGAGACTGGGGCCGAAAGGAAAAATGGATCAGCCACAATGAAATGTCAGAGCAGACGACGGGCCAAATGGTTGAATTCTGCTCCTGTATCTTAGCCTGTGTCACTTCCTGAGAAACTTCAATCAATTTTGTCAAGCATGATCTGCCCACACAAAACCATGTTGATTGTCCCTAAGCAGGCCATGCCTTTCCAAATGTGCATAAATCCTGTACCTCAATATCCTCCCCAGTAGCTTCTCTACCACTGAAATGAGGCTGCCTTGCCTATAGGTTCCTGGATTCTTGTTATTTCCCTTCTTGATCAAAGCTGCAATATTTCTGACACTCTAGTCCTGTGGGACCTCACATGTTGTGATCGAGGACACACAGATCCTTGTCAAATCACCGGCAATCTGCTCACTTGTTTCTTTCACTGTTGTAGGATATTTGCCTTCAGGCCCTGGAGTCTTAGCCATCTTATTGCTTTTCAGACGTCCCAGCACAACCTGCTCCTTACTCTCAAAATGTCTCTGCACATTCGCATGTCTCATTCTGTTTTCATTGCCATTCAATTCCTTCACTTCAGTAAATACTGACACAACATACTCATTTAGTACCTCAGCCACTTGATCTGACTTCAACCACATCATTCCTCCTTTAATCTTGAGTCGACATTTCTATTCTCTGGTTATCCTCGTCTTATTAATACAAATCACAAGGCCTTGGGATCATCTTTGGTCCTACATTACAAGGACAGTTTGTGGCCCCTTTTGGCCTTTCCTATCACCTGCTTTAGCATTTCCCTGCTACCTTTATATTCCAAAGGTACCCAGTCTGACTTTAGCTTCACAAACTTTCCATAACCTTTTGACTAAATTTAGGATCTCTCCGCTTGTCTAAAGATCTCTTACTTACCATCCTTCTCCTCACTCCTCACCGGAACATGCTGATCCTGAACTCAGAGTTGCTGGTCTTTAAACAACTCCCACACATCAGATGTGGACTTGTCTGACAGTGGCTGCTCCCAATCAATGTCGCTTGGCTCCTGTCTTCCTCCGTCCTGACTTGTCCTCCTGCAAATTAGTACCTTCATACAAGATCTACTTTTATTTTTACTTGTAACTAAGAAAAAAAGAAACTTGTGATCACTGTTCCCAAAATGTTCACTGACTCTCAACTGTCACCTGGCCTGGCTCATTCCCATCTGTTCTCACCTCTGGTTGGGCTCTGTACATAATGTTTCAAACACCTCTCAGATTCACTGAAGAAATCTGGCGCATTTAAGAATTAAGCAAGTTCCAGTTAATCTAGAGAAGATAATGTCCCCCCACTGGTTGTTGCGGGGCCAATACAAACGCCCCAACAGTGTAACTGCAGATTGCCTCTGTAAATGAACCTTCCAGTTTGCTGTGACATTCCCAGTGGGGTAACCTCTGCATTTTTAACCCCCCACTCACATGTAAAACAATGAATCCCAGGAATGTTGAGCTCCCAGCCCTGTCCGTCCGATAACGTAGTACTCCTAGTGTTGAAATAAACTCATTTCAGTCCATCAGTCCCACCATGTTTATTGGCCTGACATTGGCTCTCGTTCTTTTCAGACTGTGTGTGAGGGAGTTTTGTTTTTCGCTGGAGCGCTTTGTGTCGGATGAATCGTTGGAAATTGCCGGTTGTGGTAAAGTGAAGGCGGAGCTGGACGATGAGAGGCCGGTCTCGGCTCTGTCCGTCACTCTGACTCTGTCTCCTCCCCTCCCCGCCTCTGTCTCTCTGCGCGTTTCTCGGGCAGGTCGGGGCGCTGTGTATAAAAGGAGACAGCAGCAGGCAGTTTGTCAGTGAGCAGCGACCTGAGTGAAGCAGCATCATGTCTGGCAGAGGGAAAGGAGGCAAAGGACTGGGCAAAGGCGGAGCCAAGCGGCACCGTAAAGTGCTCCGTGATAACATCCAGGGCATCACCAAACCGGCCATCCGTCGTCTGGCTCGCCGTGGCGGCGTCAAGCGGATTTCGGGTCTGATCTACGAGGAGACCCGCGGGGTGCTGAAGGTTTTCCTGGAGAATGTGATCCGGGATGCGGTCACCTACACTGAACACGCCAAGCGCAAGACGGTCACTGCCATGGATGTGGTGTACGCTCTGAAACGCCAGGGCCGCACTCTCTATGGCTTCGGCGGCTGAAAAACTCCCACTTCCTCCCGAGCACAAAACAAAGGCTCTTCTAAGAGCCACCCACCGCCTCACAGACGGAGCCGTATCCACAGACTTTTAATTATTTTTATCGATACATTCAGCTGAGTTACATTTGAAACAGATTAATCGGTTCGGTTTGCAATATTCCTGCGAATCTGCCTTTCCAGTCGGTGATTACTTCAGAACGCGTTAAGATCGATCTTCATTCTTTTATCCGTCTCGGACAGGAATCAGTTCACTCGTTTAGAGAAGCGACTCCGTAATTATGCATTTAAATCTTAACTCAGGGGATTAGATATTAATTTTATTAAATGAAACTGAAATTGTATAATGCGTGATAAAACTAACGGTAAATAATTTTTAAAAAAGTCTTCCATCACCGTTGCTGGGTGCTCTGAAATTGGCGGGCAATTTGAAATTGATCCTGCGCCAATCACACTCTAATCTGATCCGATGAAGTCCGACCGCCAGTAAATTCCTAGAACTCCTTCTGTACGTGGTGTCAGAGGTCGTTTTTTTCTCTCTCTCTGGAGCTCAGTGTTTCGGACAAACCGTTGGAAATTGCCGGGTGTATTAAAGTGAAGACGGAGCTGGACGATGAGAGGCCGCTCTCGGCTCTGTCCGTCACTCTGACTCTGTCTCCTCCCCTCCCCGCCTCTGTCTCTCTGCGCGTTTCTCGGGCAGGAGTGGTGGCAGAGGATTGGAGGATGGGTCATGTTATCCAGTAACTTAGAATCGAAGGAAAACCAAACACAAGACCATTGTGCGGATGCTGATGGAGGGTCTCGGCCTGAAACGTTGGCTGTTTCCAGTTTCTCATAGATGCTGCCTGGCCTGCTGAGTTCCTCCAGCACTGCGCGTGTATCGCTGCGAGGAAAAGCCTGGGAGCTGAGTCAGGGCTGATAACGTCACTGCCCGGCTCAGCAAATTTATCGATGTCACTGAAGTTGGTGATATCGTGGAGTGTGAAACAATGTAACTAACATTACAACAGGACGGTGATCAATGAGGTCACTGATTTGAGGAATGACAGATAAATGTGAGATGTTCCATTGTCATTGACGAACCAGGGCAGAACTGCCGTGGGGAATGGTCTGTCCCTGGGAGTGCTGTAAAACAGAGATATCGGGGTGTAGATATCGAATTCCTTCAGAGTGTAAACACAGGTAGGCAGGACGGTGAAGAAGCTGTTCGCCACACTCGCATTCATCGGGTAGAGTATCGGGCACTGGACTGTGACGTCACGTTACAGCTCTACCAGCCTCGGGGAAACTACTCTTGGAGCACGGAGTACAGTTATAGTTGCCATGTGATCAGAGGGTGACATTAAACTGGAGAGGGTGCAAAAGGGATTTAACAGGAGGCTGCATAGGCCAGGACCTTTCTCACCAGAGTGTATGTGACATTAGAGAGGTGATAAAATAATGGCAGTCATAGATATGGTCAACAGTGAATCTGTTCTCTCCAGGTTTATGGAGTTGGAAGTGAGAGATTACAGATATAAAGTGAGAGAGGAAAGATTTAAATAGGACCCTGAGGAGCAGGTTTTGTACACAGAATGTGCTGTTTACATGGAACAAACTACCCCAAGTGGTGGTGTAGGTGGGCACAGTTGCAATATCTCTTGGACTGTGGAGAGGGAAGTTTCACAGGGACATGGGCCAAGGGCCAAATGCAGGCAACTGACAATAATTTTGTTTGGCCACTTGGTCAGCATGGATGTGTTGGGCTGAAGGACTTGTTTCTGTGCTGCATAACTCAGTGACTATGTCTGCTGCTGTGGCAGAGCGGGAGGGACAGTGTCAGTAGTGAGGAGGTTTGGGGGATGTAGACAGGAGAGTGAATGGTTGAGGATGTGGCAGATGGAACAGAATGTGGGGAAATGTGTGATCACCCATTCCCAGGAACACACTGTAAGAGTCATTTCCACACAGGGATGTTCAGAGGGACCTGGGCATCCTTGTAAACAAATCACTTGAGTTTACATGCAGATACAACAAGTAATGAGAGTGCCTGTACTGTGCTGTACTATTCTATGTTCTATTTATATGGGAGGCAGGGTTTGAGGGTCGGCACAACATTGTGGGCCGAAGGGCCTGTACTGTGCTGTACTATTCTATGTTCTATGTTCAAACAGTATTTTGTCCTGTGATCCATGGAGATTGTACAAGAGGGTACAGAGGTCTCACTGGGATTATATAGGGCCCTGGTGAGAGCACACCTTGAGTATCGTGTCCAGGTTTGGTCACACTTCCTCAGGAAGGATATCCCTGCAATAGAGGGAGTGCAGTGACTGTTCCCCGCACTGACTGGGTTGGTTCCGGGGATGGAAGGTTGGTTATATGAGAGGAGAGTGAGTGCGCTGTGTCTGTATTCCCTGCTGTTCATGAGAAAACGAGGAAATCTGTTAGATTCTTTCAGGATATGACAGGCAATAGGCAAGGAGGATCTTTCCCCTGAATGAGAACTCCATATCTGAGGAAAATACCCTTAGAATGAGGTGTAAATCACAAACACGAGAGAATCTCCTGATGCTGGAAATCAAACGCAACACACACAAAATGTTGGAAGAACTCAACAGGACAGGCAGCCTCTATGAAAAAGAGTTAACAGTCGACACTTCGGGCCGAGACACTTCATCAGATCTCAGGGTGAAGATTCTCAGCCCGAAGCATCGATTCGTTACTCTTTCCCATAGATGCTGCCTGACCTGCTGACTTCCTCCAGCATTTTGTGTCTGTTGCTCAGAATGAGGTGACAAGCATTCAGGATGGAAATGAGATGTTTTGTTAATCAGAGAACAAAGAACTTCTGTATTCCTTATATAAGTAATGTGGAGCCTCAGTTGCTGGGTTGAGTCAAAGCTGAGATCTCTGGGAGAGATTTAGTCACTAAGTGAGTCCATAAGACCATAAGATACAGGAGCAGAATTCGGCCATTTTGCCTGTTGAGCCTTCTCTGGCATTTCATCATCACTGATCAATTTTTCCTCTCAGCCCCAATCTCCTGCCTTCCATTGTATCCCTTCATGCCCTGACCAATCAAGAATCTATCAATCTCTGCCTATACCCAGTGATTTGGCCTCCACAGCTGCCTGTAGCAAAAAAATTCACAGATTCACCACTCTCTGGCTGAAGAAATTCCTCCTCATTTCCATTCTAAAAGGATGACCCTCTATTGTGAAGCTGTGTGGTCCAGTTTTAGACACACCCATCACAAGAAAAATCCTCTCCACATCCACTCAATCAAGCCCTTTCACTATTTGATAGGTTTCAATTTGGTAACCCTTCTTTCTTCGAAGTTCCAATGAATAGAGGCCCAGAGCCGTGAAACTCTCTTCATTAGGCAAGCCATTTAATCCTGAGTAAAATTCTCCATTTGTGATGTCATGTCAGCACAAAAAAATCTGGATTTCAGAGATGTTTGCATTTTGGAATTATGGACCAATCTCCACAGACCTAATCACTAATTTGTACTGCAGTGAACACTGTTAATTTAACCCATGCAATCCCAGGCATACAGATGCAAAATAAAGACAATTCTAAATTGAAAGTAGGAAAGTTGAACCTTACTTGGAGGTAAAGCCTGATTACTAGGCCTCAGAACATTCTACTCCCCAAATGGTCAAAATAAAGCCAAATAACAAGGTTTAAAATACCCACAACATGCAGAATTACATGCCTCTCGTTACCTTGATCCATGGGATAAACACAAGCGGGCCTGATTAACCCTGGCTGGGTTGCCTGGGCGAGGATGTCTCATGATTAAAGACCCAAAACACCCAATGACCCCAGGTTGCATACTGACGATGTGTCCCTTTGCAACACCCGGTTCATTAAGCCAAGTGGTGTCAGGCCACGTTAATGAAGGGCATGGGCCAGATTGAAGTGGCTACACTACACTACCCTATCCACCATAGCCCCACCTATCTCACCATACTAAACTCCACAGCATTATCTCTCCCAGCCCCGCATATACATCCACCAGCCCTACCCTCAAACCTAATCCTGAGGTCCAAAGGGGCACACACCCCCACTAACCCTGGGCACACCCCCACAAACCCGATGACCAGTGTAAGGGGGAAGAAGATGCACTAAAGGCAAGTGTTGGACTTGGTTGATGAAGGCATAGGCCAGATCAAAGTGGCAGCGTTGTGTGACACTGAATCTAGAGTGACGAGATGAAGAGGCACAAGAGGGATGATTCTCCCACTGCCGGCATAATCTGTTTGTTATTTTGATTTTGTTCTGATAGTCTTCTGTCTGTTTGAATATTTTGGTATAATTCATATTTAATATCAGTGTTTCTTGTCAGTGTTGTGTCTCTGATGCAATGTGTCTGTGATGCTGCTACAAATACTTTGATCCTTTCACCTGTGCATAAATAAACTCGATTTAAACTTTACACTGAAATGTCCAAATCTCTCCTTCACTCTCCTGCAGCCCTATGTCATGAACTAAATGTCCTAGTGTTTAATTTTACAATATTTCATCTGATTTTATTTTCATTCGGCTTTTGAAATTTGCCTTTCCCTTTTCAATTTCAGCCCGCACCCCGGCCTGTCTCTGCCCTTCAGTACTTCCTCCCGCATCAAACGACAGCGGTAAGTTCCGCCCATTGGCGCCGCTTCCCATCCCCCAGCGTTCCGATTGGTGATTCATTTCTCCAAACAGCCAATGGAAATGCTCAGCATTCCCATCCTCATTAACATACCGCTTTGGGCGCTGCCTATTTAATCCGCGCTCCGAACAGCTTCTGCTCATTATCGTGTTTGAACCCGACGAGGAAATGCCTGATCCAGCGAAACCCGCACCCAAGAAGGGCGCCAAGAAAGCTTTGTCCAAACCAGCGAGCAAGACTGGCAAGAAGCGCAAGAGGTCGAGGAAGGAGACTTACGCCATCTACATCTACAAAGTGATGAAGCAGGTTCACCCCGACACCGGCATCTCCTCCAAGGCCATGAGCATCATGAATTCATTCGTGAACGATATTTTCGAGCGCATCGCGGGCGAGGCTTCCCGCCTGGCCCATTACAACAAGCGGTCAACCATCAGCTCCCGGGAGATCCAGACCGCCGTGCGCCTGCTGCTGCCCGGGGAGCTGGCCAAGCACGCCGTGTCCGAAGGGACAAAGGCTGTGACCAAGTACACCAGCTCCAAGTGAAGACAAGTTCACTGACAAAACAAACCGGAAAATCAAAGGCTCTTTTAAGAGCCACTCACGGTTTCATTAAAAGAGTTACACGATGTTGAGACATGGAATTGAGGTAAATTTGGATTTTTTTTGTTGAAATGCTCATTCAGAATCTTATCCCCGTTAATCAGAACTTGCTGTCCGCTGCTCAGTATAATCCCAATTTCTCTGTTAATTCCTGCCAACTGCCCAGACATGGAATCGTTACACACCCGTTTCCCCGTCGCTTCCTCTCGGTCATCAGATTTCTCTGACATGGACGCTAATGTTTCTGGTTTAATTACCGTGGGTTCATTTAGCTTTGTCCCATTTTCGATACTTCTCTTAACCCCATTCCGACGCAAGAGCTGAACACTGTCACGGGTCGTTCAGAGTATTTGTTAAAGCTCCACTTTCTGACGGGCGACCCCTTGCTAAACTGACTTGAGTTTACATAATGACCGACCGCGAACAGCAGCTGAGAACCGGTTTTATTCCAATCGTTTATCAATTGAAAGATATCGGTGAACTAATTTCTCAGACACCATCGCAATATTAACTACACTTTGTTTAAGTGTGTCGGACTCCAGTAACGGGGGTAAAGAGCCTACAAACAAGCCTGTTGCGGTTTAATTTCAGCAACAAAGGCTTTTTTTGGCGGTGTATTGCAAATTTCAGTTTATTTCGGCGGTTAGACGGTATTTTCCGCGCTTCTGCAGTTGCTGTCTCTTGATTGGTGAATAAGGCAGCCCTGTGATTGGAATATTTGCTCTTTCCAATCAGAATGGGCACTGGTTCACCAATCATAAACGTCCCACTACATTCCGCACCTCCCGCCCCGCCTGCATCAGAAGGGCGATTTTCAGAAGCCTGATTTCTAATGGTCAAAACTTCAAGTTTATTTCTGATTTATCAAATCTATGTGATATTATATGTATTCAGGAAACCTGATTGTTATCGCATTTAAGTTCTTCCTTCAAGTGTTATATTGTAATTAAGCGTGATAGATTAGTTGGTAGAGGAGGTGGTGTTGCAAGTTTTTTTTAAAGAGAGGGAGAGGGCATAAAGTTGTGGATGTAAATGAAATGTATGAGGCATTTGAAGACACATTTGATTCCACAGGTAGGGGCAATAAAGTGGTATATTATTATAACGTCGACTGTACCTCTTCCTAGAGATGCTGCCTGGCCTGCTGCGTTCACCAGCAACTTTTATGCGCGTTGCTTGAAATTCCAGCATCTGCAGATTTCCTCGTGTTTGTGTATTATTATAACCATTGTGGAAAGCTTCCGATTGATTTGTTGGAGAGTATACGTAGCTCTAGCTCACTAAGCGTTGTATGGTGTGGGGATTTTAACACATAGTTAATTCACTGTGGGGTTGTTCTCAGATTGGTAATATTTTGTTTATAGAAGAGTTTCAGATATTTCATATCCTGTTAGTCTTTATGGTGGGAGAGGTACGAGATTTAATGTTCATAATAGTTCTGAAAATGCTGTAAATTTAACTTTCGTTTTGAACATTGCAGTGAGTAGTGGGATGTCATGGGAGATGAAGCATTGGGGAGTGATCGTTTTCCTATGTTTATAAGCTTGGGTTTGGATTTATATAGGGGGGCATGAGGCCACTTTTAGGAGGTGGAACTCTGGTAAAGCAAATTGGGAGAAGTTTGAATGTTTTATGTGCTGAACGTCTGTCTGGGCTGAATGGTGAGGATGATGTGGATTTCTGCAAAGAAACGTTGTGACATTATTCATCAAATAGTGGTGGCAGAGATTCAATTTAAAAAGTGCTGTACCGTGGTGGACGGAGGAGTGTGCAGAGGCAGTTACTGAGAGAAACGTGGCATTTCCGAAAGTTAGGAAGTATCACTCTCCGCGTAATCATATTAAGTGTAACAGGTCACAGGCCGTGGTGAGGAAAGTAATGAAGCTTGTGAAAAAGATTTACTGGAGGTCATATTGTGAAAGTATTGGAAGGACTATTAAACTTGAAGATGTTTGGGGGATGACTAAGAAAATGGGGGTGTGGGATTCATAGGGTTCCGAATATTGATTAAAGAAGGTAATACAATTGTTCCTGAAGGAGAGACGGTTGAGTCCTGGCTCGGTCATTTGCTGCAATTCATAATCAAAATAGGTGGAGAGACTAAACAATGTAGCAATAAGGTTTTACAAGAATATCTTAATGTGTTGGAAACCAGCTGTAGCAATGATAGTATTAGTGATGTAGAGTTTCTTTGTGTGAATTTAAGAAAGCTATTTATAGTACAGGTCAGATGGCTCCAGGAAAGGATGATACATGTTATTGCATGTTTAAACATATGGTCAACAACCCTCTTGAGATAATATGACATTTTTAGAATCATAATTGGAGTTCAGGCCATCTTCCCTCCTCATGGAAAATGGCAATTGTGTCTATTCTAAAACCTGGGAAACCCCTGATGGATCCTTCTAGTTATAGACCAATATCACTGACGTCCCATTTGTGTAAACTTACGGAATGGATGGTGATAGTGTGGTTGAATTATATTTTGGAAAAGGGAGGTGATGTGCTGTTGTTAACAGACTGGATTAATTTGAGGGGCAAGTGCTGGTTCCACGCCACATGTTTCAAAATCAGTCAATGATTTTATGCAGAAAACTCCGCAGCTACTTTAACACAGCAAGCTTCCACAAACAGTATACTCAATGGAGACGTCAATCCATGGCCTCGTATACTGTTGCAATGAGGCCACACTCAGGTAGGAGGAACAACACCTTGTATTCTGTCTGGGCAGCCTCCAATCTGATGGCATGAACATCGACTTCTTGATCTTCCAGTCATGCCCCCCCTCGCTCATCATTCCCAATCCCCCTTTACCTCTCATTGCCTGCCCATTGCCTCCCTCTGGTGTTCCTCCCCCCTTTTCTTTCATCCATGGCCTTCTGTTCTCTCCTTTCAGATTCCCCCTTCTCCAGCCCTGTATCTCTTTCACCAAACAACTTCCCAGCTCTTTACTTCATCCCTCCCCCTCCCAGTTCCATCTGTCACTTTGTGTTTCTCTCTCCCCTCCCCCACCTTTAAAATTTACTCCTCATTGTTTTTTCTCCAGTCCTGCTGAAGAATCTCGGCCCAAAACGTCAGCTGTACTTTTATCCACAGATGCTGCCTGGCCTGCAGAGTTTCTCCAGCATGTTGTGTGTGTTCCTTGGATTTCCAGCATCTGCAGATTTTCTCCTGTTTATTACTCAATGTCAACAAGCATTTTGTATGACAACTGTCACAGTCTCACTCATTTAGAAATGCGGATATGAAACTCGAGGTTCAGCAGATGCTGGGAATAAACTGTAAAGTGACACACACAAAGTACTGCGGGAACTCAGCAGGTCAGGCAGCAGCTAAACAGAGGAATAAACAGTCTAGATAGGATGAAGTGTCTTGGCCCATAATATCAACTATTTATTTGTCTGCACAGATGCTGCTGGGGGGCACTGAGTCCCTCCAGTACTTTGCAAACATAAACCTCTTTTTTCAGTCAATCAGTTTCCAAATGTTGCTGAACTTTCATTTGCAGCCTCATCCTCCTGGTCTGATTCCCTCCTTCTACTCTACGTAAACTCGAGCCTCCATCACATCTGGAGCTCCAAAGCCCTCATTTGTGCTGACCCCTCTTGTTTCTGCTCCACCATTCTGCTGTCGTACTTTAGAGGAGAGTGTTGTATTGCAACAGCCCGGCAATGTGAGGCACAGCCCTTCGAAATCAGTGAAAATGACACAAAACAATGAACAGAGCGGGACAGGAAGATTTTAACAACACAAGACTTCAGCCTTGGTCCAGAGCTGTGAGGGATGAGGAATATTTGGGAGAAAACCACAGTAAATTAATCCTCTGCAGTTTACAGAAAGTCGTGGAGTGAATTCAAGGTAAACCTCTTCATCCCCAGACCGGTGACCAGTTACATCCTGAACATTATAGGGTGAGTTAGTGGTGAACGGCAGGGATGGGGTTGAAAGCTCTGGTGTGCAATAGGAACACAAGCAGGTACCAGCTGGACTGGGTGGCCTCTCGACTGTTCATTATCAGTGTGACAGGGAGGAAGCACATGAGACACAGGATTTGAAATGAAATTGATCTATTTGTCTATGACAGATCCACAATATTAAACATCAGTGTATTTTAAGATGGTGGGATGAACCCCCTCAATGCTCAGTGACCAGGGTTCAGTCCTGGGTCTGATGACCAGCCACAATATCTGTGGAATCTGACATTAACAGTCCCATATACAGCTTATTATAACTTCCTCCCTGATGTGAAGTTGCTGGTGTTTCAGCAGGTGGGATGACTTGAGTAAATTTCTTTGCTGACTCAGGACAGAAGTGTGTCCTCTATGAATTGTAAACTCACTGGAGCCTCACACGGTGGGTGAACTGAATGAATCTCCTCCCACACTTGGAACAGGTGTGAAGCTATACTGAGAGACAGAGACAACAGAGCCAAGTCTAGCTGCTCACCGGTGTGAACTGGCTGGTGTTTTAATAGCTCATGTGACTGAATGAATCCCGTCTGCCATGGAGCAGGTGAATGGCCTCTCCCCGTGTGAACTTGCTGGTGTATCTGCAGGTGCAGTGGCCTGGTGAATCCCTTCCAAAATGAGAGGCGGTGAACGCCAACTCACTGGTATCAACTCTATGGCCATTTATCAGGTCAGTCCATGGACAAGTCCACGTATTGGGACTCTGGTGTGCTGTCTTCTCAACCATCTCTCCCTTCATATTCAGTGATTGGTAGCATTCAAATGCTGGGGAACCGACAGACACAGCAGAAGTGACACGCTGTTGCATTTGAGATTCTCAGACAGAAATTCTTTGCCTTTTCTGCCTGTAAAATGTTTGCAAAGAAGATCAACAGGTGAAAAAGAATATATCTCAGCTGAGATTATTTTGGTTTTCATGTTGATGTCTGATGTCACACTGTTACAGTGAGGCTGAACACTGTCCGGAGGAACAACACTTCTAACTGGGCATAGTTCAGGCATAAGGACACAACATCAAATTCTCTGTTTTCCTCTCTGCCCATCAAGCTGTGACTTGGCTCAGTGTGTCTCTCTCCATTACTTATAGCTTCACATTCTGGGTATCTCCCACAGACCTACTAAGCACACAATACAAACAGAGCTGCTTTGTGAGAGTTTCTGCTGATTGTGACCCTGCTGGCATTCGACGGCAGTAAATTCAGAGTCAGCAATGCCATTAACCCTCAAGAGAATGTGATCAGGTTTTCTTGGTGCAGATTGACACTGCGGTATTCTTGCAGTGTGAAGACTTTTACAAATAAAATGGCATGAGGCATTTTCTGTTTCAGGAAAACCATAACAACTCATTTATTGTCCTCCAAATACAGAAACATAAAGCAGTTTAAAAAAAAAACTTCACATACTTACATCATAACAGCAGTCCAGCTTCTAAAAGAGAAACACAACAGAATGTCAGTGGTCATTAATTACGCACATTTCCAGCCATGACATTACCCTACGGTGACCCCACCCCCCACTGAATCCTCTTACTGCTCCCCCTCTGTGACCTTTAGAGCAGTTTACTTCCTTTTAGTGACACTTGCAAGATAATACAGAGAAACACATCAAGTTCTCTCGTGTATTAGTGCTCCTAAGGGTGCTGCCATTTACTGTGGAGTTTCTTACGACATTTTACCTGTAAAACTCCTCACACTTGTCCAGATTAAAATCCATTTCCCCCATTTCTCCATCCATGATTCCAATTGATCTATATCCACTTCTGTCCATTTGACAACCTTCCTCGCCACCCACAACTATACCAACATTCGTGTCATCAGCGATCTGATCTGCCCATGTGTGTTTTAATCTGATCAAACAAAGGTCCCATCACTGATCACTGTGGACACACTGGTTACATATCTACAGTCAAAATCATTCTCAATCCTATCAGTTCAAATTTTGCTACACGATAGACACCATTCAAACCTTCCCACACCGAAACTCGAGGAAAGTTACACATTTATCACAAGACCAGAGTTGGGTTGAATGGTCTGGGCTTGTTACTCTGGATGCTCTGCTCCAAAGTCCATTCAGATTAGTACAACGTAACCAGATACATCATCACCGAGACACTGATGTACAGCATTGTGTCACAAACAGGAGAAAATCTACAGTTGCTGGAAATCAAGCCACACACACAAATGCTGAACAAACTCAGCGGGTCAGGCAGCATCTATAGAAAAAAAACACAGCCACTGTTTTGGGACAAAACCCTTCGGCGGTACTTAGGAGAAAATCTGAGGAGTAGATTTAAAAGGTGGGGAAGGGGAGAGAGAAAATAAGGTGCGGGTGAAACCTGTAGGGGGCTGGGAAGTTGATTAGTGAAAGAGACAGGAGGCCATGGAAGAAAGAAAAGGGGGGAGGAGCACCAGAGGGAGATGGTGGGTGGGCAAGATGATGGGAAATGGTGAAGGGGGGGGGTGTGGGAGGCATTACCAGAAATGCGAGAGTTCGATGTTCATGCCGTCAGGTTGGAAGCCACCCATAAGGTGTTGTTCCTCCAACAAATGTGTGGCCACATCGCATTGTGTGATATTGTTTAAAAAGCTAAAAAGAATTCAAGTGTGAGGATGAATCTGAAAGAAGTTTCTACATTTGCATTGCATGAGAGACTGGAAGACACAGTGCCAAGTACCAACTCCCACACTGTACCAGAAACTGACAGGTACAGAATGAACCCCACACTCTCACACTGTACCAGAGACTGACGGGTACAGAATGAACCCTGTACATAATGTACAGACATTACGTACTTTAACAAACCCGAACAACGCTCCTCCCCAACTCAAGACAGCACCACTTTGATCAATTTACACTGCAGTGGACTGTCTTGAGACTCGTTCAAATTCTCTGCAACACACATCAAAGTTGCTGGTGAAGGCAGCAGGCCAGGCAGCATCTCTAGGAAAGAGGTACAGTCGACATTTTGGGCCGAGAACCTTCGGCAGGACTAACTGCTAATTCTCTTCTCTTTTTACAATTCTGTACAGCAGTTTAGTTCTTGTGAGCACTGTATTGTGGATACTATGTGTTTATGATGCTGCTGCAGTAAATTTATCTTTCACCTGGTCCATTTGACCTTCGGTCTCCTGCTGTCCTGTTTCATTACATAAACGTTTCATATTATAGAAACATAGAAAATAGGTGCAGGAGTAGGCCATTCGGCCCTTTGAGCCTGCACCGCCATTTATTATGATCATGGCTGATCATCCAACTCAGAACACCGCCCCAGCCTTCCCTCCATACCCCCTGACCCCCATAGCCACAAGGGCCATGTCTAACTCCCTCTTAAATATAGCCAATGAACTGGCCTCAACGGTTTCCTGTGGCAGAGAATTCCACAGATTCACCACTCTGTGTGAAGAAGTTTTTCCTAATCTCGGTCCTAAAAGGCTTCCTCTTTATCCTCAAACTGTGACCCCTTGTTCTGGACTTCCCCAACATCGGGAACAATCTTCCTGCATCTAGCCTGTCCAATCCCTTTAGGATCTTATACGTTTCAATCAGATCCCCCCTCAATCTTCTAAAATTCCAATGAGTACAAGCCTAGTTCATCCAGTCTTTCTTCATATGAAAGTCCTGCCATCCCAGGAATCAATCTGGTGAACCTTCTTTGTACTCCTCTATGGCAAGGATGTCTTTCCTCAGATTAGGGGACCAAAACTGCACACAATACTCCAGGTGTGGTCTCACCAAGGCCTTGTACAACTGCAGTAGTACCTCCCTGCTCCTGTACTCAAATCCTCTCGCTATAAATGCCAGCATACCATTCGCCTTTTTCACCATCTGCTGTACCTGCATGCCCACTTTCAATGACTGGTGTATAATGACACCCAGGTCACGTTGCACCTCCCCTTTTCCTAATCGACCACCATTCAGATAATAATCTGTTTTCCTATTTTTGCCACCAAAGTGGATAGCTTCACATTTATCCACATTAAATTGCATCTGCCATGAATTTGCCCACTCACCCAACCTATCCAAGTCGCCCTGCATCCTCTTAGCATCCTCCTCACAGCTAACACTGCCACCTAGCTTCGTGTCATCCGCAAACTTGGAGATGCTGCATTTAATTCCCTCATCCAAGTCATTAATATATATTGTAAACAACTGGGGTCCCAGCACTGAGCCTTGCGGTACCCCACTAGTCACCGCCTGCCATTCTGAAAAGGTCCCGTTTAATCCCACTCTTTGCTTCCTGTCTGCTAACCAACTCTCCACTCACAGCAATACCTTACCCCCAATACCGTGTGCTTTAAGTTTGCACACTAATCTCCTGTGTGGGACCTTGTCAAAAGCCTTCTGAAAATCCAAATATACCACATCTACTGGTTCTCCCCTATCCACTCTACCAGTTACATCCTCAAAAAATTCTATGAGATTCGTCAGACATGATTTTCTTTTCACAAATCCATGCTGACTTTGTCCGATCATTTCACCGCTTTCCAAATGTGTTGTTATCACATCCTTGATAACTGACTCCAGCAGTTTCCCCACCACCGACGTTAGGCTATTAACTGTGTGTTTTCCTCATTCCATCTGCTTTTCTAGCAGATACGACGGGCCGAATGACCGAATACTGCCGCTGTAGTTGGTCCATTTTGTATTTTAGATTTCCTTCCTGCGGAATTAACCGGCAGCAGCAACTCACCACATCGGCGACAGTTCCCAGTCCACGGCGTTACCCAAAACGAACACTGGGTAGTGCAGAACGAGTTCCTTTAGCTATCCAATCAAATTATCTTACTGCATGAACGTTACTTCAAATAGCCATTGTGAAACATAGGCATCCCATCCCTCATTAGCATACACCTCTGGGCGCTGCCTATTTAATTCGTGCTCCGAGCCCGTTTTGCTTATTTGTGGTTCTGAAGCGGTCAGCTGAAATGCCTGAGACAGCGAAACCCGCTCCGAAGAAGGGCGCCAAGAAAACTCTGCCCAAACCAGCGGGTAAGGCAGGGAAGAAGCGCAAGAGGCTGAGGAAGGAGAGTTACTCCATCTACATCTACAAAGTGATGAAGCAGGTTCACCCCGATACTGGCATCTCCTCCAAGGCCATGAGCATCATGAATTCATTCGTCAACGACATCTTCGAGCGCATCGGGGGCGAGGCTTCCCGCCTGGCCCATTACAACAAGCGGTCAACCATCACCTCACGGGAGATCCAGACCGCCGTGCGCCTGCTGCTGCCCGGGGAGCTGGCCAAGCACGCCGTTTCCGAAGGGACAAAGGCGGTGACCAAGTACACCAGCTCCAAGTAAAGCTCCCCAGTGAGATGATCGGAAACACAACGGCTCTTTTAAGAGCCACTCACGATTTCACTGAGAGAATTGTACTAGCATTTAGGCAATACATGGCGCACGTTTTATGTGTGGTGACTTTTACAGGAGCTAAAGAGCGGTTGGAATATCCGCTTCATCTTCCCTCTATAATCCTGGTGTTTAACATTCCTCCCACTCCCATTGCTGTTTTAGCTGTGGGTTCAGGAGTTTATTAGTTGGAGTTAGGTAACTTCTCTTAATCTCATTTTAATTCGAGGCCGGAACGACTTCACGGTTCTTTCATACAACAGTTTTTAAAAAAAAAAAAATTGCAGACTAGCCGCTGGTCACAGTTTGTCCATAACCTGCTAACGTTTACACAATGACCGGCACCGGGCAGAAGCTGAGTGTCAGATTTACTCGGTTCCTTTCCGAGTTGAAAGAAATTTGAGTGCCCAGACACTCCATTATCAACTACACTTACATTAAATGTGCCCGGTTTCAGTAACAGGGGGAAATACGAAGACCCAGTCCTCAAACAGATCAGCAATGATTTAGTTTCAGATTAAATTTGAACAATGAGTTTTTTTGGCGGGCTTTTTCCAATTTTCAGAGTACTTTGGGGAGGAGATGGTTACACTGCGCGCTTCTACCTTTACGGGCTCTTGATTGGTGATTAAGGCAGTTCGTCGATTGGGCCATTTCTTTTAACCAATGAAAACAAGCAGCATTAAACCAATCACAAGCATTAGTTTGCATTCTCAAAGAAGGTATAAAAATGCGAGCTGGGGTGGGGTGAACATTCCATCACTGTCGTTGGAGCAGTTACTGTGACTTTGAAAATGTCTGGACGTGGAAAAAGCGGCGCCGGCAAAGTTCGGTCCAAGGCCAAATCTCGCTCATCTCGGGCTGGACTGCAGTTCCCGGTCGGCCGAGTTCATCGACTCCTAAGAAAGGGCAACTATGCTGAGCGGGTGGGTGCCGGAGCCCCTGTTTATCTGGCTGCTGTGCTCGAGTATCTGACAGCTGAAATCCTCGAATTGGCCGGCAATGCAGCCCGGGACAATAAGAAGACCCGCATCATCCCCCGGCACCTGCAGCTGGCCGTCCGCAACGACGAGGAGCTGAACAAGCTGCTGGGAGGGGTGACCATCGCTCAGGGCGGTGTGTTACCCAATATCCAGGCTGTGCTGTTGCCCAAGAAAACCGGCGGTGCCAGTAAGTGAGGCGACGTAAACTGAACCTATTTACCCAAAGGCTCTTTTCAGAGCCACTCACAGTGTCTGTGGAAGGGCTGAACAGCGGGTGATTACCGTTCGGAGTAACTCGGCTGTGTATCTGACACGGCCCCGATCGGAGGCATCCCTGGTAACGTTTTCTCTCCTTCCGTCGTGTTTCTTCCGCGAATTAAATCGGTATAAGTCTGCAGAGTACGCGGTCCGCTTCGCCCTGACTCATTTCCCGTCTCTGCTGGCTGAATGGAGCTCTCTCCCCTTGCGGGGCGGGGAAATTAACTTTCAGAGTCAACCCCCGGAGGGTGAATTTAATCTCCGATCATTGAACGATTCCGGTCTTCATGACCTGAAACCGCGTTGTCTGGGTTTCACATTGCGGGTTGACCCTGGACCGTTCCGCTGATCGCTTCATGAGCAATTCCCACCGCCTCACAGAACAATATTGATTTGCAGCTTCACATTTATCTACAAAAGTACATTTACCATATGGAACTGACAGTATTTACTGAAAATCTCGTGCGCCTGGGTCTCTGAAATATAAATGAACATTTGCAAAGACGGGGTCAGTTTGGTCAGATCTCCCGAGACACGGCTCCCTCTGTGAGGCGGTGGGTCGCTCTGATACAGACTTTTGTTTGTGCCAGGAAGAAAAGGGAGGGGGTGGGTGGATCGACAAGGAGGTTCAGTGCTGTCCTGTCTCTAATAGGAACTTCTAAATACTGATTGATAAAACTGGACACACAGAATAAATTCTGCGCCACCAACCCTTTTGCAGTGCGGCGGTCCCAGTATACATGATGCGGCAATCCCCAGGGATGTCTTCTCTAAGTACCACTGAGATGTTCTCTC